>NC_000068.7:139739349-140939349 GCF_000001635.26 Mus musculus | reverse complement strand
TAAGGCACATTTATAAATATCAGTCAACTTATGGCTAGCAGTATAGTGTCAGTGCTGACAATTTAACTCCCGGATTTTTTTTTTTTTTATGAATGGCTCTACAATTACTATTGTGTTTTACTAATATCATGGATAAGGTGGTATCTAAGGCCATATTCTTAGGAAGCTTTGATTGCAGAGTAGGGGAGATAGATGTGTTACAGAAGACATAACCCAGAAGAGAATTTAGGAAGGGGGTGCTGGGAACACCCCCATGGGTGAGCCCATATAAAGGTCCATTCTAAGTTTATTATAATTGACATAAGCTAGAAATGAGCTGGCTAATGAATCAATCAACAGAATTTCTGAGGAGAGCCAATGGCTCATGCACTAGGGAAGGTGTGAGGATCTGAGGAAAGAGTGATTCCCAGGGCTGAGGTGACTCCCACAGTCTTGAGGCACTTCTGTGTCTTCAAGTTCCTTCTTCCAGTTTCAAAACAACAAAAACAGGAGGCACTGAAAATTAAATTATATTTTACAACTCTATTGGTCTAAAAAACTGTAGATATTAATGCCACATTATGTATTTTATTCAACCTCAAATCTCTCTTTGTCCTCCTGATGGTGAAATCAACTTGGAGTAACATACTATCGTACAGTGGATTCCCTACACCACCTGTCCTCTGCCTAATGGGTCAGAGAGTCTCAATAACTGACGTCTAGTAACTGTACACATCTTATATGCTTGTCATTCTCTCTGCTACAACTCTGTGTTTACAGATGGGAAACACAGTTTGCTGGACCAAGCAACTTCTCTGAGTTCTCTCAGCTTGAGAAACAAAATGCATATATGTATAAAGCAAACACGTGGACGAAATCTAAAGCTAGTGCTTTCCTCCATGCCATGTTATCCCCTGTACAGTCCCTGAGTGACATCATCGGCATGTAGAGAAGCAAAATCCATATGAGCCTTAGAAGTGGACATGAAAGTCACACAGAGACCACATTTACACAAATGAAGTGCCAAAATCAAGCCTGGCAGAAAACATGTGTCCAGATTTGTTCAGTGCAGAGCAACACGGTCTGATGAACAACCTCCTAAATGGTGTTTTGTAGAGAGTGGTGGAAGCTCTGAGAGTCAATTCTGGAGTGAATGTGTCCTGATGGACAGGACCCTGTCAAGAACCCCAAAGCCTCACATCCATGATAAAAGCAAAGCCTTCTCCTGGCTAAGCTCAGGGAAATAGCAAAGGCTTCCCCCCTGGTCCAAGTATGAATGGTTGATAGTGAGTGCAGAAATTGTCTACCATAGCCACCCCCTTTGCCACTTGAAGACTGATTCCCTAGAGACTGTTCCTACTGGAATAACCAAACCTGCATCTTTGATCCATGGGCCATCAACCCTGCCTCCTTGTTCAAATGCATTCAATAACCCCAACTCTCATTTCCATTATGCACAATAAACATCCTAAGTTTTGGGGTGCTACAGCTTCTTTATCAAAGTAGTCAAATCAACCCAAACCCAGCTTTCTGCCCATCCATCTTTTCTGTCATTCCTGTCCCATCCCAATAAAGTCAAGTCCCTGGAAGCCTGGAAGCCTAGAAACTGTGAAAGGACTTGACAATGTCTTATGGCTCTGAGCCTTGATTTCTCTTATCTGAGAAATGGAAATAATTTAATCCCATGGTATTACCTGAATGAGTAAATCATCTAATAGTTTGAAGACATTTGCCTTATACAGTGTACAAAGGCAGTGAAAGCTAAGCACATTAACAACACCCTCCCGTACTATCTGGACCTCCCTGCTAGAACATCCACATATGAGCAGCAAACCTACATGTGTGTGCAGCTCCAAATTATGTGTTTTGATTAAAACAAAGTCTTTAATACAAACCTGGAAATGGGATGCCAGAGGATGGCATGCAGATCTCTGAATTCTAGTCAGTCAGTTAGGTTGAGTCAGTGATTTAAGAGAGCAGTGCAGAAGGAGAAAGAAACAAAGAGACACAGAGATATAAAGAGATACAGAGAGAGGGGGAGGGGAGAAGGCAGGATTTACCAGGACAGTTTTACAGAAAGGCTGCAGAGACAAAAAGCTACAAAAAGGTGAAGACAGAAGGAGCCAGAATGAGAAGGAGCCAGAGGATTAGAACAGATTGCTAGAGTTAGTTTGAGGCCAAGCAGAGTAATTCAGTCAGAAGCCAATTTGAATCAGTCGGCTTTGAGAGGAGTTTGAGTGGGAACAGCTGAGTTGAACCAGCCAGCCAGAATTGAGAGAGTTAGAAAGGGTAAGTTTATTCAGCAGTAAGCCATCAAGATGACAATCACTACAGGAAAATAGAATGTACATCCATGTGCCTACAAACTGTACTCCATTTCTGTTTGTTAGAATGCTGACCATGATTCAGGGTTTTCAGCACATCGACAATTTCTCATTTATGTTTATTGAAAAAATTCATACAGTATATTTTGGTCATGATTTCCCATTATGGTCATGAATTTCCTTCCCCCAAGTCCTCCCAGATCCTCCCCACCTCCACACCCACTAAACTCTATGACTTTCTCTCTCTCTCTACACAAGAATAGGCAAATAAAGTATGCAAACTAGCAATTGATTTTTAAAAAGGAGAGAAAAAACACAACACAACACACACAAACACACCCCTGTCTCCCTTGAGAAATTCTCTAAAATTTATCAACATACCATTCCTCAATGATTTAATAGTATCTGCCACCAATTTCATTTACTTAGTTATAATTTTATTATTATATTATTATCACTATTATGTGTATTTTAATACAGCATTATATAACAGGTATAATATTATTGAGACTTTCATTAGGTATAGACTTATATTTTATATACTCCTCTTAATATATTTAGGTATATATATAATATAACTAAGTTGCTATTTTATCATGAAGAGATACTGAATTGGATCAAATGCTTTTGCTGTATTTATTTGATTATGTAGCACAGTTATTTACTTGAACATGTTAAACCATCCTTGCCTAAAGTGGGATAACTCTCATTTGGTCGATATTACTCTTATAAATTTGGCCTCGTGGTAGGTTGACAATTGCTTGAAATGCTTTAAGAAGCCTTTATAGGAGTTCTTCATTAAATGTTTGATGGATTTCAATAATAATAAACCCATCTGGTCTTTCCCTTCTCCTTGTTGGAAGACTTTTTATTCATCGTGTATCAATCCAATACATTTACATAATTTTCCACCTCCAAATATAGGGCCAATTTTGTAGCATGAAGAACATACTTAGGGTGAGATTACAGGCCTTTTTAGGAAGTCCAAAATCCTCCACCAAACACTCTTCAAGTCCTCAAACTGCTTCTTTTATTACGTTTCCATGTATGTACTTAAACTATGAAGAGAACTTCAAAACAAATTATTTTAGCATCTTCACAGTAAGTGTTCCTAGTAAAAATTCTTAAGGAACTTGTAAACTGAATAATATACCTTAGTTTCAGTGGAGATATTTTAGTTAAACCAATGTAGAGAATTAAGATGTAAAAACATAAATAAAAATAATTAGTGGCTATAAAAATTATACTATCCTAATAAAATTATATTCTAAATTATCACCAAGAATTGTGAAACTATAAAAAATAGGACTTGCTTAAGAATTCTCACTCTAATAGTCACACAAATAAGCTGAATAATAATATTGAAAGTCACCTTGAAATTAATAATAAAATACTTAGAAAAATGGTAAAAAAAATTACTTCTGGAGAAAACTGTGAAAGTAAAAGGATAAAAAGGATAAAAACAAGACTTTTGTTTCACCTTTAGTCAGAAATATCTAGATTAAGCAAAGGGGAGATTTGGTGTGAACAGGAGTTTGAATGAATCTTCAGATGTATATACTTTCAAAAATGATTCTGGGGATTTCTACATGTTTATTACTTGTGATGTTCATTCCTTTTAAAGTCTAATTAAAATAAAATTTCAATCCCAATCTGCACTAGAAGCTGAAGACAAGCAAATAAAAGTTGAAGACCACCGGCAGTGGTGGCACATGCCTTTAATCCCAACACTTGGGAAGCAGAGGCAGGTGGATTTCTGAGTTCAAGGCCAGCCCGGTCTACAGAGTGAGTTCCAGGACAGCCAGGACTACACAAAGAAACCCTGTCTCAAAAAAAAAAAAAAAAAAAAAAGTTGAAGACATTGGATAATAAGAGTATCTGTTTAATCATTCACAGTTGAAAACAGAGTTACAGTATAACAAAATGACTTAATGAAAAACTATTTAAATGTAATAAAAATTTAAATGTAACAAACAATTTTACGTGTTTAAACATAAAATTTTAAACTTAATAAAAATTTAAATGCAATAAAATATTGAATGTATAAGTTTTCTGGATACGGCTATCTTAACTTAATGTTAGTGTTGGTAAATATTGTACTTTATAGCTGAATGCAATAAGCAATTTTCATGTTTCTGACTATAATTTCAGAATCTGAAATTTATAAGGGATGATATGACAGACTTTTTAAAAACCAACACCACCAAAAATAATTGGAGAGGAAAAAAATAAAACCAATAAGTAAAAAGCCAAGCAGAAACAACTGGGGTAAAAAGCAACAACTGAGCTAATTATAGCTTTCTCCCCAAGCAGGACTCTCCCTGAGGCTGGGGAAGAAGGCGATGGATTGTATTTCATCCAAGAACCTTCCTCTGTTTTCCTTGAAACAGGATAGCTGGGTAAGCCAGCTCCTTGCTGTTAGGAGCTTTATTTTCAAAGCAGATCTTCCAAAATGATTCCAGATTTAAGGATAACAAAATTTCTTGATATTTTGCACATGTTTTTTGAAGATTAAATAAACATTTCCAAGTCAACTCCCTCTCTGGGCATTCCTCCCTCTATATTTCTCCAAAAACACTATTATATTTGAAAATTTAAAAGTTTGGGAGATGCTTTTGTGATGAGATGGGAAGCCAAGAACAACAAGCAGCCTTCATTCCCATATAGAAGTTATTTAGATCCATCCAAATATTTACGCAGCTATTTATTTATGCAACAATGACAATATATGCATGCTAACCAATAATATTGTTATTTTACCCAGAATTCATCACTTAAGTCTTGAGAGAAGGAATAAGACTATCAAATTATTTTTCAAATTTAAGACCCGTATTCTTTCATGCTTACCAGATGCTATGGAACACCAAATTTCAAGTCATCATGATTTACACAACGAAAGTAGTTCTCAATGGGAAGTACTCAGGTGGTGGCAGGCTGAGCTCATGGGGAGCTCCCCAGACTACTAATAAACTTATGAATGCACTCCAGTTGATTCTCAAAATGATCCACTCAGGTCTGCATCACTAACTCCACAATAAAGGGCACACGAGTCATCTTAGAGAAGACAAGACTGACAATGAGGCTGAAGTCACAAGCTAGCACTTGTAAAATCAAGGAATCCAAATGAGGCTACCAGTTCCAATTGTTTTGTTTTGTTTCATCATATTCTGTTGCCACAAAAGTGTATGCGCAGCATTCAATGTAAAATGTAGCCATGATAATTTTGAAGTGTTTTTGGTTAAATGGGATAGGTAGTTTACAATGCTGAAGGAAGACAAAAATTTCCTTTTCAAGGATCATATTCACAAATTTCACAAGGGTGCTAATTAATAGTAAAAAGTCTAGTCAAAGAAATAAGTTCTTGGTTAACAAAGGCATGTGTTTGTTCCTTGGTGTAGGGCTTTTGTCACTTTGCTTCATTAGTGTTGTTTCAGGTCATTCACAGAGTAGTTGGAAAGGTGTCACTTGGATTTGTGAGGACTCCAGTTGTGTGGTTTATGGTAGGATTTCCCTTTGGAAATCAGAATTGAGTCACATTCATCCCCTAAGGCTCAAGGGTTGTAATGGCACACCACAGAACCTTAGCCATCAGGAGGAAAGGAAATGCAGACGGGAGCTGAAGGAGCTTGAGAAGGTGGTAGAGTTGATGGATCAGTCCTTTTAATAAGGTCAAATAACTGCAGTGAAGCTATCAGAGGAGAAAGCAATGGTGAGATAGGAAGGCAGATGTCAAGATGATACTGTTTTTAGTGCTACAAGAGTTGGAGAATTAGCAGGGGCAGAACTGAGGTTGCAGAGAAAAAAAGCAGACTTTAGAAAATAGGACAAGGGGTGGAGATGACAGAGACATTCCTTCAGAATCAGATGGACAGCTGTGTGGACACCAAGGTCACTTAGGGTGACTTCAGGAGCAGCGGAGCTATAGCTGCTCAAGAGTTTGATTCCTCAGTGAACAAAGTGGAGGGAACAGGAGATTGATAACAAAGGTAAAAGGAGAAGAAGGATGACTTCTTTTACAGTCAAACAAGCAACTGGGGACCAGGAGTCAAATGTTAATCCCTCACGTGTGATCAGAAATGTATGCAAACCACAAAAGAGTGAGTGAGACAGATGAATGCATTGTGTCATTATAGAAAGGAAATTCCCTTTCAATTCAATCTTTTCCAACTTCAGAGGCAGAAGGCAAGATGGGAACAATACTCTGTTTAATTTATCACTTGTCACTTGATACATGGCTAGGACAAATCAGCTCCTGCAAATTTCATACAAGCTAAAGCTTCGTTTTTATTCCACTTCTTGAAGTCCTTGAAAACTAGGGATTTGGTTGTTACTGTTAGAAATCCACACGTGTACATGAAGGGTAAAAGACCCCACCTTATTAAATCATCCAGAAATTTTCTTTTTGATGAAAAAAAATCTACTCTACATAATACGGATTGAAACACTTCCTTAAGGAATAGGTGTATCAGTGGAACTATAACAAAACACAAACTTACATGTATACCATATGTGTATGAATATATTTTAAAGTGGGCAGTTCTGGACTGGAACAATGAGTCAATGGTCCAAAGCATTCGCTGCTCTTCCAGAGGATCTGGGTTCCATTCACAGCACCTACACCAGGTAACTCACAATGTCATGAAACTCCACATGGTATACATGCATATACTAAAGCACATACACAAACACATAAAATAAGTAATATTTTAAAAATTAGGTAATAATTTTAATAGTAGGACACATAGGCAAAACACAAAGAGAGAAAAGAGAACAATTTGACAATATGTAGCAAAAACCTGAAAAGTGTGTAGCATTTGACATACAGTTCTACTGAAACCTCATGCAGAAAAGAAAATTACACATATATAAAATGTACAGATAGAGATGTCACTTATGTGGTTAGCTGTAATAGCAATCATTAGAAACATAATCAAATAGATACTACATAAGCAAACTTGGACATAGTCATGGGGTAAACAGCATTAAACAAATACTGACTTGTAATCATCTGACAATCACACCCTATCTTGGACATCTTCTTATATAAAAACAAACAACCTATGAAACAAAATGGTTTCAACCTAATCACTTCTTGGATAAATATTCTACAGGCATACAATTCTAGAATGTACAAAAATTACTAGTCTTAACAAAAGAATTATGCTTGATGTCTATTAATTCAATTTAAAAATAAATATAGTTATTATAATATATAAAACACATTGAAGTTGGTCATCTTATGACACAAATATTTCATCAACTTTGATTTTCTTCTGTCAAAAAAAAATTGGTTCTTCACAAAGAGGATGCCAGGATCACAGTTATTCTTAGCTTCCTCAAAGCACATTTATTTTGCCACCACCAAGCTGTTAATTAAAGCAGCTATAGTCCAAAACTACTGAGCCTGTTAATTGTATTTCTTATTCCTTCTTCCCTCCCTTACCTCACCTTGTTCTAGTCTTAATTCACACTGCATATAAACAGCAATTAAAGTACAGATCAGAATACTACTTGCTCATATGTACTCCGTTATTAGGCACAATCTACAACCATAGGATACATGAATTTTAAAAGCATTTTAAATAGCCAATAATTCTTCAGATCAAAAATAAAACTAATAGAATATGTGCAGATCATAATGAAGATATGCTTTATGGGAGATGTAAGTAGCCTGAACATTTCATTCCTGAAACAGTCCTGTGATATATTTGCCATCTGGCCTCATAGAAAATGAAGCTTTTGAACCATCAAAAATGTATCTACTTTTAGTCTGATTTATAAATTATAATGTATAACTCTAAAATAAAATGTGTACAAGATTTTTCACAAAATTAAAACACTCAGTATTCTGTATAATAACTGTATCACTGATGTTTTATGATCATCCTTAAGGCATATTAGCATTAGGTTTTTCTCTGTCTAAATAAAAATATGATAGAAAATACAAATAATGTATACTTTATAATTCTTATTAAAATATAACCTGTTAATACATTAAGTTGACTCTTCTGTACGTACAGCCAATAATAATACTTATGCAGCTCCTGGATAAAAGCAAACAAACAAACAAACATATATTCCACAGATAAACTAAAAATCCAGAGCTACCTAGTGATACACATTTCCTATAAAATATAATTTTCCTCCTTTTTTATTAGGACTAGCAGAAAACATTGCAAAGTTTATAAGGAGCAACAGTTGCATAGCCAGCTATTGTCTTGACTTTGTGGAGCATTGCTAAGGATCCACAGTAGCTACAAGTTGGCATATTTATAGTTTTCTAAAAACAGAGGGCTCCTGCCATCAAAACTCTTTCCTGCCTTATCTACTACATATGCGCATGCCTTTGGAGAATGTGAGTTCAGCATCTATGCAGTACGTGACAAACTTAAGTGATCTTTCATTGCACAAATCTTATTGCGGTTTCCAGCAAACACAATGTACACCCAGCTGCACCCTCTGCATTGCTTTCAGCAGGTTCTCCCATGTCCAGGTTGTCTTCCTTTGTCCTATCTCTCTTGCCACCTACAGTTTCCTTCTGAATTCTTGACCAAGTGCAATGCACCTCCTTCTTTATCATTAAATGTAAACCTGCTTGTGATGGTTTGTATATTCTTGGACCAGGGAGTGGCACCATCTGGAGTTGTGGCCTGGTTGGAATAGGTGTGTCACTGTGGGTGTGGGCTTAAGACTCTCTCCCCAGTTGTCTGGAAGTCAGTCTTCTATTAGCAGCCTTTGGATGAAGACATAGAACTCTCAGCTCTGCCTGCGCCATGCCTGAATGGATACTGCCATGCTCCCACCTTGATGATAATGGACTGAACCTCTGAACCTGTAAGCCAGTCCCAATTAAATGTTGTTTTTATAAGACTTGCCTTGGTCATGGTGTCTGTTCACAGCAGTAAAACCCTGACTAAGACACTGCTCATTATGTAATTATAAGATATCAATTTTCTTAATTTTTTTATTTCTCCAGAACTCCCAGCTGTCTATTATAAGGCTGGCATTCAATAAAGGTTTGTTTGAGTATTACTGCAGCAATATACAACAATGGTATCTCATCTGGGATGACAGCAGTGCTCCTGTCCTGAGAACCTTTCTTATGAAGGTTTTATACCTATACTTCCTACACACAGAGAAGGTCGCTTCAGACTTTACAAGATGTCTACCATCACACCACACTAAGCCTCTCTTCTCTTTTTGCAGATATGAGATAGTGATGTCCAGTTCCACCTGGGCATTTAGTGTTTTAAAAGTTGTTGTGGAGCTAGAAATGGCCAAAGTCAAGTGCAGTTGCAGCTGAAATGTCTTTTAAACCAAGAATCCCCGAAAGTAGTTTAACTCTCTTGTACTGTGAAACATACTTGCAAGAGGCTGATCTAAGGATGCTATGTAATGTATGTATGCAATGTAATATAATGTAATGTAATGCTATGAAAAGTACAGACATGAGAGAGAGGACAGAGAAGGTTGATAAATGATAACTAGAGTGAATTGTCTTACATTCCCTTACCAAAGAATTTTGTTAATGATCTTGTGCTCTTTAGAGGAAGAAGGCAGTGAAGGAGAAAATGGATTAAATGCATTACATTTGTCAGACATAATGAAAGGAGATCACTGACATCAAGCTATTAAAAATAAGATAAGGTTCAGTCAACACAAAACTGAGGAAGCAGGACCATAACTATTACAGTCAACACCCAAGGGTGAAAATAGTACTGTAATATACATTATAATAGTGAATTGTCATGTGCTATCTAAGCCTACTGGCTCTGGAAGCAGGGTTGCTCTCTGCCTTCAGACCAAGTACATTTATGTCAGTGTCTTTCAAGTTCCCAGTCAGGTTGGTCCTTCTCAGGGGACCAGGGAGAAGGAAAAACAAGAAGCAGTTAAGGGTATTGAAAATATCATTTACTTGAACACAGCTAGAAGGTTAGCTTTTTCCAGGAGAGGTTAACATTGTTTATCCAAGATGTAAAAATACCTGCAACAGAAACAAAAAGCTGCAAGTTCACCCATCAGATTCTTATCCATAGAGATGGAAGATCAACCTGGACTCCAGCTGACTGCCTCAGTTTCCCCAGCCAGCTTTTGCTAGACATTCACACAGCCTCCAATTTCATGATGCTACCTTTTGTTTGCTCTCTCAAGTGGGCTACTTCAGTCATCCCTGCTGGATATTTTAGGTGACCATTTTCATGATGTTTTACCATCTGTCTGCTACTTGTTACTCATCCTTTTGCTTTTGCTTGTGAAATATTTAATAAACTCACTTTAAATTGTAAATCGTTCTTTGATGTGTATGAAACAAATACTATGATCACAGTGCACGAAGAGGTCAGGATGCCAACTGCCCACTGGTGTAGTGGGATACTCGATAGACATGTCCTTTTCATGAAGTGTCTGTGGGAGGGCACACCTCTCATTCGTGTAATCGCTCATATGTGTGGCTCAGGGGACAAGCACAGATGTGTCTCTTCTCAGCCTGTTATGCTCTTTCAAATTTTACTGACCTATAAACCTTCAACCCCAGTTTGACTCTGCTAACATCTCTTTTAGGAATTTTCACAGGATTAGGGCTTGTGGAAGATTTCTTCATTTACATTATATGTGCATTTTTTTTTATCTAATTACTGGCTCTGGATGACTCTTCATCCAATTTTATACCAAATGATCCCAGTTCATAGCTATTTTTTTTATAGAGCTCAAAGGTATCCCAGTTTGGGATTTATGATAATGCATTTATGACCACTCAAATGTAGTAAAAATTGAGTTTTAGATGAACAAATATGAAAACTACAATTCTATATAGGGCAGCAGAAAGAAAAAATTGCCTAATGACCATAATTTTAAATCATAACACAAGAAACTTCAATATAAATGTATGACAAGACTCAGTCTAGGCCTTCACCAGCATGTCAAAAGCACCTCAAAGCACATGCTTCACAGATGCAAGGGTCCACAGGTCACCTTTATATATCAGTACAGCACATTGTTTTCCTAGTGTGCTATAGATTTCATGCCACATAGACTATGTAGCATTTAATGAACTACTATAGATATGTCATTTTTTCAGCTGGTCACAGACATTTTCTCAATGAATTTAAAATATATCTTATGTAGCTTTTCAACTTAACCTACCATCTCTCTTGTTCCATATAATATAATGAGAAGAAAGAAACAGAGAAAAATCAAAGTCATAATGCCACAAATAACATTCCAATCATTACAATGAATGTGAATGTTTTAAATTCTGTTATCAGAAAATGATAACTCTCAGCTTTATTAAGGTTGAATGGATATTTAATCTGCAGAGAAAGAATAAACTAATCTGTCTGGATGATGTTCTTGTTTTGCAAGTTCTTTACATTAAAAGTTTAATAGAAATATATGCTTAAGAGATGAACTAGAAGAGCAGACAAGAGAAAAGAAGGAACAAGCATAAGTGGTAGCATCATTACTACTAAGGGACAATGAAAAGGTGATAACAGAGACAAGGAAATACAGGACATAGGGCAAGACTAATAGAAAAGTTTAGTACAGGTCTGAGAAACTGGCATTCAGTTTTTTATAAAAATGATTAATCAGAGGTTTATTCATTAATTATTACTACCTCAGTCTAATGATTTTTATATACATAAAAACATGTAGCCAGGGTAAGCAAAACCTAAGTAACAAAATGCAGTCTGATACAAGTATGATGCTCTATGCCTATAATACCAGCAAAGGAGAGGTAAGATCACAAATTATAGACCAGATAGAGAAACATAATATGACTTTGTCTAAAGATATATGTATTTCCAGGGGATGAAGAGATGGCTCAGTAGTTAAGAAGTTTTAGTCTTTGGCAGAGGACCATATTCCATTCCTAGCATTCACATGTTGGCCCACAAGCATGTTACCTCCAGTTCCACAGGACCAGTGCCCCTCCTGGCCTCTGAGGGTACTGCATGCACATAGTAACTATGAGTGCTTACAAAACATTCACACACATAATAAAAATAAGTAAAATTTTTTCCAGTCTCAGGATTATACTACAAAAGGATTAATTTTCTTGTAGATGAATTATAATTCAATGTTAAAATAAATTTTAAAAGGTTATATAAGAATGAAGCAATATATCAAAAGGTTAATATTGTGACTAGAGTATAATTCAATAAATGGGTGATCTAACTTATAAAATTTCCTAATTAATTTATTTAATAGATTTTGCATATGTAAATATATATAAATATAAACTCAAGCCACAAAGTTTTTATTGAAAGTCCCAACTTCTAATTTGAAGAATAATCTATATAATATAGTCTTATTCAGTTAAATATGATGTGTTTTAATGATATAATAATAAAGTATTTCCATTAAATGGAAAATAGATAAGAATGTCATTATTAATGCATTCTATATAATGCCAGGTTTACTACTAACTGATGTTATAGGAAAATAATTCATTCAGTTATGACAAAAATAAGAAAGAACTCTGATTAATTGCAGACCATATGAAAACAGACAAGAGTTTAAAATATACCATTTGAAAAAATTAAAAGCAATAGTGAATTCAAGCAAGGCAGATATGAGAACATTGATATGTAACATTTAAAAATTTCTTCCTGTGTCAGGCTCTTTAAGAGCTAAATGAACCTAGCATTCTAATCACAATGCCAAGAGAAAAACAGTCAACATTAGAAACAGAAGTATCATCATTAGCATATAAAATTCTTCAAAATCTGTAAGGAAGTAACATATCAATGAACAGTTCTGTGCCTGTGGAGAATAAAATTCCGTTTTATAGAAGCACTTGACTTCCCTAAATTAGAGTATAAGACCAACTCAAACAATGAAGTATATTTTAGAAGTTGAAATCATTGCCATTATTCTATCTGATGGGGAAATGGCCATTGTATTAAAATCTGTGAAGTTTCAGAAGAGTTGTGATGGGGTTTATGCCTCTCTAAATATCACAATGTTATAGCAATTAAAAAGATTTGGAATCAGAGTTCTTACAGAACACAGATCACAATAAATTTCTAAAATAACACCAATATATAAGAAATATAAAAGAATTCATATATAAGAAATGTCCATTGGTCTACTTGTCTGTCACTATACCAGTACCATGCAGTTTTTATCACAATTGCTCTGTAGTAAAGCTTTAGGTCAGGCATGGTGATTCCACCAGAGGTTCTTTTATCCTTGAGAAGAGTTTTTGCTATCCTAGGTTTTTTGTTATTCCAGATGAATTTGCAGATTGCTCTTTCTAATTCGTTGAAGAATTGAGTTGGAATTTTGATGGGGATTCCATTGAATCTGTAGATTGCTTTTGGCAAGATAGCCATTTTTACAGTGTTGATCCTGCCAATCCATGAGCATGGGAGATCTTTCCATCTTCTGAGATCTTCTTTAATTTCTTTCTTCAGAGACTTGAAGTTCTTATCATACAGATCTTTCACTTCCTTACTTAGAGTCACACCAAGATATTTTATATTATTTGTGATTATTGAGAAGGGTGTTGTTTCCCTAATTTCTTTCTCAGCCTGTTTATTCCTTGTGTAGAGAAAGGCCATTGACTTGTTTGAGTTAATTTTATATCCAGCTACTTCACTGAAGTTGTTTATCAGGTTTAGGAGTTCTCTGGTGGAGTTTTTAGGATCACTTATATATACTATCATATCATCTGTAAAAAGTGATATTTTGACTTCATCTTTTCCAATTTGTATCCCCTTGATCTCCTTTTGCTGTCGAATTGCTCTGGCTAGGACTTCAAATACAATGTTGAATAGGTATGGGGAGAGTGGACAGCCTTGTCTAGTCCCTGATTTTAGTGGGATTACTTCAAGCTTCTCACCATTTACTTTGATGTTGGCTACTGGTTTGCTGTAGATTGCTTTTATCATGTTTAGGTATGGGCCTTGAATTCCTGATCTTACCAAGACTTTTATCATGAATGGGTGTTGAATCTTGTCAAATGCTTTCTCCACATCTAATGAGATGATCATGTGGTTTTTGTCTTTGAGTTTGTTTATATAATGGATTACATTGATAGATTTCCGTATATTAAACCATCCCTGCATCCCTGGAATAGAATTGAAGACCCAGAAAAGAACCCACACACCTATGGTCACTTGATCTTCGACAAGGGAGCTAAAACCATCCAGTGGAAGAAAGACAGCATTTTCAACAAATGGTGCTGGCACAACTGGTGGTTATCATGTAGAAGAATGGGAATTGATCCATTCCTATCTCCTTGCACTACAGTCAAATCGAAGTGGATCAAGGAACTCCACATAAAACCAGAGACACTGAAACTTATAGAGGAGAAAATGGGGAAAAGCCTCAAAGATATGGGCACAGGGGAAAAATTCCTGAATAGAACAGCAATGGCTTGTGCTGTAAGATCGAGAATGGACAAATGGGACCTCATGAAACTGCAAAGCTTCTGCAAGGCAAAAGACACCGTCAATAAGACAAAAATGCCACCAACAGATTGGGAAAGGATCTTTACCTATTCTAAATCAGATAGGGGACTAATATCCATTATATATAAAGAACTCAAGAAGGTTGACTCCAGAACATCAAATAACCCCATTAAAAAAATGGGGCTCAGAGCTAAACAAAGAATTCTCACCTGAGGAATACTGAATGGCTGAGAAGCACCTGAAAAAATGCTCAGCATCCTTAATTACCAGAGAAATGCAAATCAAAACAACCCTGAGATTCCATCTCACACCAGTCAGAATGGCTAAGATCAAAAATTCAGGTGACAGCAGATGCTTGCGAGGATGTGGAGAAAGAGGAACACACCTTCATTGTTGGTGGGATTGCAAGCTTGTACAACCACTCTGGAAATCAGTCTGGTGGTTCCTCAGAAAATTGGACACAGTACTACCGGAGGATCCAGCAATACCTCTCCTGGGCATATATCCAGAAGATGTCCCAACCAGTAAGAAGGACACATGCTCCACTATGTTCATAGCAGCCTTATTTATAATAGCCAGAAGCTGGAAAGAACCCAGATGCCCCTCAACAGAGGAATGGATACAAAAAATGTGGTACATTTACACAATGGAGTACTATTCAGCTATTAAAAAGAATGAATTTATGAAATTCCTAGGCAAATGGATGGACCTGGAGGGCATCATCCTGAGTGAGGTAACACAATCACAAAAGAACTCAAATGATATGTACTCACTAATAAGTGGATATTAGCCCAGAAACTTAGTATACCCGAGATATAAGAGACAATTTTTAAAACACATGAAACTGAAGAAGAACGAAGACCAAAGTGTGGACACTTTGCCCCTTCTTAGAATTGGAAACAATCACCCATGGAAGGAGTTACAGAGACAAAGTTTGGAGCTGAGACAAAAGGATGGACCATCTAGAGACTGCCATATCCAGGGATCCATCCCATAATTAGCCTCCAAACGATGACACCATTGCATACACTAGCAAGCATTTGCTGAAAGGACCCTGATATAGCTGTCTCTTGTGAGACTAGGCCGGAGCCTAGCAAACACAGAAGTGGATGCTCACAGTCAGCTATTGGATGGATCACAGAGCCCCCAATGGAGGAGGTAGAGAAAGTAACCAAGGAGCTAAAGAGATCTGCAACCCTGTAGGTGCAACAACATTATGAACTAACCAGTACCCGGAGCTCTTGACTCTAGCTGCATATGTATCAAAAGATGGCCTAGTAAGCTATCACTGGAAAGAGAGGCCCATTGGACATTGGGGCAAACTTTATATGCCCCAGTACAGGGGAACGCCAGGGCCAAAAATTGGGAATGGGTAGGTAGGGGAGTGGGGGGGGCGGTATGGGGGACTTTTGGGATAGCATTGGAAATGTAATTGAGGAAAATACGTAATAAAATATATTAAAAAAAAAAAAGAAATGTCATACATCAAAAACTGGGAGAAACATGGATCATTCATTCCTATTTGTTGTTCTGAATAGAAAAGTAAGTAAATTCAACAAAACTGTGCTAATTATGCACATTTTTGGAAACTGGAATGTTAAACTGTTGTCACATCTACATTTGCAATCCTATCAGTTAACCAGAAAAGACACCTACATGGGCAGGAGTTCCCAGTAAGTGTTCCCCTTAGTCTTTTGATATGGAAAGGAGTCCTTAGGTTTCTATGGGCCTATCACAAAGGTCTCATACCTCAGTGTTATCTTCCTAAGAGCAAGGTTGTATCCTCTCACGTGTCAGTCACCCTAGAATTAGGCCTGAAGAAAGATTTTGCTATCTGAGTCAGCTCATCTTTTAGATTCTAAGGACATAAGTAAAGGACACATTTACTCAAATAATATGTAAACAGCCATTACTAGAGTTAATAGCTTAATAATGTAATAGTGCTTCTAGATGTGTTGACATTAACAGTTCAAGTACACACACCCTTAATCACATCTCATGGTCCTTCAGCACAAGTCCTGAGAGCACTTGGAGAAGACGAAGATACATGTTTTGGCTAGTTTCTTCTAGCTAGGCTCTCAAATTCACATTCCCTTTTTAGCAACCAACTTATAACATTTTCTCTATCATTTTTAACATATAAAATAATAAAATGAAGCAAGCAAGAAAATAAATACATAAATACACAGATAAGGTCAGCACAAGTCTGTCCATTCTTTGTCCTAGTCACCCTTGCAGTGCATAACTTTTTATAGATACAAAGGCACACCTATTGTTTTTCATCTGTTGCCTCGTAAGTAGCTTTGAAAATGTGGACTCACAAAGACTTAATGACAGCTGATTTAGTTAAAGGAACTATATAGGGAGCTAATCTTAAATATTATATACAAGATTCATCAATTTCTTTTAAAACATTTTAGCACTAACGTAAGTATTTTAATCTAATAAAACCCTCCAATGGAAGAGGGGTTCTGTCTGATAAGTATTTCTCTGTGGGAGGCTACATGACATTCACTGGTGTCTTCACTGGTTTAAAACACATTGTTTAAACATTTGCTATAATCCTAAATCAAGAACCACCTGTGCTGTTTGGTGGTGATTAGAGGTAGTCAGCTAAGCAAATGTATGTAATAAATATTTTATGACTAAAAGGCTAAATTTAAAAGATGTAATATATAATGACACTTATATACAATTATAAATTCTATAATTGTATACCAAAATGTCAGCTTTATAATTATACCTAGATCCAAAACAAATCCTATCATTAAATCATTGCATGTAGGTGCCATGAGACCCTCATTTAGAACCTTTTCTTATACTTTATGCAGGACTCAAAAAGGCTACATTTCAACTCTGAATATTTACATTATGCCAGTGGCTTAGTGTAAAGAGTGATTTGGGTTGTTCTAGCTTTTCCTAAATTTCGTAAGTCTTAACAGCTCCCCACAACAGCATGCAGGCTAAGCAAAGGGCAACATGTTCTTGTTTATTTGTTTTGGTGTGTGTACCCTGCTCTAGGACAAATCTGCTAAAATTCCCTTCTAATTAGATGGTTGCCCTCATATAGATATTCTAGGGCTGGAAATACACCTTAGTTGGAATGCTTGTCCAGCATACACAAAATCTTTGGCTCAACTTCTATCACCACACCAACTGGGTGTAAACTACACAGCTGTCATCACAGCAGCTGAGAGATAGAAGCAGGACAATTAAGAGTCCAAGGCCATGCTTATATACACAGTGAGTTCAAGGGCTGCCTGGGTTGCCTACAAACAAACAAAGAAAGACAAAAAAAAAAATGCTAACAAACTATAAGCTAATGAGATGGCTCAGTGGGTAAGGGCACTTGCTGCCAAGCAAGATGGCCCCAAGATCAATCCCCAGAACTTATGTTACATGTAGAAGAGAACAATTCCTGTAAATTATCCTCTAATGTCAACACATGGCCCACATGTATGCACATGCATGTGCTATACACACATAAAAATACATGAATAAATAAATGTAGACTATAAAATGAACAAAACCCAAAAATCTTGGACCCAACTGTGTTAATTCCCAAATCCCAAATAAATCCAAAGCAAGGCCAGGCTACTTTAGCCAGAACACTAAAGAAAGAAAGAAAGAAAGAAAGAAAGAAAGAAAGAAAGAAAGAAAGAAAGAAAGAAAGAAAGAGGAAGGGAGGGAAAGGAAGGAAGGGAGAAAGGAAGGAAGGAAGGAAGGAAGGAAGGAAGGAAGGAAGGAAGGAAGGAAAGGTAGGCAGGCAGGCAGGCAAAATATGATCCTTAACTATGAGATCAATCCATAACTGAGGAGGCTAGGTCCTCCAGCTTCTTGGAAGACCTTTTTATTCCCAATGGATTAATTACAGCATTGTAGAATGTTAAGAGTGGGTAAAACCTCAGGGAAGAAGAGGTGGCATGCATCCCATTGCTCCTTAACTTGTTCACAAGCATTAATGGAGACCCTAATACCAACCTGATGGCTCTTGTTCAGACTTTTCTCTTATTAAGGTATACATCACTGTCAGGTATAGTCATTGTCAGTAATACATTCAAAATGTTTAATTAGTGTTTGTTACAGTCATAATCCCTTGCAGCCCAGGAAGCCAGTGAACTCATTGTGTATCCAAGGAACACCTGATCTTCCTGATTCTAACTCTTAGGTGCTGGGATGACAGTTGTATAATTTGTATCCAGCTGGCACAGTGATGAAAATTAAACTCCAGATTTTGCACATGCTACGGGACTGTGAAAGACAACCTATTTTTGGTTGAAAGAGGCTTGCTCTGGAGACCCAGTAGAAAACTCTACAACGGACAGGACAGTGACAGGTGCCTGACACCACAGAGCCCCCAACTCCATAATTCTGTGACTATAAGTCACACAGACAATGCCCCCAGCTTCTGGCCTTCTGGCTAGACTCCACGCCCACAGTTACCTGACAAAAGCCAGCTATGCTCCTCCCCACAGCTACCCTTCAACTACAAGGTAGCTCAGCCCATTATAAAAGGGGCTGCTTGGCTCCTCTCTCTCTCTCTCTCTCTCTCTCTCTCTCTCTCTCTCTCTCTCTCTCTCTCTCTCTCTCTCTCTCTCTCTCTCTCTCTCAGCTCTCACCTTTCTTACTCTCATTTCTAGCCCTCCTTTTCTCTCTCCCTTCCCCTTTTTCTCCACGTGGCCATGGCCGGTCTCCCTCTTTCTACCTTCTCTCTTTCTCTCTGCCTTTCTACAATAAAGCTTTAAAACCATAGATCATCTCTGCTCATGGCCCACTGTGCTTGAAAGATAGGATAGATTTTCCCCTAAAGAGCCACGTCTAACCTCCCACCAGAAGGCCTTCCTGCACTCCAGCCACAGACCGGACCAACGACTTTCACCCGCGTGGGAACCACCCAGTGCCCCCTCTCTCCATGCCCTCTCCTCCCTTCGGCCCCAGGGCTGACCAAGGTGCCCCTGGGGCCCCCATTTGTTCTCAGCTCTTCCATGGTGTCTGGGATGCCCAAGACTGAGAGCCTGCTACCTAGGATTGCCCCTTGTCCATCCCTGCGGGCTGGGTCCGTAGCTTCCCACAGGCAGACACCCACCGGGACCACTTGGAAAGCCTGTGGCAGTCTTCCGTGTCTGCCGGCCCAGAGCATCAGAACTCTGGCTGGATGCAGGTTTTCTCCCTCTCCCTTTATTCCCCCATGCCCAGTGCCCAACACTATGAAAGAAAATCTTTTCTTTAAACAGTCACAGAATTGGTGTAGGATTCCTTATATTGGACTGACAGTCAAAGTAAAGACCAGGATGACACTGTCTTTGGAATTGCTTTCCCCATAGACATGCTAGAATAAGGCTAATTCCTTTTTTTTTTTTTTTTTTTTACCACATGTTAGTTTTCAAGTGAGTCATATAGTATGGATAGGAATCAGAGCTCTATGCAGGATACATCGAGTCCTCTCTACATAGACTCTAACATTCTTATTCCACGAGTAAGTACTGACCTGGGGATTCTATTATTCATCTAACATGAATGTCTTGGTTTGTTATTCTCTTGCAATCAGGCCTTGATATAGGTAGTTCTAACAGGAGGTCATTTCTGGAAGCAGACAGAGTGGAAGATGAATGCGTAAAGGGAGATGAAGCTACTGCTGAGGGCAACTAAAATGTGACTCCACTGGGTCCTGAGAAAACCAGATCCTCCCAGGACTGCCTACTTGTGTGATGGCAGGATGATGAAGAAGGCATGCCTGGATCCTGGCCCCATTGGTTGGTGGTTCTGTTTGGAGCTCATGCTCCTGACCTCTCCTGGTAATTGCTTTACAAACTCCAGCAACATAGGCAAACTGTTGGACAGGAACAAAAAGAGATTCTCATGTTTGAAATAGAGTGTTGCTGCCCTGAGATTGTACAGAACTACCTTCTGTAGCAGCTTCGGAGGTCAGAGAAAAGCAGGGATATGGCTCACGTAAAAGAGTTATTGGCTGCAGCCATACAGGACAGGTTCCTGAACCTGAATAAAAGCCTGGAAAATGGGGTTGCTTTTATCTGTGCATGTGACCACAATGCATCTGATGTCTTGCATTCAGCCCATAAGTACAGGAGTATCAGGTGAATCTGACACAATTTCACTTGACACCTCTGCCCAGAATGAATGTGGTTCTGGACCTGTGAGGTAGGTTGGATGCTTATTGTACAATTTCTATAGCAGAAAAACATTACTATCTTCAAGATAATATATTTCCAAAAGTACCTGGAGCTCAACTCTCAACTGAAGAAATGGAGAGAGACCTGGTCCAATGCTTTGTGGACAAAGCAACACTATATCCTTGGTATGCTTATTTTTCTGATCAAACTTCTCACAGGCAGACTGGGGAGCTGTTTGTTTGTCCATATTCACAATGGATTTTGGGGTAACCAGAGGATCAGTTTAATTTTTCAGATGTGTTCTTGAAGATAAAATACTCAATGGAAGATACCATATGCCAAGACCCTGAATAGAAAGTGCTTGCATGTCTTCTACGCAAATCACATTGCTGTATGTCACCATAATTTCCTCTCTCCAAGTCTCCTCTGCTTCATGTATTATTTTGTGACTCTACTGTGTTATCATGTGGTTAGACTGTAAAGTGTATGCTGCATAGTATGAAGGGAAAGTATGGTGAAGGAACCAAGGAGAGAATCAGAAATGACCAACTCATCAAGAAAATGCTAAGGGCAAAAGATGCAAGAATGGACCCTCAAACAGATTGACTTGAGGGTGAGCAAGGCATTTAATATTTTGGAGTTAAATGTTCTCTGTCACTTTATAAAAATAACATGTTAAATGGTGTATTAGTTACAGTTTCTATCCCTGTGACAAAGCACCATGACCACAAACAACTTGGGGAGGAAAAAGTTTATTTTAGTTTATAACTTCTCAGGTCACATACCATTGATGACAGGAACCTGAAGGCAGGAGCTGATGCAGAGTCTACGAAGTCATGATGCTTACTGGCTTGCTACTCATGGCTGGCTTAGCCTGCTTTCTTATACAACCCAGAACCACAAGCCTGGGGGTGGTACCATCCACAGTGGGCTTGGATCCCCCAAATCAATCATTAATCAAGAAAAAGGAGTTACAGAGACAAAGTTTGGAACTAAGATTAAAGGATGAACTATACAGAGACTACCCCACCCGGGGATCCATCCCATAACCAGCCACCAAACCCAGACACTATTGCATATGCCAGCAAGATACTGCTGAAGGGACCCTGGTATAGCTGTCTCACATGAGGCTATGCCAGTGCCTGGCAAATACAGATGTGGATGCTCACAGTCATCTATAAGATGGAACACAGGGCCCCCAATGGATAAGCTAGAGAAAGTACCCACGGAGCTGGGGGGATCTGCAACCCTATAGGTGGAACAACAATATGAACTAACCAGTACCCCCAGAGCTCGTGTCTCTAGCTAAATATGTATCAGAAGATGGCCTAGTCGGTCATCATTGAGAAGAGAGGCCCCTTGGTCTTGCAAACTTTATATGCCCCAGTACAGGGGAACGCCAGGATTAAGAAGCGGTAGTGGGTGGGTAGGGGAGCAGGGCAGGGGGAGGGAATAGAGAAATTTTGGGATAGCATTTGAAATGTATATAAAGAAAATATCTAATAAAAATTACTCATAAAACAAAACAAAAAGAATATATATATATATATATATATATATATATATATATATATATATATATAGAGAGAGAGAGAGAGAGAGAGAGAGAGAGAGAGAGAGAGAAGAAAATGCACCATGGGCTTGCACAGAAGCCAATTTGGTGGGAGCTTTTTTTCAATTGAGGTTCCCTCTTCCAAAATGACTGTAATTTGCATCAAACTGACACAAAATCTAGCCATCATAGCTAGTAAAGAGAATGATTTTTAACCCATAACAACTCCAGCATACAATACAATGGGTCCATGTTAAATTTCTTCTTTCAAAACTGACTTAGCATGGGAAAAATAAAAAGACAGAATCTCAGTAAGGTCTCATGTTTGGGTTTCCCAAGAAAACAGATTATGAACTAAGGAAGGTTTAAAAAAAAAAAGGAAGTATAAAACTGAAAGGGATGGAGCCAACTCAACAGAGTATGATGGGGCCAGCTACAGATGTGAGCAACTGTGGTCCAATGTTGCTGGAGCCACTATCAGAGGCATGTAGCACATATTTTAGAGCTGTCTACTTGAAACAAAAACAAAGAGCCATTCTATCATTTGTTCCCATTGCACATTGATCAGAGACTGAGGCAGGCACCCAGTCTTCATCAAAGAGGCTTCATACTGCAGCAGACTGTGGCAGTTCATATAGAAACTGCCCAGTGTTAGAGCTAACAGATAGTCTCATGTGTAGCCCATCCCTTTAAGGTTCAGAGAATATTGCAGAAGGACATGTGGTGGGGGATATAATAGCTGGAGGGTGGGAAGATATGAAGGAAAACTAGTCTTCTGGATATGACATATGTGTTGCACTCATGAACTCACTATAAGACCTGAACAAGATGGGATCATCAACATCTCTTCATGAGTGACTCCCAACACTTTTTGGGAGAAGAGTACCATTTTCTTCAGTGGAGTAGCCTTTGATAAGTTGCCTTTGTTCTCACCCACAGTTGGGCAAGGAACTCAAATTGAACTCAGAAGTGCACACATGGAATGAATGTAGGAGATGAACTTGTGTGGAAGAACTGTCTCAGTGGGAAAGGAGAAGGAGGAGAACTGTCTCAGTGGAAAAGGGAGGAGGAGAAAACTGTTTAAGTGGGAAAGGGGGAGGGTATGAGAGAAGAGAGTGGGGGTGAAACTAAACTATCAAACAACTGGTATGCTAAGACTGTGCCATGTATGCAAATATCTAGAATCAGCTGATCCTCAAGAGACAGAAATGGTCCAGAATGGAATTTGAGGAACAGCAGGGGTAGGGCACCAGCTTTATTACTGTTTAGCTGGTACAGCAGCCACGAATGAAGCAGAACCACGGTTTGGGCAGATGTGAGGCAGGACATGAAAGTTGTTCATTACTCATGGACACCAAGGTGTCCATAGAAATCCATCTATGGAAATGGGGTGTAGTATAGTACTTTCAAAATAGTATAAACTCAGCCTCATAGAAAAGATAATTTTAAATGGAAAATCTATTCCACTGTCAAGCTACAATTCATTTGTTTAAGGTCAAGAAAAATTACTACAGTGAATAAAGACATGGCAAGTACTTAAAATCAGTGGTTCTCAGTTCCCTGCAAACTGGAGTCATGGAGTCTTGTCAAAATCGCAGATGTCCACATACTACACTCAGAAATTGTTATTTGATCTTGAAGGTGACCAAGGCACTAGGACTTAAAAAAGAACGAACAAACGAACGAACGAACGAAAGAAAGAAAGAAAGAAAGAAAGAAAGAAAGAAAGAAGAGAAAGAAAGAAAAGAAAGAAAGACCATTTTGCAGGTGATTCTAGTGTATAGTCTACATTGAAGAACACCGACTTTAAAGCACTTGTTCAGATCAAGAACATTTTAAATATTAGAAGAGCTTGGGACCAAAATGCTATGTCTCTAATTTAAGCACATGGATTGGACACTGCTACTACAAGTCCCTTAGTGTGTGCTGCTTAGGCCGTCCAACACATGGTCCGCTGTGACACAGCCTCAGTACTTGCAGGATGTTCCCAGGTAGACTGGTGGCTCTTCTTACATTCACAATGCCCAATGGCCAGAGGCCCAGTGTAACATTTTAGAAGTGTTCTTTGGAGATGAAGCTCTGCAGAGACTAAATAAATCAGCTTACTGACAGTGGATGAAGCATTTCACTACAGGATGCTTGCCTCATGTAGGCATCGCTAAGGAAGCTTGAAGTCATTAGGGTGTTAAGACAGGACAGAGCTCTGGAAGGCAAGTGTGGCTGCTGATTATTAGCTTCAAGCTTCTTTTATTTGGTAGAAAAGTGGGTGCTAAGGGCATGACCCCTAGTTTTCTTGATCAGCTCTAAGGCAGCCACCAGCACTTTAACCAGACCATCCCCTTAAGGAAAACCAGGGCTTTCGGTCAGCATGTTTACTGAGCACAGTCTGGGGCACACCAGTCTCCTGTTAGCACCAGAAGTGTCTTGAAATAGAAAACGCAGATATAAGCGATGGCATCCAATTCTGACTTGACAGTTGCAAATAACATTTTATAATGAGAATGATAATACTTGCTTTGGGTGTTTTTTCAGGCAAAGGAGAAGAAAATCCTATTTTATCAAGATCAATTGAAAAATGCAGTAACCGAGATAATGGAATAATCTATTTCATGCCAGTGCATGTTAACTCTGCATGCATTTCCACTTTTCGAAATGTAAGAACATACTGCAGTACTCCTAAATGCTAAAACTATTCAGGATGTGCAGGGCATCGCTGAGCAGTTCTGTGCATCATGTGGACATCTGCCACAATATACAACACTGCCAATTTTCCTCTGAGCTGATCTCCATCTATGTAGCTGAGTTAGCCTTTTCAACTAGATTATCAGGACTCAGATGTTTAATTTTTTTTTTATTTTTAAAGAAGGTCTCTAATCAACTTACTTTGAAAAATTCTACTAAGCAGCAAGGCACTTAATTATCTTGCTAACCTTTTGTTCCAACGCTTTGCAAATAATGACATGAAACATTCCCTCTTTTCTCTTCCAAGCTATTCTTCCTTCTGATTAGATTCTGCTTAAATAGCATCGTGTTCCTTCAAGTTCTTCCAAGACGAGGGATTTTCTTTAATCACCTGAAACCTGCTGGTCTGCCTCTTTAACATTCTGGGATATCTCATTCAACAAGCTTAAATCAACAGTGTGCCAACCCTCTCCTAACAGGTTGAGCACATTAATTGTCATCTCTTTATCAGGCTTTCATATAAATCCAAGCACATGAAGATACGCAGGGGGGAGTTTGGAAATGTGAGTGACTGCCATGCACTAAAATGCGCCTTTTTCTTCATGGACTTTGTGGGAAAAGAAAATGTTAATATGTTCAAGTTACATATTCCCAAGCAAAAGTAAACTTCTATTAAAAATAAAATGTGACAACCCCACAGAAATCAGATTACTCAGATATGTAACTGTTTTACCCTGGAAAAGCACAAAAGGCAACTATTAAATATGTGTTTCCATCTGATTATTAAATTTCTCTAACACCTATCAAAGAAATACTGTGTTTCAAAAATCAGATGCAGTTGCTTCTCAGAAAATAATAGAAACTCATTCCATATTTTTTAACATAGCTGGCACTTGAATTAAAAGAATATGAATGGTTTAAAAGGTAGACCCTAATGATGTTGGTTTCCAAGGCCTAGAGTACCAACAGCCCATGAAACACACAGTCCCCTTGAAGAAGATTCAGGGGAGAAAAGGTGTGCCTAGAGGCAACACCAAAAACTCACAAGAAGCCTGGGCACTAGACAGAAACTGTTCTCCACAGCCATGCAAGGCTGTTCAGCAGTAGCATGCGGCACCTGGATTACTTTGCAGGGAAGTTGCCTTGGGCTCATAGCAACTCGCTGTTCTATTCAAAAGCAGCACTTGAAAAATAAACTGCCTGTAATTAAATCCATCTGATATGTGCTTATAATACTTTTAGACTTTTGGCTGCAGAGACACAGAGCCTCACAAAATTAGATGCTGTATTATCAAAATTACTTATACTACAATTTATAAAGGATACAGGGTAGCCTTGAGTTTCTCTCTCTCTCTCTCTCTCTCTCTCTCTCTCTCTCTCTCTCTCTCTCTCTCTCTTTCTTTCTATATTATTTGCTAAAAGCAGGTCAATAAAAGATTCAGTAGATATTTTAGCAAAAGCTACACTTTGAGAGGAAGTCATCTAAATAAAATTCACAGGACTATTAACTCCTCCCTATATTAAATATAATGTTAATATCCCTATTATTAACATTAAATAACATTTAATAATATTAAATGCCCCTATCTCCACCTTACAAAATGATACAAATGCACAAAATCATGATTTACTTTTTTTGAACACACATATCCTACATATCCCCTATAACGGCTACCTTGTACCTGATTATTTTAAGTTGTATGAAGCAAACAGTGGATTTTTAAAATAACACTATCAGACTATTAGAGGTGATATGCTGCATAAAGTTACACTGTGAATAAACATTCAGAGGTAGCAGGCCACAGAATAGAAGGGACTCCAGTGAATTCTTTGGGAGCCCTGTGCTCTGGGCTTCCTCTATACCATGCATTCTGGGTTAGGGTGGGAGGTGGAGGTCAGAGCAGCCGCTTACACCAAGTGTTCTCATCTTACACCAAAGGAATTGGTATTCCCTTTTGTCTAGTTTCCTTTCCAGTTTAATGATTATAAGGGGTGATTGCTTTCAACTCTGACCCAAGCAACTCCTTGCACAGTTGAAAAGCTAACACTATAATCCTGAAGCTTGCACTTAAATAAAGTTAACATAGTAATCACCTTTTGTTGGTAAACAGTTGTGTTTGATGTATAGACTATATGTTTTCGAACGTCAGAAATGTCTTCCCTTTTTATTTATTTAACTTAGATTATTGAGACAGAGTCTCACGCTATGTTCCAGGTTAGCCTAGAACTCACAATGTAGCCCAGCCCCACCTGGAACTCATGGGCCCTGATATGCTTCATTGTCCTAGCTGCTGAGATTACAAGTGTGTGTGCATCTAGCAAAGGATCCAGGCTTATATAAGAGGCCTCTCGTAAGAGCTGCTTTGATTCTGTGGGAAGATCAAAACCAGTGAGGTGGCAGCAGGGCTTAGCGGTCCCGGTCATCTCCTTCCCTTGTCTTTAATTGCCCACGAAGAACAGCAGTTCTACTACATTTGTCTATCAAATTAAAGCCTGGGCCAAGATTTGCACATTTGGAGCCTCTGCTCAAGTGGGACAAGTCTCTCTCTCTCTCTGTGTGTCACTCTGAGGAAAGAGTCACGACATCCTTCCTTTTCTCTTATGAAACCAATCGTGGGCTTGAACAATCTGAATTGAGAATAAGAGTGCTGTTTCTGCTTCCTGATGCACACCCCCCCCCCCCAACAGTCACCTGCCTGCTTAAAAGACAGTTCATTATTTCACAATGTGAAGACCACGTGCTAGTTGTGTGCCTGAAATTTATATGGGTATGTCACTAGAAAACAATTTCCTTTCTGACAATTTCTGTATATTTATATAATTGCAGCATTATAAGCACTGTTCAGCAGAAAGATAAATACAAGTTCAGGTAATTTTATTGCATTGAATTGAGACATTAACATGATTTTCTTATGAAGTCCACCCACCTGTGGAGAACATTTAATTTTTAAAATTACATTTGTGCACAAGCTTATTTGCCAAATTTAAAAATGAGATGAATGAATAATAGATCTCTGCACTTAAAGTTACACTGTGTATACCCCTCACCCAAACAGAGCTCTGGTGATACGGACTACAGATTTTATCTGTAGTTATGATTAGCTAAAAGTATACATGTAAAAGGAAATAAGTGAAACTTAGAAAATTACTTTCTTATTTGAGACAGGATTGACAGCAGCCTGTGACTAGTCACAAGCTTCATTTGATCAGATATCTTGTGACAAAATATAAATAAAATAGTGACCAACCATCACTGTCAAATTTATGCTCAAGAGGGCCTTGGGCAGTTTTGAGATTTTTTTTTTTCAGGGAATTTCTGAGGTCAAATTATTCTAATAGTAATACTATATTATGTGACATTTTCTATCCTGTCCTCTTAAGGTAGTACAGTGGAGTTATCCAGAGGTTACATGTATTAGTCCATTTTTCACTACTGGAAAGAAATGCCTGAAGCTAGGTAACTTTATGATGAAAGAGGTTTGATTCATTCATAGTATTAGAGGTAAGAAGTAGAGGACTGAGCCTGAGATGAGGTCCTAATGGCAGATGGCATTACTTAAGAGCATGTGATGAGATCATATTACAAGAATGGACAACAAAGATAGATGGAGAAGTCAGGTCCAGTCTTAGAACACAACTTGATTTCCAGAATCCTAGGGCCTAAGGGTCTCCCTATGGATTCCACCTTCTCTGTTGTGGTTCAGTAGACCAATGAGGATCAAATCTGGGATCTCAGATACTGCTATCCCCTGTCCAGCCAGGGAGGGAAAGCAGGAGTAGGTGGGTGAGTGAGGAAGCACCCTCATAGAGACTGGGGGAAGGGGATAGATTAGGGGATTTCCAGAGGGAAGACTGGGAAAGGAGATAACATTTGAAATGTAAATAAAGAAAATATCCAATAAAAGAAAAAAAGAATCCTCCCTCCACACTGAGAACCAAGCCTCCAACTTATGGACCTTTGATAGATGAATCGCACTGAAATCATGGGCAGAGGCAGAAACACCAGAATCTAGCTCCTTTGTACAAAGCTGGATTTTAAAAGGGAGTTGCATAAATGTAAACCATTACTTTTCTCACTCATTTTTTTATTTGAAAATTTAATAGTCTTCCCCAAGGATTAGCTTCCTGATAGGCTATACAATCCAAAGCAAAGAGACCTAACAAAAATAAATTATAAACAATCTAAATGTATTCATAGACACACACAAATAAACAATAATTAAATAAGAAGAGGTCTCAGATTTAAGGATAAATATAAGGAGAGTTGGTTGAGAAAGGGAGGGATGGAAAATAAACTAGAGGAACTCAAGATTTCATTGTCATATACATTGATAGAACTTTTCCCCTTGAAACAAACTGTTTTTTTTTGAAAACTGAAGTAACCTCAAAAACTATTAAGCAATGAACAAAGCAAGTAGTATTCAAATATATTGAAAGTAATAAAAATAAATAGAAACTAAGCAAATATTTCCAAGTGGAATAACAATAATTGTTTCACGTGTGTGATGTAATAATTCTCTTTTTTTCGTTCCCATGTGTTTACTTATTCCCATAGTAATGACATGCCATCAGACTATGACACTGCTTCATGCATAGAGACAATGTGTTAGGCAAGCAAAATCTTAAATAAAAAAGCTCATAATTATAAGCATCACAAATACGTTAAGACTATATGCCATGTAGAATATGAACCTGCTCTGTCTCTGCCTCCACCTAGAGCCCATCAAACAAGAGGGCCTAAGTGATGCTTCAAAGCCAGGGATGCAGTAGAAATAGAATAAGTTAACTTTTAATGAATAATAAAATGGAGAACTTTAAAAGTAAGGAAAAATATAAAAAGTAGGGAAATTGGGTATTCTGAAGATTAATCCCCAACTTTGATTTTGATAAAACTATGCTAAACATAACTTGAAACATTTGGACTTGGGAGCTTCCTGAAGTTTATAAGTTATAGAAATGAAACAGTGTTCATGTCCTCTATCCTTAGCTCCTGTTAGGAACATAACAGCTAAAGCTAAATCATCACTCTGCTTGGGAAGTCAAATTCATCTATTTGGTGAGTTTGGTAGTTTTGTAGTTTTTCTTCAGGCATGAGTCTCTCTGGGCACACGTCTACAGCCAGCTGCTTTCTAATCTGCATACCTTGAGTGCTCAGGATATATGTTTATAGCTGGATCAGGGCACTCTTCAAACATAACAAGTGAAAGCTTTCATCTAAGACCAAGAAAACTACTTCTTAACGAGCACTCAAAGCAATGTTTGAGAAACAGTTTTCAAATTATGATTGTGATATGTGAGTGTCTTAGGGTGGACAAAGGTGCAGTAAGAGCCAGCCAGACAGCGTTCACTTCTCTTTCTCTCTGTTTGGCTAACCATTGGGATTATCTAATACATGTCTCAAAAAATAACAATTTCTACATCCATCTTGAACAATAAACCTAGACTTTCTGAAGGAGGGGTTGGGGAGTAGAAGTTTTCAAGAACCTTCTTGCACTGATATCAGTCATCGGTAAAGTGTGATATACTGTACTGACCAACATAGATAGAGTCTTCAAAGAATTCCCTATGGCCTCTATGAGGAATTAACTTTGCCTAATTTTTATAGGCTTTAGTCATAACTTTTTCTTCTTGATCTCTCTTTCTGATTGAAAAAGAATCACCTCAGGTTCATGCACCAATCCTCTTACATTTTTCTCTGTGGTTGATTATTGCTGTCTGTGATCTAATCTCACTGATCAAACACAAATGTCACTACTCGATGCCACCTGATGGCACTCAGGTGTCCCCAGACCTGTGAGATATGCTGAAGAGTTAACCCCAAAGGAGTATCCATTATAATTTAAAGTAATGGCTTTCATTAGTCCTCCAGAAGCAAGGTTCACCACCACCCTCACACACAACATGCTAGATAAGGTTAGCCTGTTTGGATACTAGATAGTTTTCTCAGTAGTATCCAGTTTCACTCACTTAACAGGGAGCTTGCCATGGCCAGCCATGTTGTATGCACTGAGACTTGGCCATTCCTTTGTGCCTTCCTATTGTTTTCTCAAAGTGTAAGACATGCTCTTTTCCATTCTGCTATTGACGGTTTCTGCTTTGCAAGTTACTAAAGTTGCTGCTGTGAGCATTCTGCAGGTCTTGGTTTGTTTGTCTTCTGAAATGTTCTCACTTACATATTTCAGGCTGGTCTCAAACTCTACATCCTCCTACATCTGTATTCTAAGTACTGGAATCAACAGCCTATATCGCCATAACCAGCTCCTGTAAGTATCTTTAAAATATATATGTACTCTTTCTGTTGATTATGGGTCTGGAGATGGAATTGGTGTTCTAGGGACAGGTATGCATCTTTTAGTTTGCGACCCAACAGCGATGGGTTTTCCAAAATAGTGTCTTTTCTCACAGCAGAGACAAAAGTAAACCAAACCAAACCAAACCAAAACAACAACAACAACAACACCCTTTTAGCTATCCCAACACTTGTCATTATCTACAAGTTTTAAGCATTCACTGTTGGGTTTTACTGTACCTTCTATGGCAGGTTTCTGAGTTGTTTCCTAGAAGAACTTTTTTTTAGGATCTAATATTCCTTTGTAGTGCTACCCTTCACAGTTTATAATATCCATATTCCTGGCACCAAATTTATCTGAGGTTTAAATCCTTGGATAAATTTAGTAAAATGGTTATAATGCTCTTCTAATAAACAGTCCATTATTTTGATTAGATCAGTACAAATAGAAATGGTCAGTTTTCAGCTCTTCTGCAGTTTTAACCTCAAAACTGTAAGATACATAGACAAATAGATAGATAGATAGATAGATAGATAGATAGATAGATAGATAGATAGATAGATAGATAGTCAGACAGATGGACAAACAGACAGACAGATCTAAATGTTACCACCATTGTAAACCATGTCCAGCAAAAACTACAAGACAGAACTGAGTGTCACTTACTGCATTGGGGGGAGACTGTACAGACATGAAAGGAAGCAGAGCTCAGCCAACAAAACTTTACTTTTCAGGAAAAGTTCAATATTTAGACCATATAGCTGTGTATCTGTGAAAGCCACATGAGGTGAAATGGAAGTTTAGTAATTTTTCCTAACTAAGAAATGTAATTAACTCAGGGAGCATAAGCTAACGATATTACTTGAGAATCTGGTGTTATTTTTCATTTTCTCTATGCTGTTTTGTCATTAAGAATTCATCACAAATTCAGGCAGAAATCTAACTCCCAAAAAGATTATGTCAGGAATACCACCAACGAATGAGATATCTCAAATACCCTGAGTTACAAAAAGCACAAGGGAAGATTGCTTCTTTGCAAGACATCATATCTGAATGAAATTCTTATTTTTTTTAAAGCAAAATCAAACCTCATATTAACATGCTGTCAGAGTATCTCTCCTTGGCACAGCAAAGGTAGAATGTGTTGGAAAGGAAGCCTTTCTTATACACCCCAGAGGTTTGGTAACCTTAAAGCAGGCTGAAGCTGTACCAGTCTTGGGAAGGGGGTGAATTTTAGAAATGGGGAGGGGGGTGATACAGCTAAGGCATTCCCTCAGGCAGAAGTTGGAATAGCTGTTTAGAAGAGACTTAACTGTTGAAAATGTCTCTCACATTACAAACCTGTTACGTCTTGGGGGAGGGGGGAAATTAGATGTTCAGTCCAGGGTGTTTTACTGCCTTATTCCCAAATAACTAAACCAAAGTTATTTAAAGATTAACTAAATTAGAGAGAAAGTTCACTAAGGCTTATCTACCACAAAACCTTATAATTGGGTTTTTTTCCCCCAATTACAAAGATTTCATGTCTGAACAAACACTTTTCTTCTAAGCTGCCGAATATATTTGGGGTAAATTAAACTATTTGAACAAGTTAAGCAATTACAACAAATTAGACAACAGTCTCTCTTGCTCTCTAAACCACAAAGTCTCCAGGAATGCCTTGCAATGACCCAAAAAGAGAACAATGACAAAGATGCTAAAATGTGCTGTCAAAGGGACTAAAGCTAAATGATGCAAGCTTTGTTTAAGTCCACCCAAACAAAGGCAACAAATGACTATGGCATGCACGGGGGCGTCCTGCTTGCAAAGAAGTAGTAGTGAGACACTTTGCTGGTCAGCAGTGTCAGATTGGATCAAACACAAATGAACAAACTGACTTGATTCACTTATTTCCTAAACACATGTGTGTTTCTTCAGAACACCTATCAGTATATTCCATTTCACATTTACATTTTTCCTTAAGTAACATGAATCATATAGAAGCTACACAGAAATCTCTTTCTTCTCTTGTGAGCTCAAAATTCTTCAAAGATGCCATTCATCTTGCCCTAATAATGCATTTCTGATGCAAATGGTGAGCTTTTTAATGGCACTGCCAAAGCCTGAGGATATGGCACACCTGAACATATGATCTAGGACCTCAAAAGTTTATTCCTTTGAGTAACCCTTCTCCTTTTATATGGGCTTTTCTGAGGGAGAGGAGAATCCACAGAGAACTTGGAGTGCTGATCCTAATTATAACTTGTTCATACTTGTCACACAGTCATAGTAAAGTAGATTGAAAACTTTCTTCCCCATCCAAATGTCTGGCATAAACTGACTTGCCAATGTGGTTTATTGAACCCTTATTGTTTCTATAGCCAACTACATAAACAGACTTGCCGAAACGATCGGTCAACTGACAATATGCTTTCTGGGCAAGGATAACAATCAAAATAATTAGCAGCCAGGGTAGAACAGTCACTCACTATTCAGAGCAAACATCCAAATGAACAAAATGAGCATCACTGGAAGTAACAAGTATGGTCATGCTGCCATAGTCTGGATGAAACACAATTCAGTCAAACGGGTTCCTCCCTGCTGGTCTTCATTGGTACTGTGGGATAGTCAATAGCTGTAATAGGACCCATGCACACAAACACACCTACACAGATCACCATTTGAATTCCCTTCTTTGATTTTTCAAGTAGCATTATACCAGTGACATTTATAAACCTTCTATAAACCACTCTCTATAGACCCAGATCATTGTTTTTAATGACAATTGTAATAGCTCAGCATAAACACATCATCCTTCTCTTGGTAAGCTTTTCATCTGTATATAGATATTAAAACCAGTGCCATTTATCTCAACAAGCAAAATTATAACACCTATCATTTATGAATACAATATTTAAAAGCAATTGTTATCCTGTTTTTAACTCTTAAAAGGTAGAGCTAGAAATGTAGGATAGTTAAATTTGAAGACTTTTTTTAAAAAAATAGAATATCTAAGATTAGTTTTCAAAAAAAAATATTGCAGTAATTCACATTAGCAGAGTCCCTGTGTTCGTCTAGGCTCATACAAGCTGAGTGTTCCTGCTGGGCTGTGGGCTGAGTTCCCTGGAAAGTAGCCTTTCAGAGTTGTCCAGCCAGAGGCAAGACTTTCATTTATCCTGTCAGGAGTCACTGCTTGCAGGCAATCCACAGTGAGATGCTATAAAGTCGGGCAGGGCAGCTTTCTCTGAGAATTCTTGGAGCAGGAAATGAGTTAAGAATTGTTCACTCCAAAACTCTCAGCAACAGGGAAATGATTCAATCCTGAAGGAGAACAAGATGCCATAGGGAAACATGTATCTCCTTGTTTTAATTCGCATGCCTCTAACGACCAACACAGGAGCGTAGCTCCTCATGTTTATGAGTCAGTTGAAGTTTCTCTTAGGTGACAAGTTGATTGTTATGCCTATTGCTGATCTTTACTCTGCCCAATGTTCCCTTAGCAACTTTTTGTGGGAACCTTTTGTGTACTATTAGGTAAGTTAAACCGTTGCTTATCACCACTTTCAAACATGCCAACATATCATTCATTACCCATCTAATTGATCTTTTTTAAAACAAACAAACAAGTTGGCATCATGGTCATGTTAGGAAGCAGGATATACACTTCAAGGATTTAACTGAAAGAATTCAAAGAGTTGGGCTCTGTCCAGCAATGCAGACAGAGTTAAAGCATCAAATAGAGATTCAAACAATAAGGGACAGTGTCTCAACAACTGAGGGGGGGGTGTCTAGGAACAAGAATAAGCTACACCTACCTTTGATTCTTTCTTTCTTTCTTCCTTCCTTTCTTTCTTTCTTTCTTTCTTTCTTTCTTTCTTTCTTTCTTTCTTTCTTTCTTTCTTTCTTTCTTCCTTCCTTCCTTCCTTCCTTCCTTCCTTCCTTCCTTTCTTTCTTTCTTTCATTCCAATCCACCCATTCACAATTCTTGGGTACTACCACCTACAAAGAGCAGGTATCTCTTCTATATATGATGTCAGTAGAGATCACCAGGGAATCAAAATCTCACTCACTCTTGCCCAAAAGTAACTGGGATGCCCAGCCTCTGATGTGAGCAATGACTGAATGAGGTACCTGGCTTATGTTTCTACCAGGCAGTAATTCTGAAAAGCTCCGTTAAGAAGAGTCTGAGTTTTCTCCCTCAAAACTAAAGTCAGGAGAAGTTAGTTAAAACAAAGGTGACTAAGATCCTCCATCTCATACCAATACAGAAATGTCCAGGTTACCAAAAACATCACTTATAATATCTAGAGTAAAGACTATACCAAACTGAATGAAAGTAACATTAAATTCTGGGAGTCAGCACAGAACTTAAAGATAGTAAAGATGCTAAAATTATCATTAAAAGCTTTTAAAATAGCACTGATAAATATGCTTCATTTATAAACACATTAAAAACAAAAGAAAAATAGAAAGTTCCAGAGAAGAAATTAAACAATTAGAAAACAAATAGAGAAAATTTAGATCTGCAATGCAGAGTGTCAAAAAGTTGAAAACTCGGTGACTTTACTCAGAGATCTGCAGGAAAGAATCAGTGGACTGAGATCCAGCAAAATAGACATGACCTAAGTTGAAGAGCAAAACAAACTGAACTGCAAAAAGACCTGGACCAACCACAAAGACCTATCCCTGACACCCGAAGACTGAAGGCAGACAGGAAGAGCCCAAACCTAAAGACTTAGGCTTACAGATACTCACTGCTGAACAACTCTAAACTGGAAAAACCCAAGGAAAACTATGGAGCCCATTCCAAAAAATGAAAAAGAAAAAAAATTCTACAAAGGCACAAAGAAAACATCTAAGGATTTAGGTGTGTCCAGCCCCAGTGGATCTATCTGCAGCACAGGGCCTGCCGCTATGCTTAGGGAACATCCTGGAAGAGGGGACAGAAAGCTTGTAAAAGCCAGAATACCAGGAAATCTGGTGTGAGATTGCATCTTTTCAAAAGAAAGGGCTACATAAACAAGACCTGAACAATGAATGACAGTGCCCATAGACTAGCAGACGTGGAAGGGAGAAGATCTCATGAGGTCCCACCCTAGATTACAACTAAAGGTAACTACCTATTTGGCTCTTTAATTGATTACCCAATACAAAGCTATTTGTTTTATATATACATTGATTATATATAATATATTATTTATACGAATATCCACTTGAGAGTGGGAGGAACATATGAGGGGTTAGAGGGAGAGGACATGAAAGGGGCTGGAAGAAGGAAAGTGAAGGGATAGGTGTGTAATTAAATATGTACAATAATTAATTAAAACATCACCACAAAAAATTCATACATTATCTATAGAGGAAAAAGCTAAACAAAATTACTTTGTATTATCTCTTTTAACCATGGACACTAGACGTGGCCAAATATGTCTCAGTACAGAAAGAATTGTCATCCTGGAATCATAAAACTACTGAAAACAGCCTTTAGGAATTGAGAAAAAAATCAAGTCATGCTCAGATTGGCAAAAAGTAGCAGACTCTGTTACCAGAAGGGCAGCCGAAAAAAGTCCTCTAAAGCTGAGGCACTACCACAGAAGAAAACTACACCATGGCTGGGAAGAGCATGGCTACATGCTGTAAGCATTTCCTCTCCTTGGGAGACTTCCTAGTTACCTGTTATTACCTGTTGAAACAAAAAATATCACCCTATCTAATGTGGATTTCAAGGTATAGAGGGAAAATATTTAAGGTAACTACCTGCAAATTAAAGAGAAAAAAATGGATTTAGCAAAAAAAAAAAAAAAAAAGTGTTCTCTGCTCCAACTGACAGGATGATAATACTAGTAGCCTAGCATGAATTATGTCTGTAATTTATAATGTGGTTTATCTTAAGTGACTGCAAATATATACAGAAAAGAAGTAATATACACATAGTATATGTATGTGTGTATATGTGTGTGTGTGTGTGTGTGTGTGTGTGTTGAATAAGACTGTGATTGTGATGGAGGGATATGTAATCTCCATGAATCAGGAAGAATGGGGAATTCAGAAATAGACCCACAAGAATATATCAAAACAGATTCATAAAGCAGCCAAAACAGTAAATCGAGGGAAGTTGAACTTTTCAAACAATAGTACTGGGGGCTTTGGACTTCTGCGTGTAAAATGTGAACCTCGGCCTGAGCTTTACATCCTGTCAAAAGTTAACTCAAAATGTACCATCAACATAAAAGCAAAATTCTGGACACCTAGGAATAAGCAGCGTGCATGTAGATGTCACAAAAGCTATGCGCTGGGAAAGAGAAGGAGAACTTACCAAAACTGAAAATATTTTTTTTCTGTGAAATACCAAATTAAAGGGATTAAAACACAAACCACCATCCATGAGGAAACATTTTTAAACTGCATGCCAACAAGGCACTAACAGCGAGAATGTGTTTGAAACTCTCAAAAGTAAACAGCAAAAATTGAAAAAAAAAAAGTCAGTCTAATTACAAAATGGCAAAAGGTGAGGAGCAACACTTCACTGAGGAGGTACAGTCTGATGACAGCTCATTAAATCATTAGCCATTAGGAAAAATGTAAATTGTGTACCCATCAGGAAGACTAAGATCCTGCTGAGGATGCAGAGACCCTGACACTCAAACTGCCACACACTCTTGGTTGGAGTATGAAATGTCATAGTGACACTGAGAAACATTTCTCCCATAATTATATAACCATCACACCCTCCTACCCACAGTAGTGCTCCCAAGTACTTAAGTCAGCAAACGCTAATGCTAACACAAACAGCTGTACATAGATAAGTAGGGTAAGCTACTATCTAATAAGTGTCCCAAACTAGAACCAACTGAGAATATCTTTAGTGAATGAAAGCTGAAAAAGGTCCTATCCCACTATAGATTACTATCCAGACATGTAATGGCACCAAATATTAATATAGGAACCAAACAGAGCCTCCAGGGCACTGTGCTGGGGGGCAATCAATCACACTGGAAAATTGTGTATTACTACAAGAAGGTTAAGAAGGAGGTGAGATGGAGGGTGGCATCTATACATATGGCAGCTGTCACAGAGAAGCACAGAGCATACTTTTACAAATGGTTGTTTTCCTCTGTATTGAATATCACTGTTGAAACCCTGGCAGACATACTATAACTTAGCTTATTACTGTTACGTATTTTGGTTTGGTTTGTTTGGGAACAGGGGTCTTCTCAGATAATTCAGGCTGGCTTTGAACTTGCTATGTAGCCTGGGCTGGCCTCAAGTCATTGATTCTAGTGTCTGAGTCTCCAAAGTGCTAGGATTTTTGGTGGGAGCCTGCACCTGTTACACCAGAGTTTGGGGAATGAAAAATTAAAAGTTTCTTTGCTAATAAAGAGAAAGTCTAACTAGAAATCAGAACACTGATAATGTGCTATCTATAAGTACATCTGAAAAACATTGCTGTTGTGGAAAATTAAGTAAAATGTAATGAAGCAGTACATCTTTATAGTTCCATATCAGTCTACAGTCATCTTGGAAGGAAAGTTTAATTTTAAGAGCAACTTCCAAAGTCCTTTACGAAACAGCTGCATCATTCCTATATAGAGACCAGATTCTGCACATTCTTTATTACATTCATTTATTTATTTTCTTATTTATGTATGTGTGTATATGTGTGTGTCAGAGATAAAGAAACAGAGAGACAAAGAGAGAGACAGAAACAGAGAGAGACACACAAAGAGAAGGAATTCATATGCACACAGGCACATGTTAACGACACAGTGTACCTGGGGAGATCAGAGGACAAAGTGCAGGAATGGAGACTTTCCTTCCACTACATGGGAACAGTGGATTGACTTCAAGTCTTCAGGCTTGGTGTCAAGTGCCTTGTGCAGCTGAGCCACCTCTGTGCATTCTTTTTTTTTTTTTTTTTGTGGATCTTAGCATTATTTTTTATTGGTTATTTTATTTATTTACATTTCAAATGTTGACCCCTTCCCAGTTTCCCCTCTGCAAGCCCCCTATCCTATACTCCATTAGCCCCTGCTTCTACGAGGGTATTCCCCAACTACCCACCCACTCCTGCCTTACTGTCCTAGCATTCCCCTATGCTGGGGCATTGAACCTCCACAGGACCAAGGGACTCCCCTTCCATTGATGCCAGATAAGGCCACCCTCGGCTAGCTATGCAACTGGAGCCATGGGTCCCTCACGTGTACTCTTTGGTTGGTGGTAACAGTACTTGATGCTATCGGGGCTTTTCAGTGTTAGCTACTCTACCGTGTGCATGAAGTGTGTCTCTTAGTTCTAGCCTTACTGAAATGTGAATTTATCCTAGATCTAAAGATGGTCCATTTGGAGGGTCACTCTCCATGAAAGTTGCTATATTTGCTTTCAGTGTGTCTGCTTTCTAGAAGCTTGTATGGCATTTCTTCCACTGGAAGTACTAATGTGTCCAAGCTTCACGCCAGCTGTTCCTGCAGAGGAGGAGGGTCATCCTGGGGGACTGGCTGCTGGAAACCAGATATGGAACACTAGAGGGAAGAAGAGAATGAAGCAGAATTCTGTCCTTCCAATGCAAGGTAAAGACCCACCATCCAATCTGATACCGTCTCAGCCATCGGGTCCTCTGAGCCAGGAGAAATGAGACAGGTCTGGGACTAAACACAGAAACAGCCAGGACAGTGTATACTGTACCAAATTTTTCCAAGTTTTGCTCAAAGCAAGGAAAAAGAACATCAGCACAAACTCCAGTTAATCCTCTGACAGGGGACCTGGAGGACTGTGATAAGCAGCTGATCCAGAGAAAGACTGTTTTCTTAAATTCCCTGTTCTGGAGGGCATGAGTGAGACTGGAGTGAAACCACCCAGGAAGCCAAGACATCCCAGAGCGGGGAGAACAGACACTCACATTCTCTGTGAAGTCACCCAATCCAGAAACTAGGGTGGGACTTGGTGAAATTCCAACTTGTCATAAAACCCAGGAGGATCACACACTCAAAGCAATTTAGCACCGATTTCAAACAACAGAAACATGGTCACGGATGGCAAACAAAGACCCCCATTTTCTAGCTGACAGCAATGCCTGGCTCTTTCTTCCCTTCCCCTCACCTTCATGCACTGCCTAGTGAATGCCTCTGACTGTTTTGTAGGTACGTATTCCTTCCTACTGTAAAACCACTCACCTCCTCTCCTGGAAGGAGGTGGGTACAGAAGTAAATAAAAAGCAGGTTCCACGTACAGTGTGATGGATTCGAGTAAAGAGACTCTGTTCCATTTACACAGCTTGACAAAATGAAAAAAAATGTTATCACTACAACAAAGTGACGCTTGAGGATGCCCCATTTCCTAACCTTGTTCCATGTACAGGAGCTCCTGAAAAGAGCAGATGGTTCAAAATGACTGCCATTGGGTTTACATCTCAAATCCCTAGACACTAAAAAAAAAAGGAGGGGTTTCTGCCAAAACTTCTATCTAATCATTATGCTTTCCCTCATGCAGAGGCAAAGGTACTTGATTTCTAGTCAGCATGTCCAGATGGCAGTAGAGTAACGCTTCCTGTTAAATCAGTAAACTGCCGATTAGGGTGAAGGACTGCTAGAGTTAAATTAAAAAAAAAAAAAAAAAAAAAAAAAAAGAACAAGCCACTCTTCCAGGTTTATTTACTTGTTTCACTCAGAAGGAAAATCCTCATTAGAATATTTTCCTGATGTATGTCTCATCTGGTTTTCGCTTTCTGAAACTGTTCAGAACACGAAGAATGCAGTTGAAACTATGACATAGAAGGCATTAGAAGTTATCTTTCAAAGTAGACTTTTCTTTATTGGGTGGTACTTTTTGATGTGGCATTTCCAAGCAGCTCATGGGAAGCGTTTCATGCTGCAGTACTCCTTTCACGCTCTCATGTTACTTAGAGCTGGAGCCGATGCAGACTGGGTTAGTAATAGCATCAGCATTTATGCTATGTCTCTCTGACTAGAAAAGAAAATGAGCATTCTATGGAACACGGAACCACCTCCAAGAAACCTGAACTGCATTAAAAATTAAAATATATATATTTCCTATACTGGGCCTTGAAATCTAACACTGTGCTCGATATCTCTGTTTTAATAATAATAATAATTCCATGATCATAAAATGTGTTAGTATACATATGAACTCCTAGCAAGTTTTCAAAAATATTTATCAACACTTACCAATGTTCTTGGACATAATCATAAGAAAATCGATGAATGAACTAACTCATCTTTCTCAAAGGTCAAGGCATTTGGAAAAAGGTGAAATTATAGTCTAATAAGGTCAGCAACATCAGAGCCAACCCAACCAAATGCTTCTAAACATTAAGTAGTATACAATTCATTACATTTAATTCAACATGAGTTACAGCTATATGCATGCTACACATTCACCCTGGATGTCTAGGATGTCTAAGTGCTACCATATAGATTCGCAGAATACAGGCATCATTCAACTTTAATCTTGTTTTCATTACTGACATTACCATAGAGCAATGAACCTCCATCTGAATCTGACAGCCCATCCATTACCATTCCTACTGCAATAAATGGATACAAATAAATCACACTTTACTCTTTGAAAATAGTTTCTGAGGTTCCTTATAGATTAATAAGGTCACATTTTAAATAAGATATATTTATGCAAAGGGAATTAGAAGTAAGAACAGGGCAATTTAAAATTTGATATATTTATTAGATGGTTCACTGCTATATGAAGCTTTGAAATCCGTGAGTGTAGAATTAGTAGTAAAGTAAGCGAGTGTTGACACTCACTAGAAATCAATTAACATTTCCTAGAGTGGGCAGTAGCACAGGATGGGACAATATGAGAAACTCAGAGGGACTAGAGAAAAAAAAAACCACATTGCAGAATGGTGTTCTCAAGAAGTCCATCTCAGAAAGGTGCTGTATTCAGACACAGAGGAGTTCATATCTAAAACAATAAGGCTAAGGTGTAATCATTTGTAGAATAAGTTGTGTCACTTATATTTTTTCATATTGTCCCGATTTCTGTTCCTCTGAATCATTAGGAGAGGCTGTGGGAGGCACCACATGACTTATATGACTTGGCTAAGGGCCAAAGAATAAAAGCTGTGATTGGATATTCTAGGGCAGGATCTTATCCTATTTTACAACTCCCCCAATCTCTCTGTGTGTGAACCTTAATCTTAGCTAGCCACACCTATGAAATCAAGTGTTTAACAAACACTTGTTCCTATCTAGCATCTCCCACAAAGACACTGTGTTTTTAATATATTCAAACGTTTAAACATAATTCTATCAGCGTATTTGTAAGAATGTCTATAGAACAATAAAGTTCTGGTCCTCTCTTGTTCAAGAAACCTTTGTCTAGTCAAAGTCCAAAGGTAAAATATTAACTATTGTGGATACCAACAAGTACTTGCTGACAGGAGCCTGATATAGCTGTCTCCTGAGAGGCTCTGCCAGTGCCTGACAAATACAGAAGTGGAGGATCACAGCCATCCATTGGACTGAGCATAGGGTCCCCAATGAAGGAGCTAGAGAAAGGACCCAAGGAGCTGAAGGGGTTTACATCCCCATAGGAGGAACAACAATATGAACCAACCAGTACCCCCAGAGCTCCCAGGGACTAAACCACCAACCAGAGTACACAAGGAGAGTAAAGGTTCAGCTGCATATGTAGCAGAGGATGGCCTTGTGGGATATAAATGAGAGGAGAGGCTCTTGGCCTTGTGAAGGCTCAATGCCCCACTGTAGGGAAATGCCAGGACAGGGAAGTGGGAGTGAGTGGGTTAGTGAGCAGGGGGAGGGGGCATGGGATAGGGAGGTTTTTGGAGAGGAAATGAGAGAAAGGGATAAAATTTGAAATATAAATAAATAAAACATCTAATAAAAATGGTTATATGGAAAAAAAAGAACATTAGAGCTTCAATACCTAAATAATGCATGTGCCAGTCAAATGATTTTATATTTAGGAGACCAACCTCCCATATACGTGTATATTCATACACATTCACACATACAGGAAAAGTTCCAAATTTTAGCTTTGACTTGTCCTTCTGAGGATTTCCAAACTCTCTGTGACTCATAACTTTAGAAATTATACAAGTTAATTTAAATTCTAAAAAAAAAAAAACTATTGTAAAAGGTTCAAAAGTCATCCATAAAACCATTAGCATATGTCACTAAGGAAAAACTGTGTGGGAATTATGGTTATAAAACATACAAGAAAAGTCAGCCAATAACAAAGGAACATGTAGGTAGAAAGTATAAAGGGAACAATGTTCTCATTGTGCAGCCAAAGGCTAACAGGCAATGCTTGAAGCAGGTAAGCCATGTCCCAGGGAGGTGAGTGTATGATATATATGAAAAGGATTTCTCAGCAAAGAGAAAATCAGACACTACTAGATGACAAGGAAAGGGATAAGGTAGAAAGAGCCTTGTGGGTCCATAGGTTTTCTTCTCTTCCATCACAAACCTCTTTGCTGACTGAGTCTGGAAACAGCTAGAATTACAATGAGCTGTGTATGACAGCTACCACCTGCAAGCTGAGATTAATTATATGGAGTGAAATTATTTGAGTAAATGAAGTCTGTATATGATATGATTCATCTAGAAAAAAATAAGCTGATAAACAGATCATTGCATCAGTGTTCTTTGGGAAAGGCAAGTTCAAAAGGTTTTTACTTGGAAGGGTCAAGGAGAGAGCTGGAAAGTATACCTCTACTGTGTGAATAATGCCAACAGGCAGTCTATTGTTCTCAGATATACTGTTTTCTGTATTTCTAAATATGATACTGTTTCTTTGGAAAGAGATTTTTGTCATTCATATTCACTAAAGTATCAAGATATAGATAGATCATATACATATACATCATATACATATACATAATTTCTCCATACAATTGAATAGATTCTGCTTTTGTGAACCCCTGTGCATCATACAAGAAGAAGGCTTGAGAAGTAATCACTTCTGAGTTCTATGATTACAGAATTAAAATCTGTTTCTATGATATAAATGCATGCACACTTCGTTAGCCAATATAGTGTTCTGAGGGTAAAATGCCAGAGGTCTTTCAGGGGTTAGTGTTAATACCGACTTACAGGTTTTAGTTTATCATCTAAGTAGAGGCAGTCATAGAATCAACAAAATTTAAGTAAATTAAATTGGGAGGCATAATATTCCACTTTGCTTCGTGCACTTTGAAGCACTATTATTCAATGGGTTGATCCTATTTACAATGAAGTCTCACCAATGGCTGATCTTGCCAGTATATAACATACTTGCTGTCCTTACTAATTTCATTTACTTTTGAATCTATTTTATCATATCAGTATAACAACTCCTTTTTCAAAATCAATGTTTGCACAGGGTAACCTTTTCCATCTTTATACTTCTAAACTAGTTGTGAAATTTCAGACATGAATTTCATACAGACAGCAAACCATCAGAGCACATATTTTACCCAGTATATCAGAATATTTTAATTGGAATATTTAGACAATTTATAATTTAGTTGTTTTATAGATTCACACACCATAAAACTGGCCCATTTAAAGTACACAATTCAGTGGGTTTTATATATTCACAGACTTGTTCAACCATTACCACAATCAATGTTTGAAAATATTCATCTTTCCCTAGAAAGACATACCCATTAGTATTCACTTCCCGTTTCTCTTCCTCAGCACCTTGTCAGCCCTAGGCAACCAATAATTTGCTTACTGCGCCTAGATTTGTCTATTATAGACATAAATAGAATCATACAATATACATTCATTTATGACTAGTTTTTTCAAATAATACTGCCTAAGATGTTCAACATTGATTCCTGTTGCAGCATGATCCAGTGAGCCATTCACTTTTATGAATAGATAATTTTCTATTTTATGATTATATTTGTTCATCTGTCAATGTACATTTCATTGTTTCAATTTGAATGCTGATATGCATGGCAATGCTATTCAGAGACATGCACAAGGTTTAGGTGAGTGTATACTGTTACATCATATATATATATATATATATGATTGCTGGGTTCATATTATAATCCTATGATTAACAATGTGAGAAACTGCTGCAATACTTTCTGGGGTGAATGTAGAATGTAGCATTTTATGTTCTTCTTAGTCACGTATGAAGGTTGTAGTTTCTCTTATAGATAGTAGAAGATATGACCTGTCTTTTTGATAATAGATATTCTGACTGGATACAGTGACAGGCCGCTGTGGTTTCATTTTACATTTGCCCGATGAATTATGCTCAGTACCTGTCAATGTAATTCTTAGCCATCTGAGTAACTTGTTTGGAGAACTATCTATTCTGATACTCTGCATATTTCAAAATTGAGTTATTGTTAAGTTGTGACCACAAAGACCACGTTATTGCTCTACTCCCATATCAAATGTGTCAGTTACAAATGTTTCTCCCATTCTGCTACTCATTTGTTATTTTATGATGTGACTTGAAACACAATTTGCTTTCAATTTTAGTTAAGTCCAATGTATTTGCTTATGGTTTATTTTTGTTTGTTTTTTTATTTAACATCTCACTAAAAAAAAAATCACTGTCTAATATAAGAAGTTTATTCTTAGGTTACCATCCTTATATTTTAATTATTTCACTTAGGTATATAATATGTCTGGACTAAACTTTTATGTAGTTTTGAAGTTGGAAAACATTAGAATTCCAACTTTTAAAAATGGATTATTCCACCCACTCAATTCCCACAGGTCATTTACACTCTTAGAATTTGCTGATATATAACCAAGTCTATCAATTTATAACCTATATTTTCTTTTTAAGACTTTTATTTCTCTTAATTTGCTCTATATATATATATATATATATATATATATATATATATTTTAGTTTCTAGCCTGACCTATTGCTTTGTGATGTTCACTGTCTCATACAGTGTTTCTAATTATTCCTCTATTAAAGACACATACAAGGCACATTTTTCACTGTCTAATGGTACTAATGTCTGAGGGCAGGGGACAATGCTTCTGTCAGCACACTGTGAGCATGTTGGTGCTGTAAGCTGCAATTGTCCAGTGATGCTTAGAAGATACTGCCAAACACTTCCTGTTAGACTATCTTCCTCCATGTGTCTGTCTACAGGGATCTCGGAGCATTTGCCTTTCTACTTCTACTGGAACCTCTGGGCAAGACAATGCTGCAATGCCCTACCCAGAATACAAGAAGGATAATGAGAAAATTCATGGGAGTCACTTCTGTACAGTTCTTCATCTCTCAAGAACCCTAACAACCATCCCCCCCCTTTCCATTTTTTCAGAGATGTCTCCTGTTTGTTATGTGAGATTTTCATTTATAAGAAAAAAGACCTTGGAGAAATATTACTACACTATTCTGGTAGAACTGAAAATAATATTCGTTTCAGTATTTAAAATGACCATTTGTTCCCTTTGAATTCCACTAATATATTTTGTTTCCACCCAATAATAATTTAGGAAGGTTCAACTATTTTGGCAATGGTACTAAATTATTCCTTTTGTTGTTCACATGCAGGCAAACATCCATTTATATTTATCTAAAATAATTGTAAACATTTGAAAATAATTACATGGTTAAGTCACTCCAATTAGTTAAAAGAGTTGGATGAGAACACAACAGAATATTCAAACAACAGCTGAGTAGAAGATTTTAATCTCGTTACCACTGATGTCAGCATTCTACCTGAGGCAAAACTAATTGCTGCAACTTCCACCCACAGCTCCAACTCACTGCATACTCACACTGGATAATCATGGAAGAGAAAATGCCCTAATAAAGGGAGGTGGAACACAACGTTTTTATTGGGCTTTTGCATCATGGAGGAAGCTAGAGAACAATGCATCTGTAGTTCTCCGTCTAAGAGAAAATAGCAATGTATATTTGCAAGTCCACTCTCTGGCACCAAGAGCTCTAAGGAAAGTTGTCTCAGATGTGGGCTGGATGTGGCTCTGAGTAAACATGAGAAATATGATATGTAGACTCTAATTTAGGACCTCAGTTGCACTTCAGATAAGTCATATAATGCCCTAGAACCTGTTTGTCTGTGGCATGAAGGTTGCTGGTTATCCTGAAGAATTAATGAAAGTATGCAGAGATTTGAGAAATGGTAAATGATTACTCATTGGCCTCCTGACTTTTCCCTGACAAATTGGTGTAGCTAACACTCAGAACCTCAGGATATTAGGGTCACTTTGTTTTAGGGATTTTCCAATGTTAATTTAATAGAAGAATAAAAACTCACATTTTCTAAGGATGCATGCCTCAAAATACTGACATACACCTAATTTGAATGAATAAAAAAATGTTAACCCGTGCGATTGATCATCAAATGTCAAGTGCATGTTTTCTAAAAGTAGGTGATGGTACAAGTCTTAAGAATTTCTGCTCCAATTTTGTACATTTTTCTGTGAAAATTGCTAGAAGTCTTAAAGGAATTTAAAGCCACATGCTCAGAAAGTAAAGACTACCTCACTTCTATCTCTTACAAAAGTGGTGGAATCCCAACAATAGTGTCTCTTGTCCTCCCGTTATCCAGTACTTTCTAAAAACTGCAGTATGTTGGGAGTAAATAGAGTTTATAACAAAACTATTAGAATGCATTCCCCTTATCTGGCTTAGTAACCCATAGGGGCATACACAAACCTGTCTATTTTATACAATATTCAATGCAATAAACATTGCCATTTGGAGTCCTGGACCACTGGAGATACACTACATAGCCCTGGAAAATAATCTAGTGGCCTGGACCTCAGAGTCCCAGAAAATAGCAACAGTACACTGCATTTGACAAGTATTTCTCAGGTAGCCTGGTCATGCCCTTATAAGTCGAGTGTTATGCCAGCAGCCAGGACTGACTTCATTTAAGTCAAACAAATAAAAGATCTAACAACATGCGTGAGCTACAGAGTCGTGACTGCTCCATGAGTGACCTGTGAAGCAAGACAAACACTAGCTTTGAGAGATAGAAAGAAAAATAGGTAAAGCAGAGTAATGTGTGAGATTTGGAATCCAAAAATAAGAGCTCACAGATGTTAAGTGGCCAAATGGAGGGATAAAGGAAGAACACAACCACTGTCTAAGATTTGGGGTGTGACACAAATAGATGACTCATACAGCCAGTAAGGCCCCAGGATTTCAACACTGAATAAATCAGCTGTACTCTGTGGTGGGCAGGAATCTAAGGTCAGAGGAAAATATCCTGATTCTTACTCTAGATTGGGCTTGTCCTCAACCTCACTATGCTACCTATGCCTAGGACCTCAGTAGTTTAGAGGTTTGTTAGCTGTTCTATAGATGCTGAAGCACAGAAGAAGAAAAAAAAAAAGAATCCTCTGGGCTACACCAAAGGCATTATTATTATTATTATTATTATTATTATTATTATATATTTTCTTTATTTACATTTCAAATGCTATCCCGAAAGTTCCCTATACTCTTCCCCCACCCTGCTCCCCTACCCACCCACTCCCACTTTTTGGCCCTGGCGTTCCCCCGTACTGGGGCATATAAAGTTTGCAATACCAAGGGGGTCTCTTTTCCCAATGATGGCTGACTAGGCCATCTTCTGCTACATATGCAGCTAGAGGCACAAGCTCTGGGCATACTGATTAGTTCATATTGTTGGTCCACCTATAGGGTTGCAGACCCCTTCAGCTCCAAAGGCATCTTTCTTAAACACACTCCACAGTGCTGTGGCTGAACCTACTTGGGGAGTAGGGCTGTTACTATTTTCCTAAGAAAGAAATGTCTTTTTAAAAACCTTATTAAGCCTCACCTTCATTCAGAAGATATGAATATTTTACACCTCATTCTATTATAAAGCTTTTGAAAACAGGTTAGACGGTGTAAGAATAAGAGAAACCAGTGGGCCATTGAAATATAAATGGATAATAAATGAACTATTTTCTGATAAAATTAACTAGAAAAAGAAACAAAAAATCACATGTTATCTTGTTGGGTTAGGTTGTCAGACATACTATCTAATATCCCTGGGAAGAGCCACTATTCATTTTAAGAAATATGATGAAAAACATATATTTTTATTAGTGAAAATGATTAGAGAAGTTAATTTTTATTAGATAAAATATCCATTCAATCTTATCCTGAAAATGAATTCAGTGGTTCATTGCATAAAAGGGGAATGTGAACTTTTACCATTCCTTCAACTGCAGATCTACACATGCATATCCAGTCATGAAAAGAATGTTGTGAAAAGCCATTGTCAACTTTATAACAGAAATTAGGCAACAGCTCAGGAGAAACTTCATTCAAAATAGAAGATTATTAAAATTTAAACAACATAATATCCAACTACCTTTTTAATATTTTACAATCTTTGTAAATGTACAGTTTTATTATCACATGTTCTTTTCCAAAATATTTTAACCTCGGGTGATGTCTCAATGGCAACTCACTACAAAATTTGCACAGGCAAGTTATCCTTCCATATAAGCTCCTTTTGCAATAGAAAATAATGATGATACCAGAATTGATTAGATGCGATTGATCTGTATCCTGGGCCTTCTGAAATACATATAAAGTCAAATACACTGTCAGCTTAACAGCTCGGTTCTTTTTGACAACATACAGTTTAAGAAATTGTGATGTATAGAGAATTCTTCCCCCATTGAGGCTTACAGCCATCTAATGCACAGTTACAAGTGGAGGTGGCCGATTTCACATTCCTACATTGTAGTGGAAGCAACACTTAATGCTTATAACTGTAATAATCCACTATCATTATTTAAATAAATATTGGAAAGTTACTAAGGGAATTATTCACTCAAATACTAACTTAATTCATATCATACAGTTCTTCACTGGATTAAAGAACCAAATCTATAATGTTTTTCTATTAATAGCAGGACAATCAAAACTTAATTTTCATATTTTCTACAATAATTTATACAGTGAAACTGAACACAAAGATAGGCAAAGCATTGTGAGACTTGTATGGATACCACATACTACTAAATTACTTATTCAAAAGTATTAATAGTTTGAATGTGCAAAAGAAAAAAATATTTCCCTACCAAATCTTAATATCTCCTGAATCAAAATACAGTGTGACAGTAAGTAGGAGCCTTTGAAAGAGTGATGTAATTAGATATTTCTCATGAGGCTGGGCTGTAGTATAGAGAGCCCTTGCCACGTGCATGGTTCATCCCTTCAGCATACACCATGTTGTGACAGAGCCACAAGAGCAGAAAAGCTGCTCACACCATGCTCCAAAATTCCCCAAGTGATTTGCTAATAAATTGCTTGTCTTTAAATTTCTCAGCCTCAGGTATTTTATTAGGTCAACACAAATGGACTAGAAAGAAGAAGAAAAGCCCAATTAGATGTGGATCTAAGCTGCCTGAAATCTTAGAGCTAAAACTGTCACTGATGCAGAAAAAGGCTATGGAAGTGTCAGATGTCTATGGTCCCTACTAATAGAAGATTATGAAGTAAAGAAGTGTCACATAGTTGTATTTAAATGATTTTAAGATTTAAAATTTCCAAGGGCAAAGAAAACATTATTTTCTTAGTACCCAGCACAATAATTGACATGAGATAAATATAGAAGTGTTGAGTAAATGAAGCATGAGGTCTTACTTCATCATTAAGGACTGAGAAGAAGGTTCAAATTTAATTCAAAACTGCCTTGAGCTCTCTCAGCCTCCTGCTTGAGGCTCAAGATGGAGCTTGGAGCTGTTCCTGCTGCTTGCTGTGCCTTCAGTTCACCATCATTAACCTAATAGAGGGGCAGGACCATCTAGGAGCACAATTATCCAGGAGGGCAAGGCTGGATACCCTAGGGCTGGAACAATCATGACCTGAGAATGAGTCTGGCCCCCTCAAGCAATAGGAACTTCTTGGGCCATCCCGTGGAACCAAAACAACATCCAGGGAATGTCTGCACCAAGATTGTCTACTCATGCAAACTTCCTGCCTTCTGCTTTCCTTTGTTTCTTTGTTTTTTGTTTGTTTGGTTTTTGGTTTTGTTTCTTTGATTTTTTTGTTTGTTTGTTTTTGTTTTTCTATTTCATTTAAAGCTCACTTAGCATTGCAAAGTCAGACCTGGGCCCATTAGGGCCCTCTATTTTCTTCCTCAATGTGGCCATATTGATTAAATCACCTGTCTTTGACCTATAAACAGCAGTAACAACAAAAACTTCTGTAGAAATATCTTTTTAAACCATCAGTTAAAAAAGTATTTGCACAATAACTCCAGCTAAAAGAAATTTTACACAAAATTATTGAATAAACAGCATTCTGCTCCACTTTAAAGTAAGGAAAGTTCTATATGTGAAATTATCACTTATATATAAAACAGGTTGTAAAACTTATAAAACATTATAATTTTAATATTAAAACAAAAGCATATTGAATATTTATTGAATATGAATACTGCTTAACTTCTTTGTCATGTCAATAGGCTAGAAACATTTAAAGGCTGTCAACGAGCATGTGAAAACCATGTGGAGGTATTTTTCCTACCACCTCTAAACATACTTGTAGCCAAGTCTCTGAATGACCTCACAGAGAAAGCAAGCATGTGATTTCCTCTCTAATACTGTCACCAGTAGGGATGGTATGTAGGGCAACTGTGGCCAGGTCATTCACAGTATGACTACCCACTAGGCCAACATCTCTTGCTTTAGGGTTTTCTCTGGCCACCATTGTCAGTTTTGCCTATGAGCATGAAATATCATGATAGATGGAAAACTGATGTCCTCCAACTCCCTCCTCCTGCAGGGGGAAGAAATCGAAGGTACAAGTTTACTCTGTTGCCCCGTTATCCAAATGAAAAGATCTCTAGTTGGTCCATGCTAACTTTCTTTGTGGCATTATCCATTCCCTGCAAGTCAGAAGAAAGGGTAGGAAAAGAGGGCATGTTGTAACCTCTTTTGCAGATCACAGTCTTAAACATGTGCCCCCAAATGTCCAACATACAGTAGCTTCTCTTTCCTTGAACCAGTTGAGATATTTTAAGAACTCTCTATGCAGAGTACAACAGTATTACCCATCTTCTAATTAATATTGGAAAGGAGGTTTGCAAGACAATTAGCCTCTTATCCCTCTCCAAATTCTTTCTTCTATTCAGCTAAGATACCTATTAGTCAGCAATGTGCTTTTTGCTATTGTTAGGACATACTTGCTAAGACAGCTGCCCTTACCAATTAGTGCTATCAATATAAAAATGTGATACTATTTATTTCCTATTGCTGCCTGCAACAGATTTTTCATGTATCTAAATATTTCTAGTGGCTCCTAATTTCTATGCTATAGATAAACAACACCCCATGCTTTGGAAAGTAATAAAGGGATCTCCTCTACTGGCCTTAGTTATATATAGCTTTAGTAGCATAATTAGTGTTCATGATACCAATATTAGTTTCATGGTATTATAGTTCTAAGAATTTCCCAGTCTTCAAAATTAAAATTATAAGGCAAATTTCAGGATTTTAAAGGAACAGTGGAGTTTGCTTTTTACTATTGATGCTGTGAGCAACAAGTGATTGTGTGTGTGTGCTTGTGTGTGTGTGTGTGTATGTGTGTGTGTATGTGTGTGTGTGTGTGTGTGTGTATCTAAATTGTGACTAAAAGAATGTATGTGCACATGGATGTGGACATCCCTGTGATCACACATGTAAATGATGGTACAGCTCTGGAGCCTTTGAGATACCTGCAGAGCTTCCCCTAGATAACAGGAAAAATACACAATTCTAGAAGAGAAAAACCTTCTTTCTCTCATTCACACCTTCAAATTCATAATGTTTATCAACAGCTACCACAATTTCTCAAAAGTGAACTTTAATAACAAAACATTTAGCTGTTATGTAACACGCCATCTTAAGCTATATAAAATTATTACTAATGACCTGCATGGTGGCTTAATTACTATAATTATAAAATAATTATAAACAAAACAAAATACAGAAAGCAGATCTAGGCAGATGTGTGTCTAGAAACCACATCCCATAATTAAATTAGAAGATGGTAGAACAGCTCCTCTGTCCATGCCAGGGAGTGGTGGGACTGTTTCTTCCTCTCACTGAAAGGTGGGTAAGTATTAAGGGATCCTCAGTATGCAATTGATTCATCACGCTAGACATAGTTTCTGGCTCCCATGTACGTAATACTTTTGAGAGATAAGTACAGAGTGATAAGTCCTGGCTTCCCAGAGCCAAGAAACAGACATCAGTATGCAAACCTCTGTGTTTCAGTGTTCAAAATTATAATTAAATAATATAATTGACCACAATAATTTCAAAGCATGTTGGGTAAGTTTTGTTTATAAATAGTCTGCAGTGCCTGTTATGTAAGCCATTTCTCCTGAAATCATCTACACTTATGTCTCAATAATTCAGTCTTAAACAAAACACTGAATGCTCACATTCAGAATATAGACACTTACATTAAAATATAAAATATAAAGGCAGTGACCTCATCTTGACAAAGTGCATTTCTCATCACATCAACAGATATGAATGGGTCACTCAACTATGCCATTTTCAAGATTTCTGGCTGACTTCCAACTGTTGCCTTCTCCATCTCACTGCCAGAAACCCTATATCTGTACAAGACAACTCTATCCATGATTATGAAACTGTGTAGAAGAACTAGTGTCCCCAAGAGCACCCTTCAGATAGTGAGTGACAGTTGATGGAGAATATCCAGATCCTCTGCCCTGGGGCCAGGATAACTGTGAAGTGGATATCCCACAGTCTTTCACAGCTCCCCACAACATCAAGCTGCAGCTGGGGTCCTCTTTACTGGCTCTCTTTTGTCTTTATCTGATGTAGAGCATTCTTACCTTGGAATGTAGAACTCTTGGATGTCACAAAAAAGTCACCAGCAACATGACAACAGCCATTAACAGCACTCATTATTTGTTAGGGTCCTCCCATAGGACCTTGAAGCTTTTACCTGTTGTGATCTCATTCTCACACAGACATATATTACTTATAACTCACAATGGGACAAAGAGGCAACTGAGAGATTTAAGAAAGTTGCAGAGATATTGATCACTAGGTATTTAAGTAATGGCTGTAAATGAGAACACAAGAAATTAAAACTCATCTTGTTCATTCTTTTATACTATGCCACCACCATAAAAATAAACTTAAAAATAGTTCAAATACAAAAATCCACAAGATAAACCTGATTCTTTTTGAAAAAATAAAAATATTCACAAAAATAAATTTATTTTTAGCTACTTAGCAGTATTTAGCCCAGTACATTTAGAAGTCTTCTAATATTGCCAAGGGTTATCAGAAGACACATTTTACTTCAAATATCTCTCCACTTAAATGTTTGCTATTTTCATTTAACACAGAATTTTACAGGACTGGAGTGGGGAGGGGCTTTTAGAATGGTGGCCATGCCTAGTATGTCCTAATCGATATAAAAAAATAGAAATGTTTGTTAGTGGAGAAGATTAATTTCAGTAAGAAACAATGTAGTTATAAAGACTCAAGTCGAGGGTCACAAGTCCCCTCTGGTCAGTACCAGCACCAGGGCACCTAGGGCACGGAGTCTGCAGACACCCCCAAGGTCCCCAGAAGACTCTCCACGGGATCTTAAGACCTCTGGTGAGTGAAACACAACTTCTGCCAGGAGGCAGGTTCGAACCCCAGATATCTGGGCACCTTCCCTGCAAGAGGAGAGCTTGCCTGCAGAGAGTACTCTGACCACTGAAACTCAGGAGAGAGATGGTCTCCCAGGTCTGCTGATAGAGGCTAACATAATCACCAGAGGAACAAGCTCGAACCAGAGACAACTATAACAACTAACTCCAGAGATTACCAGTCAGCGAATGGCAAACATAAGAATCTTACTAACAGAAATCAAGACCACTCACCATCATCAGAACACCGCATACCCAGCCCACCCAGTCATGAAAAAGCTGGAGTAGCCATTCTAATATCGAATAAAATCGACTTCCAACCCAAAGTTATCAAAAAAGACAAGATGGGGCACGTCATACTCATCACAGGTAAAATCCTCCAAGAGGAACTCTCAATTCTGAATATCTATGCTCCAAATGCAAGGGCAGCCACATTTATTAAAGACACTTTAGTAAACCTCAAAGCACACATTGCACCTCACACAATAATTGTGGGAGACTTCAACACACCACTTTCATCAATGGACAGATCATGGAAACAGAAACTAAACAGGGACACAGTGAAACTAACAGAAGTTATGAAACAAATGGATCTAGCAGATATCTACAGAACATTTTATCCTAAAAAAAAAAAGGATATACATTCTTCTCAGCACCTCACGGGAGCTTCTCCAAAATTGAACATATAATTTTTCACATAACAGGCCTCAACAGATCCAAAAATATTGAAATCGTCCCATGCATCTTATCAGATCACCATGGACTAAGGCTGATCTTCAATAACAACATAAATAATGGAAAGCCAACATTCACGTGGAAACTGAACAACACTCTTCTCAATGATACCTTGGTCAAGGAAGGAATAAAGAAAGAAATTAAAGACTTTTTAGAGTTTAATGAAAATGAAGCCACAACATACACAAACTTATGGGACACAATGAAAACATTTCTAAGAGGGAAATTCATAGCTCTGAGTGCCTCCAAAAAGAAACTAGAGAGAGCACACACTAGCAGCTTAACAACACAACTAAAAGCTCTAGAACAAACGGGAGCAAATTGACCCAAGAGGAGTAGACGGCAGGAAATAATCAAACACAGGGGTGAAATCAACCAAGTGGAAACAAGAACTATTCAAAGAATCAACCAAACAAGGAGCTGGTTCTTTGAGAAAATCAACAAGATAGATAAACCCTTAGTCAGATTCACTAGAGGGCACAAGGACAGCATCCTAATTAACAAAATCAGAAATGAAAAGGGAGAAATAACAACAGATCCTGAAGAAATACAAAGCAACATCAGATCCTTCTACAAAAGGCTATACTCAACAAAACTGGAAAACCTGGATGAAATGGACAAATTTCTGCACAGATACTAGGTACCAAAGGTAAATCAGGATCAAGTTAATGATCTAAACAGTCACATATCCCCTAAAGAAATAGAAGCAGTCATTAATAGTCTCCCAGCCAAAAAAAGCCCAGGACCAGATGGGTTTAGTGCAGAGTTCTATCAGACCTTCAAAGAAGATCTAATTCCAGTTGTGCACAAACTATTCCACAAAATAGAAGTAGAAGGTACTCTACCCAACTCATTCTATGAAGCCACAATTACTCTGATACGTAAACCACAGAAAGATCCAACAAAGATAGAGAACTTCAGACCAATTTCCCTTATGAATATCGATGCAAAAATCCTCAATAAAATTCTCACTAACCGAATCCAAGAACACATTAAAGCAACCATCCATCCTGACCAAGTAGGTTTTATTCCAGGGATGCAGGGATGGTTTAATATATGGAAATCCATCAATGTAATCCATTATATAAACAAACTCAAAGACAAAAAACACATGATCATCTCCTTAGTCGCAGAGAAAGCATTTGACAAAATCCAACACCCATTCATGATAAAAATCTTGGAAAGATCAGGAATCGAGGCCCATACCTAAACATGATAAAAGCAATCTACAGCAAACCAGTAGCCAACATCAAAGTAAATGGTGAGAAGCTGGAAGCAATCCCACTAAAATCAGGGACTAGACAAGGCTGCCCACTTTCTCCTACCTATTCACCATTGTACTTGAAGTTCTAGCCAGAGCAATTTGACAACAAAAGGAGATCATGGGATACAAATTGGAAAAGATGAAGTTAAAATATCACTTTTTGCAGATGATATGATAGTATATATAAGTAACCCTAAAAATTCCACCAGAGAACTCCTAAACCTGATAAACAGCTTTGGTGAATTAGCTGGATATAATATTAAACAAGTCAATGGCCTTTCTCTACACAAAGAATAAACAGGCTGAGAAAGAAATTAGGGAAACAACACCCTTCTCAATAGTCACAAATAATATAAAATACCTTGGCATGACTCTAACTAAGGAAGTGAAAGTTCTGTCTGATAAGAACTTCAAGTCTGAGGAAAGAAATTAAAGAAGATCTCAGAAGATGGAAAGATCTCCCATGCTCATGGATTGGCAGGATCAATATAGTAAAAATGGCTATTTTGCCAAAAGCAATCTACAGATTCAATGGAATCCCCATCAAAATTCCAACTCAATTCTTCAATGAATTAGAAAGAGCAATCTGCAAATTCATCTGGAATAACAAAAAACCTAGGATAGCAAAAACTCTTCTCAAGGATAAAAGAACCTCTGGTGGAATCACCATGCCTGACCTAAAGCTGTACTACAGAGCAATTGTGATTAAAAAAAAATCAGTCTGGCGGTTCCTCAGAAAACTGGACATAGTACTACCGGAGGATCCAGCAATACCTCTCCTGGGCATATATTCAGAAGATGCCCCAACAGGTAAGAAGGACACATGCTCCACTATGTTCATAGCAGCCTTATTTATAATAGCCAGAAGCTGGAAAGAACCTAGATGCCCCTCAACAGAGGAATGGATACAGAAAATGTGGTACATCTACACAATGGAGTACTACTCAGCTATTAAAAAGAATGAATTTATGAAATTCCTAGCCAAATGGATGGACCTGGAGGGCATCATCCTGAGTGAGGTAACACATTCACAAAGAAACTCACACAATATGTATTCACTGATAAGTGGATATTAGCCCCAAACCTAGGATACCCAAGATATAAGATATAATTTGCTAAACACATGAAACTCAAGGAGAATGAAGACTGAAGTGTGGACACTATGCCCCTCCTTAGATTTGGGAACAAAACACCCATGGAAGGAGTTACAGAGACGGAGTTTGGAGCTGAGATGAAAGGATGGACCATGTAGAGACTGCCATAGCCAGGGATCCACCCCATAATCAGCATCCAAACGCTGACACCATTGCATACACTAGCAAGATTTTATTGAAAGGACGCAGATGTAGCTGTCTCTTGTGAGACTATGCCGGGGCCCAGCAAACACAGAAGTGGATGCTCACAGTCAGCTAATGGATGGTTCATAGGGCTCCCAATGGAGGAGCTAGAGAAAGTAGCCAAGGAGCTAAAGGGATCTGCAACCCTATAGGTGGAACAACATTATGAGCTAACCAGTACCCCGGAGCTCTTGACTCTAGCTGCATATATATCAAAAGATGGCCTAGTCGGCCATCACTGGAAAGAGAGGCCCATTGGACTTGCAAACTTTATATGCCCCAGTACAGGGGAATACCAGGGCCAAAAAGGGGGAGTGGGTGGGCAGGGGAGTGGGGGTGGGTGGATATGGGGGACTTTTGGTATAGCATTGGAAATGTAAATGAGTTAAATACCTAATAAAAAATGGAAAAAAAAAAAAAAACAACTGCATGGTATTGGTATAGTGACAGACAAGTAGACCAATGTAATAGAATTGAAGACCTAGAAATGAACCCACACACCTATGGTCACCTGATCTTCGACAAGGGAGCTAAAACCATCCAGTGGAAAAAAAGACAGCATTCTCAACAAATGGTGCTGGAACAACTGGTAGTTATCATGTAGAAGACTGCAAATTGATCCATTCCTATCTCCTGTACTAAGGTCAAATCTAAGTGGATCAAGGAACTTGATCCATAAAACCAGAGACAGTTAAACTTAAAGAGGAGAAAGTGGGGAAAAGCCTCAAAGATATGGGCACAGGGGAAAAATTCCTGAATAGAACAGCAATGGCTTGTGCTGTAAGATCAAGAATTGACAAATTGGACCTCATAAAACTGCAAAGCTTATGTAAGGCAAAAAACACTGTCAATAAGACAAAAAGGCCACCAACAGATTGGGAAAGGATCTTTACCTATCATAAATCAGATAGGGGACTAATATCTAATATATATAAAGAACTCAAGAAAATCAAATAACCCCATTAAAAATGGGGCTCAGAGCTAAACAAAGAATTCTCACCTGAGGAATACCGAATGGCTGAGAAGCACCTAAAAAAATGTTCAGCATCCTTAATCATCAGGGAAATGCAAATCAAAATAATCCTGAGATTTCATCTCACACCAGTCAGAATGGCTAAGATCAAAAATTCAGGTGACAGCAGATGCTGGCAAAGATGTGGAGAAAGAGGAACACTCCTCCATTGTTGGTAGGATTGCAAACTTGTACAACCACTCTGGAAATCAGTCTGGTGGTTCCTCAGAAAATTGGACATAGTACTACTGGTGGATCCTGCAATATGTCTCCTGGGCATATATCCAGAAGATGTTCCAAGTGGTAAGAAAGACACATGCTCCACTATGTTCATAGTAGCATTATCTATAATAGCCAGAAGCTGGAAAGAACCCAGATGCCCCCCAGCAGAGGAATGGATACAAAAAATGTGGTACATTTACACAATGGAGTACTACTCAGCTATTAAAAAGAATGAATTTATGAAATTCCTAGGCAAATGGATGGACCTGGAGGGCATCATCCTGAGTGAGGTAACCCAATCACAAAAGAACTCAAATGATATATACTCACTGATAATTGGATATTAGCCCAGAAACTTAAAATACCCAAGATATAAGGTACAATTTGCGAAACACATGAAACTCAAGAAGAATGAAACCAAAAACCAAAACTTAAAAACCAAAGTGTGGACACTTTACCCCTTCTTAGAATTGGGAACAAAACACCCATGGAAGGTGTTACAGAGACAAAGTTTGGATCTGAGACAAAAGGATGGACCATCTAGAGACTGCCATATCCAGGGATCCATCCCATAATCAGCCTCTAACCATTGCATACACTAACAAGATTTTGCTGAAAGGACCCTGATATTGTTGTCTCTTGTGAGACTATGCTGGGGCCTAGCAAACACAGAAGTGGATGCTCACAGTCAGCTTTTGGATGGATCACAGGGTCCCCAATGGAGGAGCTAGATAAAGTACCCAAGGAGCTAAAGGGATCTGCAACCCTACAGGTAGAACAACATTATGAACTAACCAGTACCCCTGGAGCTCGTGTCTCTAGCTGTATCTGTATCAAAAGATGGCCTAGTCGGCCATCAGTGAAAAGAGAGGCCCATTGGTGGTGCAAACTTTATATGCCTCAGTACAGGGGAAGGCCAGAGCCAAGAATTGGGAGTGGGTGGGTAGGGGAGTGGGGAGGGGAGGGTATGGGGGACTTTTGGGATAACATTGGAATTGTAAATGAGGAAAATACCTAATAAAAAATTTAAAAAAAAAGATTCAAGTCCCTTCATACAGAAGAGAAATCCTATCAAATGATGAGAAACACAGCTCATAATTTTCTTTAGCTGTTGCTTATGCAGAGAGTGGCTTCTGCTTCAAGTATGTTATACCGCACTGCACATAGCCTTTAACATGATCATAGAATATTCTTAAATGTTTATATTGATCTTGCAGAGACTGGGAAGAGAGTTCTGGCCTTCTGAGTTCTGGGCATCATACCACTTGCTCAGGATAATGGGAGATGCTCCATCAGAAAGGATGACTTTCCCAGATACCACAGAGTTACTTTCTTTTCCAAAATAGAGGCAACTTCTTTTCTTGAAAACTTCATAGCCAGGCTGTGTCCAATAACACTCCAAAGTTTTCACTGTTGATACACATCCTTTAATGAGAAGGTCACAGGATGGATTTGGGAGGGAAACAGGAACTGCCCTGGAGCCTACCATGGCAACATTTCCAACACTCATAAGAAAGTTACTTTACTAGTCCTACAACCTATTTATTGTCACAAAGCAATGATTTCTATTAATTGGAAAAGTCTACAAGAGAATACTGCATGTTTGGATGATTCCAAAATGCCAATCACTTATGAAACTATCCATGAATTAGACAAATCCTAAACAGCTTTACCTCGTGACATGGCATTATATCAGCTAAAATCAACTCATTCTCTGCCTACAGCAGGTAAAAGATAGGGAACCTAAAAGAGCAAGAGAAGTTTCTCTGAGATGTATTGATCATGGGAAAATAGGTGTAGAAAGAAAGAAGAAAATGAGGTACAAAAGAGAACATTTTTCTAAAGAAGAATAAAAATATCCCATAATTACATTTCCAAATTATTCTTGGTTATTTTAATATAAAAGACTCTCAAAATCTGTCCTATGAAAGTAGACTATATGATCTGTGGTAATTTCCTGTTTCATTAGTTTATTATTTAAAAATTGACATTTAATTTGAAAAAGAAAAAATTCAAAGAGTATAAAAATCACTCATGTTAATTGTAGATTATTTTTCCTAATATTGTATTATAAAAATATTAATTATACACCAACAATGGAAGATTCACAACACAAAGCCTATGTGTCTGCACCTGGATTCCACCACTGCCATTTTCCTATGTTCTTCCTCTTGTTTAGCTATTAATCATCTCCTATCAATGTGGATGATGACATTTTCAGACATTAAAAATTCTTTGTAAATATTTTCTCATGCATATTGTCATTAAGCATTCAGAATTTGCTTCCATTTTGCAAAAAAATCACAAGTATTAATTTTCTACATTTTGACAAATGTATATAGTTGTAAATATCTAAACTTGTTTTCATCTCTAGATCATTGACTTATAGGGAATTCTGAGGGAAAGAAAAAAGAATAAGAACTTCTATAAGCTACGTTTTCTGCATTCACTCCACAAACTTCAGAGAAACTTAAAATAAAATGGATAAAGCTTTCTTTTTTTTTTTTGGATAAAGCTTTCTTTTGTTAAAACAATTTCTCCAAGTCCACCTCAGTAACAATAGGAAGGGCTGCATATAGTGATGCTGGAAGGTTATCGAGTAGGCACACTCTATCATGTGTCAGTGGTGCCCTGTATGAACACACAGGAGGGAGATGAGCCACAGCTGAAGGCAAGAGCTGAAGGCACACACAAATCCTCAACTCCACTTAGAGTCCTCAACATCTAACCCACATCTCCAAACCTCAAGACTGTTGAGCATTTAGAAATTTAACTGAACTGCATATTATTTTCCTTAATGTTCTCTTATGAACAATGTTAATTTATACAGCAGAACTGAAAGAGTCATGAAACCCCGTGTGTATTCTCACCTGGATCCCGCCATTGTCATTTTTTTAATCTGTTGATCATGCAAAGAACCTAATCTCTAATTACAAGTTTTGAAGCTATGAAGATTGTCCTGCTGCAGCCTGCTCACAGAAGCCCTGCTTAGCAACCTGTCCTCATTCACCAGGGACTGGCCTCTTAGGGAAGACGCAGGATTCTTCTAGTTCTCCCTGGAAGTCCCCTTCAGCCTTTCCTTCTGGCTAATGTCCAGTCTTTTGTGGCTCTCCACTTACCTGCAGAATAGCTACATATCCAGGACCCTACACTCTCACACCGAGCTGGAACCCAAGGACCCCACAGCCATCACATTTGGCTAGAACCCAGATTGGGCAGCAGCAACAGAAGAATGGAATCCAGCAAAGAAGAGATGAGCAATCTGTACCAAGCAACACCTCTAACACCACAACTCATGTAAGTCGCATGGAAAGGCAGGCATGTTAGAGTAACAGCTGACTTTTCAGTGAAAACTCTAAAATGCAAAAGAGGCTGGAAATCTGTTCTGCAAACTCTAAATGACCACATATGAATAAAACCATCAATCACAATCCATGAAGAAAAACATTTCATGATAACAACAAATTTGAGCATTTTCTGACTACTAATGGAGCCCTACAGAAATTATGAAAAGGAAAATGTTAGTCTGGAAAAAGAAAGGTTAACTACACTCATGGGAGACCAAGAATAAGTACTCTGAACTATTAGTCACAAGAGGAAGGTGTGAACCACACCACTACAACAATATCAAAATAACAGAATTTATAAACACTGCTCATTAAGAACTCTAAATATTAATGGCCTCAGTTCCTCAATGAAAGGTATAGGCTAACAGATCAAACTAGAGAACAAGATATATCTGTTCTCTGTATCCAAGAAACACACCTCAACACCAAGGCCAAGGTCAATCATGACTTTCAGTTAAAATCAAAAAAAGAAAGAAAGAAAGAAAGAAAGAAAGAAAGGAAGGAAGGAAGGAAGGAAGGAAGGAAGAGATTTTCTACACAAAGATCCAAGAAGCAAGCAGGTACAGCTATAATAATATCTGATTAAAAAAAAAACAGACCTTAAACCAATCAGAAGAGATAAGGAAGGATTCTATATACTAATTAAAGGAAAGATCCAACAAGAGGATATTGCAATTCTAAACATTTATACAACGAGAACAAGGGCACCAAAGTAAACACTACTACAGCTAAAATCACATATTGACTCCCCCACAGTGATGTGACTTCAACATCCAACTCTCACAAATAGACTGATCATCAAGATGATGCCACAAATCAAGTGGATCTAACAGGCATCTATTAAAGAATATACTTGCTCCTTAGCAACCCTAGAATCTTCTCCAAAATTGGCCACAGATGAGGACAAAAAGCAAGGATAAACAGATACAAGAAAATTGAAATAACACCCTGCATCCTATCTGACTGCCAGGGATTATAGCTAGAGAATATCAACATATAAATGGTAGAGTATACAAACTCATGGAAGCTGAACAACTTACACTGAAGAAAAATTGAACAAAGACAAAAATCAAAGAGCAAATGTAAAATTTTTATAATTGAAGGAAAATAAAAATACACAAAGAAAGTTATGTTAAGAGATCTGTTCATTGCATATGTGCCTACATTAAAAAGAGAAACTCATGTTAATAACTCAACTCTAGAAAAACAAAAAAAGCAATACTCAAAATGAGCTGGGAAGAAATGATTAAGCTCAGGTAAAATCAATGAAATAGAAATGAACAAAAGCAAAATACAGGGAATCAATAAAATAAACAGTTGGTTCTTTGAGAAAAACATTATTGAAAAACTTTAGCCAAATTAAATAAAAAATGGAGAAAGAAGATTCAAATTAGTAAAATTAGAGATGAAAGGTGGGACATTACAACACATACCTAAGAAATTCTGAGCATCATAAGGAACATTTAAAATATCTACATTCTACAGAAAAAGAATGAATTTTTTATTTCTTGATATATGAAACCTACACACACAGGGAGAGAGAGAGATCTAAAACAATTCTAAATAAGAAAAGAACTCTTAAAATATCAGCATCCATATTTTCAAGATGTATGGCAGAGCTATACTATAAAAGCAGCATGTTGTTGGCATTAAAATAAATACATTGAGTAAGAGAATAGAATTAAAGACTCATCCATAATTCTATACAACTACAGAAAAATATTTTATGTTCTGTAGGATGCTTCTTTGTTTGAGTGATGGAGTTTGCTATACATAAACTTTTTAGTTTTATGAGGGATTTTTAACTTGTTGTTTCTCTTAACACGTGTGCCATCAGTGTCCTCTTCAAAAAAAAATCCTTTCTTGCGTTAATGAATTCAAGCCCATTTGCTGTCTTCTCTTTTATAAGAATCATGGTATCTTATCTTATGTTGAGGTCTTTGATCCACTTAGAGTTGAGTCTTATGTAAGGTCAGAGATCTGTATGGATCTATTTTTACTCTTCAACAAGTAGCTATTCAGTATGATTAGAGCCATTTGTTGAAGACACTGTCTTTTCTCCAGTGTATAGTTTTTGCTTCTTTGTCAAAAATTAGGTATCCATAGTTGCATAGAATTATGTCTATCACAATAAGAGGGAGGTAATTTCAGTGACAATAGAGACCTCTTTCAGCTTGCCTTTCTGTTTATGAGCTTCATACATACATACATACATACATACACATACATTGTGCAAGATGCTGAACTACAGAGGTAACTAAGTAAATATCAATACCCAGTTTATAGAATTGACTACAAAGAAGACAGACAAGAAGTCCATAGGTGTGCTATCAGGCTGCAAGTATACACTCTCTCTAGTTTCTTTTTGGAGGCACTTATGGCTATGAGTTTTCTTCTTAGGACTGCCTTCATTGTGTCCCATAAGTTTGGGTATGTTGTGGCTTCATTTTCATTAAACTCTAAAAAGTCTTTAATTTCTTTCGTTATTTCATCCTTGACCAAGGAATCATTGAATAGAGTGTTGTTCACTTTCCACATGAATGTTGGTTTTCTATTATTTATGTTGTTATTGAAGATCAGCCTTAGTCCTTGGTGATCAGATAGGATACATGGGATAATTTCAATAATTTTGTATCTCTGGAGGCCTGTTTTGTGACCAATTATATGGTCAATTTTGGAGGAGGTACTATGTGGCGCTGAGAAGAAGGTATATTCTTTTGTTTTAGGATAAAATTGCAAGCTTGTACAACCACTCTGGAAGTCAGTCTGGAGGTTCCTCAGAAAATTGGACATAGTACTACCAGAAGATCCAGCAATACCTCTCCTGGGCATATACCCAGAAGAAGTTCCAACTGGTAATAAGAACACACGCTCCAGAAGCTGGAAAGAACCCAGATGCCCCTCAACAGAAGAATGGATACAGAAAATGTGGTACATTTACACAATGGAGTACTACTCAGCTATTAAAAACAATAAATTTATGAAATTCTTGGACAAATGGATATATCTGGAGGATATCATCCTTAGTGAGGTAACCCAATCACAAAAGAAGTCCTTAGATATGCACTCACTGATAGGTGGATATTAGCCCAGAAACATAGGACACCCAAGATACAGTTTGCAAAACACAAGAAAATCAAGAAGAGGGAAGACCAATGGGTAGATACTTCATTCCTCCTTAGACTAGGGAACAAAATACCCATTAAAGGAGTTACAGAGACAAAGTTTGGAGCTAAGACGAAAGGAGGGACTATCCAGAGACTACCCCACCCGTGGATCAATCCCATAATCAGCCACCAAACCCAGACACTATTGCATATTCCAGCAAGATTTTGATGAAGGGATCCTGGTATAGCTGTCTCATATGAGGCTATGCCAGTGCCTGGCAAATACAGAAGTGGATGCTCACAGTCATCCATTGGATGGATCACACAGCCCCCAATGGAGAAGCTAGAGAAAGCACCCAAGGAGCTGAAGGGGTCTGCAACCCTATAGGTGAAACAACAATATGAAGTATCCAGTACCCTCAGAGCTCGTGTCTCTAGCTGCATATGTAGCAGAAGATGGCCTATTTGGCCATCACTGGGAAGAGGGGCCCCTTGGTATTGCAAACTTTATATGCCCCAGTAGAGGGGAATGCCAGGGCCAAGAAGCTGGAGTGGGTGGGTAGGAGAGCAGGGCGGGGGAAGGGTATAGGGAACTTTCTGGATAGCATTTGAAATTTGAAATGTATATAAAGAAAATATCTAATAAAAAAAAAGTTCAAAAAAAACTTTAAAAAAAAAGAAGTTCATAATATGCCTGTGACTATATGTGATAAGAAAAAAATAAGCCTGTGTAAGACATTGAGTAAGCCATCCCTGGCAAGATTGCATGGAACCCAAGGTAAACGCAGGTAAGGGGAAGTCTGAGGAATATCCTGGGGAAGAGAGATTCAGATGAAAGAGCTTGAGAGGAGGCATGGGAACATGTAAAACATCAAATTCTCTGTGCAGGCTAGTTTTCTATCAACTTGAAACAAGGTTTCTGAGAGGAAGGAGCCTCAATTGAGAAAATGCTTCCATTAAGTTTGGACTGACAGCAAGCCTTTAGGGCATTTTCTTAATTAGTAATTGATGTGGAAAGAACTGGGCCATTGTGGGTGTGGCCACCCCTGGGTAGGTGGTCCTGGGTTCTACAGAAAAGCAGGCTGAGGAAGCAATGAAGAGCAAGCAGGAAAGGAGCCCCCCCCCCCCCATGGCCTCTGCATCAGCTCCAGCCTCCAGGTTCCTGCCCTGTTTGAGTTCCTGTCCTGACTTCAGTGATGAGCAGTGATGTAGATGTGTAAGCCAAAGCCAAATAAGTCCCCCCTTTTCCCAAGTCACATTGGCCACAGTGTTTCATCACAGCAATAGAAACCCTAAGACACTTTAGAACTATGTCAGCATTGCAAACTAACATTTCTGTGCTTTAAGGATATAAAATCTTGGCACTGAGAAGATGGTCTATTATTTAAAGTGATTTCTGTACTGGAGTTTGAGTCTTGGACTTCAGATTCCCACAACAATTCCTAAGGCATGGGGGCTTGCTTGTAATTTCAGCCAGGGACAGCAGAGAGAATGAGTCCCCAGAGCAATCTGGCTAGGGAGACTAGCCAAAGCATCAAGTCCTTAGTTTGACTGAGAGAACCATTTTTTAAAAAATGGTAATTGAACAACATTTTTGACAAGACTTCACTCAGACCTACACACACACACACACGCACACACACACACACACACACACATGAACCAACATAATACCTACATGAACACCTCACATATGCATATGAAAAAATAGAAATAAAGGTCCTATTCTCACAGAGAATGCACACAAACTGAAGAGAATAACACATTATTTAGGACTTAGTAATATGAAAATCTAGCAAGATTTACCACTCGCTTATCATTCTGGTGTTGACTTTAAAAATAAGATGTAACATTACTTTCAATTTTCAAAGGTCGTGTTCTATGGAATGCATTCATCACATGAGAGAAGGCATTCTATGCCCACATACATTGATTAGCCAAATAACACAGGACTAATTATGGATAGTCTGTAGACCATTTTCATCCAGGAAATTACAATGTTCAGGGAGAATGCACAGAGGAGCGCTCTGCCTGGTCTTCGGAGATTCCTCCAGTTGTCTGTCCACAAGACCCCAGAATGGAGAGTGTGATTATAAAACTTAAAAGAGCTGTATTTTACCAGGTTCTGATAGGTGATGCTAATATACCTTGACATAGGATATTCTCACACAGGAGCTTGAAATAGGTAAAACAGGATTATGGCAACAACTTCACCTGACCCAGCAATGTGTGCTGTCTTTTGTCACCTACCATGCCAGTTCTAGAAAAGTCAGTGTAACATTTCAATCAGAGCCTGGCAGAATTTGCCTTTTTACACCTGTCAAGGTGGAGAGTAATTGTGCTCCCAAAGTCATTGCACTTGAAGGAAATATATGGAAAATAGAAATAGACCACATCTTAAAAGAAACTGCCCGCTTTCTGAGTGCCTAGCTGAATTTCCTTCTATTTAATATAAAAATAGAAAGGGAAGGGCAGCGAAGGGTTAGGCTAGAAGTACACTGTGAAATGTGTTTGCTGCCTGCAGAGTCACCGCGATGACGATTCTACCACCTCTTGCCTTGACATAAACACTCCATGGTCTCCAATTAGATTAATTGCTCGTGTGGTAAAAATCCATCTGGGGTAATAAATGTAGCTGAGTTCAGAGACATGACAAATTTGAGATTGCCTTGAATGCAAACAAAGGCAGGATACAGGTGGGGTCCCACAACTTTTTATTTAGATTTTTATTCTTAGTAAATTGGGACTCTGGGGACTATACAATGGTCTCAGAAAATAACAAAATATAGCTGTGCTACTAAATACATTGCAAAATGTCTTCTAAGATGACTGTTAATATTCATACAATATTATAGATAATTTCATCTAAACTCTAATTCTCCGTGAGAGATGAAAGACAGGCAAAAACAACAACAACAACAAAACCCTGCAAACTACCCATTGCCCTGGATCTTGATATATTTTGCAGATTTAATTCTGGCCAGAAACTGGCCACAGCTGTTACTGTTTTCAAGGTGTTCCTCTAAGGATAGCCTCTACATTCCGCAAACCAGCCTGAAAAAAAATGAAACTCACATTGTTACCAGAACTTGTTGTGTCTGGTACAAAAATAAAACCTAGGTTCTTAAATTCTCTGAAAGAAAAATGCCTTCTATCTAAAATGGAATTTTTTATTAGAAATATGTTCAATATATATCTTTGATATATTTCAAAGCATAGATTCGCTAGGGAAAATTTGACAGGACTAGTTTTTGCTTCACTGGAGCATTTTGTAGAATGTTCTGGTGGTTTGAACACTCATATATTTACCTGATCAGAAGTGAGCTAATTCTGTGAGTGTCCACTGCGAGCTGTGGAGTTCTGTGAGTGACCCTCTTCCTTGATGCTGGTCAAACAATTGCATACAGGTGCTTCCTCCCTTCTCGAGCTTTGGTTCACCTCCCACCACAAACCTCCCTGTATGCTCTATCTCTTTCCCTGCATGGCGGAAGTCATTGGAGGTATAGAGAAGAGAGGAGGGTATTTCTAAGGCTCTGTGACTTAGTACTTAAATTCAGAAAAGCTAAGAGAGATGGCAACTTGCGAATGCACACATTTGTCCCTGAAAGCCATTATCTCTTCCTTTCCTTCCCCTCAGTAAAAGAGAAGTGTAAGGTTCTTTTAAAGAGAAATATTCTTAACTAAAAATATTACAATGATGAATATGAGGCAAGTTTGAATAATCTCACAAATGGCTAAATTTCAAAATTATAAATTTTGTCTAAGGTAAGAAAAGATCATTTCATTTCTAAGCAATTTCTCATTCATCCAAGCATTCTTAAATATATCCATTAATTTGTCAAATATTTACCAGCAGCTGTCGAGTGTCAGAAGTTCAAGGCCCTAGGGCCACAGCCATGAAACGAGGAACAAGTCTTTTACAGTCTTAGGAGAGGGCAACACAGATAATCATGTAATCTCAATGATAGAGGAGATGAGGTTTCATGTCCTCATGCACTTTATGAAGAAAACACAAAGCGATACACAGAGAAGAAATCTGAGGCGGCAGAGAGGGCAGGTCTGCAGAGGCTTTGGCACAGAAAATCTACAGATGTGATGCCTGCATGGTAACAAGGGACTAGCAAGATACAGGCAACAAGAAGACAGGAAGGAAGCTGTCATATACACTGGGGGCAGGGGACACCTGAAACAGAAAGGTGGCCAAGCAACTGGACCTGAAAGTTGTGGATAGAGGGGTAAGAAAGGGGTAAAACAAATCTACATTCTATAGCTGAGTAAACCAAGCATGGATTTTACATAAAAGAGGGACTCCATTAGAGGGTTTTAAGGAGGGGCGGCATTGTGCTCTGGGTCCTGTATTTGGAATATAATTTTGGATATGGTATGAAGAAGGTACTAAGTAAGATAAAGCTCATATTTCAGTCTCTGACTCCCAGTCTTAGAGAATGGGAGGGGCAGTGAGAGTCTAGCTGCATCCAGGGAACCAGAGTAAGGATGAACGCCCCAAAATGATGGGACTGCTCTCAAGTGTCAGGGACTCTGCACATCTCACACACACGCTGAGTTCTGCCCTCACTAAGCTTGCAAGCTTGGACAAACAACTGTTCTTAGTTTCTTGATGTATTTGTAATATATAGTAACTAGGATATACAACTTTACAGGTTGTTCTGGCTATTTATACTAGATAGTAGTTTTAAAGGAATAAGGGATGTGGTAAGACTCAATAAAACACACTACTCCTAATAGCACCAACTCTGTAAACCTCATCAGGTGCTACTTACAGAGCCATTCTGACTACTTGCAAAAATTTCCCCTACCCTTAGAAAAGTAAATAATCTGACAGTAGAAACTTAGTTAGCATCCCAGTCATATTTCTGAAAGGATTATATTTCAACATTGTGAAAAAGATTGTTCAAAATGAGCTAATTTTGTGAATTGCCTACCATCCCACCATGCTACAGAGTTAGCGGTGTGAGGCACGGCTGAGATTCCCAACTTTTCACAGACAGAAGTGGACAGGCTAGAGAACACAGGAGACACGATACAGTAAGTAAGCTCCAAGTTCCCCATTAGGTGCAGCAGCCCCTGCTAGTGGCTTGCTCTGCATTTCCTTGTCCCACCTGAGTTCAGCTGTGGGACTCAAGGCGGTGAATTCTCACAGCAACACCAAGCCACACGCCCACACGCCCATGCGTCTTTACTGTTCAGCACACTTTCAAGGAAGGTTGGAAAGAAAGGTAAGAAGTTTGGTTTGGGTTTGCTTTGTTTTGTTTCTCACAGTCCAGAGGCAGACAGCAAGCACGGAAAGACGGTTTCATTGTGTAAAGGTCCACATTCACTGTCCCATGTGTGGCCAGTTCAAGAGCCATTCTATATAAGATCTCTAACAAGATAGCCTGCTATCTGATTCCTGGATCTCCACATGGTCTAAGGAAAGAACCAACCCCTATAAGGTGTCCTCTGACCTCCATACATATATATACTTTGGCATACACATGTCTCCCCAAATAAATTTTAAAAATTAAATATCTTTTTAATAGGAGGAAGGCATGCCTCAACTAACTTTTCCCTTTCCATTTTATTGAAATTGGTGATCAAATAAACCCTCATCTCCATCATTATATCAGGATTTTGTTTGTGAAGAATCCAAACTAGATTGTCATATCCACTCACTATGCAAGGCCATGGACACAGTGGTCACAGAGGCTTCCTCTCACAGGACAGCATGTACTGATGCATCAGCGTGCTGATAATTGATCCACAAATAAATGAAACTACATAAAGTAGAGGACATGGTTGAAGGAGAAGGCTTGGGGTTTCAAGGGAACTAAACTGAAAATCATGGCCTTGTGGATACCAGGACCCTTAACAAGTAGGCCTACAGTATGCAATAAACACTTTCCACAAGAAAGGTGTACAAACTATGAAATTAATTGCTATCTGACTGGCAATTTTGACAGAATACACTCAGAAACTGAACATGTTGAGGCAGGCACTGGCACGAAACACCAACCTAGTCAGATGTACATCTTGATTTACTGCAGATGGGCACTGAGTCATTTGCCAATTCGAATGTTCCCGATGAGATTTTTACAAAATATAGCTGTTCTCCAACAATATCAGCCTTCAGTCAAAATCAGAACAGCACAGGTGATGAGACAAATCATTCATGGACACGCACTGCACATAAGTGCACACACATCAAGGTTGACAGCGGAGTTTCATTCAGTTCTGTTAAATTACATTTTGTACAATGTCCAAATTGTTATTTTGTTGCTAAAGGCACGTGTGTTTAACCCTTTAAGTACTCATTTGTAAATATGAGCTTTCTCTAGGAGGAAAATACCAGCCTGTAGTGATCACAAGTGATCACTCTAGATTCCCAACCATCACTCAACACTCTTTCCTCTTCCTCTAGTATGACATTCAGCCCAGTTTCTTTCTGCTCATGGGATACATTTTCTTCCTTATCAACTGAAACCTTCCACTTGAGACACAAAAGGTTAGAAACACTGGTTGGCCAAACACCAGTGATGTTAATGATGAGCATGTTTTATGCAATGACAGTAGTACCCAACAACTGTTCTGTATAGAACAGCACTGGCAGAAGGACTTGTTGCACATACACATGTTGATGGGTGTCCTGGAGTGGAGGGAGTTCTTTGTGACTCCCCTGGGAAATATTAAAGGATTTTACCCCATGACAACTGTTCAAAAGATTTTACTTCTAATTGTTGTCATCCCCTGGCTTTTATTTTGTCAAGCCTGACGTGTTTCCCTTCAATAATTGGAAAGCCTTCTTCCACCAGGCAAAAGGCGTTGATAGACACCATAAGCAAAGAAGGTATCAATATGTTTAACATATAAAGATACAACTGAAAAAGTAGTAAACTTCCATTAATTCCACTCCGGAATATCCTGTTGAGTTATACTACAATAAAGGTTGTTTGTTGTATATAATCTTGCCAATACAAAGCATTTAACTACTGGGTCTTGGCTACCCAGTACAAGGGTTTGGGTAAAAGCACAGCAGCGTTGGAGTATTCTAGAGAACAACCTGATGGATAATCAACTCTGCCTTCCCACTGCTGATACTTCACCATTTAAGGCACTATTATTTATTCACTACGCATGGATGTTTAGAGGTTTTATTTTGTTTAGTTTTTTTGTTTTGTTTTGTTTTTTTGTTTTTGTTCTTTGTTGTTGGTTGGTTGGTTGGTTGGTTGGTTGGTTAGTTGGTTGGTTTTGTTTTAAGTTGTTGAAACAGGGTTTCTCTGTGTCACCTTCCCTGTCCTGGAACTTAGACTGGCCTAGAACTTAGAGTTCTGCCTGCCTCTCCCTCCCAAGTACTAGGATTAAAGGCATGTGCCACCACAGCCTAACTTCATGAATGCTTATTAATCTGCAGCTTTGCAGCCAAGGAATCCATTGAAAGCAATGCACAAGTCCTTGGCAGGAATTCTAGGATAAGAAGGCAACCCTCCTATGGATGCCTAATGGAGGCAAGAAAACAATGACCTCACCCTCCATTCTGAAGGATCTTGGGGGTTTGTTCAGCTCTGCAAAGCAGTGCAGTAGTTCCCTTAGAGAGGGTAATTTACTTCACTTACATACTAAATAAGAAGCACTCAGCAACTCCCGGGAGACTCCTTTCTCCATCTTTCTGATCAGATAGAGCTCAGGGGCTTATTTGTAAGTCTTTTGTGTCACTGATAATTTTTACTAAGAATGAAATCTTCATTTGGAATTTACCTATTTCAGTACCTTCTTAAGTCAATAGTTGAGTGATGACTTTTTACAGGAGTGATGTTACCTGTGTTTATCACGTTCTTGCTTTTCTGTGATGGTTTATGTATCTGTTGCTTTGGATGCCCCTTCTGGATTTGGGCCTGGAAAAATTTACTGAATAGCCTACTCTGGAAGTTCAACACACAGTTCCACTTAGCAAGGAGAAAACAAAATGCTGTAGCATAAACAACCTAACATTCTACAAGACTATAGAGACTGGAAATAACAAAAACTAGTACAGCACATGCTATGAAAGCTCAAACTGCTGAGGTTTTAAGTTTAAGATGATGGAAGTAGTACACGAGTGAGCTAAAGGAGGGAGTCAGGGAAGGGGAAAATAGAAAAGGAGCAAGGTTAAATAAAAGAGAAAGAAGGGAGAGGAGAAGAATGCTGGGGAGGGGAAGAGGAAAGATGGACAGAGTAGAAAAGGGGGTGGATGTTTGAATAAAGAGCAAACACAAGACCAAAACTAGATAAATGTAACACAGACGTTTAGAAAAAATATATTTTAAAAAATTAAAGAAAAAAATCCCAACAGGGTAAAGAGAAAACACTAGTGTGTGTAAAGAGTGACAGAAACAGACAGGGCAACAAAGGAAATCCAACTAGATAAAAGAATGAAATGGTGCCAAAAATAGAAGGAATGTGTGAACAAGACTAGACGGTATGTGAGGGTCATAACAAATAGCATGTGAAAAGCCGAAAATAGAGTAAACATAGAGCTAAAATCCTACTAAACATGCATGGACAAGGCATCAGGAGGAAAAGATAAAAACGACGAGGCATCATAGCTTCTCCCTGAGACCTCAAACATTGCACTCTGCCTGGAACATGCATGGAATTCGGGGACTTTGTAGTGACCTTGTAGACTTTTCCCTATAGGTGAAGTGTTTGCAGAGTCTGTATTGCACAAGTGTGTGGTGTCTGGTAGGGCAGTCTTCAACATTAGTAGCTTCCCTTCTTTGCATGGCAGGAGGCTCTGATGACCACACTTAGCTTTCTGTGAGCTTGGCAGGCTCAACCTCCTGAGACTCCCCACACTACACCCACTGAAATGGCTGCTTCAATTAGGAATATCTGCCAGCAGGGTTGGGATTAGAGAAGCAACCGCAGTGCTAAGATGGCTATGGGGAGAAATCAGAATCTCCTTCATACTTTCATGGCCTCCCAAGTGTAATTCACTTGATGGAGCTGAGAGTATCATGTGCACCCCTGGGACTCAGGAGTTCTCAGGACCTACAGCAATGAGCATAGACATGGTGCCCACATTTGATCTACCCATGAGTCTTAGACTCAGACCTATCAAGTTCCTTGTTTACTGTTGGTGAATCTGATCTGTTCCAGACGACCAGGTGGGTCTCTCTCTGTCTCTCTCTGTCTCTCTGTCTCTCTGTCTCTGTCTCTCTCTCTCCCTCCCACTCCCACTCCCTCTCCCTCTCTCCCTCCATCACTCTCTCTCTCTCTCTTTCCCTCCTTCCCTTCACCCCCCCTCCCTCACTCCTTAATGATTCCCTAGCCTTCTCAGCCATGTGCACTCTTCAGCTTGTCAGTCAGTGTTCAGCCCCACAACACCCCTCTGTTACCTCACTGAGCCTTCTTCCCTCACTCCAGGGCTGTGGAAGGCCTACCTGAGGCTACCAATCTGTAGATGATCCTTGAACATCACTCCAGCATGGCAGCTTAGCTTATGGTACATTCTATCTCTATCTTGGTGCTGCTGCTGCCCTGTAAGTCATATAGTGACAGCGTAGGCTTTCTGTCTAATGCTGACCAGAGAAATACTGTCTCACCAAGGCCCACAGCTGAATTTGAAAGTGCTGAGGGCTGTGAGTTTGTGCTAGGGTAAACCCCTGCCTTTTGTCAGATCTCCCTTCTGAGGAAGCTTTTTTTTCTCTAGTGAAGCAACTGTGTGGCTTCCTTCTGTATCCCACATCCTTATTCCTTTCACTTTCCTGGGTGAATTCCTTCATGGGTTTGCAAAGTTCTTGCTCATCTCTTCAGAACGAGTCTGCTTTTCTCATTCTCTGTCTTTCTCCTTTGCTGGCTCACACAGAGGCAAGGCCTCTGCTATCTTATTTGGCTGATCTTTAAGGTTTTATTTGAAACAGGATCACGCTTGCTATAAAGCCCTGACTGGCCCAATAATCATCATGTGACCAGTCTGGCCTCAGATACTACCATACCTAGCCACACATCTATTTATTGATGTGTGTGGGGGTGAGTTTTTTTGAGAAAAACTTTCATAAGCTATATTCTTAACATGGTTTCCTGTCCCCTATTCTCTCCCAGATGATCTCCACTTTCCCAACCACCTACCTTCACATTATTTTGTTCTTTCTCTTTAAAACACAAACAAGCAAACATACACACACACTCACACATACACACACATACACACACACACACACACAGAGAGAGAGAGAGAGAGAGAGAGAGAGAAACCAGAACTCTTTTAAAAAGAAAAATCACAAGAAACACATACATACACAAGAAACCAAAAACTAAACCCATAGAAACACAAAATCAGACACTATAATATACAACGAAATGACCAGTAAGATGAGAAAAAAAAAAAAAGAAAGAAAGCAATATAAAAAGTCTACACAAATACCATTTAGTTGGCCATCTGCTGATGGGCATGGATCCAAACCTAAGTGTGTCTTATATACCTAATGAGATTTCATGGAATAAAACGTATTTTTTCTTTGTAAGTGGTTGTCAATTGAGTATGTCTTTTTCTTTCTTTTTTTTTTTTTTTTTTTTTTTTTGGTTAGGAGTGGTAGTCCACGTCCAATTATATATACATACATACATACGGTTTCATGAAGCCCAGACTGGCTTTAAACTCTTAACTCTTGTTCAACAAATATACTCATTGAGTTCCCAACTAAACAAAATATCAAAAATATCAAGTACTAAGTAGAGAAAATTACTTTCCATATGTAAGTCTACTTTTAAATTAATTGGTAGAAAAGAGGATGAATTAAAATCTATTGCCTCAAGAAATAAACAAAAATGAGAAGCTATCATGTATTTGTTTGAATGTCTAAAAACCTACCTTTCATAAAGCTTTCTGTATCTGTAATGAAACTTGGTTTATGTGGTACCTGACAAGAGAGACTCTATTCCAAGTGTGGGTCGATCTGCTGAGTCTTGTACAGGAGCCTGATATCAAACCATTGCCACATACAGATTTAGTTCAATATTATTAAATATTAATACACTGGCCCTTCACAGAAGGTTGAAAAATCAGCAAGGTACCACCACCGCAGCACACATCAAGAATCACTACTATACATTTTTAATTACAACGAGTCCATAAAATCTGAAACTTCAAGCTCATGTCAGTAATTTATGCTGTATATTTAGGCAAGATTGCAGTAACACACACAGTCCATGATATATGTTTAAGCAGCAGTTACCATTCAGTTTCTTAACACAGAGAAAGGGCATTAGGGAAAAAATATTAACAGGAGATCTGACTGATGAAAAATCAATTTGTTCAACTATCAAGTGGAAATAAATGATCTCAGTCCTGTGGTACAGACACCTGCTTAATAGCAATAAAAATGGTTCTTAATATTGCACAACTCCTATCTTTAAACTTCAAAGAGAAGGAAATTAGTTATAACACGATTGTTATGTGCACAAAGTGTCAAAGCTATTCTTGACCTGAAAGCTGTATCTTAATGTCATTATACTACCACTGTCCTTTAGAATACAATAACTATTCCTCTAAGGTGTTCTAAATGATGGTTTACTGTTTAAATAGATTAGTGAATGTATAGCAAGTACACACACACACACACACATCACCCTAAATATTAACATTGTCCATTGCTGGGTTTGATCTGTGAATGAGAAACCTGAAGCACGACTTTCATAAAGGTAGATTTAGAGGAAGAAACATGGAGTGGGGAAAGAACTTCCACAGAGGCTTGAGACAGCTGCCCCACCTCTCCTTAACAGCAGTGGGCCTCTGTGTAGCTCTGTGCCCAAGGTCTTGAAGCCCTAATCACCATCCTCAGGCACTTTCCTCAACAGCTAGGATTAGCTTACCATTTGGCTGTGCTAATCACAGACAGAGTTTTTGCTAAGTTGCACAACTGCAAGCAATAAAGCCATTACCTCCATTGCCATAGCTCCCACAATAAAAATGCCTGCTATACTGATTCTCAGTGCTTCCTGTAACAAATTATTATTAGGTGGGTAGCTTAAAACTATATAAATGTAGTCTGGACTATTCTAGGGGCCAGAGGTTCAAAGGCAGAGAATCAGCAGGGCCTTTAGAGAGCAACAGAGACTCTCCTAGTTTCCAGGTAGCCTGGGCATTCCTTGGCTTAGGGAAGCATGGCTCTGATCTGTTTCGGTCTTAACAGGTTCTCCTTTTTGTCCCTATGTTTCAAACATCCTCTTGATTTCTCTTATTCCCCTTAATTACAAACTTGCCTCTGATTTTAGGCCCAGGATAAATATAGAATGATGTTATATTGCTAAATTCAGTTATACTCACAACGACCCTTTCCCCAAACATGGTCACCATAAGAGGTTTTATCAATCAGGGCATACAAATAGCATTTTTGTTGATGTGGGATGGGGGCACCATTTAACTCCCTATACATAAATTGCTAATACATTCTTTTCATCTCTTCTGTTTTTACTTTCTCTTCCCCACTACCACAAATACAAAGCAAAGGTGGCTCTAGAGCCTTTTCATAGAGCTCAGGGGGTTTATTTGTATTCTTGAGAAATTAACAGAAAAAGTAGTGACAAAATGTTAGTATATTAATGGCAAAACTATATGTTCTCAGCGAGTGGACATGGTGCTTGTTCTATTCATAGCAGCCACCCTTTGCTACTGTGCTAACCAAGTTTAGTCCTATGCAATGTTAAACAGTCTGTATAGAAGTTAAATGGTAGGCAGCCTGCTGATTTTAACAATGACTCTTGGATCTAATAATTGATTTATTGTTCTATTATACAAAGTAAATGTCAACAAATTAAACACAAATCTAGAATGGAGATAAAATATATTTCGGTGCTAATTGTCTTGGGAGGTAGAATGTTACTGTAGTTAGGCCAATTCCACAATGTCAAAATATACCCCACTGAGAGTGCTAATATTTCAAGTGAAAGGCTTCAGTTTTTAATCTGCCCTATGTAAGAACCAAATCAAATCCTGCATATAAAAACATCTATTTTTAGAGCTAGTAAATCAATTGTCTTTTGTCAGAATATCTGAATATAGAAGCCATGTGACAGAAATAACTCGTTATGATACATACACAAATCTCAGATCGTTTAATATAAAACAGAAAAAAGAATCATGAAAGTATTCCTTCCTCTCTAGAGGGCAAACTTTTATCATGACCTGAGATATTTCTGTTCTTTATACTATTTTATGAATGAGACTTTCCTATCACTTCACCCTTTTCAGTTCATTGGTATTTCTAATTTACCATGTCTGTTTCTCTACATCCTCTGGAGCTGCAAAAAGTCATAACAACTTTCCTAAATCTTTCATAGAAGACTAATATATTTGGGATTCAAAACCATAGCTACCTTATTGCTCAGGAGAGATAACTGCAAGGTAATCTGCTACCATTTCTTAGAGTATCCACATGGAAGTAACTTTCTGTTATCCACCACAAGCTGCCTCCTGTCTAGTCTAGATATCATGTTACTCTCCCTCCTCCTCTACCTTCTGAAAGAATCACTAACACTAAAATCTTGCCCTAGGATGTGTTTCTGAGGCAATGTACTCTAACAGAAGAAGAAGAAGAAGAAGAAGAAGAAGAAGAAGAAGAAGAAGAAGAAGAAGAAGAAGAAGAAGAAGAAGAAGCAGAAGAAGAAGAAGAAGGAGGAGGAGGAGGAGGAGGAGGAGGAGGAGGAGGAGAAACAACATTATTATACTAGACCATCTGTGCTCTAACCAATCTCCAGCCTTAGTCAATATCATACATTTAATGCATGGGTCTGATAATGTATATCCCTAGCTTGCCAGAACTATATATCCAACTTTCAGGTCTTGCCCAGATCACACATTTGTGTGCCAATCCAGACAGCTGATTAAGTCCCCCACATCATTCCTAATAGTTAATCCTAGGCTTAAAAACAAAGCCCACATGCTAGCATAGCCTGGTCAGTGCCGAAGATCTGGCCCATCCACACTATGCTTAAACTCCCAGGCACAGCTTGGGTAACACAGTTTGCACATCAGACCAAGCAGATCTAGCCATCTTCTCCTTTGTGAACATTTCCATTCTCCAAACCAAATCAGCACTGAAAATCTTTAGAATTGACCTATCAACTCCTAATACCCAATTTGAAATCAAATAATCTTAAGAAATAACAACAACAAAAGAAAATTTCTACTTAATAGAAGAAAGTATAGAATTTCACATCAGACACTGAAACCATCAAAAGGGGCCACATTCTTAGATCTCATCACCAAACACAAATAATATGAAAAGCCAAGACAGTGTACCACCCTTTAAAAAAGAGCAGTCCTGTAGAAATAATCTCCAACGGAAATTAGCTAGATGAAACTCAGTGTATAAAAATTTAAAGTAATGATCATTAATTTCATCATAGCATTCAAATTTAAAGAAGACACTTAAAGAGAAGAGCAAAGGATGCTTGAGTGATGCAGGATTTGAAAACTGAACCAAGTAAAGAGATAAAAGTATTGATGAGAACTTCCACAGAAATAAAGATGGAATTTTAAAAACTCAAAAACCCAATTAGAAAACTTGTTAGGGAAAATTCTACAAGTAGGACAGATCAAGTAGAATATAGACTATGAGAAATTGAAAATAAATTCAAAGAATTAGACCATACAAGCAAAGACTATGGAAAAGTTAAAAACATATGACAGAATCAGGCAGGAACTGTGAGAAACTAAGTAAATACCAAATATTTGAGTTATAGGCATAAAAGAAGGAAAAGAATCTCAGTTGAATGGCAGAGACCAGATCTGCAACAGGATAACAGAAGAAAACTTCCTCAAACTAAGGCAAGACATACCCATACAGACACAGGATTATACTGACCTGACTAAACAGGTTATTTTTCAATAGAAACTATAAGAAACAGAATATCCTGCAGCAATGACTTAGTTCTAAAATTTCATAGACACCAACTCAGACTGCTGCACTCAGTCTGAGTTTAGTTTGCCATAGGTGAAGGAGAAAGAAAAAAATTTCATGACATAAACAGGCTAAAAAAAATCAAGCCTACTAAATTAGCCTGATAAGAGAGTAGTGGAAACAATACTTTAGACTAAAGAGTGGAATACACATAGCCAAAAGACTAAAGAAAGAAAAATATGAGGCTATAAGATAGTAACACAAAATAGACAAAGAAAACAGACAGCATGGGGAATCAGCAATCAACAAGCAACTTTCAGCAATAACTTTAAATATAAAGGATTCCAATTGCACAAATACACAGGTTAGTTGAATGGATTTAGAAAGAAAATCAACCTTTTTATTGCCTACAAGAAACTCATTGTAATTTCAAAGAACAAAACCACCTATAACTGATGCACAAAAATCAACTCCAAATTTATCAAGCATCCTCATGTAACCCTGAACATTAAAATGGCTGGAAGAGAACCTACGTGAGGGGAAGGACTTCCTGCATAAGACTTCATGTGCTCAAGAATTAAGGCTCACAAGGAACAAACGGGACCTCATTCTGTAGGACAAGAAAACAATCAAGAGGAAAGGAAGCCCACCAATTTGGAGACAATCATTGCCAGATATATTCATCTAACAGAGAATTAATACTCAAAATATAGAAAGAACCTCAAAATCAAAGAGTCAAAACCCAAAAGGCACAATATCTTTTCACAATATCTTTTATAGTTCAAATCGCTGCTATCTGAAAAACAACTGACAACAAATGCTGGCAAGGGTGTGAGGGAAAAGAGAACTCATGCAGTTTGGTAAGACTGTGAACTGGTGCAGCCACTCAAGAAATGGGCATAGAGAATTCTCATACTCCAAAATCAGACCTATCTTACGAGCAAGCCGCACTATCCCTGGATATATGTCCAAAAGACTCAATATCCTACTCTACAGATACGTGCTTAGCTATGGTCACTTTCAGTCTATTCATAATAGCTTATAGATGGAACTAAATATTTTTCAATTGATGAATAAAAGACGAAAATGTGGGACATATATTCAATAGAGTACTATCCACCTGTAAAGAAAACTAAAATAAAATTTGCAGGCAAATTGCTGGAACTTGAAAATATTATATTGATTAGTTACCTGGCCCAGAAAGACAAAAGTGTATGTTCTTTCTTATTTGTGAATTCTACTCCTAATATTTAGATGGGACTATACAAACTAGAATAACCACAGAAACCAAGAAAGGAAAAGATGACCATGGAGTAGAGGCTAGAAGAACTTCTTGGGGTTTGCAACCCCATAGGAAGAACAACATCAATCAACCAGACAATCAGAGCTCCCAGATACTAAACCACCAACCAAAAAATACACATGGAAGGACCAATGGCTCTAGCTGCATATGTAGCAGAGGATGGCCTTATCTGGAATCAAAGGGAGGGAAGGCCCTTAGTCCTGTAAAAACTGATGCCCCGGCATAGGGGAATGGTAGGGCAGAGAGGCAGGAAGTGTGTGGGTGGATGAGAGAGCACCCTCATAGAAGCAGGAGGGAGAGGGGATGGGATAGGGGGGTTTTAGAGGAGAAACTTGGAAGGGATAACATTTGTGTAGGCAGCAGGTGCCTAAAAGATGGCACCGGTTTCCAGTACACCATCGCCGTAAACAACACCACTGCAAAGGTGCTAGCCTGAATCTGGCGCTAACCGCTAACCCCCTGGTGCATGCAAATTAAAGTGCCGGCAGACTGACCAATCCCAGGAGGACACATAGCCCTCCCCAGTGCTGGGGTATATATAAGCAGTCCTCCCTGGGTTCCTGGGGTCCCCGTAGCATCGAGGCATTCCTGGAATAAAGCTGTTGAGAAGAATCCTACCGTGTTGCGTTTTTCCTTGCCGGACGAGGTGAGCGCAACAAATTGAAATATAAATAAATAAAATGACCAATAAAAAATAAGTAAATAAAAAAAAATGAAAAAAAAAAGAACTAGGAAAGAGAATACATGGACAGAGGTCCTCTAAAAGGGGAAATAAGAAGAAGGCAGGTCTTTTTTTTTTTTTTTTTTTTCAGGACCAAGGGTAATACAGAGGGAGGAAGAAACAATAAGAACACTAAGAACTATTTAAAAAGGCATAGGGATACATTATTTTATATTTACTTAAAAATGCTTCTAATATATAAGTATGTATATACACGAATAAATACGTTAAGTGAAGTTAATTTGAGGTGATAATACCATCCCTACAAATAGCAGGAGACTACCTAACAAAAATACCACTGCAAGACATCTGGCATTTCACCTCAAGTAATTGGTCAAGTCCAAGAGACTCCAAAGACAATAGAGTAGACTATAATCATGGGCCTTGGTTGCCTCCCAGCACTTGAAGATATGACCCTGCTACTAAAGACGCCAATACTTTGAACACAGGTCTTAGAAGAATTAATCTGAAATTGGCCTGGAAGCCTTGGCCCTGAGAATTACATCTCATAGTGTCCAAGATGCTATGCAAGCTGCCAAGGTAGAAAAATGATCAATAGTTCTAACTAGCTATAAAGCTTACAAACCACAATGACCAACTTGGAAAGATATGTCCTTGTGTGCATCAATGGCCTTTCTATTTTGGAAGCAATCAACAGCAATCTGAGTTTAGGGATGCTCACTGCCTGGTCCTGTAAACCTAGCCAATTACCCATGGCTGCTTAGTTCTTGGACCCTAAAGAGATCCTACTATTAGCACTTTCCTAAAAACACTGTAATTGCTAGCCACATTCTAAATACTACACTGAAATCAATAGGTATAGCTTCAACCCTTCATCAAAGAAGCTTTCCTTTGCAGCAGACAGAGGTCATCATGAAAATCCACAACTGGTCAAAATTCTGAGAGCAACCCACCTAGAGGCACCCAAACCCAATCTGAAACATTTACAACACAACCACTACACCCAAGGTTCAGAGAGCGGCACAGAAAAGAGGATGGAAAAAAAAAAAAGCCAGTGAACAATAAAACTACCTGTGAGATAGTGTCATTTACATATGAGAAATATTAGTTCCCATAAGCTGTTAACAACATAATCACCTAAACAAGACCTACACAATGACACCACCAGTTGACATTCCAGTGTGCACAGGGGGGGGGGAACTCTCAGAGGACTCACCTCTAGAAAAGCTGCAATTGCAATGAACATATGCTCCGAGAGTGATGGCCAGTGTCCTCCAGAGATGAGTGCTCTGATAAGTTGGTCATCAAATCCCAAGGTGACAGTCTTATATGCATACATACATACATACATACATACATACATACACAAACACGTGTTTGTTTGTGTATGTGTGTGTATCATAAACACTAAATGAACTCTACAGTGTGTATATGTGTGTGTAAGAGAGACAGACAGAGAGAGAGAGAAAGAATAATAAGAAAAATCTGGTCATGAATTTGAGAAGGAGTTGGGGCATGTTAGGAGTTGCAAGGGGAGAGAATAATGTAGAAGTAATGTAAATATAGCTAGTATTTATGGATAAAATTCTCAAAATAAGGTCAGTAACATTTTGACTTTTTGAAAATTAACTTACAAAAATCTACCTGAAAAAAAAACAATTCTTTTGAAGTCATTACCCTGAACTGTGTACTGTCCAAATATTAAAAATGAGAACTCACATTCCATATTAGTATGGTAGATATGAGAGTTAATAAAAATACATGTACTAGCTTCTTCTTGCTTTACTCTACTCCTAATTACATTCAACTGCTGAATGGCTATATGCCTAAGGGAAATACAGCCTTTAGATCCAATTAAATAAACCTTGATTAGCATTAGTGACTGTGCATTGAAATTCCACTTTTATTGACTACCCAAGAAGGGCCAGAAAATACAGTCATAGCTTATGCCCAAAATAAGGTACTTAAGGAAAGTTTTTGACAGTTTTTTTATTCTTTAAAAAGGACAGAAAACAAAGCCTTTGCCCTCTTCCTCCCAAACTGATAAAAAAACAAAACAAAACAAAACAAAACAAACAAACATGGTCGTTATCTGTTTAACATGTGAATGTACACCACTCATACACTCAGAATGCTCTGCCTGGGTTGGGGGTGGGGTGGGGTGGGGAGGGTGGAGACTGACTATTCCTAAGGGGAATACGGGGAAAAAAAATTCCAGCACATTTTCATTATTATAGCAATTTGTCAACACCATTTACAAAGCTATTGTCAAATTTGTCCTAGGAAACAAAGATCGAAAGGGAGGGAAACGTCTAGGTGAAAACTCAACAGCAGCAAAGCAGAGATCTCATTACGAGAAAGATGACATAATGTGGACTTCTACTGAGAATTTTCTGCGCAAAATATAGAAACAGGTTTATTGATGGCCAGAAAATCAGAAGGAAGTGTGGGGCGAGCAGAAAGTCGTCCTGGTGCTTAAAACTTCTGTGCGATGAGAGTTGTGGTCGCCAATATCTGACGTATGACATCTGGAGACAAAGTGCGCACACTGAGAGAGGCAGCGAAGGTGAGAGGTGATCATCTGATTATCGCTGCTGACTCTTCAGACAGCGGCATTTGCTGAACATGGAAAGCCCCACGCCCAAGCTCCTTGTTCGGGAGATAATAAACCTTTTGAGTTTCTCTCTCTCCTACTCTCAGTCTGAAGGGGTGATTTACCGGTGTGCATAATGCTCTCACATCTCTTTCGTCTAACTGGGTAACGAGTTCCTCTTTTTAATTCCTCAGCCACAACTACATCTCACAGCTCTTTCTAAGATGACATCAACATGAGAGTTTAATGAGTACTATTAGGTAAAACCCATCAAGTGGTAAGTGCTGGTGTGGGCAGCAAGGCACGGACTGAAAGAGGCAAGAGCTCTGAAACCTTAGTAAATCATGCTTCCATTATGTCCTCCAGATGCCTACCTCACAGGGTTAACAGGGAGTATAATTAAGCAACGCAGGAGTATTTGCCCAATGGCGACCACATGGCTATTTCTTCTTCCATAGTGACTAGATAGAGAAGAGGGGCAAGCCTGACTCAATGACCAGCATCTGTTTTCTGCCCTTTGCAACAATCCACGAGTGAGATGAGGTGGTGGGGTGAAAGGAACACATAGGGCCTGCACAGACCAACATCGACGGCCTTCCAGTGCTGACAGGGCAAGTGGACACATTCCTAACTCAGGAGCTATCTCCCAACTGATAACTGCTTGCTAATGAAAACATAAGTTCCTCCAACAGAAACTGGGTATACAAATCCCTCATAAGTGCAGGCCCTGTGCCTGCAGTAGACAGCCAATACAAAATTAACTCAATCACAGTTTTGGAGGCTTTTTGCCTCCTATTGCTTTGCCAGGGCTCTTTTTTCCCCCTTGCTGGTCCTTTGCATTTATGTTATGGTTTCCAGTTTTGTGTTCTTATGGGATGTCTCTGCGTGTGGCTGTTTGTGTTTCTGCATAACTATGTGTTTCCTGAGCTTTTCCTTGGGCTGTTTCTCCTCTATTAGTTTTATCCTGTTCTGGTTTGTTTGATTTTATTTTATCATTATCTTTTAGATGCCAGTTTATTTCCTAATGAAAGAGAAAGAAAGGGAGTGGATTTGGGTGGATGGGGAAGTAGGGAGAATCTGGGAGGAATAGGGGGAAGGGTGCCATAATCAGAATACATTGAACTAAAAGTTTTTTTTTTTAAATCTATTTCCAATTTAAAAAGAAGAAAGTGTACCTTTAAAAGAGGCAGCCTGGCAAGAGCAATGGAAAGAAAGAACGGGGGAGGGAGCATAAGCATTTCAACTGGTGGAACACACTGGACAGACTGGGACAGCCCAGAAGCTAATGTCACAGGCAGGGGCTACATCATACATTCGTTATGCCATGTTACAAGCTACAGGTTTCATTCTGTGAGAGCAGTGGGGTTTATTAAAGGTCAGCCTTTAGGTTTTTACCTTGTATTACATGAAATCTTGCCATGATAATAATATCTCTAATCCCAGTATTACACACACCAAGAGAATAGAATTATGAATTTGAGGCCAGCCTAGGCTATACAATAAGCCTGGCTTCCAAATTCCTCAGAAGTCTCATTATTAAGAAGCTTATTTGATCAGTTTCCCCCTTTCTAGGCCATGATGATTGGAATAACCTGTCTCTTTAAAGGTCATGGAAAACAACAATGGGTTTAAATGAACTCCCTTAATTCAGAATGCTCAAATCTCAGAGAGGCTGAGCTGAGCTACATGTGAAAACTGTTAGACATTCTGGGATGACAAGTCTACTGGATCATTAAGGAACTGCTGTCTAAACATGCTCTCTGTCTTTACATTCACAATATAAAATACCTGAGATAAAACTGAAGCTCAGGATCCCACAGTACACAGTGTGAACTATTACTGTACCCAGGGCATTACAGTGTGTTAGCATATTTTCCCACAAGGCCATTAGTACATATTCCAGCTGTGATTTTCAGATTGTTTGCTGGAAACCAGTTATGTTTTATATGGCTTTGTAGTCAGAAGTTGTTGCAAGCATATTTTGTGGAACTGATGAAAAGCATGAACTTCAGTAAACAAACAAACAAACCATAAAAGCAAAAATACAACCTAATAGTTGTTCGCTCACTTTGGAACACTTAGGCAAGATGGTGCCTTTTTTTAAAACTAACACTTTTCTCACCCTCCTCTCCTCTTCTCTCTGACTCGTTCCCTCTCCTATCCTTTCTTCTTCCTTCCTTTATCTTCTCTCCATTGCTACTGTCCCTCTCCTCTTTCTTTCACATTTCCCATTATAAAGAGAGAGTATCAGTTATGAATGTATATAGTGTAACTTATTCTAGAATCAACACTGGATTTTCTTATAGTCAGGATGGCACATGATAGAGCAGGTCATTCTCACCCAGGTAAGGTTAACTGGGGAATTAAACAAGGAAGATGTGGAAGAACTAGCCTGTAGCAGGGGTATACATAGAATACATTTTCCCACACAATTTAAACTCTACAAGAGTTGCATCTGGATGGGAAAGGATATGAAAAATATCAGTGTTGCACTCATCTGGTGGCTGTCCTTTCTCCTTTATTGTGCTCAGGGGTTTCCATATTCCAAGATATGCCACACATTTGTCTGCTGCCATGGTGGCAGAGGGTTTGTCATTGTTTTAATCAGCATCCTGACATCAGCCTTACTGAATTTCCTCTCCTTAGAAATCAATTTTATGGTATATGTTTTTCTTTCCAACTCCTCCTAGCCACTGGGAGCTTGCTCAGAACAGGACAGGTTACATACACTAAGGTCGAATTTTGTGACTGATCATGAGCTGGCCTCTGGGTCTGACTACTCATCAGTATCAGAAAGAAAGATACCTCAAGTTCTAGAATGAATTGATTTACAGTTTCCTACAAGACTGGGGAAATCATAATCCGTGGCCATCTTGCCCATAGAACTGTTAAAATTCATAGCAAGATAAAAGAAATGCCAGGCAATCTGCAGATGTGGATTTAGTTGAGGGCCCTAGTTACCTGAACTGAGGAGTTATCTTTCTCTTATGAAATGAGCCTCTGCTTTGGTGCCAGAACTCTTGGGGTCGCCATTTTCATTCCCAGCATGATGTTTTCTGTTGTGTATGTAATTCCCAGAGCATTTACACGGCTATCAGGGTGGGTTCTCACTAAATAGAAGCCCAGCAGGAAAAGGAGAACAACATGACAGGGACCTCATGTCAGTGTCAATCCATGATTTATTTGACATCTTCACTTACCTCTGTTTGCAAATGCAAATGATTTTCAAATTTATTTTCAGTATGTTAGCATCCAACCATACTAATTAGCATATCTCAAGGCCATTAAAGATACAGAATAGGGCTCAGAACCTCTCTGAATACTCATAGTAAAAATTTGGTACACCATTATCATAACACACAGTAAAACATGGCTGTTCACAGGCAGACACGTGGCATTAGAGGATGATAAAAATTACAGAGTAGACAAGCATGGCCATGGATCTTAGTTTCATCATTGAGTCACTGTATAACCTCCTGTACCACACTGGTCTTCTCCGTGCCTCATTTCCCTGTCTGTAGGATGTGAATAACCTTTGTGATACAGTGGGGAGTAGGCAATAGTAATAGTAAGGTTCCATCATTGCTTTCTAAATAAGTGCTTAATAACAACATTGATCCTCATTACTGTTAACACTGAGAACGCTTACCTTCTTGGAACTGAATATATTCAAATTACAACCAGCAAAAGAGTATAAACATATGATATTTCCCAATTCACCTTTAAAATTGTGTGGAACTAGGACAAAACTTCTCTCTCTCTCTCTCTCTCTCTCTCTCTCTCTCTCTCTCTCTCTCTCTGTGTGTGTGTGTGTGTGTGTGTGTCTATGTGTCTGTGTCACATAAATGTCCATGTTCTTGTATGTACAGATATACATATATGATATGTACATGCACATAAAGTCCAGAGGTTTTACAACAGCTGTCGTCCTCTGTCATTCTCCATCTAACTTTTCAAGGTATGGTCTCTTGCTGAACCTGGAGCTCAGTGAGCCTTTTGGCTAGGTGTGCTGTCCAGCAAGCTCATGGGATCTTTCCTGTCTCTGACTGTCCACTGCTGGGACTATAGCCATGGACCACACCACCCAGCACTTTACATGGGTTCTAGAGATTTGATCTCAAATCCACATGCTTATGTAGCAAGCACTTCTTTGTGTTATTTTCTCTTGATGTGATTAAAGACATGTGACAAAAGCAATGTGGGAGAGGCAAGATTTGTCCTGACTCACAGCCCCAGAGTTCATCATAGTGGAGAAGTCAATGTGGCAGGAGTTTGAGGCAGCTGGTCACACCACATCCACAAATAGGGGCAAAGAGGTAAGTGCATTGATGCATACTGCTCAGTTCCCTTTCTCCACAGGATCCAAGTCCTGGATCCCAGACAGGGAATGGCTCTACCTACAGTGGACAGGTCTTCTCACTTCTATCAAGGCTGTCAAGATAATCACCATAGATATGTTTACCCGCTCACCTTATAGGTGATTCTAGATTTGGTCAAGATGACAATTGAATCTTCCTATCAATTGAGGCATCTCCTTGGCCCCATGATCAGATTTTTTATAAATAAATCAATGTGTGGCACACAGTTAAATAGATGAGAATACAAACAGCTATTAAACACTAGAATATTCAACATACTCCAAAGGTAATGCTACTATTGTAAGAACCACCAGCAGTTATAAAGGAGTTTCATTGAAAACACAAATTCAGAATTCTAAATCGAGTTATCAAGACCATATTCTTTATCTGCTTGCTTGTTTGATTTTTTAATGTGACAGTAAGAAAATGGCAGTTCTTCCTGACCCCTCAAACTGTTTGCAATAAGGCCGTCAAAATGAAATGCTTCAATGTTTTCTACTAATACAGTGAGTGAGAAACTTCAAGGCAATTCAGACACAGAACAGGGAATTAGAGAAGTAGGAAGAAGCTGCACTGTGGGGAGCATTATAGAATCACCAAGGACGAAAGGCTGGGTGAGCTTATAAGAAGCTCAAGGACTTTCAGAGCATCAGTTTAGGTAGTAAAGTAGGCAGACCATACATCCTCAGAATGGTCTGGTTCCCCTATACAGAGATTGTTACAGTAGGGGACAACTGAGTCAGAGGCAGTATAGGCCAGGGAAAGAACGTCTTCATGGGTGTTCACACATACCAACATAGTAAGCAAACTCTATCTTGTTCTCATCTTTGGCTCTTGCTGCCCCAATACCCCTGACCCCTGCTTGTTATCATTTGTCTCCCTTTGGCATATAGACAAAATGTGAGTGAAGTTCCCAATTGATTAGTAAATTAGAAAAGAAAATCTTCATTCGTCCAGACAACTGTTGTTTAAGAGAAAGCTTAGGACATGTCTCTCACTTCTGCCAACTCATGAAGCTAATAATAATAGTTAAGATTATGAACATTCTCTGGGGCAGGAGTTCTGACTTCATTGGTAAAATGTTCACTCCTCAGTAATGAGGACCTTACTTAGAATCCCCAGGACCTATGGGTAAGAAGGGTATGGTGATATATATATATATATATATATATCTCCAGGGCTGGAGGGAGTGGAACAGGCAATTCCAAGAGGTTTAATCGCTACCCAGTCAAGCCAATAAGTGACCTCCAGGTTCAGTGAGTAATAGTGTCTCACCAAACAAGGTAAAAGAAAGACTGCTGATGTCAACATCTGGCCTACACTGCACGCACACACACACGCACAACACACAATGTTTTAATAGAAGAATGTGAACACTTTGAAAGGTCAGTGAATTTATACCCTATAGTTCTACTGGATGCTGGTAATTCAGAAAAAGTGAATCTCCGAGAGGCAGATTTGTACACAGAGTTCAAAAATGTGTTCTGGTTAAAAGTTAACAATAGGACTTTCAGCAAGCGATCTCTACCATAGCTAGAGTGACTAAGCATTCTGATTCATAACTTCTGACCTAGAATTTAGTGTTGTGATTAAAATAACAAGGTCCTTTGTGGCCTCACTATAAACTGTAAGAGTGTATGCTCTTAAGTTTAAAACACTGGGACAATTTAGGTTTCATGATTGTGAAGGTCACCATTGACTATCACCTTGACTGTAAGACCCTGGACACTTCTGTGAGAGAAGTTCTAGATTAGGTCAGTTAAAGCAGGAAGTCACACTTTAAAAGTGGTTTGTTTAACTCAAAGGCTGAAGCACAGAAGAAAGACATTGATTAGACCAGAAGGTTACAGTTAGAAGACATTTATACCATTTGCTCTAAGGCTCAGGGAATGTTGCAGAAGAGGAGCAGAGAAAGAATATAAGAGCCAGAAGATAGGGAGAAGGGCTAAGAAAATACCATCTACAGGATAAGGTACAAGAATTGAAAACAGGCACCTATACCAGCTGTAGGTGCCTACACTAGGTCTTCACCATGTGTCCAGCAGTCACATGGCATGGATAGAGCAGGGCTTCAGAGTATCTTACTTCCCTTGGGTAAATTTTAGGCTGCTGATAGATGTGGGCTGGCAGGAACTTATTGCCTTCAGTTTTTGACCCACCAGTAGCCTTATCAGCAAATAATTCTAAATTATTGGTCATTCAGAGGGCTCAAGGTAAACTCAGTGGGTCAAAAAGAAGACAAGAATCTAGGAAAAGACGTTTTGGAGGATTGGTAGGCACAGGAGTGGCATTAAGATGTTTGGGTAGTGGTCAGAATGCATAGATACTTGAAAGTGTCAAGAAATAAGCTTATTTAATAAATTTCTGGTTATATGAACAAAATCTCTTTTAGGGAGCTATTGTATGCCATGGTGACAACAGTTAAGAATAAAATATTATATTCTCTTTTTTTTTTCAAAACTGCTAAAAGAGGATCTATTTTACCATGGTGACATTAAAAGTGAGGGAAATTCCTGCTCCCCTCCCACGGAGTATAGTGAAATCCAGGACACTGAAGGCCAAGAAAGCAGAACAGGGAAATGTCACACCCACAGGAAGAGTAGCATTGCAGGTCACTCATTCCTGGGCATCCCAGGACACTGAAATAACATCCCACCCCAAGGAAACACACTCTATCATCATGCCGTCATCAGAGTCACCCTGCACGCTCACTCAGCATGCCATGAATAAGATAGAAGACAATGACAAACTCTGTTCATTGTGAATATTAAGGTCAGCAAGCACCCATTTAAACAGTTGGTGAAGATGCCCTGCCACACTGATGTGTCCAAAGTCAACACTCTTCTCTCTTCTGATAGAGAGATGAAGGCAGGTGTTCAGCTTGTTGAGAAAACTGAATCATTTAGGCTCGATACAGCTGGCTAGTTCTTACTGCTTTTCACCACAAACATTGCTAAAATTATATTTTTAATATTTCAACTATATGTACACCAATTTGGTGAGATAGCAGATATGTAAATCAGCTTGAATTGCTCATTCTACAATGTATACATAGATCAACCATCATGTACTTACAAAAACATATGCAATTATTAATTTTCAAATGAATAAACATATACTCACATAGAACAAAACAAAGAAATTTAAAACGTTTTTGGCATTTGTATGTCTGAGTTTAATTTTTATTATTTTTTGTATGTGTTTGTGGTGTATTACATATGTGTATGCATATTTTCACACATTAGTGTGTGTGTACATGTATAAGTACATGTTCATGCATTTGGAGGATGGAGGATGACGTTAGGTATCTTCTTTGATAGACCATATTATTCATCAAGGCATGGTCTCTCAGTTGGACAAAGTGCTTGCCAGATGAGCTAGTCTAGTTTGTATGCTTGCTCCAAAGATACCCTAGATAGGTCATGCATACTTTCCATTTACCCTGAATCTAGGAATGTGAATTTAAGATTCATGCTTGCACATCGAAAGCTTTGTAAATGAGCCATCTCTCCAATCCCCGCTTTGTTTTTGCTTTAAAAAAAAATCACTCATGTCAGAATTACGAACATTTCCTATGTTTAATATGAGTATTTTAGTATTTAAAATTAGTTACCCTCTACCCTCCTCTCTCTCTCTCTCTCTCTCTCTCTCTCTCTATATATATATATATATATATATATATATATATACATACATATATATATACATATATATATATATATATGGAGAAGGGCTAAGAAAATACCATCTACAGGAAAATACCATATATATATATATATATATATGTATGAGTCACTGCATGCAGTTACTGTAGAGACCAAAAAAGGGCATCTGAATCTCAGAAGTGCTTGTGAGCCACCTGATGTGGGTGCTGGGAAGCAAACACAGGTTCTCTGTAAGAACAATAAACACTCATAACCATTGGGCCATATCTTCAGCCCCCATTTTATCCTTTGATATATAATTTTAAATGCAATTTTATTTTGGACAATCTGTAATAAAAGTTAAACTTAATTTCTTCTCCTTGTGAATGGCATCTACCAGGGTGATTTACTGAAGGATTCTTTTTCATCAGTTTGTATTGCAATATTTTTGATATGTCATATATTCCTGATATTTGATTGTGAATTGTAACCTTACACCTAACAGTATCTGGTGAAAAAAAATATTACTTCAGTATGTTTTTGCATACAATTGGCTTTCTAGTCATTATGTGAATTACTAAGTCATTTGCTATTTTGTAATATAAGTCCAAAATGTTTACTATGTTATTTGATTTTAATTATTTCTTCATGTCTTAAATAATATTTTACAGTTTTGTTTCGGAAGATAAATCTCTATAATAACATCTTTATTTGTATATATTTTAGTTGATATTTGTTCCTATATCTAGGATTTATTTCTCCATATCTGGTAATATTGATTACTATTTCTATAGTAATGTTTTGTTGGCTTTTTATATGCATTTAAATTCAGCTCCCATACTAAAATCACTTATTAAATTGTTTTCTACATTTAAAAAAAGGACTCTCTCCTCCCAAAGTTTTTACTAATCTACCTAATGGGGAAATCTTTACTTCACTAGCAAGAAACTCAAAGACAATGTTGAAATAAAAAAAGAAAACGGTAAGTTGGTGCTTTTCGATTTTTCCTCATTTGATTGGAAATGGCCTCTGTGCTCTCGTTGTGTATATTATTGGAGTTTGGGAAACAGTCTTTCAGATGAATACTCCTATCTTTGTGTGCAGCGAAAGCTTATTAAAAGACGTCTGTGGATGCTTTCTGGGTTGTTTGTTATTGTTTCTGTCCTTTTATTAAAGGAGGTTATGCTATCCCAGAATCTAAGAGAGAAAAGGTCACATGAAAGGGATGTCAGGTTTAAAAGCCTTAATGCCTAACTGCTGCCCTTGTGAAATTTTGGAAAGTGACAGAGATAAGACTAAAGCATTTGTCAGCACCACAGCATGTAATTCACACGGAATTATGCAGTTAAGAGAGGAAGCTTAGATATGTGATCTGGAATCACAGGAAAAGCTCCTTGGAGAATCATGGTCTCTGATAGTGAGGCGAGATAGCACAAGTTAATTCACAAAATCACGATCGCCGAGGAGAGAAGGAAGCTCTGAAAAATGCAGTGAAATTATTAAGCTTTTCATTGGAAATGAAAATAAAGGTGACGTCACAAAACAATGCAGAAGACAATTTGCTCTTCTTTACTGGAAATTGACAAAAGAGCTGACTAAACAACGAGCGGGCATAAGTGATTAGCCACAAGGGACTTTACCCAAGTAACCAGTCTAGAGGTTTTAGAAACTTCCTCATTTTTCTGCTTGAAAGTAAAGATGAGGGGCCCTTTCTCAGATCCAAGCGTCATTTGTCTCTGGGAGTCCACCCAGGGAAACAAGTCACATGGCTGCCCTAATGGGACCTCCCGGAGCCATGGGAGCCAAAGTGAAAGGTTGGAATCTCTAGATAGCTTGTCAGAACATAGACACCTTGAAAATACCCAAACTGGAAACTAACGACAGATTATGTCGCTATAGAAATGATAACCAACTGTTACTAGATTCTTAGACCTAGAAATGATTGTCAGTCCCTGGAGGTTCAGTTATTTTTAGAGCATCCTTGATATCTTAAAGTGGTTTCTTGTGCCCATCCCTTCCAGAATTCAATATGCTTTTGAGTTCTCACTTGTTCTTTCTGCAGTTTCCTCACACTTAGTAGAACCAAACTGGCATGCTACAGCCTATACACATTCCAGCGCCTAATTCTCTTGATTCTGTCCCCAGTCCTCTGGTGAATTGTTCATTCTTTAAGGTCAGATCTAATGTAACCAGCTTTGTGTTCTCTTTCAAGATCTTCCACTGGAGAGTCAACTACTCCCTATTTAAACTTCTAATGCATCTTTACCTTTCTCTTGTCTCCTACACGGAATAGATTTATACTTTGTTTTGGTTATGAACTCCATGTGATCAATCCTTTCTCTACGCATTTCTTTTCTTAGAATATCCTTTCTTCTATCAGAGTATTAGCCCGAGTGTGCGCACGCTTGAACTCGAGTGTGCATACACACACAAACACACAAACACACACAAACATACACAAACACACACGAACATACACAAGTGTTACTGAAAACTAATTATAAACGGGCATTAATACTATGCACTGAAAAGCGAAGACCTCTATTTTCAACCACGGTGTATTTACTCCAATGTTATCTTTTCCATATAGTTTATTTTTTAATCATAATTGTGTGTGTGTGTGTGTGTGTGTGTGTGTGTGTGTGTGTGTATGTGTGTGTGTATAGTGTTCAGAAGACAGTTTGCCAGACTCTAAAATCCATTCTATCCTTGTTAGTCTAAGAGATGAAATTCAGATCATAGGACTTTGTGGCAAGCACCCTTACCTAGTGAGCCATCTCACTGGGCCCCTTCCATACACATTTTCTAAAATGTGTCTTTCATTACCTCAAGCAACTTCGTTGTCAGCCTCATCTTGCATAAATAATTCACAAGTAGAAAAGCTTGCTCTATGGGAGCTTTCTCCTGACCACAGGTTGCTTATGGAAGGCTCCATTTTCTGAACAAGTCTCTCTCTCTCTCTCTCTCTCTCTCTCTCTCTCTCTCTCTCTCTCTCTCTCTCTCTCTCTCTCCCTCTCCACCCCACAGGGTTCAATGATCTGAAAACAAAGATCCATCTGTTCATAGTGGCTAACACTTGTAGTCTGCTTGTTATGTTCTAGGCACTGGATTGGGTTCTTGACACACACACTTCAGGTATGATTTTCTGTGCATCCTCGTAGCTAGGTTTTCTACTATAGACCAGGAGGAGCATGTCCTCAACTCTTCCTCTATTGTTTGTTTTCCTCCATCTCATTACCTAGCAATGTGCCAGCACACAATGTGCGAGCACCTCATAAATGCTTGCTGGATGAATAAAGAGCACATGACCATGGGAATAATACAATTGCTGACTGCTGACAAGGAGCTTCCGTGTGCTCACTGTCTCCTTGGTGGTGGTTTTTTTTCCATATTTGTTTTTTGTTTTTTTTTTTCTCACCATGGTTGCTATCTGTTAATTCATCCTGTGGTCAGTAGAAGCTCTGGTCTACTGTTCGTGGATATTTCCAGTTCTTGTATTCTGTCAATCAATTATTCTACTAGAGTTCTTTCATGTGGTTTCTCTTTGTTTATATTGACACGGCTTGTACTTTTGAACATATATCACCCCGGTCAGATTTTGTGTCTAGGCAGTGGCATGGTCTGCCAACATAGACACACTGGGGTTTTCTACCCATTCTAGGTACATTTCTCAGGACTTAATGAAGACCTCTCAGGTCACCTTGAGTGCTGAGCATCAGTGTCTGTTGAGCACTCAGCCCTCAAAGGAGCCTCTATATCACTCCTTCAGAGCTCAGGGAATAGTACAGAAGAGGTGCATAAAGAACCTAATGGACAGAGGAAGGGGAGAAGTGCTACAAAATGCTGTCTCCTGGACAGGACATAACTATTGTACTCATGAACTCAAGTAGCTGTGGCTACCTGCAGAAGACCTGCACAAAATGGGGCCTGTCAATATTCCGCCATAGTTGCGGGTAATTTTGAGGCCTACTTGTCCCTGAGAAACTATTGACCGCTAATGGTTACTGGGAGAGGGTGACTGTACACTGATGTACTCACTGTTAAAGTGCCCTGTTCTAGGAAATAACACTCAACCTACACTTATGTCAACAACCCTAAGTAAACTCAGAGTATTTCTAAAACAACAAGATAAATGAAAGACGTGAAAACAGAAGGGGGTTGGGGGGAAGGAAGGAAGGAAGGTTTCTTTTGAATGAGGAGTAAAAAGGGTAATGGAGGCAAAAGGACAAAAGTACACTCTACAAATGTGTGGAACAGTCAGAGAAGACTTGGGAAATGGTAAGGCAGAGGCTAAGTGGGTAAATGTACCAGAATGCGTTCCTGAGCTTAGACCTCCATACGCCCAGGCACAGAGACCTGTGTCCAGCACAGACAGCCAGGTCCATGGAGCTCATTAGCCAGCTGGTCATAGAGAATCAGTGAAAACCAATGAAAAACCATGTCCAAATAAATAAATAAAGGTTGAAAGCAATGGAGGAAAGACACACAAAGCTAGTCTCTGGCTCCCACGCACGCATGTACATGCACACACACCCATATGAACTAATAATTCCACCACATGTAATATAGACACACACCCTAACAATTCAAAATTTGGAAAAACAAAAGGGGGGAAGAGAAGAAATTTCAAAGCAACTTGCATGGGGAGTAGAACATATATACTGATCATAAAGGAACATTAAAGGAGAGAGATAACTTAAGCTCCACAATATATAAACATTCCATTATGATGCTTTATTTTAATAATACTTACAGAGAAACAATTTAGGTATTACTGAATCCAAAAAAATAAAAAAACTCTAGTCTTTGATGTGTTTTTAAAGTAGTCTCGCCTTTTTTATTTTGGCAACAATGATTTATCTATAATTTTACTCTTCCTGGGAATTTCATGTTGAAGGAGGTATGTGGAGGCTGGGCACATGTCAGTAAAATACTTTCTGAGAACAAAGTGAGGCTCACCAGCACTCACATAAAAGCCTGCCTGCAATCTAAGCTCTAGAGGCAGGCAGACAGAGAGATGCCACAAGCCAGTTGGCTAGCAAGACTAGCCAAATTGAGCAACATTTTCAGCAAGGGACCTTATACAACAGAAATGCACATATCACAGACAAGGAAGACATCAAACTTTTACTGTTCACATACATGTGTACACACATGTATGTGAACCTGCACACATGCATGCACAACCAAAGGTGCATGCATACCCCACACACATGCAAACATACACATCAGTAAACTTTCACATGTGCACTATACATGCAAAAGAAAAGCGGCTCCCTGCTAAAACAAGCCCCACCTCCAATTAAGACATCAACTTAATTCTTTTTTTCAACAGAGTATCAGAGTATCAAGTATTTGGACAAGTTAGCAATTATATTTCCTTCACTTCATTCATGAATTTAAGGTTAAGGAAATTTTGAGAGAGATTAAAGATGAAAAATATAAGAGTGCTGTAGGGTTTTTTATTATTAATGTAACTGTTTAATTACTATATACAGTGTTTAAACTCCACCAATTAGGACCTGTTTAAACTTTTGCCATGTGTCTTTAAGGTTCGCTGTCAAAACAGGCATTTGCTGAGAGAACTCCCAGCTTCATATGTAACTGGAAATTCTCTAAGAGAGCTTAAAATGAACAGAGAAGGGGGAATACCCTCGCAAAGGAGTGAGGCTTCTCATTCATGCCCAGTGATGAAAAGCTCGCAGTCAACAAATAGGAGACCTCACAAGGACTCCACACAGCCTTCATCACAGCCTCACTCACCAGCCTCAGACCCACTTCAAAACCTTCAACTAAAAGAAATCCAGTGTGGGAAGTCTGCCAACCCTCTCTCTTGCCAAGTTGGCAAAGCCCTGAAGGCTTGAATGGGCTTCTCGATGTATAAGATAAAAGCAGGCATTTGAAGCCAGTGAAGGCTTCCTGGGCACATTCAGACCTTAGGTGAAATTCCATCATCTGCTTTCATTTGTGTGTGATGTTATGTATGCAGATGGCACAACTTAGGCCTCCAGTTGCAGGCATAGTTTTGCTAGGAAACCAGAATAGAAAAAAAAAAAAAAAATGAATCTTAAACACGAATTAGGAAAGGCGTTTCCCCTTCAAAGTTGCCCTTTTCCAGCTTTGATCTTTGCCTCTAACAACTATATAAACTAAGACAGGAGAGGACAAACTTGATTTCAGACAAGATTTTTCTCTGGAGTAGAATGTGGATGTGCTTGTAAAAAGGTAAGGAGCAGACCTCAGTGACAGCAAGAAACATGGATTCTGAGCTGAGCTGAGCTGCGTTCTTGCTTCTAAGCAGCAAAGCCTAATCCATACATCTCCGTTTCCAAATGAGCAATTCAGAGTTTTCTTTAATGACTTTACCCCTCCCCCACCCTCTGCACTTTCTTCCCTAACCAGGATTTCTTTCACTGTGCAGTGTAATGTGGTCCCATGCTTCCTACATAGATGCTCAGATTCTTCTCATCTCCCACTTTTATGTCCCCAATAACACCCCCACATGAGTCTTCTCATTCCCTGATGGTGGGAACTCCCCTACTCTTGGAAACTCAAGCTCTCTCCCTTCAGATGGCAGTCATGTAAACTGAAGAGCAAAAAACTACTTACTTGCTAGAAATTTCTTAAAATTACTCTCAAAGATCTCATTACATGTAATTTTTCTATACATATATTCTATTTATGAAAAAGAAAAATATTTCCTGTTCAGTCTAGCTAATGGTATAGAAGATGGGCCTTCACAGATATGCTTGCACTGTGTGTTCTTGAGTCTAATGATGAATTTATATACTGAACCAGAGAAATATTTCAGATTATCTATGATGAAAGCCACATTTAGAGTACAAAAATTTTAAAGACCATAAATATTTTTTTCAGACAATGGGTAGTCATTTTCTAAAAAGAATATGCATACTCATTTTATCAAATTTGTTTTGAACAGTCCTCTTCAGTCCTGTCAGTCCTCATCTCTGTCACCATCACAACACAATTCCTGGATAACCAAATGCCACCTGCTCAAAGAAAACCTAGTCCACTAATCATTAAACTCTGAAATTCTCCTGTTCTGCATCACCAAAATGATCCAAAGAATTTTTGAGCAACCATGTATGTAGCTTGAATTATCTTCATACAAATAAAAGACGGGTTCCTCACTCTGCATCTCTGGACTTCTCTGGACCTGGTCACACATAGCTGCTCACTGCCAGCCACGTGTTCGTCAACCTTTCCTGGCTTTCTCTTACTTATCTGGTATTTCTTGTCATATTTGGGTATCAGAAGCAAACTCTCCACCTTCAGGGTTTCTCCATAGAATTTATGGTTAGAAAAATACATAACCAGAAAACAGGTTTTTTTAGGTTCTATTTCAGGACTTTCAGGGGAACCTATGAGGTACTACAGTCACATAGATGTTCTTTGTTCCTTCTTGAAAACAAAAACCAGTGACGCAGACTGGGGAGTCAGAGGAGGGTGAAGGAGCTGTTCCATTTGATGTCTCTTCGTCATCATGTGCCTATCATAAACACACTCCAATTATAACTTCTCTCCAGACAGGACATGGCTTGTTCCAAATCACTACACCATTCCATCATCCCCATCATAATCTTGTAACATGTCCAAGTCATTCCCATTTGATGGCACTCAAGGATTCAGAGAGGAGAATTTAAAAACTGGCAACACTTCTATCTCAGATTCCTTAAGGGGGTGAGATAAAGACTCAAAATAAGTACGTATCCTTCTTAGTCATATGGCTCGTGAGGATAAGCACTTAAGTCTTCATGTTTCTTTATCAAAATCAAAAAGCATTTATATCTACATTTAGGAAAGAATTCCACAGAGTCCTGTAAATACTTCAATAGCCAAAAACATTTTTTTCCTTTTATACACTTTTCTGCCATCACTAAGCTCAGACCTAAAGAGAGCACACCACATGCCTTAACTGAAGGTAAACATTGAGTTCAAGCAACTACCACAAATGTACACACTTGAAACGCCACTGCAAAAATACTGGAAATCACACTATGTTTTATAGAAATGAATCTTCATCCTAAAATGCCCTTGATTTTTGAGTCAAATATTGATTTGTTCTCATGTTTCTAAAGAGCTGGGGCTTTTTTTTTAAAGAAAAAAATTAAGTATGAGGTTGAAGCAAAACTTTGGAGTTTTATGTCTGATGATTGTTACAAAAAAGGCTCTGCTTTAACCTATTGGAAATACAGACTGAAATAGTCAGGGATCATAAAGGCCTCTAAAAGACTGAACATGACAAAATTCTAAAATTCTCATTTTAATACTGAACAGTAATAATAGATAATAACATTATTAAGAATGTACCAGGGATTATTTAACTTGCATTACTAATTTAGTTTGTACATAAACCTTAGAAATATATAAAACATCATGTATGTACATTTATTACATGGCTATTCTTCAATGGGAAGGTATTCTTGGTTATAGTGTATAAACATAATAGGTAGTAACTATATTTTATTTATCTTTGTAGATCCACACACCACTAAATAGCCAATATAATAATATATCATAAGATATTACAGTTTGCCTCTGCTTTAATAAATAGTTTTAGATACAAATTGTAAATAAATGAATGAACTTATTTTATAAATGAAAGTGGTATTATTACTTCAGTTTTAAAATATGACATGTATAAAATGTGATAATAACAGAAGTGAGAGACAGAGAGATTTCTTTTACTCAATTTTACTAATTCTTGGCCCAAGTTGCTCAAATTACTTTATTTTGATTTTTTAAACTTTTATTGAGGTTCAATGTGGCTACCCTCTCTTTTGCCCTTAGCATTGCTAGTTTGTGTCATCCTTTCTCTATTTTCCTGCTTAGTCAATCACATGACTCACCTTGGAAATGTTCTATGTGTACCTAAGAACAAAGCCTACTATGCAGTCACTGGCTGGCCATTTTAAATGTGAAAGGAAGGCTGTGTTAGTCAATCATATACTTACCAGTTTTTTAAAAATATTTTACTTATGTTATATCTAAATTAATTATTCAATGATTCAACTATTGAAAAAAGGATTTGTTTTCATGGCTGTTATTAAATTGTCCTAAGAATATCATACTGAAATCTGTAGGTATTGAGTATTCTGTTTCTCCTGTAAGTTCTATTGTTTTGGCTCCATGGATTTGATCTCTCTCATCAGATGTGCATGTATGTTGCAAATGCCATTTTCTTGGTGAATTGACCCTTTCATCAATATAAACTATCTCTCATTATTTCTACTAATATAGGTTGACTTAAAGACTATTTGTCTCATTTTAAGTTAGCCACACTAATTCTCATATAGGTATTGTTTGTAGACATACTTTATCCTTTCAAGTTCAAATAGTGGAACTTTTGAATGTAATATATTTGTTTTACTACTGTGACTGTATATGAAAAGCTTGTTGGATTTTTCAGCGTTTGTACAGTCACATCATCGGTATTATGATAGTCTGGGCCTCTCACAAGTGAGGTAGGAGCTCTACCACTGAAGCCATCTTTTTACTTCATATTTTGAGATAAGGCATTAGTATAGTTCCTAAGCTGGCCTTGAACCTGTAACCTGCCTCCCCGGAAAGACTTTGGGATCACAGGCCTGTGCCCAGCTTATCTTTTGAATGGGAGGTTTACAGTACTTACACGGTATAATTACTGAAACTATTCCCTTCATGTCTTTAAGCAGGTTCCCTTTAGTAAATTCTATTTATTATATTGTTGATAGAATGCTGTGACTTCTTCAGCAGCCTAATCTAATAGTAATATCTGGGATTACTCCATGACAGATTTGCTCTGCTCTTTTTATTGTTATTTACCCAAGTCTATGTATGTACAGATATATCGTAAGCTTTACAACTTTGACCAAGCAAACAGACCAGTGCCGTTACATGCATTCCCTCCTTCCACTGTGCAATGTGATAACTATCCATCTCCTGGACATTTTCACCTTTCCGACCAGAAGCTCAGAATCCACTCCCTCTGATAATCACCATTCTAGTCTACTGTCCTGCTTTCCCCTTGAATATTGGTCACAGACTGTCCATTCTTTGCAAGCCCTTAGACGATTTCTGGGTGTGTCACAGAAATGCTGGAACACACTGATTTTTCCTCTGGAGTTGGTTGTGGCTGGGAACGTGGAGGCTGCTTATTTAGAAACTTGCTTGAGATAAAATATGCCTGTTCTATGATGAACAGTCTCAGATGGCTAAGCCTTTCTTTCTTTTTTTTTTTTTTTTAACTTTTAAGTCTAGGTTTGTCCGTGATGTCAAAATTTGTGGGTAACTCAGTTGTCAATCACCAGTCACTCAGTCATTCTACTTTAAGCATGTTAGGCTTCCATTATCTCCTAAAAGAGATTTTCTGAGTATGAAACTGGACTGGACTTTTAGTGAGACCACCCTCGTAGAGCTCTCTGGACCCTGACCCCAGCAGGCTTCAGCCTGTCTGCATCTCCTTTGCTGTCACTTGTCGGAGTGATCAGGTGCCCTATGAAGATACTACCTCTTTCCTGCTTCCTCCAAAGTTAACTGCCACCCTTGCTAGCATATTCAGTACCTCCTGGATTCCCTCTTAGTTTTCCAGACCTCACAGCCTGCTAATTATCAGTTCTTTTCTGTTGGCTGCCTTGTTTCTCCCTAGTATCAAGTATGTTCTGGAACACAAAATACTGCTATTTTCTTGATGCTTTCCCTGTACCTTAACTGACAGACTCAATGCAGTCCTGCCCTAAGGCTATATTTAGGTTTCCTTCTTCTGGCGTAGCAAGTGTTACATGAACCTGGAAACCCCTGTCCCTAGTACATAATTAGTTTATTCTCTGTACATTTACATGTTCTTCAAAACCTCTACTTGCATAGATCAAATACACTGCTGTTGTAATGGTCTTCTGTCTGCATCTTTCTCTCTATATATAAAATCCCTGGGTTTATTTGTAGGTAATTACCAATTATCTGTATTATCTATCTATAAAAGAAACTCTGCTCTACCACATGTGTGTATTGTGAGCTTTGCTACCCCACAATTCTGGTTATTCCCCTTTATTTGAATACAGCACTGCCATATCGTGCAATTATCCAGCACCTTTCATCTTTCACGCTTACACCATAATGATAATAATGACAACTGCAGTAATAACCATTTATCTAACACTTTGTATTTAAAAAACACTTTACAATGAGCAATTAGTTATTCCACCCCAGTGAAGTAGTTTGGTATCATTATAATCATCTTTCCAGAGGTGAAAACTAGTATGTAAAATAATGAATTTGTCCTAACTCATGAAAAAAAGAAAATCTAACACCTTTTGCCAAAAGGCTGCCCAGATATATTAATTTGGCAGTTCTCAATGGAAACAAATCTGGTGAAATCTCGGGGATACAGTACACTCATCAGGGAGAGTCGCACCATGAGGACTGCTACAGCTCTGTCCTTAGCTATAAGATGTTTGGGAGGTAAATAAAAGACCGGTCATAGGATGGGATAACATTCGACTTTTTTATTATTAGATATTGTCTTTATTTACATTTCAAATGTTATACCCTTTCCTGGTTTCCCATCTGAAAACCCCCTATCCCCTCCCCCCACCGACTGCTCACCAACCCACCCACTCCCACTTCCTGGCCCTGGTATTACCCTACACTGGGGCATAGACTCTTCACCGGACCTAGGGCCTCTCCTCCCATTGGTGACTGACAAGGCCATCCTCTGTTACATATGCAGCTGGAGCTATAAGTTCCTCCATGTATACTCTTTGGTTGGTGGTTTAGTCCCTGAGCGCCCTGGGGGTACTGGTTGGTTCATATTGTTGTTCCTCCTAAGGGGCTGCAAACACCTTCAGTTACTTGGGTCCTTTCTCAAGCTCCTCCATTGGGGACCCTGTGCTCAGTCCAATGGTTGGCTGAGAGCATTCACTTCTGTATTTGTCAGGTACTAGTAGAGCCTCTCAGGAGATAGCTATATTAGGCTCCTGTCAGCAAGCATGTGTTGGCATCCACAATTGTATCTGGGTTTGGTGACTATATATGGGATGGATCCCCAGGTATGACAGTCATGGGGTGGCCTTTCCATCAGTTTCTGCTCCATACTTTGTCTCTGTATTTCTTCCCATAAGTATTTTGCTCCCCTATCTTAGAAGGACCAAAGCATCCACTCTTTAGCCTTCCTTCTTCTTGAGCTTCATGTGCTCTGTGAATTGTATCTTGCTTATTCTGAGCTTCTGGGCTCATTTAGCAATGAGTGCATACCATGTGAGTTCATTTGTGATTGGGTTACCTCACTCAGGATGATATTTTCTAGTTCCATCCATTTGCCTAAGAATTCCAAGAAGTCACTGTTTTTAATAGCTGAGTAGTACTCCATTGTGTAAATGTACCACATTTCTGTATTCATTTCTCTGTTGAAGGACATATGGGTTCTTTCCAGCTTCTGGCTATTATAAATAAGGCTTCTATGAATATAGTTGAACATGTGTCCTTGTTATATGTTGGAGCATCTTCTGGGTATATGCCCAGGAGTGGTATATCTGGGTCCTCAGGTAATACTATGTCCAATTTTCTGAGGAACCCACCAGACTGACTTCCAGAGAGGTTGTACCAGCTTAAAAACTGTATGGTACTGGTACAGGGACAGGCAGATAGATCAATGTAATAGAATTGAAGACCAAGAAATGAACCCACACACCTTTGTTCTTTCACAAAGGAGCTAAAACTATCTAGTAGAAAAAAAGAGCATTTTCAACAAATAATCTGGTTCAACTAGAGCTCATGTAGAAGAATGCAAATTGATCCATTCTTATCTCCTTCTACAAAGTTCAAGTCCAAGTGGATCAAGAACCTCCACATAAAACCAGATACACTAAAACTAATAGAAAAGATAGTGGGGAAGAGCCTTGAGCACGTGGGAACAGGAGAAATTTTTCTGAATAGAACATCAATGGCTTATGCCCTAAGATCAACAATAGACAAATGGGACCTTATAATATTACAAAGCTTCTGTAAGTTAAAGGACCCTGTAAATAGGACAAAATGGCAACCAACAGATTGAGAAAAGATCTTTACCAACCCCATATCCAATAGAGGGCTAATATCCAATATATACAAAGATCTCAAGAAGTTAGGCTCCAGGGAATCAAATAACCCTATTAAACAATGGGGCACAGAGCTAAACAAAGAATTCTCAACTGAGGAGTACTGAATGGCTAAGAAGCACCTAAAGAAATGTTCAACATCCTTAGACATCAGGGAAATGCAAATCAAAACAACCCTGAGTTTCCACCTCACGACTGTCAGAATGGCTAAGATCAAAAATTCACATGACAGCAGATGCTGGCAAGGATGTGGACAAAGAGGAACACTCCTCATTGTTGGTGGGATTGCAAACTTTATGTATTTTTAAAGTTACCTAAAACATAAAAAATAACAAAATATTTTTCAATTATAAAATTAATTTAAAAGTTCAAATATTAAAATAAATATGAAGATGAATTTGAGAATGGACTACAGATTAAACTTAAGTATACAAGGTTTATATATTATTTACAACTGGCAGCCAGGCAGTGGTGGCTCATACCTTTAAATCCAGCACTTAGGAGGCAGAGGCAGGTGGATTTCTGAGTTTAAGGCTAGCCTGGTCTACAGAGTGAGTTCCAGGACAGCCAGGGCTACACAGAGAAACTCTGCCTTGAAAAAAAAAAAAAAAAAAACAAAAAACAAAAAACAAAAACAAAAAAAAGAAAATTTACAACCAGCAATCTCTGACAGGATAAACCCCACTTAAATTAATAATAACATGTCAATGACAGGTTGCTTAGATGATAGGTTAAGAGAACAAAACTTACTCATAAAGCCAATCAAAAAAGAAAAAAAAAAAAGAAAAGAAAAAAAAAAGGAAGCTGTAACCAAAAACACTTGCCATTTGGTGAAACATGACTGAGCACATCTTTCTCTCCATGTGTTCTGTGGAATTTAAACACTCTGTATTTAATTCCTCTTCCTATAAATATGCATTGTTTTCTGTATTTCTCATGTAAAGGAAATGTCCTTTGAAAAGTTTTGAAAAGTTATATGAGTCTGCCTTTGCAAGTTCTTTCAAACACAAAAGATAATACAATGGTTAAAAATAATTACTATGAAAATGGCCACAGCATCCTCAGGTTACCTCCTTAAATTTTTTTAAGGTTTTTTTTTTTTGTTGTTGTTGTTCCTTCAGAGTATTACTCAGATAAAGAGATTAACTTTCTAAAGGAAAACAGACAAAAGCAAAATATATAAATAGCTTGATAATCCAGGATGAGAAATAGTGATATTTTCTCAGCATTCACCATATTATAGAAGCTGTCAAGACTGTTAAGATGAAAAAGAAATTCATTGCTCACTGGAAGTTTACCCCTATCCAGGACCATTCACCCAGGGCTACAAAGAGAAGGAGCCTCTAATGGGCAGGAGCAACCCTCTCAGCAGGGCTGATAGCTGGGGAATTCCCCTTGGAAGGCAAGCAGGTACACAGTAAATATAAATGATCTTACACTTTTTAGTCTGTTCACAGTGGGATCACAGGCAGGGATGGCCATTACATTGCAACAAGGTAGACACGTGACTCTTTTCTGAAATCTTCTCTCCATTTTCCTTCACTAGTACGAACATCTTCAAGTCCTCTGGACAAATGGCAGGCATGAGAAGGGCAGCCAGGTCAAGTCAGACGTCCAACTGACATGAAATAAGCTGGGTTTGCAGATGGGGACTAGATGATAGATGGTATGCAGAGGAGGTGAGCCTGGATGGGCAGTCTGTTGGTGACGTCCGCCAGAATGCACAGGTGGCTCTGATGGCAGCTTCCTGCCAGAACTCCTGACTTCAGTTCTAAGCTAACACATTCACTCTACCTGAAGCACCACCCATGGACTGTTGACAGGAACTGCTTAAGGAAGGTCCAGACAGCAGAGTATTGAGAAGGTAAGCCAAAGGAAAGCAAGACAAAATGTCATATAGTATGAAGCGCACTCACGTGAGATATCCCCCTCTGTTCTGAGAAAAGTCCAACCTTTTGCAGCACAACTCTTCTGGCAAGATTTCTCTGGTCACTCCAAATGATTGACTTGTATTCCTGTTTCATGTGTCCTGTTTGACAAATACCTTTAGTTTTCAAAATACTTATCATGTAAATAGAGAAAGCTTGATTGTGCTTAGTTCTAAGAGTCTTTACTACTTAACATCAAGATGAGCACACGAGAGGTAACGAGTAATTAGAAGTGAGGCGGGGGGAGAAAAGAAGAAGACTAAAAATAGGTTAGGAAGGATGTATAAGTGAATGTTCTCAGAATGTCCTGGCTCCTGATCTCTGTCCCTTCCCCTTCCTCCAGCACAACCAAACCCTCCCATCTACTCTAGCAGACTGCACTACCTGCAGTGCAGGATATATGCCACCTGAGGCAGTCTAAAATTAAACCCAATTTTGTATGGTTTAACAGCTTAGCCCTTCCTGCAGCTCTGCTCCCTGCCTCAACGAAATGCCACAGCCTCTCAGTTTCTCTTGCCCTGCTGCTCTCCAGGGCTGGAGAGACTGTCACTATTCCCCCAGGCCCATGGCCGGGACATTCTACCTGCTGAGTCCAGAGCAGCTGGTGATCTCACTACTAGCCACGCTTCACTCACTCCTGATGGGTAAGCATCAATACCCTGCCCACTGCTAAGTGGCTTTGGCTCCTGGCTCCCAGCCATTATCCTAGATTTCTCCCAGCATGTCTGAAGCCTAGGTACATGTAGAAGGTTACTGGTATGCATAAATTAAGGAATCAATGTACAAATGAATGATATACAATGAAATACAGAAACAAGGTAGGAATTTTGAACAACTTAGTACAATATGCACAGTGTAATCCATTCTGTGGGTAGAAGGTAACCATTCTCTTGTGAAAGGTTAACAAGCAATCCATGGGCTGACAAAAATAGCTCAACAGATAAAGGTACTCACTGTACAAGTGTGTCAACATGGGGTCCATCCTCAGCTCCCATGGTAGACAGTAGACCCTGTATGCTAGCATAGACATACACACACACACACACACACACACACACACACACACACACACACACACTGACCACAATACTACTACTAGTAGTAATAGTAGTAGTAATAGGAGTAGCAGTAATACATTCTTCAGTAAAGAATTAATCCACGAAAGTTGACTCAAGCATATTAAGATACACTTAAAAGCTGTTGCTCTTTGGGTTAGTAACTCTGAATAGCAACATAGATTCTGTGTGAGAGAATACTTCTCAAGTAAACTCTCCTGCCTTTTAGAGAAAGCATCAGATGGCCATTAAATTACTACATGGTATCATTTTAGTTCAAAAGATCCACATGGGATAAGTCCTTGGGAAGTTATAATTACTCTGGAAACTCTGTCGCAGGGAAAGTCTGCATTGATTGTCTAATCAATGATCAATACTATACACAGTAGTTACCCAGAAAATATTAATTGTGGGAATGGATGGTGAACATTTGCATATGAATATCTGTGTGTGGAAATAAATTTTTGGTGGGTGTAAATTCATGGCCAGCATAATTGATTTATAATTTATAAGATGAAAAGTGTGAGAAAATGATTTATAATTTCACTCCTCTCAAGCACTCACTTGGCATTTACTTTACATAAACTGTCTTGACCCATAAAATGGTCAGCAGTAGCAAATCAGATTTAGGAATTTTCTAGAGGTTGAAGCAACCATAACACAGCTGCTCCTAACCTAGGAGCAAAAGCTTTTGCTCCTGTCTGGGCACACCTAAAAGGCATAAAAATCCGAAGAACTTGCCGATAGGGAAGGTCCGAAGAATGTGCCGTGTTTGCATATTAGGCAAGTGGTTTTCATGCATTCCATCCTGAGATGAGTGCTTAGATTTTATCTGACAATACTTGCCTGTTATCAGACTTTAAAACCTCAAACTGGCATAGACTCTTCAAGAATAATGTACAGAATTAGTATGAATACGTATAAGTGTTTCATATAGAAATTTTTATCATAGAGGCAGAAATGGTTAAAATGGCAAACAAGATCATGGTGCAAACAAACAACATCCATTTGCACTTTGGGGAACTTCACTCTAACTGGCCATAGTCCATGCTTCAGATGCTTCGACAGACTAACATGGAAGAAAAGCCCATGAACTGTTTAATCATCAGGATCACCTTCTTGTTAATTATGCATAAATGGGATAGGCATTATCTAAAGCCAAAAGTTATAAAGCTTGGTCTTGCCTATTATATAATGGTCTGAATAGAACTGAGAAATTAGTTCTTTAATATAATAAAAAGATTGATTTATTATATGCTCCAAAATAAAACATTGTGCACACAAGACACCCGTGTTACAGATGAGTGAGCATGTGCTGTAATGGTTTCTAAGACCTTCCAACACAAGACATAAAGCTGTGCAAATTCCAAGGCTACCATACGATGGTACTTCTGTCCTCTAGATTTAATTTTCCAATGTATGGACATACTTTACAGATATCAGAAACAAGGAGTGAGAGAACCTGAATCAGGCAGCTGATGCAGAGGTCTGGATTCAATCTGCATTGGCAATCTGAAAGTCCCTGCAATAGTGGTTCTTTATTGGATGAATAGAGGCTGTTATTTGCAAATATCAAGGGGAGGATTCCAAAGATTGGTAACAGAATCAGAAGGTCAAAATTCAGTACAGGGAAAGCTAAGAATGTTCTTTGAGTTCACTTTTTAAATAAAACCTTCCAAAACTCAAGTTTGTATTTGAGAACATTTTTGGCAAATCTTGAAGTGTGTAAATAAATTTAACCTCTTGATAGCCTGTTTTAAGTGTGTGTGTGTGAGGGGGGATACAGCTATCTTAAATGCTTGTAATTTATCTTTATGATACTACTGAGTTGCTAGATTTACAATTCAGAAATTGCAAACCATGATGGATTTGGCAATTGTGTACTTGAAAACAATAAAATGTATACATTAGGGAAACAGAAAACTGAGTGGGCCTGCTTCTCCTATAGGTAAACAACTAAAGGCCACACCATTGCTTAAATGTACCTTCTAGAGTAGGACAGAAGAGCCAACAAGACTATAAAGCTAGTCATGCGCCAATTGCTTTTCTACAAACCAGTTATACACACATACATTCAGTCAAAGCCAGCTGAGGACAGAAAAGTGTTCATTGTGGCAGACATGCCTGCAGCTCATTGCTCATGCAACCGTTATTCCTCTTCTTCTTTAGTAACCTGAATAATTGTTTTGTAGTGAGCATATTGCTTCCTAATATCAAACACTACTAAGAACATGGAATGAATATTTTACCAAATTCAGTATAGTGTGAGATTTCATGGAAATCTTTGGCTTAAAGGAAAAAGAAAATGCACTCATCCTTGAAGCCACACATCAGTTTTTGCCTTTCTTCTTCATCCTTGTCTGCACATTACTTGTGATGGCTAGAATACCCACAGTCTCCACAAACCCTGAGTCCTTGAAACGGCAAGCTCGGAGGAGAGAATACAGAAGGGAGAATGTGATCTCGATGACATCATGGATTATTATGAAGCCACCCCAGTCTACCTGCAGCACATAGTCCCATGACACACAGTGCATTTCTAATCTTTAAAGGGTAATTGTTAGGGGGCTCTTATCCATCAGAAGTAGCTAGAGTGATTTAACTAATAAAATTGGTTGACTCACTCTTTGGAAATAAAGTAAAAGCAATTAATGAATCATCTAACTAACTGGTTGCCATAAGTAGATAAATGTGCTCATGTAAACTCCATTTTAATTTTACACTTTAACCATATTAGCCAGGTCACCTAAAATACTAACCTGTCTTGCAAGAAAATTACTCCTATGAACAATTTATCTTAAGAATGATTTTCTCATATTCTGTACCTAAGAAAGAATTACTAAGACTCTAGGCCCTAAGAAAAAAATTTCCTTTATAGGTTCTGAAAATACAGTAAAATATATGATAAAAAATTCTACAGATTTTCCTTAATATAATATTTTATTGATTATTTGGTAATTTCATAAAATGCATTCCTATTTCACTCACTGACTGGACTATATGGTCAAACTTCCAAAGGCTAGCCCCTTAAAGACGATTGAGTCCTTTCCCACGCCCACCTCAACCCACCCCCATCTGAAGAGCCACACTTCAGAGCCTTACTGCAGATTTTGAGGATTCTCTTCTTTGGCTCCTTACCTTTTTTTTTTTTTTTTGACTTTTGTTTTTGTTTTGTGGAAGAGGGGTTTTGGAGGCTTGTCACAGAAACCTTCAATGTTTCTCATTCTCAATAATATTTTTAAAAATAATTTTCTGAAGACAAAATAGATACTTACTAATCCCCTACTATTCTATCCCTTGGCAGACATTCTTGCTAAGTCATTACAACACTTCCTGAAGGTAGGCGTTCCTTTGTGTTTGCACAAGAACCAGCTTCAATCCCACACTCTCATGGCATCTGACTATAGGACATGCAGTGACATGTCACAGTGCAAGCAGCACTTTCTACTTTAAACCCCCTTTCCTCATTCCAAATTCTAAGGTTCCATTCGAATGGAATAATGATTATGTTTTTAATTTCTGAATAAAATTTATACTAGAATCTTTTATTAAGGTCAGGACATTTAGTGAAGGCCTTAACTTGACAGGCAGTCCTACTGACTACCTGCCATCTACATGAAAATGAAAACCAAGAACAAAACAGGGAGGAGAAGGAGGATGGGGGGAAAGGAAGAGATTGACAGTCTATCCTAAGACTTTCTCCCCAGTATATTATATATACTGCAGCTACAAAAACATTCTCCTTCCTTCCTTCCTTCCTTCCTTCCTTCCTTCCTTCCTTCCTTCCTTCCCTCCCTCCCTCCCTCCCTCCCTCCCTCCCTCCCTTCTTTCTTTCCTTCTTTCTTTCTTTCTTTCTTTCTTTCTTTCTTTCTTTCTTTCTTTCTTTCTTCCTTTCTTTCTTTCTTTCTTTTCTTCCTTTCCTTTTTTTTTTTTTTTTTTTTTTTTTTTTTTTAGCATAGAATAGAGTTAATTTAGGGCATGGGGAGGGGAGATAAGAGGGTAGCAGAGACAGAGAAAGGCAGAGAGAAGGAGAGGAGTAGGGGCCAGCCATAGCCACGTGGAGGGGGGAGAATCACATTCGTATTTCTAAAGATAAAACCACAGTTGATGGACTCTATCATTTTAAAAAACCTGCAGTATGGGAATCTCTCCCTCCCCTTTCACTTTGATAACTTTCGCTTTCTTCTCTTACCTAACACACAAAAAGTATAGCATCAAAAGTAATTTCTCTTGTAGTTTCCCAAAGAGGTAGATGGAATATTAAGATCTCTAAGTACAAAGTCATGAAAAGCAAAACCAAGCAATTATGGTTAAAAAGAAAAGAGGATGAAGCCTACAAAATACTGCCACCTTAGTCTCCATACTAGCAGTAACTCTCATCTACTATGTATGTGTTCACATTAACAGATTACAGCTGCATCTACCCCTTACATCAAAAGTGAGAAGAAAAACGGTTGTAAACATATTTTTTCATGTTTTCATTTTTTTCTTTTTCCAATTTTTGTATTTTCATTTACATTTCAAATGCTATTCTGAAATCTGAACATATTTTTAAGTCAGTTAAAAGAATAATTCTTTAAACCAACAAACAGCATTTCTGTTATAAACTATTTTCTGGGAATATTAGTTTTGTAAGTGATAACTATAGCAAAATTAGCTTGCTGTAGCAGCATAGAGCTTGCTAACCAACTCCTGGTTAATGTAATGAAAATGTACTTGAAGTTAAGCCATATTCCACACTTACCACCTCCTCCTCCGAGAAGACTGGCATTTGCTGTCAAAGAAAAGAAAAGAAATTATATTTTAAAATGTACAGGAGACACAATGTATCAAAATGATTAAAACAGAAACTAATAATGATCACGCATCTTATTCAAACACATATACAGAAAATCAGTATTTTCATACAAGGATAGACTTTATCACTATCATACCATAGTATGAAAATTAATGTTTCCCTATTTTAGCTCCTTTTTCCTCTTGAAATGGCTATTTTTTCTTATGTTTCCTTGTAACAATATTAAGTACATATTGAAATCCTTTCATTCTCTATCTATATCTAAATTGATCTGAGTTTTCCATTTTATGAATTATAGATATAACAATGCTACTTAGGCAATTTCAGTGATTTCAAAGGACAATGTAACAAGAAAATATAATGATAAATTAAATTAAATTAAACACCATCAAACAAAACAATCTCAGGACATTTTGCTGTAATAAGAATAAGTCAAACTTTTACTAGAGCAGCAGATTTATTTCTATATATAGACTCTATTTGGGAGGAGATAGAAATGTTAAACAGATTTGTGAATTCTCACCGATTTATTCAGAAATTCAGCCTATGTACTCCTGGAAGGCAAATAGATATAACAAAGTTCCATGGAATTAATCTTAAACAAGATATTTATATCACCCACTCTAAGGCTAAGGGAATATTGTGAGAAAGGGGGCAGAAAGAGTATAGGAGCCAACAAAAGGAAAATATCTTCTGGACAAGAGACAAACATTGCAACCACAACCTCACTACTGTAGGTGTGTGCTTGAGGTCTGCATCCAAATGAACCCAACAGCAATGCATGGCTGAAAAAGAGGTGGAAGATGATCCTTCATTGCTGAAATACTCATTAAGGACACTGTCAGGTAGACGGAGAGTCATTGTCTTCTGTTGTGAGCCCACTAGTTACCCCAGGGTTATGGTAGAGAGTTCTATCTAGTGATTACACAGATAGCTCTGATTACACAAAATGGGTCATACATCAAACCAGAAGTCATAAATCCAGTAAGGAAATGGAAAGGGATGAGGGAAGAATGTTAAAGATAGGAAAGAAATACCAGAGGGTCACAGAGAGGAATCAGAATGCCTGGTATCCATAGAAGAAATGGTCAATGAGCACAATTAAAGAAAAATCCACTTGAGCTGCACTTAAGAAGTAACCATTTTTGAAGGTTGCATTGCAGATGACTGGCTGCAATAATAAAGAATGTGATACTTATGTATGTACAAACATAACCCTAAGTTAGAATTCAGCATCCACTGCATGGACTAAAGAGATGGCTCTTACATTTAATCCTAGGCTCACTATCAATACCTCAACATACTGCACTGAACTTTATTCCATATACTTGTATATTATAGGCACTGTTTATGCATGTTCTAAAAACATATTCAGCAATATTATGAAACCAGGTGGTAACCAAAAGCGTCCTCCTTTTGTGTGTGTGTGTGTGTGTGTGTGTGTGTGTGTGTGTGTGTAGAAAACTGAGTTAACAAAAGATTAAATAGATTGTTTAGGAAACATAAGTCTTTCGCTTGAATTTTTATGTGAATTCCATAAATCATGCATTGCCATAACCTAAGAGGAATAAATGTTATTAGTCATTAGCATTAATAATTCAATCAATAAATAATGGATCGTGTGGAGGACATGTGCTCATATTCATTGTTCAGTTAGACTAAATGTGTGATGGCTTACTAATTACTCCAACACTAAAGGGAGTATCATGAAAATGCATACAGAGCAAATGCCTTGGAAGGTCCTTTCATTATGTCAATATCAGACCATCAAACTCTGTCTCATGTGGCCTTCCAAGTATAGAGCTATCTTATGGTGGCTCTTCCTCCCCTCAGTGCCTTCTCAAAAACACAGGCAGAATAGATGTGCCACTAATGAACCAGAAACTCAACTCTGCTTGATTCCATCCTTCTGCTCACGTCCAGACCCCTTTGGAGTCACCCTGAAAAGAAGTGGTATTACACAAACACGAACCACAGCTTAACATCTTGCCCAGGTCCAGCCCTGAGAAGGTCAGTTTGCTGCTGGAGCCTGAATACAGTGACGAGAATCCTCATTTGTCTCCTCTTCCCTGGAAGATGAATTACATGGTCAACCCATATCTCCTGGTTACTCCAGCCAGTTCCTCAAATCCTTTATAAAATCACATGGCACTCCACAAACCTGCTTCCCCAACCACCCTATTGAACTGAGAATGACCTCCCTGTCTATGATTTTTTCCAGGAACCTGACATTCCATCTGCCAATTTTCATATATTCATTCATAAGGGAAAAATGTATCTCCAACAATAAATTTAAAAAATAAGCAATAGTTCTTTACTGAGACCATCATTTGTGCCAAGGAACACAATAACGGGTTGGAGTCTATTTTTCATCTAACATTCATCGATAAAGGTGGAAGTTGTAGGTTTCGAGAGCCCCATCCAGAGCCCATCTGTTTAACCAGGCACTTGTCCAGTAGATGAGTAGAGTAGGTGTAGGATTTACACTCCTTATCCTTGCCAACCATCAAGTCATTTTATATCAATGTGTGTTCATGTCTAGATGAACCTATCTGTAACACTAATGTAGAAGTCATTTTCTTCAGTAAAATTGCCAAAAATATACAAAGTAAAATTTTATTGTGACTTCTAATATGACTTTGCCTCCACAAAACACTTCAACTACTATCTAACAGTCACTAGGCAGACAAATTAATATTTCTTCCATTTTAAGAAAATGAAAATGGTTTTTGTGGGTTCAAGATTCTCCTTAATTATTTCTAATAAATTAATATATATCCCAATTAAATAAGAAGCTCCTTGAAAATAAGATCTGAACTTAGTGGCTACTTCTGTACCAAATTATTTCTAAATACATGTTTTAAATTGTGAGGTAATTGACAGATTTAGTTAATTCTCACTTGATATAAAAAGTACTTATTTTCTAAAATTTAGAAGATCCAATCTTTGGCCAGACTTATCTCTAAACCCAAGGCTTATTTCAAAGCTCTTAAAGTTTATTTGAAATGCTTATTATTTAAAACATATGAAATATATTTCTAGAGCCTTCAAAATGTCTTGCCAGGATGACTGGTGATCCTGTTCTGGGCTATTCCTAGAGCATCATGGTTGTGGGACAGGAGGCAGGACAAAACAATAATACAAACATGAACCTGATGCTTCTGTAGTAAGACTTAGGAACTTCTCTGTGTGCCTGCTTACTAGCCAGCACATTCCAAACAATCTAAAATAAAATGACTAATTTATTACAAGTTTGGGGAGCAAAACTGAAGTTACAATAGTTATCTCAAAGGTTGAATAAATGCACAGCTCACAGGAACCACTGCAATTGGAAAGATCTGTGTTTTCATTGTTTTGTCCAAACAAAATAACTTGATTCCATTGGATAGACAGTCTCAGTGCTCATGACATTAAAAATTTGAATATAAATAAGAAAAACTGTTTCTTGCAAATATGTGTGTGTGTGGGGGGGGGGCTTGCTACCTAAAGCAACTTGAGAAGGAAAGAGTTATTTGGTTAATATGACCCAGTAGTCATATCATGGTGGGAAAGTCAGGGCAGGAGGTCAATGCAGGAACCTGGAGGCAGGAACTAAAGCAGAGACCTTGGAGGACTTACTCTACACGGTTTGCTCAGCTTGATCTCCTAAACATTTGCCATTAGTGGCATCACTCACATTGGTCTGGGGCATCCCACAGCAATCGTCCTACAGGCCAGTTGCATGGAGGCATTTTATCAACTAAGGTTCCCTCTTCCCAGAAGATCCTAGGTTGTATTAAATTGACAGAACGCTAACCTGCACACTATATAAATGATCGAATCTAATGATTGGAGGAGTTTCCTGTTCCTTTTGAACCCCAATTTAAAATATTTAATGAAACTTACCATGTTTTTATATGTGTAAATATTCACAATGTATTAAACCAAAAACATAAGCAGTACATTGTAAGCCATCCTTTCTTGGGCTAATCATCCTAAGTAACAAAAGAATATGGTGATTTCCAATAATCCACAACTTTAAAATAAAATTGATATAAAACTACTTTCTTCCTTTAAAAACTTCTAAATAGTACATGGTGTGCATGTTTCCTTTAGAAGTGATTAGTAACAAAAGAAATTAAAATACAAAAGCTTATAATCAGACTTTTGGGACAAATCATGAAAACATTGGAAGATAATCCACCTAGATGTTAATTCCATATCAGTTACTAAATAACTGGTGGACATGAGCCGGTCACCTTTATTTCACTTATCTTCTGCCAGAAAACAATCACCCAGGTACGGAGACCAAGATTAAAATTCTTCTGACTCACTAATAAAAAACTAACTGTAATCTTTCTCATCTGAGAAAGATTCTGGAGAAAACGGACACCCAGTGCAAAGTGCACTATGCATGGTTTAAGGTTTTGGTCAGGGTGATGGAAGGCAGCAACATTAATACCACAGTAGCCACATTGAGCTTTTATTTCTGGATCCAAGACCACTCAGTATCATCTGCTCTCTGCAATAAAACCCTGTCCATAATCTTATCCAACTATTCACATTCATTCTTTAGAGTAAACATATTTACTCTACATATTTTGCTATTATTTAGAACCAGGGGCAGGGTACAGGCTTGTGTTGGTTAATGAACAATTTGAGGGCATTGGTTCCCTCCTCCTACTGAGTCCCTGAAATCAAATCAGGATAGTCAGACTCAACTGTAAGCATCTCTACCCACTGAACCATCTTCTCAATATTAATTTAAATTTTTATTTGTTTATTCACTTACTTATGTGTCTGTGTATCATATGTGTGCTTGATGCCCACAAAAGTCAGAAGAGTGTGCCAGATTCTCTGGGACTGGCAATGCAAACAGTTGTTAACTGCCATTTGAGTGCTGGGAACTGAGGAGCAGCAGCTAGTGATCTTAACCACTGAGCCATCTCTCCAGCCTCAGCAGCACTTTCTAAAAATCATGTGAATGTTTCTTACATGAGTCTGAAAGAATCAAGTCTCTTATCTCCACAGTTATTTGTTTTCTTACCTCATTTCTAACTCACCCTAAACTATCTTGTCAAACAAGCAACAGTCTGGGAGACCAGTCTTTAAACATTCAACAGAAGTGTTTGCACAGGGCTTTTGTTTGCTTTTCATCATATTACACAGGAAATTATACTTGTTTTAATCTGAACAGAATCCTGACCACCTAGCTCTGTTTATTTATTCTTATTTCTTATTACAATGGAGCATGTGAGATGTCAAAAATTATTGTTGGCAACAACTTTCCCAGGAGCTCTACTTAGAATAACAATTTCATTCAAAACATGCTATTATAAAAGAAATGTCACCCTTTATAATGACATTCATTTTTATTTCCTGTGCTTTGAAGTTCAGAGTAGGAAGTGCTGAAAAAATAAAATGAAACCCCAAGCACGTGTCTGCCTCTAGAACACACAGCTTCATATCAGGGGTGACCAAAACCACTGACATCTGTGGAAATGCAAGCCACAGAGACGAATGCAGCCATCAGTTTGGCAAAAGCCCTTAGCTTATACTTTACTAGATTTACACCTTCCAGGCAAATTCTACAGAGTGCCAGAAGGTAGGGCCAACAGTATGATTTCCTGCTTTGAAGCTGACAAAAAGAAAATTAAGAACAGGCTTAAGTGCTTCACATGTAGAAAGCAAGTAGAGACACATGATGAATGCTTTATATTTTATTCTTACTGCAGAAGTCAAAGGAGCCATTGATTATTCCAGAGTCTGTATGGCTTGAAGAAGATGGAAATTACTATGAAGCCGAAAGTACAACACAAAAGTCCCTACAGAAGCTGATAAAGATGTGCAAAGGCACCACGAATTACAAGAGTTGCTTGGAATTGTTAACAAAATGTAATAATACAGAACAGAATAATCCTGACTGAAGTGCACAGAAGGAGATACAGCTGCCTGTTTTGTCAGCTTTCCTCACAGGCTAACTCTGGGTGCTCAGTAACCTTGGAGAATGCTTAATTGACCCAATCCCTTCTTTGTAGAAGAAGATGGAGAAGGAGGAGGAGGAGGAGGAGGAGGAGGAGGAGGAGGAGGAGGAGGAGGAGGAGGAGGAGGAAAGGAGGAAGAGGAGGAGGAGGATGAAGGGAGAAAGAAAAGAAAAGAAAAGAAAGGGAAGAGGAGGGAAAGAGGAGGGGAGGGGAGGGAAGGGGAAGGGGAAGGGGAAGGGAAGGGAAGGGAAGGGAAAAGAAAGGAAAGGAAAGGAAAGAAGGAAAGGAAAGGAAAGGAAAGGAAAGGAAAGGAAAAAGGAAAAAGGAAAAAGGAAAAAGGAAAAAGGAAAAAGGAAAAAGGAAAAAGGAAAAAGGAAAAAGGAAAAAGGAAAAAGGAAAAAGGAAAAAGGAAAAAGGAAAAAGGAAAAAGGAAAAAGGAAAAAGGAAAGGAAGCACAAGAAGACCCAGTATTGTTGAGACACTTGTCTAGAACTAGACAGGAGGACAAGCAGTAAAATCAATTTGAATGCTTAATGCTATCATCTTCTCACTACTATTACATGTGTGCAAGCATCTGTATACATGTCTATGTGTACCCCAAGTTCAAAAGTATACAGGTAGTATGCACAAAGTCAACTGAATACCACTGTACTGAAGATCACTAAGTTGATGATGAAGAGAACAGAAGCGTTAGCAGGCAGCTCCTAACATTCCATAATGAAGGCAGCTAACACAAAATCAGCCAGTGCAGCATGCTCATCCCTACGCCAGCCTCACCCTCTTGACAGTATGTTCTGGATCAATTGTAATTTCCGTAATGATAATACTGGCTCCGTTACAAAAATGGGATTACTTGAGTAGCCCAATCTTGGGTTTTCCAAACAATTAATGGACAGCATTTCTAAATGAGGTAGAGGAGGCATAAGTTCAAATGTATTATAGCTATACTAATACAAGAAGCAAACAGTTATTTTAACTTGTATTTGACAAGAAAGCTTTTGATGATAAACCAATTTTCATTTGAAAACTAAAGTATGTTTCTATCCGAGAGTATATGATACACGTTTAGTTAATTAACTGTAAGTTTGACCATGTACCCTTATATACATACATTTTAGGGGGGCTGGCTAATTTGTTTCAATAAAACCAGTCAATCTGGAAAGAGGAGGAGGAGGAGGAGGAGAAAAAGAACAGTAATTGTGGGCCCTGGAAGGTATAGGAACTCCACAGAATACCAGCAGAGTCAACTAACCTGGACCCTTGGGGGGCTCTCAGAGTCTGATCCACCAACCAGAGAACATGCATGGGATGAACCTAGGCCTCCCTGCACATATGTATCAGATGTGCTGCTTGGTCTTCATATGAATCCAGAACAACTGGAGCAGGGGCTACCCCAGAAGCTGTTACCTGTATGTGGGATATGTTCTTCTAGCTGAGCTGCCTATCTGGCCTCAATGGGAGAGGAAGTGCCTAGCCTCACAGAGACTTGAATGCCAGGGTGGTGGGGGATATCCAAAAGGGGCCCACCCATTCAAAGTAGAAGCAAAAGGGGATGGGGGAAGGATTGTGGGAAGAGGTGACCAAGAAGGGGGGGCAGTGATGGAGATATAAAGTGAATTAAAAAAAACATACAGTAAATTTATAAAATTCTTAGGCAAACGGACAGCAAGCCTTTCTCTCTCTTGGGTTCTGATAACCTGCACCTTCCTTCAGCTCTTTGTCCTAGAGTGGCCACAGCCATGCTGTTGGTAGCCCTCTGGTTCTTGACTAATTCCTTAAAGTCCTAACCAACATCTGGCCCCAAATCTTAGACCTAGCATCTATGTAAACAAGCCTCCTTTTTAAGTTATCCTATTTTGTTTGATCTGAATTCTCTTGGGACTTGGAATGAACATGTATAGTTTATACACACCGGGCACTATAGGTGTTAGCCAAAATCATTATCCATTATGTCAGATCCTCCTATCTTAAATTATATAAGGCTTCATCCTGTCCCTATGTTTCCATTAGGGAGAATAAGCAATTCAGGAAACTGTTTTATTAAGTCAAACCTATACAAACATATTAAACACATATAACTACATTATAGCATGGTAGAGGATTAACCATATTCTTTCACAAATAATATCTGAAAGAGAAATTAGATTAAAGAAGTCCAACTTATGGACTATTCTAGTCAACACATACATGTAAGAGACAAATATATACATATAAAAGAAGTATCTATGTATTATTACAAAATAAAGTTGCTATGCAACATAATTTTCTTATTCACGAATATTTATGGCTATAAGAAAATAGCATATATCAATATAAGTTTAAAGGTATGGTAGTGTTCGGCTTTAAACCTACTACTTGAGGCAGAGGCAGAGGCAGAGGCAGAGGCAGAGGCAGAGGCAGAGGCAGAGGCAGAGGCAGAGGCAGAGGCAGAGGCAGAGGCAGAGGCAGAGGCAGAGGCAGAGGCAGAGGCAGAGGCAGAGGCAGAGGCAGAGGCAGAGGCAGAGGCAGAGGCAGAGGCAGAGGCAGAGGCAGAGGCAGAGGCAGAGGCAGAGGCAGAGGCAGGTGGATCTCTCGATATTTGAGAACCATCAGGTCTACATACCAAATTCTAGACCAGCCAGGTCTAAAAAGTAAGAGATTGGTGAAAAATAATGTCTGCATAAAACCACTCTTATTACATGGCTACTTGGATGGTTTCCAGTATTTTTTTCTATTACCAATGAACAGTGCATTCATAAATATACTTGTATCTGTTGTCTAAAAACTGATACTGATAATTTTATAGACAAATCTTTCAAAATGTTTATGAGTCACAGGGCATATGTGTTTCTCAAGTTTAAATGTTTAATGAATTATTAAAGTAAAAATTATTGAAATATGTGCTATAACTAATCAAATTTTATCATGAAAAATACACCTTTAGGGGTGCCAGAAACATCAGTATTAGCTTTTGACCATCAATAAATAACCTGAACCAAAGTGTTTTGTCATATGAATGAGGTTTTGAGTCCATTTGGCTGCTTTTGACTTAAATATAAAGACATCAGTGGAGTTTTCAATTCTACATTAAGTAAATATGTGATTTTCTAACTGGCTTGAAATATATCATTCTAAAACTGTTTTATTTTATTCAACCATTTGTTTGTTTGTTTGTTTGTTTGTTTGTTTGAGACTGGTTTTCATGAAGCTTAGGTTATCCTAGAACATGAATTCTTAATCTCCCTGCCTTACCTCCTAAATCCTAAAAGGGTTTGGGGTTTGATTGTTTGCTTAATTTTGTGTGAGGGTGGTAATGTGTGAGATGCAGGGGCATGCGACAGTGCTCAGACAGAGATCATAGAGATCTGTGAAGTCAGTTTCTCTTCCCATCTTTATTTGTAGGGATCACACTTAGATTCCCCTCCAGCCCATCTCCCTAGCCCAAAAGGGTCTATTTCTAAAGTCCAATCAGTCTATGCGCTTGTTTGTGTTTACTAGCTATGAACTGAAACAGGTCTTGAATTTCAAAGCAAACCAAAGACTTTCTAATAAAGTCCTCTCTGAATTTAAACCATACTTCAGGAGCATAACAAGAAAGTTCAGAAGCTATTAGCCTATTAAAAATATCTGAAGTGCTTATTAAAAACAAAACAAAGAAACATAAGAACGCTTCAGCTCAATAAGGGCTTCAAGGCTAAGTATCTGGTTCCTAGGATAACTCTGACTTTTCTCTCTCCATTGATTTAGAAACAGCTTTTGCCTCCATGTGTGCTGTGATTCACTGTGGAGCCCTTCCTTTCATGCAAGTGCAACAGAAAGTTGAAGAAAGTGGATTACACTGATGAATGGTAATCATCAGATAATCATTCAAATGTATATTTGTAGCCTAAATTCTTACCACTGCCCAGATGGCTTACAGTTGTTATTGGATGCCTGGTACATCACTAATTAGTTTAGTGCCCCAAGAAGCTGACCACACAGATACTGCTTATTGCTTATTAGTTTCTTATTTAAAAGACTGGAGCACACGAAAGTTGAGGTGCGTGCACAAGGAAAAGTATTGGCACTAATATTTAAATTTATGTCACTTTACTCCAATATGTGCAGTCTTAAATCCACGATTTCCCATACTCAGAAATGGCAGAATATGGATTCGAATAGAAGACATATAATTCAGATTTCTATTTCTTTTTATATACATATAATTCTCTTTCTATTTATTATTAACTACACCAGTCTATGAAGATATTCCCTAGGAAGATCAATTCTACTTCCACTAAATTCAATAGATCTTATTCTACTTTTCACAATCTAAACACATCATTTTCAAGCAATATTCATTTTCCAGTTTGTCCTACTCTTACTGTATAAATAAAGTGTGTTAGGTTGTGAAGGAACGGAACTGGCTCCTCACCACGCCTCACACACCCGATACAATACATCACACAGTTCTGAGCTAACCACTTGTAGTAAATTGGACTTGTGATACGATCAACTTATCCAAATGTTAAATAAGTCTATATATGACTCATTTCCATCATAAAGTCTGAGTCACCCAACCCTGGACAAGGTCACATACTCTTTAGTAATTGTGTCAAGGTGGAACACATGACCATGGTCAGCACCAATAGATCACCAAATAGATCATGATGACAACGGTCTAAGCATCTATTATTTATTGAGCAGTGATTATGAGCTTATCTGTCTGGCATCATCCCCCAAGCCATCTTGTAAATTGACAACAAATGAGGAAATGGAATCTATCATAAGACTAAACTTGTTTGCCCAAGGTCATTCGATCAGTAAATATTAAATCCCATGTTTAAAATCTTTCACAGTATACCAGATTATCTGTTAAGGAACTACACGTCTCTCAACTGATTTCAAAAGAAAGAAAAAAAATCCAATAATTATGATAATAACAATATTAATGTAGTACAACTGATTTTTTAAAAAAAATCTAATTAGATTACGGAGAATAGAAAGCATTTACATGGGTAATATGAATTAAAATTCTAAAAATATTTTAATTATACTTTCCCCATATCATCTACTAAAAATTTTATATCAATCCACAATCTAATTTTCCAAGAAGTTAAAATTACTTATTAGGGAAAGCTCATTTATAACACTGAATTTATGCTAGTTTGCCAAAAGTGATATTTTAAATGATAAAAATTATTATGAATCAAGCAATGTAAACAAATAAATACATATGGATTATGTCTATTAATTATAATGCTTAAGAATGACCATGTTCAAGACAATGATGTCCCATACATTATTCATAAAGAAAGTGAAACTGAACAATTAAGACTTGATTTTACTTTTATTATCTTTACTTACCACATAAAGATTGAACACAGCATGGTACTGTGGTATTTTCATGCATGTGTACAATGCAATGGTTAAATCAAGCTAAAAATGTATATCACCTCATGCATTTATCATTTCTCTAGTGTATCATTCAGACTTTTTATTCTGGCTTCTTCAGATACATACTATGTCACTCTTACATGTACACAATGAAATATACAAATAGAAGTCCATCGTGTGAAGTAACCAGACCCTAGGTTTTCTGTCACCCACTCTTCTCACGCTTCTCTTTCTTGTGTTTGGGCTAACAAGTAGTAAACTGTTTCTATAATCTCAGCTAGCAAAACTCACAATAACAATAACAAGTTTGCCTATTCCTAAATTACATTGATCTAATGTCTCTACATATTTATATAAACATTTATATATATTACAAAATTTCAGAATTATAGGTATATTATATTTATGACAGCAAAAGTCACAAAAAAAATTCTCACCAGAAATATAAGAAAAAAAATTCATCTTTGTAAATACCAAATTTAGTCATTTATAAACAAAATCCTTTCTTATATACACTGAAGACTAAATATAATTTGCATTTTCTGGATATTAAAAAATGGTAATTTCTTTTTCTTGTGAAGGCTCATCAGGCCAGCTGTGGATTCTATAATAGAGATTAGTTTTATTCTAGTACATTGTAAAGTACTGATATTAATCTCAGACAAATGCATTAGCATTGGTGAGAAGCTGATTACTGACTACTGAGGCTTTTTACAAATTATTATTAGTATTTTACAAATCTCACAGAATAACCAAGTAGTACTTACTAAAAATACTTTCAACTGTAAGTCATTCTGAAATATCTAAACCTCAGAAATAAAATGGGAGCAGAAAGTTAATAATTTTAAATGATATCCCAGAATCCATGGATATGATGAAACTGATGTCAACCAAAGGAAGCATGGACCTCTAATTTCACCAGTAATCTGTAATTTAGGCAGGGTTATTATTTTAATCATTCAGAAATATAAAATATAGGTCTTTATTGATGGCTCAGCAGCTAAGAGTTCCTGCTGCTTTATCAGAGGACCATCACTTGGTTCCCATTACCCACATAAGACTGATCAGAACTACTTAAAACTTCAGTTCCACGGGATCCAATAACCCCTACTGGCCTCCACAGGCAACCAGGCATATAGATGGTACACACATACACATAAACTGAAATTCATGTACATAGTTAAAAATAAAAATAAATGAACCTTTTAAATACATTCTATAATTTAATTATTTAATAACAATTTGTTGAGCAAGAAGTCTATATGACTAGAATACATACTAGAAATAAATAGCTAAATGAAATAGGTACATTATATCAAGTAAGGCTAATACATCTACTAATTGTTAATTTGTAACAATAGATTTACAAGGGGACTGAGAAGGTGGTTCCATAGGTGTTAGGTGAAGAAATTGCTTTGCTAGGACCAAGGGATAAGTTCAGATTCCCAGCAGCTCCATAAAAGACTTGAGCCCCAACAGATGTCTGTAATTTCAGCCATCAAAGAAGTAGGAGAAGATAGATTCTGGAAGCTTGCTGGCCTGCCAGACTAGCCAATTGTGAGCTCAGCTTCAGTGGCAGACCCTGACTTAAAAATAAGAGTACAGGCTCACAGAAGAAAATATCCAATATCAACTTATGGCCTCTATACACACATGTGTACAACAAACACATAAGCATGTGAAGAAATGTGCTTACCATTTAAACATCACAGTCATTATGCTTGAGATTCCTTAAGGAAGAGGTTTACAAGTTGATGATACTTTATGACGCGTTTTATAGACTTTTGACCTGACAGATGGTTAGTCTAGACAAGGTGGCAGATTCCTTTCTTTTAGTTCCTCCCCTCTCCCACTCCTTCTGCATACAACTATAAATCCTGGAAACAGTGCAAGAGGCAGCCACGTGAGGAATCTCATAGGTGTAAAGAGGAAGGGGAGAAGATTGGAGGCCACAGGGATGAATGAACTGCATAGACAGTGGACATCTTACCGATCCCATTCAGGAAAGATGGTTGGCAGGACTAGCGTCTCCTAACACACAACAGAGCTCTAGAACAGTAGAAGGTATCCCAAGTAGGCTCAGGTCCCCCAGAGCTGGACAAAGGTCCCATTGCCAACAGCAAATGAGTCAACAGCATCAGGAAGAGAGCCCCACTGAAGATAAGCCAACATGTCTGCAAGGAAGATGTCTTCTTGCCTTGTTGGACCTGAACCACTACCATTACCTCTTCCTCCTCCTCCCTCTCCTCCCTCTCCTCCTGCTCCTCCTCTTCAGACCCCTTCCTACACTGTGACACTCTAATTGCTAGGGAAGGGGGGGGGGGGGCTGAAATAGAAACATTGTCACAAAGTCCTAGTCCTACAAAGGATTTCTGTTCCCCACAGTTGGGGACATTGAGATTAATGAAATTTCTGGCCTCGGAAGTCATTCCTTTCCCCAGCAGACCCAAGAATCCACTACTTCATCAAGAGATAACAAGAGAACAGAAATGTTGACACACAAAGCATTGTTAATCTCTCCATTCTAAATGCATAAGACTTTCCCTTCCCATCAGAGCCATCAAGACACTCGACCTAGGACACACCCTGCTTGCCCCTCAAGCAGCACTGGGAGGACTTCAGCACACCAGACACACTGAGGCTGATTTTAGAAAGATCACAGTTCCTCTGGAAATTAAATCACCATATAAAACCACAGTCCATCAGAGAGGGAAGGACCTGGAATACCACCTAAATGAATAGTCACTGTCTACCAAGACAGAGGATGTATATGGGAATGTTCTCTAAATGAACAGAACCTCCGGGTTGGTGTGATAATTGAAAGGATCCTACAAGTTGAGATACCAAGTAAGAAAGAGTAGCTGAAGAGTCACTAACAGTATCACGGATGAGGTTAAGCCCAAGGAAAGCCTTGTCAACAGTCAAAGTAATTAAACAAAACAGAAAACAAAAAAAAATCAAAACAAAACAAAACAAAAGCCTAACGACAAAGAAAATAAGTATTGAAAACTTCTAGAAAGAAACAGAATTTGACATATAGGGGAAGAGTCATTCACCTTCTGTAAGAGCAACGGAAACCTTTGCTGAGGATACAGCTCAACTCTCTGCCTTCTGAGTATAGTCCCCTTCCCCATCCTTCCAGACTTTGATACAAGAATACACCGTAATTAGTATCCTCCATACTGATTTCTATCTCTCTAAGTATGCTTGCTAAGGACTCAAAAATAAGTGCAATTATGGACTGACAGGGGCTGTTCTCAGGCATTTAAATTCTATGGAGTAGGAGTCATGTGTGATGGGCTTAATCCCAGCTCTCAGGAGGCAGAGGCAAGTGCATCTCTGATTTCCAGGCTAGCCAGGGTTACAATGTGAAACATCTCTTAAAAAGAGATGATAGATAGATAGATAGATAGATAGATAGATAGATAGATAGATAGATACATAGATACATAGATACATAGATAGATAGATAGATAGATAGATAGATAGATAGATAGATAGATAGATAGATAGATGATAGATAAACTCTCTAACCATTTGTGGGATTTATAATTTATTTATAATTTATAACAATTTATAACACAGGGTACCTGATGCTTCTTTTTTTTTTTCAAGACTTAGCTTGCTTTTCTTTTCTCAGCTTTTGGTCTTAGTTTAAATCCCAGGGAAATAGGAAATATCTTATTCATTATTTTATTATATTAATCTATTTGAAACTTAATTAGCAAACATTAAATTTTGTTTCAAGTCAAAATCATAGTAATTCAATTTTAAATTAGTTCTACAAACTTTAATGAATAGAATTCAAATCAAAGTACATTTAAAATATTAAATTTTAAACTATAAAATGTTGGAGCAAAGAGATGGATGGTGTATAACATTCTGAAAGTTTTTGTCTAAAATCTTTTGATGCCTGAATGTTTATGTAAAGGTTACATAGCTGAATCCCTGAATACATTTTCTACGTGAACTTTTAACCTATACTTTTAAAATCTTAGAAGAGTAACTGTGTGCCTGTTACTCCTTGAGCAAAGTTACGCTGGCTACAGAAATGGATGAAATTGTGATAAAGATGACTAATCCTCAAGAACTCTTGGTGAACTCATTGCTTCTCGTAACCTGGGTGTCACTGTAAGCCACTCTAACTTATCCCAGCTTTTAGATGTTTCAAGTAAATTCCCAGATATCTTGAGGCTTCCTGTTTCCTTAATTTCACCATATTGCTTCTCCCCTGTGCATTTGAATCTCTGCAATACATTATTAATGCTGTCTTCCAGGACTTTCCACAGCCAAACTGATGAGTCCCACTAATAGCAACCCCACCTCACGGCATGAGGAGCTACTGAAGGATTGCTCTGACTTCAGCTATCATCGCCTCACTGTCAATAACCTTCATCTCTGTATACCAGAAAGGATGATGGTCTCAGCAGCATCACAGAGTGCTTACCAGTGAAAGCCACCGTAAGTTGATGCTGACTCTGGACAGTCATGGTGAGTAATTATGACACAATATGCTAAATGAAAATTTAAGCACTGGATGAACTAAAGAAACACACAGGATCTTACATGAGCTCATTATTAAAATTCACTTATTTAGAAAAATTATCTTGCATTAAAATATTTTCAGCTTTATTTCCATCTAGTGTGTGGGAGAGGGGATGTAGAGTGAAACTGGGGTGGAGACCTGGTGAAGGTAGAGTTGTTCAGGGAGGAGAAGCCAGAGAGGACTGGGACAGAGAACAGAAATAGGGGGTCGGGGACAGATAGAGACCTGGGGTAGGGGAGTCTCCCAGAAGTCAATGGAAATGACTCTAGCTGAGACTCCTAGCAACTGGGATATGAAATGGCCACCTCCTATAGCCAGGCGGGGCTTCCAGTGAAGGGAGGGAGACACAAACCCACCCACAAAACCTCCAACCCAAAACTTGTCCTGCCTACATGATGTGTAGAGATAAAGATGGAAAACTGATTGAGGGGAATGGCCAACTTGAGACCCGTGCCATGGAAGAGAGCCAGTCTCTAACACTATTAATGCTACTCTTCCATGCTTACAGAGATAAGCCTAGCATAACTGTCTCCTGAGAGGTTTCATACAGTAGCTGATGGAAACAGACCCAGAGACCCTCAGTCAAATATTAGGCAGAGCTAAAGGAGTCTTCTGGAAGAGTAAGGGGAAAGACTGAGGGAGCCAAAGGGGTCAAGGATACCACATGAAAACCTACAGAGTCAAATAACCTGGGCCTCTGGGGGCTTACAGAGAGTGAACCATCAACTAGAGAGCATGCAGGAGCTAGACCTAGGTTCCCTACACATTTGTAGCAGATGCCCAGCTTGGTCTTCATTTTGGTCCTCTAACAGTTGGAGCAGGGGCTGTCTCTGACTCTGCTGCCTGCCTTTGGGTGCCTTTTCCCCAGCTGGGCACCTTGTCTGGCCTCAGTGAGAGAGGATTCACTTAGTCCTGCTGTGACTTAATGTGCCAAGGTGGGCTGGCAACCCTAGGGGTCTTCTGCTTCTCTAATGGGACTGGAGAGTTGTGAGGGTGGGACTGGGAGAAGAGGGAAAGGGGCTGCAATCAGTATGTAAAGTGAATAAATAAATTTATAAAAAAAATCTTAGCACATAAAATTCAGCAGTATACAAAATTTTTTAAAAATGAGAATTTAGGCACCCAACAGTACAAAAAGAGTTCAGTATAAGTTAGACATTGTTTTATTTATCCAAAAAATGCTTATCTTTAATTATGTATTCTATAAGTGCTTAATAAGGAAAACAGTGAATAAACAAATGAATCTGTTTAAAGTACACAGAACAAGTTAAATAAAATTCAAGTAAAATGCAAATTTAACAATCCTTACCATTATGAAATTGGATGTCTACTATAAAAGTTAAGTGGCTTTTCTAATATAATATTATATACAGAAGAAGATTAAAGTATTAAATCACAATTTTTAAAAAAAATTCATTAAAAAAACAGAATTGTTGAACTCGCCTAAGTGTTGGATGAGGTTTCCTAAGTGGTACTGAGTACACAGAGAACCACACCTATCTCTTCTGTCCGATGTAATCACAGAACTGATGCTGAACACCACAGCTAACATTTAGAAGATGAGATGGGATTTTATCTCCAACTTTCTGAGCTATTCCTGGGCAAATAAACACTACTACAAAGCCTTGATGTCCCTTTTGTAGACACTTTCATTCATTTTAATTAGCATACAAGATAATCAACATCGTATCAGTTTTGAACAAATTGTGTTAGTTATTATCTCCCCTTTGTGTCCCCAACCCTGCCATGCCTGATCCCCCACCCCTGCAATCCCCTCCCAGCTTCTCCTCTTCTTTCATAATCCATATGTTGTATCATTTTGCTAGCCCCAAACCCAATCCTTTTAAATTATCTACTTGAAGTCTCTCTTGTCTCTCTTCTAGATTTTTAGGCTTTACTCACATTTACACATATTCTCTCTCTCTCTCTCTCTCTCTCTCTCTCTCTCTCTCTCTCTCTCTCTCTCTTTCTCTCTCTCTCCCTCCCTCCCTCCTTCCCTCTCTCCCTCCCTCCCTTCCTCCCTCCCTCCCCCCTCCTTCCCTTTCTTTCTTTCTTTTCCTGATATTTCTTCTTTATTTTCAAGACAGGGTTTCCATGTGAATTGCTGGTTTGCCTGAGAACCATGTTGGCCTGAACTCAGAGACGTGCCTGCCTCTTCATCCCAAAAGCTGGGATTAAAAGTATGTACCACCACCTCCCTGTCATTTACATATTTTATAGAATGTCAACTTAATCATTTTAGTAGAGATCATCCATGCTTTTTCCCTTCAATAATTTCCCTATTAAAGGTAACCGTGGGGCTTTCAAAGGGACCCTCTAGGGCTCGTGGCTGATTGTTGCATTATCCTGTTGTGATGTTCTTATGCTTCAATCCACAAAGCAATTAAAAAAAAAAAACAGCAAAGTCTGAGTGAACTGTAAGTTTTCCCATACAGACAGTTTTCCCATATAGATGACAGTGTCACAGCCCACTATATCAATTACATCATTTAACAAAAGCAGTGAACATACTGCTCAAGGATATTATTGTCACTTGATAATACCAAGACCCTCTAACATACCCAAAGCCCATTGCATCTCACAAGACTCCACACCAGCACTAGGCAAAGAAAGGTAGTCAATGCTGCCATTCATGTATCAAAACCCATAAGACATTACTCTCAGTGCTGAATTTGAACTAAGTTTCCATTATAGATTACAATAATTCCATATGAGAATGAGAATTAATAAGATTATATACCACACTAGATCTTTTTAAGGATAAAAATTGAAGGTTAAACAACTGACTTTCATAGAAAACATTTTATGGATCTGTAATACATGCATGTATGTCTTATAATATCTCATAATATTTATGAATATATTTACTTATAAATATATTTAGATGAACACACATATATATATAAACTAACAACTCTTAATATAACAATATATGTATTTAGAACTCAGTTAATATGCACATGTGTCTCTCAACATACAAAAATATCTACTAGAATTCTAACTTCTCTTAAAAGATCATTGTCTTTTTAATTTTAAATTTTTATTTGTTTAGTGTGTGTGTGTGTGTGTGTGTGTGTGTGTGCTAGTTTTCTGCTTCCACTATTTGGATCCCAGGGATCAAACTTAGGGTGCCAAGGTTGGTGGCAGACACCCTTACCCACAGAAGCTGAGGATTGTACCTGCAGCCTCAGCCTTGCTGGGCAAGAGCTCTCCCACTGGGTCCTGTCCCTGGCCTTCATTTACCTTCTTTTTGATTATATGATTTTTTTCAAACACTCCATTTTATTATGAGGCTAATAAATCTAAACTCTCTGCTTGAGCCCCTAAGTCATCCTTTCAAATTAAGACACAGAAACAGCTTTCATTTTTGAAAACGAAAAAAAGGAAAGTTTTACTGAGAGATTACACATATTAATGACTTTTCTGACCTAATCAGCCAGTATTTATCCAACAGTTATTAAAGTGGGTCCTAGGGGGTAGACTACAGGTAAAGATGATATTCCAAATAGTCATCAAAGAATAACATTTGCAACATTTTTGACATCATTAATTTGGTTATATTTGAATGTATGTATTTAGCCTAATGAGGACAACAATCCCTTAAGGGCCCATGTAGCAAAGGCAACAAGGAAAGCTTATCCAAACAGCCATTTCAGAACACTTTCAGCAGGTTTCTTCTGAAAACTGCCTACTTAATGCTATGCATTGCTGAAACTCTGAGTTACTGTGTTCAGGGTGGGTGCTCCATCTTACTGGTTTTGCAAGGTAATCATTCACAACAGACAGTGGTCAGAAAGTTAAGAATCAGCCAAAACAGAAATCTTTTGTTTGTTTGTGTATGTGTGTGTGTGTGTGTGTGTGTGTGAGAGAGAGAGAGAGAGAGAGAGAGAGAGAGAGAGAGAGAGAGAGAGAGACGGAGAGAGACAGAGACAGAGAGAGACAGAGACAGAGAGATACTTTATATCTCTGTCACCAGAAAACCAGAAGTCCTAATATAGGTTGAAATTCATCTCATTAAAAGTATTCTAAATATTTTAAAGTTGTAATTGAGTAAAATTCAGCATGTTTTTAAAAGCTGTTATAGATCAATCATATGCTATAATAATGATGTTTTAGACTAACTGGAAAGTTAATCAATATGGGAAGACTGTAAACCCCTTTGGAAAGTGGAATTGCTCATTTTCATTTACAATACCTCACCATTTCTGAGAAGCACTGAAAATAAACATTTTTATTTTTCACAAGATTTAAAAGTGTGATTTGAATATAAATAATAAAATCCAGAACGTTCCTCCTGTCTGTAAGATGCTATGCCCCTGCTGCTGTGGACACATTGATAGATCCACATGTCCTAATGCACACCCCTGTCTGTCACAAGGACGAAGCATTTAAACAGAGAGAACTCCATTGGCCATGAGGATGGAAGTTCTCTGCTTAAAGAATAAACTGGAGGAAAAGGGATAGCCTTATTATGGCCTGTCAAAGTTGAGGTTGTGCTTTCTAAAAATTTTCTGAATGTCTTTACTGTACAAGTTTTTAAGATGGAAAATACAGAGAAACTCAGAAACTCCAGAAGAAATCCAACCTGGTATATGAAAGTAACTTAACTCTGGGAAGCCAGATATAATGATAAAATTCAGTTGAGTTGTCACAATGCAGGATCAAAAGCAGTGAGCAAAACTCAAAGCACTACACTGAGTTAACTGGGTCGGGTGCAGTTCTCTAATGCCCTCATCATATGATGGATTTACCCTTTGGTACTTCCTGGTACCCTTTGGTATCTTCATCCTCTGATGCCTTTATCCCCTGGAATTACATCCCTTCCTTGGGATGTTTTCACCCTATATGCCTATCCTCATAAAATCCTACAGACAAACCAAAGATGGGTTCAAAATTCATGCTGGGAAACCAATGGGTTTACTGGGGTTACTGTAAGAGAACAAGTGACTCTGTATCAGACATGCTAGCAAGTCTAAACCACAATGGATAATTGTTTCCCCAAAGTCAAATAAGACGAAACCTAGCCCCCTAGTCCCAGATTATATATTATAGATCCTCCTTGAGATACCAAGTTAGGGCATAATTGCATACAAATGCTGCAAGGAATGGTGATATACTTATGTGAGGGTCCAAATGACCCTCCTGATGGTCTTGTGGAGCAGGTAATATCTGCAGGTGCATAGGCCTGGTTGTAATGGATGCTTGTAAATAAACACAGCTGATCTCATGAAGATGATGACAGTTTGACCCTAAGGATAGTTTCCTATGACATCTTCTATGCCATCACCCACCTGCTGATGAATTCACCTCTATCGCCTTCATCCTCTGATGCCATCACCCTCTGTTGCCTTAGCCTGCTGATGAATTCATTTTCTGTTGCCCTCAAGTTTTGATGCTATAAATGATAGATTTTTAAATATTCATGATCTAATTCTGAGGTCATACAAAATTGGAGGCAGGCAACTGGGAAAGGACTTGGATGATAGAGGCTTATTTGACAAGTAATTAAACTTGTCTACAAATAAAGCTACAAAGTAAGAAAACAGACACAGAAGACTGAAAATCATAGAAACACATAACAGCTTAGTACACTGGTAGATGAGTAAAAACCAAAGCTTTAGAAACTGTATATCAGGTTCAGAATTATTTACTTAAAACCTGGAATTCGGTAATAGTTTATAAAGATTTCTATTCAAAATACTTTTTTCTATTATATATTGTATTAGTTATTTTATTTATTTACATTTCAAATGCTATTCCCCTTCCCAGTTTCTTTCCCTTCTGCAGCCCTCCTATACCCATCCCCTATCCCCCTGCCCCCCACTTCTATGAGGGTGCTCTCCCACACACCCACCCACTCTTGCTTTACTGCCCTAGCATTTCCCTACACTGGGGTAATCAAGCCTCCATAGGAACAAGGGCTTCCCCTCCCACTCATGCCAGATAAGGTAATCCTCTGCTACTTATGCAGCTGGAGCCATCTGTCCCTTCATGTGTAATTTCTGGTTGGTGGTTTAGTCCCTGGGAGCTCTGGGGAGTCTAGTTGGTTGATATTATTGTTCTTCCTATGGGGTTACAAACCCCTTCAGCTCCTTCAGTCCTTCCCCTAACTCCTCCATTGAGGTCTGATGGTTGGCTGTGAACATCCTCATCTATATCGGTCAGGTTCTGGCAGAGCCTCTCAGGGGACAGCTATACCAGGTTCCTATCAGCAAGTGATTGTTAGCATTAGCAATAGTGTCTGGATAGTGTCTGCAGATGGGATAGATCCCTAGGTGGGTCAGTCTCTGGATGGCCTTTCCTTCAATCTCTGCCCTACTCTTTGTCCCAGCATTTTCTTTAGACAGGAGCAATTCTGGGTTAATATTTTTAAGAAGAATGGATGGTCCCATCCCTGAATAGGGGGTCATGCCTATCCACTGGATATGGTCTCTACAACTTTTCTCTCCCCTATGTTGGGTATTTTGGCTAATGTCATCCCTTTTGGGTCCTGGGAACCTCTTGCTTCCCTGGCAGCTGGGACTTTCTAGTGGCTACCCATAGTTCCCCATCCCCAACTGCTACACACCTCTGTTCAATATCCTGACACTCTGTACTTCTCCCCTCTCTCCTACCACACCTGATTCTGACCCCTTTTCCCTTCCGCTCTTCTTTCCCTCCCAGGTCCCTCCCTCCCTCTACCTCCCATGATTATTTTGTTCCCCCTCTAAGTAGGACTAAAGCATCCATACTTAGATCTTCCTTCCTCTTGAGCTTCATATGATCTAGAAAATATCATCCTGAGTGAGGTAACCCAGTCATAAAAGAACACACATGGTATGCACTCACTGATAAGTGAGTATTAGGCAAAAAGCTCAGAATACCCATGATACATCTCAAATTAGTTTATATTTCATAGTATTCCTCTATAATCTATGGCCAATATTTTATGAGCTAATAACTATAGGTCTAAAAATATCTAACTGTAAAATAATTCTAAATTTTGTTATAGTTTGTTAAGAAAATTGATTTCAGAACAATGTCAGCTGCCCAGACCACCCAGAGTTCACTAACCAAGGAGTGTACATGAGGGACCAATTGCTCCAGGTACATAAGTAGCAGAGGATAGCCTTATCTGACATCAATGGGAGGGGATGCCCTTGGTCCTGTGGTAGTTTGATGCCTCAGCGTAGGGGGATGCTGGAGAGGTGGGGTGGGAGTGGGTTAATGGGGGAGCACCCCCATAGAGGCAAAGGGGAAGGGAGAGAGGGTTGAAGGGATGAGAGGGTTGTGGAGGGGTAACTGGAAAGAGGGATATCATTTGAGATGTAAATGAATGGAACGATTAATAAAAATTAAAAGGAAAGAGAGAGGGAAAGAGGGAGAGAGAGAGAGAGAGAGAGAGAGAGAGAGAGAGAGAAACTGATTCCCAAAATATTTCAATGATTCTTCAAAGTTAGCTGAATATACTTCCTTAGGCTTATGTATCGTTAGCCATGAGGGAGGAGGGCTTTTTGAAGTATCTGAATTGCTTTTAGTGAGATTTTCAATCTGTCTGAACAAATTATAAAGCAGCCTAGAATAATGCACTGAAATAAATTAATGGATTTGTAAAATAGTATACTGAGCAAAGACAATTATTAAAGTGAAATGTGTAACCTCATTCACTCCTAAGATCTATTGTCAGAAGACTAAGAATGAAGTTAAAGTCTTCTCAAAACTCATGAAAGGTTGTTGGCTTAAAAAAAAAAACATAAATTGTATAAAACATCTAAGAACACTAAAGAAATCTTTCTTAATATACCAAAGCTTTGCAGACAATATATGCAAACTGTAACTTTGAATATGGCCTTAGGGAACAAGAGAATTCTTTAATTCACATACAGTAAGAAAGTTATTAAAATTGTATTTGACTGTTTTTCATCTAGACTCCATAGAAATTAATTATATAAGCCAGTGTTTCCCAAAGACAGAGACAGAAGATAATTTTTACATTGTACATTGGGACCATTCTTTAATCAATAGATCAGTACTTATTTTAAAATGCCAAAAGAAATACAACATTTATAAATGCATAACTGAAAGAGTGAGTCTCTGAGTTCATGGTTACTATTATTTAACAAGAAGGTAACTTTTTTTAAAAGTTATTACAATGATTTATATTGTATGTGTTTGATGCATGTGTGAAGGACTGAGAAACACTTGTAGAAAATGAATCCTCCCTTCTACCACATGGGGCTCAGGGGTTAAAGTCAGGCCGCCAACCTGGCAACAAGCATTTTTATGCACTGAGCACTCTCTCCAGTTACTAAGAAAGTAACTTCAATTTCTAAAAATTAAAAATCTAAAGTTAAAATTTAAATCACTAGGCTTATATTAAACAAAAATGTTCATTCATTGTATATGAAATATTAAATACTCTGAATAATTTATAGCTATAATAAAAATCATAATGTCTCAAAAATGAATGAAGGTTAGCAGTGATGCACTTTGTTTATTGGAAACCAGACATAACCTAGTCCGTGGAATTTAATTTGCAGATGTGTTCAACTACTACTTCTATCCTTTATGCATTAAATATTAATTCTTGCTCTTGCCTTCCCAACAAAGTTGTAAGCTGGATTTCACAGGGTTGGGTTGAACATATCACACACTATGCATATGACTTTGCATTCATCTGTGACATACAAAGATTTGTGGCAGCATTTCTTTCTTTAACCCATCAAATCAGCCTTTCTGAATTTTATTTCAGTAGTTTTCTGGATAACCTGCTTATATGTTTTAATATAAAATTATAACACATAAGATAAATTATAAAATTTCTAAATCTATAAAAATTAAATTTATAAATTATAAATTTAATAATCATAATTTGTAATATAAACATATAATTATAAAAATTAAAATTATAGATTTAATATAAAATTATAAATTTATAAAAATTTAAAATGTTTGGATCCTCTCAAAAAACTGTCTGCTGTGCTCCAAAAATACAATGAAAATAAATAGGAGTTTTAGTTTAGAAGTTAATGACTTCATCCCAGATTATTTTAACGAAAATATTTTCTTTACTATAAAATGAATGACTAATTGAGGTGTTAATTATCAGTCTATAAAATTGTGTGGCTAAGGCTTGCAAGAATACAGAGGAAAAAAATCACATTTTAATATGTAACCTGTGCCTTCAGCAGGCTCCAATGCAATGCACTCCAAGAGAATCAAAGGAAGTCACAATGTGAGGGAGTGGAGAGGCTGAGAAAAGAAAAGCAAGAGACTCCTCTACCAAGCAGCTGAGAAGCGGCTCCAAATCATTTCTCTTCTCTGAGCCCTGGCTTCCTTAATAAAGAAGTCACTTACATTTTTTTATAAATAGACTCTGATAATAATCAAAGATGGCAGGGCAGAAAGAGAAATAGAGCCTTGTTATGAAATGGTATTCCTAAGATTCCTATAAAAGCCACTGTTTTTATAATCTAACGCCAGACTTTTGACTATTCAGGATATATACACCTCTATCTTTTGTCACTATTAATTTGGAATTCTGTTATCTATAGCTAATAAATCCCTTACCAAGCAAATAACACAAACACATACACATAAACAAACACACACACACAAAGACATACAGGTGAACATATACAATACATGCAAACATACAAACCATACACACATATACATACACCACACCACACCACAACACACACACACCATAGACCCCACAAAGGAAATAGAATTTTTATAACCAATTACAAAAAGCTTTGGAAATTGGAAAATGAATGGGAATTATCTCCAACTACTGTGGTAGTTCATCTATTTACTATGAAAATCACTCTGAGATAATATCAAGAAAGCTATTGACCAATTAGTGACTTAATGTACAAAGATATATAAGCAGGGAACTTAAAAGAACTGTGGTGAGCTTTGAAACTATCCATCAACTGTCTGTCCTTACGAGAGGCCCAACAATTCAAATGATAACAAGAAGAGAAATGAAATTCTCAAGAAGAGTAATTGTGGATGAGCAGGGTTTGGTGAAGCAGGCACTACCACACACTGATAATAAGAATATAAAATTTTATGACACGTTAGGAAGGCCATCTAGTGATATTGAAACATAAAGGTGATATGGTTGGATAAATTACAGTATAAAACTCCTTCTAAACAGTGTGAGATATTAAGACTGCTCTTATGAATTATATATATTAAGAATACCAGCCGGGCGTGGTGGCGCATGCCTTTAATCCCAGCACTCAGGAGGCAGAGGCAGGTGGATTTCTGAGTTCGAGGCCAGCCTTGTCTACAAAGTGAGTTCCAGGACAGCCAGGGCTATAGAGAAACCCTGTCTTGGAAAAACAAAAAACAAACAAACAAACAAAAAAATACCAATCATATCCCATTAAATGAGAGAAGAAAATATAAAATCTTAAACAATTTAACCATAAGTATATTTTTAATTTCTTAGGGAAAATAGAATAAACAGTTAACGCTGGCATTTTTAGCTCCTGTCTACAAAGTTGCATTGAGCGCTACAGTTTCTGCTTAGGACAGGACTACAATGTGTTCTCCTTTTTAACCAATGTAAGATAAGATGGAGGGGTGGAATGAGGGATGCTCCTGCCCCCCCCCCATTAAGCTCACCAACAACATCAGACATGTAAAACTTCTGACCAATTATCATGGATGCGGCAAGCTGCCTCTCCTGAGTTTCATGAGGTTATACATGTAAAGACACAGTACAACAGAATTCCCAAACAGCTGCTCAGAGATTCAGTTGGGATGAACCTGATCCACCTCACTCAAGGTAAGCAGGAAACACACACACACACACACACACACACACACACACACACACACACACACACACAGTCAAACAGCCTGAAGCTGCAGTTTATTAGGAGATGACAACAGTTATCAAAGATAGATGGTATTATTTGAAGACAAAGACTTGAAACCCACAGGGCTAAGTACCCCCAAGCATCAGAGAGGAATGACAACCACAGACAGTCGACGAACTCCAAACTCCAAGCATCCTCGGGGCTGAAAGGTACAAGCCACATGTAGGTGGTGGCAGTTTTAATATCTATGAGAATGCAAACTGCCATCGGCCCTGACATCAATGAGAACAGACAGACATGCTTTTGTGTTAGAACAGAAATGAGCTCCATCTATGTCTGAGCACATTGTCCTTTAAAACCCCTTTCCTCTGAATTAGGTATTGTATTTCTCACTACTTGTCCTAAGGACCTAGATAAGGTAATTGAAATCAATAGTTGAGAAATGATACCAACCAGTTACATCCTGCAGATGATTGCGGCAACAAAGCATGGACGAGTCCATCACAGGAAAAGCTCTATTTGTGACCATGTGAGAAGCAAACCTCCAGATAGAAGAGGTGCATTAAGGAGCTAATACAACCATTTTCAAGGCAAGGAATGAACCAGAGTAACAACCCCTCATTCCAGGTATATCTAAATGTGGGGAAAAAAATCCATTTGAATCAAATACAAGTTTCTCAGTTTACTGGTGGATTTGTAACAAGGTAGTATAAAATAATATTTCTAAGTTTAAAACTTCACATTTTTGCAAGTTAATAAGTTATCTACAGAGTTTGCATGTGAAGTATACAATTCTATCCCGAGATGACACATTAGGACACTCAGTTTCCTCATAGATGATATTTTTGCCAGTAATTGCCTGCCTTCCCTGAAGGCCTTTCTGTGACTTCCAGACCCAGTTAGTCTGCCACAAGGCAGGTCAAACATGTCTCCTAATCCAGGTGCTACAGGGAAATCTCTCAACAAACAAATCACAGCAAAAGTTGCTGCGTAACTAGCCCAGAGTCTCTCTTGCTGGATTGATTGACATTAGTCTTTGATTTGCATTGTATTTTGTTATGCATTGTTTTGCATAGTGTTGTTTTGTTTAGGCACCTTGAGATCCACAGTGGTGACTTGCTTGGTAATAATGCTTTATGATCCGCCTTGCTCTCTTGCCTCTCCTCACTCCCAGGCTGTCTTAGGATCACCTAGCAAAAGCTTTACTTTAACTCCTCTCTCCTGGCGTGCTTTGAAAGTCACTGAAATTAAGTAATTGTTATCCTTGTGAAGAGTCTCTGTCAACTCCTTTCATACAGTTATGTAATATGAGCATTTCTGATTCCCTGTTCTATTTACCACAAAGACTTCAGTCAAAACATCTTTTTTTCTTAGCCATCCTGCCCACTATCTCCTTTTCCTAAACAATGTGAATTTTTCTCAGTCATCAATTTTATCTATCAAGTATTTTTCAAAGTTAAGAGAATAAAAATGTTCTGGGTCTTCAATATTAGCCTACGTATGCTTATATATTGCATAGTATTTAAATACCTACTAGTTTAAAATGACATAAACTCCTGAAGTGTGTAACACATATGCAAACAAATTATGAAACCAAAGCTAAATTACAACCAAAATACCAAACCTACAAATCAATAAAACTTAACACTGATTCTATGTAAAGTTTGCCTCTGCTTACTCCACTAAGATGTGTGTCTACCATAAGTCTGTAGTCTCTACAACTGGTAAGGTGCTGAGAGCCTCTTAGCCCTTTGGTAGCCTCATCAACAGCAACATTTTGTTAACCCAGTGTGGACATTCTAACACACCATATGGGGCCACATAACTGAATGCGGCAGACAGAAAAAGTTGGCATCAGGAATGTAAGACTTGTGGATGGATATGACTAATGGCTCACTCAGAATCAAATGCGGTAAACCCCAGGTGAATCCCAGGTGTTTTTGGCAGCTGTCATTCATGCTGCATGGCATGACATCACTCCAGCATCCAATCAGAGCACAGAGCAGGCAGGCACTGTCTTCACCTAAGCTCAGAGCTGCTGCATCCCTGCTACACACTCAGGAAGTTACTTTCTCATATAGAAGCATGATGGATTAAGGGAATAAAACAAAGACAGTATTTTCTGATTTTTGTCCCTCAGTGTGAAAGAAAGAAATCAGAGTCAATACATCTTGAGATTTTATTATGCTACATTCTGTTTGAGAAGTTGGGGGTTTTAGCTCACTAGTCTAGCAAGCAGAAGGTCCTGGATTTTTGTCCCCAATCATAATAAAAGGAGAGGGAGAAAGAGGGAAAGAGAGGTGGGAGGGAGGGAGGGAGGGAGGGAGGGAGGGAGGGAGGGAGGGAGGGAGGGAGGGAGGGAGGGAGGGAGGGAGGGAGGGAGGAAGGGAGGGAGGGAGGGAGGGAGGGAGAGAAAGAGGAAGAGAACACAAGAAGTGCTCTTGAATTGTTGCTGACTTGAGTTTACTTTAAAATTCTCAATTGAATTCTGGCTTGCAGTTAAGACAGAATTTCCAACCTTTTTTTTATATTAAAGTCAAAATATCAATCAATTGATCCTGAAAAATTTTGAAGATACTCCACCTCCTCAGTATCAAATAGTCAACCAATACTTAATTTTTATGAAATATAAACAAGCACAAGTATTTCATTGTATACATTTTTGTCCTTAAAGAATGATGAAAGTATGTTTATATCAAAGAATCGCTTTAAAATAAATGTCTTTGTAATTTCTCATCACTAAATGTTTACACATCTGTTCTTATACCTATATAACAGGGATGATGCAAAACCATCTGGGAAAAAAGGGTCATGAGCTGAAAGTTGAGGTCCTGGCATTTCCTGGGGTGGGACTGTTCACCCCATGCTCTGTTTTTAAGATCCCCTGCATGCTTCTCAGCACAAGTGAGCTTATAGAACTAGAGGACAAAAGAAACGCATGCTCTAGGGCTGGTCAGCTGTCAAAAGATCTAGACCGTATTTATGTTGCTTTTTAATGCTGATTCAAGAATACACATTTTAAGTGATGATAACAAATATGATTCTGCATCAGAGGACTACCAGCTATTAAATACTGCCACTACTTTACCTGTTTGTTTCTTTGTATCCAATTTTCCAACCATACTCATTATATACCAGGGAGAAAGCCTGATATCTCTGCATGAACTGCAGTAATGTCATGAGGCTTCCAGTCTTCCCAAGGCCTCACAGTCATGCCAGCAACACAGACCACAGTCTATCTGCCTGATGTCCCTCCTCCCTTCTGTATTGTTCCTCATACTGAAGAGAAAAAGAAGCATGGAAGAAAGAAGATATCTCAGTAGTCACAGAAGACCTAGGTAGCATGTATGCTTCCTGGAGCTTTCTTGAAGCAGAACCTCAATGTTCCTCATGTGCTGTAAAAAAGGCTCTGTAGGTGAGGTCCTTTCGTTTATACATTCATTCATGATTCTCAAACTGTTTGGGATGTAAGGTGAAGAGAAATCAACTATTAATCAATAAATTAAAGCTCTCTGTTACTCTAAAATTCAAAGAGTGATATATTCAAATATCAGCATCAAATTAAGAATTAGCAATACTAGAAAATCCATATTTACTGAAGAGTAATATTTTCACTTATGAGCATAATCAGTACAGTGGGAGATGAGATGTAATCATGAATGTGAACCATGGGATGTATCTGGAAATTAACTTGGTATTTGTCTCCCATACCTATTAAAGTGAATTTTCTGAATATACTATTGAATGAAAATTTCACTCCAATGAGCCCACAATCTCTGGACATGATTAAGTTATTATTATTGTTATTATAACTTCTTGCAGTAGAAATTCCCAATTTACTACATAAGAGTTCTGGTGGAAAATATGCAGTAACAATACAATCATCACTCAGATGATAGACTGCTCTGTTTCTCCTGTAAGTCACTGTCTGTGGTGTAACAGAAAAGAGGAAGGTGATGTTGCAAGATTCACATGAATTCAGACTGGCTCATGCGCTCTCTCTCTCTCTCTCTCTCTCTCTCTCTCTCTCTCTCTCTCTCTCTCTCTTTCTCTCACTCTCTCTCACTCTCTCTCTCTCTCTCTCTCCCCTCCCCTCCCCTCTCCCTATCTTCCTTCATCTCTTTTTTTCTCATCTCACCTCTTTCTCTCCTCTACCTTCTCCCATATCTTGATGAGTTCTCACATGCTTCTCCTCTAGGCTCTTGTGATGACTCCTTCAGTGACTTAGATGATTCATCGGATCCCTCAGTGGCTTATTCTGCCACCGCCACAACCTCCTGTCAGCTTTCTGGTGATCCACCCTCCAAAGGAACCTTCCCTTACCTTCTTGCCAGCCCTCTCAAGGGGGAAGTCTAATCGCTTAGGACACCTGACTTGTAGCCAGTCCAAAGACTCAAACATGCTTGGTTCTTTTAGATCATTCATTCAGTGCACAGACACAGCCCTCTATTAAACTTCCAAAGACAATTCTTGGTGGTTTGACTTTCAGATAACTCAGGAAAGGTTCAGAAAACAACTAGATGTGCAACAGAATGCTCTATTTTGAAGTTCTCTCTACAAAGACTGGGAGTGGGTGTGGGTGCATACACACACACACACAATTTTATTTATTTCAGAGAAACTATGTACCCAAAGTCTTCTCTAATCTCTAACAACATGACTTGTTTAATATCCTTTGTGGGTTATGAGACCCATTAGTTAAATGTTTCCTTCAAAAATATAAGCCCTGATAACTCACAATTTATTTTGCTATCTGATATTGACTGCATTTCGGTGACTTAGATAAAACTGAACTATATGCTGCACCAGAATATGATTTATTGGTCTCATTTTCGCCTGAACAAATATCTTTAGCAGGTTGTACTGTGCCTAAACATAGAAGGCTTATATCATGTTCTATGTTTCTTTGTGCAAAATATTTACTCACAGTTGCTACACAACTAGGGATATGATGGAATTTCATCCAATTAGTAAGAATTCCAAAGTGCCACAGTTAAATACTTAGGGAAGATTCTTACATAAGTAAGGTAAAATAACTTACCACATCCATTGGTCCTAGGAGCTCACACTACAGGAGTGACACAGAACTTGAGACTCATGAGTAGCTATGCTTAAGATTTGGGAAAGATGGGGTGCATGGGGAGACAGCAAAGTAAAGGCTACCTATAGGTGAGCCAGTACAGGGGAGAATCAGAAACAGTACAGGTAGACTTCCTCCCACAGAGAGAGAGAGGGAAAAGTTTGGGACACTTCAGAAGTGAGAAGACCCTGTAGAGGATCAGGGAATAGCAAAATTCATAGAGAAGCTGAATTCAGAGTACCTGCTGGGAAAGGTGAAGCTACATCTGGTTTCAAAAGCTGAACCAGAGACAAGACAGACAATTTTACACGCAGGACAAGTCCACAGCCCTCACAAGCCTCAAATCTAACTGCCAATTTTAATGACAAAGTTATTCTTCCTGCAGATGGGTCAGCAATGGATTAAAAAAAAAATCCCATTTTGTCACACCATGTGAAGACAACAGCAGGGCACTATCTTAAGAACGAATCATTTCTCGGGATTTTAGGCGTCCCAGAAATCAAGGTGGAATGGAGCTGGAAGCTTCTTACCTCAGTGATAAATGTGTTAGTTCCAAAAGTTTCATTCATGCTGTGGGGAAGAAAATTTATCAGTGGCCTCACCTAGCTGTGGACTATGTTTGTTACAATGTCAACTTGTCCGACAAGATATGTTCACCTGTGCAATATTGTCAACTGTATTGTGGTTAATCGACTGCTTTGCCATTGGGTTGTGGGCATTTTTATATGATTGGGAATACACATTTGGTACTATAAATCTTATTCAAAAGCCTATGACTGGTGAGGCTATGGATTAAAGAGGTGGACTCTTGTTTCGTTAATTAGGCATGATTTCAAATGACATTTTAAATATTTATGCTTATATTCATGGAGTAGTATAACTCTCAGCCCAAGCAAAAAAATCTCCCTTTGGAAGAGGATGGCATTTAAAGCAGAAACTCATACCTGGTCAATGTGATGAGACTCAGTGACTGTCCTGTGCTCAGCTCTGAATAGGACATCTCTACCATCCTTCTCCTCAAGGGCTGGGAAACATCATGAAGAGGGAGTCAAAAAATGTAGGACATGGTGATGGGGGGGGGGGGAGTTGGGGGTTTGCCAAAATGCTGCCATCTAGGGATGACAGGCAATTACAATGAATACTTGCACTAAATTGGACCATTTAATGTTCCATTGTGCACAGAACAAGTATTCATGGGGCCTTGTCCTTTCCTGACTGCTAATGGTTGCTATAGGATCATGGTTTTCAACAATGTAGCCATTAGAGACCGAATTAGGAGAAGGAGGGATTCAGTTGAAAAGAGGACAAGAGAAGTTAATAGAAGGTGAGTATAATCACAGTAATAATATATGTATGAAAACATCAAAAAGGTTTTGAAATTATATCTCACCCCTGCCAAATGGCTACCATCAAAACACATATGACGATAAATCCTGGTGAAGATGGAGGGTAAGGGAAACCCTTATTTACTGTTGATATGACTGTACACTTGTTCAGTCACTGTGGAAATCGGTATGGAGACTTCTCAAAAATTGAAACCATAAATGACATATGATCCAGGTATACCACCCCTGAGGCTAAATCACAAAATACTTAAATCAACATAGCACAGAGATAGCTGTAAATCCATGCTAATTCTCCACTCCTCAGAACAGGCAGGAACTAGAACTAGACAAAGTGTCTAGCAGTGGCTGAGTAGATACAGAGAAGATGGTATGTAAACAGAAAGTCATTTTATTAAGCTGTAAAGAAAAATGAAATCACATTTTCAGAAAAATGGATGCAACTGGAAGTCATCATGCTAACCAAAATAAGATAAATTCAGAAAGATGAATACTTCTTAGATTTTAAATGATGTATTTATATGTACTTATATGAGTATGTGAGTCACAGAAATAAGAAGATATCATGAGAGAAGTAGAAAATAAGGCAATTAAAAACATGTGATAAGCAAGCAGAGAACGGGATTAACTAAGGAAACAAAAAAGAGGAGGGGCATGGAGGAAAACAGGCGGGGAATGAATGTAGATAAAGTATAATGATGCACACATTATGTATATGTGCGTGTCATATATAAATATATATATATGTATGTATGTATATAAACATGCACATTTGTGTGAACCTAGAAAATTAATATAATAAATAAAGATTTTTTTAATTTGGTGAAATAATGTTGGGATCAAATTAGCAAATTAACTGAGGCCATCTAAATTTAAAATAGGGTCCAAACACTTCCATTCCTTCAGATTCATCAGAGCCCTTGAGAAGCACTGTGATAGCAGAAATATGTTCGACTTCTTCAAAAGATGAGAGGCAGTGCCTGTCTAATTAAGAACCCATACTCTGAATTTCTGGGAATCTGGCTCAAATATTGGTTTCAATACTAAACATTAGCTTTCTTAGCTTTTCTGTATCTTAATTTCCTAACCTATGAAGTATTTTTCTTTTAGCATAAATTAAGTACACAGAGTAAATTGTGATAGCAGTCCTACCTTACAAGTTTATTAAAACTAAGGATACAGTGAATTGCAGAAACCTTTAGTACTGTGTGATTCCATTAACTACTAGAAAAGAAGGGAATCAACAAATCAGAAGTCCATGTATGAAGAGTGAAAGACAGAAAGGACGGCAATACAGAGTGTGACAAGACCTCAGGGTTAGTCATCAGCAAGGGAGTGGCTGCTTCTTCCTGGCCACTCAGATGACTCACTCCCTGGGGCCACGTCAGAAGTGGGTATGACTGCATTCCAGGCCGTGGCTTATGAGTGAGCCGGTGATCACAGGTATCTCATAAAGTACATAAATCGTCAGCCCTCTATATTCTTTTCCATCTCCCCTGGAAATATATGGAACAGTGAGCTTGCAAAGTAGGGAGTCATTTACAACTCCAGGGGCAAGGACTTCCATTCTGACTTCCTGTGATTTGGAGGAATTTAAATTCTGGTAAATTAATTGATTTATGAATACCAACCTTTAGAGCAACTACTGGCAGCTTACATGAAATATAATTCTGGTTCTAGAATTTTCCTTATGATGATGTTTAGCTGAAATGAAACATACAGTTAAAAAAGGGGGGGGGGAGAAAATTTAGGGTCTCCCCTGCCTTTTATCCCTAAGCCACAGATAAAACTAATCTAGGCCAGAGGAAAAAGAGCTACATTGCATCACATGACACATAAGGGGCATCGAGTTCTGAAGGACTCAGGGAAACATGTGAACAATCTGGAGAGAGAAAGTCAACAGCCTTATAATGGAAACTATCATCATTACTTCAGCCTCACTATAAAGACCTATACACATCAGTGCTTTGTACAACACCATCTGAAAATGCTCACAGGAAAGTGTGTTCAGAAATTGCCTCACCATCTATTCAATAAATATTTAATGAGTGCTCACTTTAGGCAGACACTTCTCTTGAGGCTGAATATATGTTAAACAATCATGAAATCTCTCTTCTAGCTTACATCAAACTCTGGTAGTCAGAGAGGAAACAGGTGTAGCTGGGATAAGAAAGGTAAGTGGGCTATGTCAGGGTCCTGCAAATACAGAAGTGGATGCCCACAGTCATCTATTGGATGGATCACAGGGCCCCTAATGAAGGAGCTAGAGAAAGTACCCAAGGAACTAAAGGAGTCTGCAACCCTATAGGAGGATCAATGATATGAACTAACCAGTACCCCCCAGAGCTGTGTCTCTAGTTGCATATGTAGCAGAGGATGGCCTAGTTGGCCATCAATGGGAGGAGAGGCCCTTGGTATTGCGAAGATCATATGTCCCAATTGAGGGAAATGCCAGGGCCAGGAAGCAGGAGTGGGTGGGTTGGGGAGTAAGGCAGGGGGGGAGTGTATAGGGGGCTTTGGGGATAGCATTTGAAATGTAAATGAAGAAAATATCTAATAAAAAATAGTTTACAGTGAAAAAAAAAGAAAAGAAAGAAAGGGAAGTGGGAAGATGAGATTGAGAAAGTCAAGAGTGGTCAGTTTACCCAGGCCCCTAAAGGATGTTTCTAAACTGAGGGATGGTTGAAGCAGGGAAATGACTTGAGCTAGCATACATTTCCTCAAGTTCACATTGCTACAAAGTATAAGTAGGCAAATGCCTAGTAAAGTGAGAGAGAAGATTGTCTCAGAAGCCCAGGAGAAAGATGCAGTGGTCTGAACAGTGATGTTGAGGTGATAGTATGTGAAAATTCTTTCCAAAAATCACATTATGATGCTTTCATTCTATGTCAGCCTGTTCCAGGACCATAGTCCAGTAAGATTATAATGGTGCTAGAAATTGCCCACTCTACTGTCTATGTTTAGATACACTTACACGTTATAGTTAGTGCTGTGTTACAATCACATGTAATAATCACATACCATCTTGCTATACATGTTTGTATCCTTAGAGCACCAGTATATACTATATAACCCACGTGTATAGTGGGCTAGAAGTACCATCTATGATCTTTTCACAAGAAAGAGAATACCTAATGGTGTATTTCCCACAATGTATCCCATATTTAGGGTGTTTATGTACATGTGGTTTTGTAAATATACATAGACACATGGCAAAACTGATAAAGTTTTATTGTAACCTGCATTAAAAAATGTTAGAGAATGATATAAATCGGGTCAGAAATACCCAAATGGTTCTACTAAACTTCTGATGACAATGACCACAGAAACTAATTGAGGCATTTAGAGTTGAGCACTCAGGCTAAATATATAAATTAAGAAAAGAAACATCAAAGACATAATTCTGAAGTCATTTACCCATAGATTGCATGCAAACTTGTGAGAGTGGATGAGATCACCAGGGGATGAGTTTAGTAGAGCAAACAAAAGAGGCTTGGGAACTTCTTCGGAATATTCCAGTTTTTAGAGGCTACAGAGCTGAGAAGGAGCCAGGAGACACAGACAGAAAGCAAGGAGGAGAGCTGTGTAAATACTGACAGGCAGCTGCTGCATCCACTGCCGTATCATCCCGGGGTGGGTGCTGAGGAGGAGGAGGACCTCTGGTCAGCAATCTAAAGGATCTAAAAACTCAACACACACAAGAATGCACTCTACATGGCTCTCCTTGATAGAGACAAATGGATCTCCTGAACAAGAGTCATCCCCTTTAGCAGGATTATAAATTACACTGAGGACTTTTACTCTCTTTTACCTTGCAGCCTAATATATTATCCTCATTATCAGTTGTTGCATATTTAATGAGCAATATTGAACCCAATACTAAATTATATTAGTCATATTATAGTTTTTAGATAAAGTTCTTGAAATTTGGCTGGATGGGACTTCAATTAAATAATTGTAATGGGCATATGAATTGAAATTTAATCTAAGTGAACAGAAATCTGTAGTGTAGTAGAACTTATCACTCAGTGAGCACCCAGCATGTACTAATTTCTGGGTTACATGTCTTAGGCCACCATTTCTTCACCAGGTAATAGTTCTACAGGATACTTTGTACAGTTATTCCCACTTTAAAGGGAATAACTTTAGTTATTTGGACAAAATATCTTTGAAGAAAGACTGGTTGGCAATTCAGTAATTTTCCAAGTTTGTCCACTTGGCAGCTGGTTGGACCCTGATTCACAATGGTTCCATACCTGAACATGTGACTATGACAAAATAAATTAATACGTAACTGAATCTCTGTGACTTCTACCCACTCCCTACCCATTAGGACATAGTGACATCTAAACACCACAAGTCTCACACTGTATCTTCTTCCTTTAATTTCCCAGGGAAAACCTTTCTTCAGCCTTCGGGAGTCACTTCAGGAAGGCAACTAAATGTCTCCTGGGGATTAGTATCCGAATGTTCAGCTTCCCTAACAGGGTCCATTTCATTGTGCTGTACATGTCTGTGCTTTTTCATTTAGCTACTATTTTTAGGAAGGAATGGTCTTCTGGACTTGGGTGAGGCCTAAGGAAAGCTAGGCCAGATTCTTAGAACACAGGGAGCAGGTTGCTTTTCCCTTGTTCTGGCAAAAGAATATTAAGAATCAGAGTTAGAAATTCCAACAGGCATTAAGGAAGATTGCAGAATTTGCTCATTCAGAATACTCCGACACCTAAGGTTTAGGGAACATTTCAAAGAGGGGGCAAAAAGATTGTAGGATCATAAAGTTTGCTGGGTTTCTGAATAACATTAGAAGTTACATCGATAAAGTCTTACTAATGTGACTGCCCAACTGTGAGCTGAACAAAGCTGACACTAATGAACATATCAAACTGAACAGAGAAAAGACTGAGACTGCAAACCTACACCAAGAACTATAGGTGACAGAGGAAAGCTGGGAGCAGCACACCAACTGATTGACCAATAGCAAATGGTCAGTCCTGAAAACATACATACAAATAACATTATACAGACTGGAGTTTATATTTAGGAATATATATATATATTATATATCATATATTATAATATATATAAGTATATATTATATATTTAGCCCCCCTATATATAAAGGTTTATATAGGAGAGTTTTGAAAGAGCAAAAGAGGAAGGGATATTATAATCTTAAAAAAAAAGAAAAAGAAAAAGAAAAAGAGGATCACAAGTTTGAGTTGGTCTGAACTACATGGTGAGACCCTTCCTAAAAGAAAACTAACATACACACAAACAGAGAGAGACAGACAGAGAGACAGAGACACAGAGAGACAGAGAGGTGGAGATAGATATTTATATGATGTCATAAATGTCTCCATTTTTCAATTTGGCATCAAAATTATTGGTTCTATATCTTATAACGAAACAATCATTGACATGGATTTGAAATCCATTAACATTTTATCTGTCTGGCTTAACTGGATATATTCTTTTTCCATTTTTCTTTCTTATTTATTTTTTCTTCTCTCACATATTACATCCCAACCACAGTTTTCCCTCCCTCCTCTCCTCTCTATGCCTCCCTCCTCCACCCTACCCTCTCCCCCTGATCCACTCCTCCTTTGTTTCCATTCAAATTGGACAGCCCTCCCAGGAATATCAACTAAGCATGACATAGCAAGTTGCAAAAAGTCTAGGTATCTCCCCCCATATTAGGGCTGGACAAAGAAAGGGTTCCCACAAGCAGGCAAAAGAGTCAGATATAGCCCTGGCACAAGAATATCAAGCTACACGACCATAACATCTATGCAGAGGGACTAGGTCAGACCCATGCAGGCTCCCTGATTGCCAGTTTAGTCTCTGTGAGCCCCTGAGTCCAGGTTGAGTCTATAGATTGTGTTCTTGTGGTGTCCTTGATGCCTCCCTGGCACCCCTACCCCCACCCCAGTTCCTGCAATCCTTTCTCTACCTCTTCCACAGGATTTTCTAAGCTCTACCTAATATTTGGTTGTGAGGTTTTACATCTCTTTCCATCTGGATAAAGACTCTCTGATAACAATTATGCTAGCCTTAGTATCAAGTCTAGCAGAGTATCACTGGGAATCATTTCATTGAGTTTTATTTTATTTTATTTTATTATTTTATTTTTTGCCAAGTAAGGTAACCCAGATCCAGAAAGACAAACATGGTATATACGTATGTACTCAATTATAAGTGGACATTAGCTGTAAAGTAAAGGATAATCATGTTATAATCCACAGACCCAGAGAGGCTAAGTAACAAGGAGGGCTCAAAGGGACTAAATATGAACTGTCTGGGAAGGGAAAATAGAGTAGATACTGTGGGTGGATTAGGGATAGCTGGAGACAGGAACAGGAAGGACTTGGGGAAGGATGGAGGGAGAGAGTAATGGGAGGGACAACTGGAATTAGGGAGCATTTCTGGGTGAGGTAGAAACCTAGTTCAATGAAAACTTCCAAGTTAGTTGAATCTGTTGGTCTTCCTATCCACTCCAGATTCCTCAATCCTTCCCCCCAGCTCTTCCACAGACTCCCGGAACTCTGCCTGATGCGTAACTGTGGATCTCTGTATCTGTTTCTGTCAGCTGCTGGATGGAGCCTCTCAGAGGACAGTTATGCTAGGCTTCTGTCTGTGAATCCAGGTGACAGATACAAGCATAGCCTGAGGCTCCAAAGTAGTTTCAAGCAGGAATGCAGGCCTGCAATGCATCTATCTCTATTGATCCTCTAAGGACAGCTCAGCACCTTCCCCCCCAAATTGGCCAGGGTTGCTACTGCATTCATTTATGTTCCTCTCACAAAGGGTACCTGTGTATCCACAAGAAGACCAATAATGTCAACTAACCTGGACCCTTGGGAGGTCCCAGAGACTGAACCACCAAATAAAGGGCATAAAAAGTATGCACATAAGTAGCAGATGTACAGCTTGATCTTCATGCAGGTCCCCCAACAACTGAAGTGGGGGCTGTCTGTGAATCAGTTGCCTGCCTGTGGATCCTGTTCCCCTAGATACGATAACTTATCTGGCCTCAGTGGGAGAGGATGTGCCTAGTCCTGCAGTGACTTGATGTGTCAGGGTGGGTTGGTACTCAGAAGGGAACTTCCCCTTTCTCAGAAGTAAAGAGGAAGTGTGGTATAGGCGGGACTTTGGGGTGAAGGACTGGAAGGAGAGGGGGTGCTGAGATTGAGAAGAGACTAGAGAGAGAGAGAGAGAGAGAGATAGAATGACAGACAGATTCCAAGAAATCTACAAGAATGAACCTAGCTAAGACTCCTAGTAATGGGTATAAGGAGCATGAACTGGCCTTTTCCAGTGACCAGGCAAGACTTTCAGTGGAAGGATTAGAACACCAACCTAGCCATTAAACCTTCAAGCTACAATTTGTTCTGCCTACAAGATGTGCTGGGGCAAGGGTGGCACAGAAATTGTGGGAATGTCCTGTCAATAACTAGTCTCCCTTGAGACCCCAACAAGGAGAGACAGCCCACCCCTGACACTGCCTACAGGGCCAGGAACCAGAGGCTGGATAGCTCAGAGACCTAGGATTGAACCAAACACAACTGAATCTGTAACTGTTCATCAGGTTTACAAATAATTCAGTTTTTAAACTCACAAAGCTTGAGAAAAAGCATCAAATAACTTTTGAATCCACTAGGCATTTCTGCACTAGGTGTTTCATTTTTCTCTTCTATTGTATAAGATGTACTTGTATTTAATTTAGGAATGTGGTATCAAAGCTATGTCTGTAATCAGAGTACAACTTTAAACTGTTACGGCCAATCAGTCTATCTATCCTAGCTACAGAATCTACCTGGAATTGGATGAAGACTCCCAACAGTGCAATGCCTTGTCTTTCAATTTCATACAAGGCAAAATGTTTGGTTTGTTTTGTTGTTTGTCTTAAAAGCAGGAATGTACAAGGCTTAAGTAAATTCATCAACTATTCCAATAGGTATCAGTCATGACTCACAAGCTAAAACTACCTCACCGTATTTCTATCATCTGATACAAAGAACCAAGGCACTTTACCCACTGAGACATTTCCTAAGCCCTGCATTTACACTTTTATTCCTAATTTCTGTTATTCTGACTTCTAACATAATTTTAGCCACGTCAGGCGAGTTTTCATTTTAGCTAGCATTCTTAGAACTTGCTCGTTTTCCAAATGCATTCATCATTGTCTGCATCAGAACGATATACCTGATGACAGTGGTGACAGGAACTTAGCAGCTCCTCTCACATCATACTTCTGAGTCTTTTATTGCTGTCTGCATGAAGTATGAAGCAACATGAAGGGTAATCAGCCAGCAGGCATTTTTAGGTCTTGTGACTATCAGAAACTATCCTGGAAATCTCCAGCATCATGTTTTCCACTGTAGACCACATAGATCTATATAATGTAGTAATGGCTCTGTCTGGGAAAGACAGATGTCCTGACTCAACATTTAATCGCAGGAAATGACACTGGAGGCTGAGAAAATGTCAGTACTGGAGATGAATTGTAGGCTGAGAATTGTCTGTTCCTTCCTTTTTGGTTTGTGTAGGATCATCAGGCAGATACCTCTATGTAAGAACCCATCCCCAAAAGGAAGACTTGAAGTAAAATGTGTCTATTCTTTCTCAGAATCATGTGGGCCAGCTCTTCTGCAGTTGGAAGGCTGTAATCTTGGCTGGGATCAATCAAAGAGCTGTGCCTGCAGTATCCTGGCTGTCAGCTAGGGCCACTTCAGCTCTCTTCCGCATGGTTTCCCATCTGTCAGTAGGCCAGACTGAGCATCTTTACATAGCAATTCCCAAGCTAGATCCCCAAAGGCTAAAAAGGGAAGCTGAAAAGTTTCTTGAGGTCTGGTATAGGAGTTACATAAGGTTACTCCTCTCACATTGTGTTCATCAAAGCAAATCACAAGACCACTCCAAGTTCAAAACATAGACACAAATAATGCACATGTTCTCCGGCTATCTCAGAAATGCAGCTCCTGAGGATGTGTCCTGCTCAAATATATGTGGCCAAAGGGACACCAAGCTGTGGATCCTGCAACTGGACTATACCTCGTGAGAAAACACCTTTTTGTAATTAGTACACAGAAGTCACAGCCTAGAAGTAATCGTCTCAGAGGATCGAGAAATGGTCTCTCTATATTCTGTGCTTTCTGCCCTATCCAAATGGGCCTGGGGTACTCTGTCTCAATGTCCTTGAGTCACAGAATTAGCTGCCATAATTTCTGCAGAGGCCATCTTCTTTGCCATAGGTCTTTATCTGGGTCAACTCTGAGGAAAACGGGCTCAAGTACCTGACAATCACTAATCATGACTCATCTCAAACTTGCCATCCCACCTGTGTCCTCACATAAAATCAAGTGCATTTCTTTATCAAGGATTCTAGAGAGCTATAGAGAACCGATCAACCCACTGATCAGTTCACAATTTATAATAGCTAACTTCTAGTGAACAGTCATGATTAGCCAATGTTCTAAATATATTAGCTGTGCTATGTTATTTAATCATTAACACCCAAAAGACAGAAATCATCATTATCATCATCAGTGATGAAACTCAGAAAATAAGATGATCTATTTATATTCCAAGTACTAGCATCACTATTAACTTTGAAAATTCTCCCTGGTCTATAGAATAAGTTTCAAACCTTCAAGCACAGAACATCTGTGAGAGTCTCAAAGACGGCCTGTGACTATGCTGTCTTTGTGGCCTCTCTTTAAGAAGGCTCATGGCAGAAGTTTTATACCCGGCTCTGACTCTTTTTTTTAATTAATTTGTTTGTTTGTTTGTTTGTTTTTCAAGACAGGGTTTCTCTGTGCAGTCCTGGCTGTCCTGGAACTCACTCTGTAACCAGGCTGGCCTTGAACTCAGAAATCTGCCTGCCTCTGCCTGGGATTGACCTTTCTCTAGCACTCCTTTATCAGTTACTTGCCAGTAGGAAAATGCTATGGGTTGCTGGCTTTGCAATGTGTCAGTGGTGCTCTCTTGTACTGGAAAGTCTCTTCCTTCTCCCTTAATTGGAAGACCTGTTATCTATTCAGTTCCTTCTAAGACTCTGGGTCTAGTCAAACTGCCTTAAATAATTATTTCATCTATTCCCCATAATAACTATATTATTAAAAATATTATCTTCTTTTTACAAATAAGAAAACTGAAGTATTAAGTATTCTTACCTCTCCATTCTCCCCAAACTTACATAACTAGAAGTAGAAAGACTTCATTAAACTCTTAGAACTCTGATTCCAAAGCTAATGATCTTAAGCATAATTCAATGCTGGTCCTATTCACAGCTCTCTGTGACTATACTGTGAAATGGTAATATTGGACTATAATCAAAATACATTGAAAACATTGTCTCTCAGTAACTCAATGTGCTTTTTAAAAATGAAAAAAGAAGGCAAAATAATATGAATTATGTCTGAGAAAGCATAAGGAATCATACTATCAGCTATTTACCAAAATCCCCTTTAGTACATGTAAGTCTGTCTGTAAATAGACATATACAGTTTAAATGAAATTCTCTCATCTAGGCTAACAAGAATGCCAACAGCAGGCATAAGAAACCCTCTTTTGAGTTGTTGTTCAGGGTTTCTACTGTCCTTGGTTGTCCCCAGAGTTGAAAGGTAAGTCCCTGTTGCTGAAGTCACCAGGCACTTGAGACCCGTTGCCCACAGGCCCTTGAGCTGGAACTGATATGAATGCCCCATTCCCTGACGAGCGTCAGTCAGTAAAGTGTCAGCCATGTAAGCTGAGGACATGGAAGTCCCAGAACCCACACATAAAGTATTCATGCTTGCCACAAGCCTCCAGCCCTACTGCCAGGAGGTAAACTCCTGAACCTTCGGATAGCAAGCAAAATCTAGAGCTTAGGTTTATTGAGAGACCCTGTCTCAAAAACTAATAAATACACTCAACATCAATTTCTGTCCTCTACATGCACGCATGTGCACGCATTCTCACGAACAAGTACACACTACACATTTAATAAAACACACACAGAAAGAAGTGGACATGTAACAGGCTATATTTAAAGATCCAAACGAAAGCAAAGAGATTCATTAGGAATATATTTTGAGCATACAACACAAGTGCAAAACTCATTTACATAACTACTACTACTTTTGTTCATTGCTTAAATTCTATGACTTAATGCCCATAGTGATTAAACGAGCTAACCAAATCAGAAAAACAGATGCGCATAAGAAACACTTAATAAGAAAATGATTTTTCAAATTGTGAGTTGCCAGATATGAGGGATGAGAGAATGGAGAAAGTTGAGAATGGCATCCATTCAAAGAGAATAGCTTTGTAAAATAATATAAATCTTAGAAAATATCACCACGTTTTATTAAAAACCATGTACTTTATTAGCTAATTCTTCTAAATCATTTCACGAAAATATTACAGTTAGTGACATACAAAACTTGAACTGTTAATTGTGCTTTCTTATAATTAAGCAGAATGCAATTTTACATCTTTGGCTTTGACAAATTGAAACTTCCATGGACTTTAATTAAAAGCTGCTTGTGTATCTGAATATCCACTGTATGGGTAGGATAAATGTCTAAAACAATAATGTTTCAAATAAGCAAGTGGTGTTAATGAATGAGATTTATTGGATGCTTCCTAGGATTTAGTGCATATTAGATGTATGCTTAGAACATTAGCATTGTGTTCTGCAAATAATACTACCTCATAAGTCCTTTTCATATTATTCTTGGTTGTTTGTGGGCAAACACAGTGACCTAGTTGAATCAACAAATAAGAATTTAATTGTAGACATGCCACTAATACAGGTGGGTCACTCAAATTATAAGCTGTCCCACTCCTGGCTTATGCTAGCAAGCAGTTGACTAAACTTGAAAACTCTATTAGGCATTCCTCCATGTCTTATACTGTGGAAAGTGCTGGAAAAAAAAAACAAAGTAAAGAATTCACTGTCCCGGTAGAAGTACACACATGAAAAACACTTAATATCACAGTAAGGTCATGGGCAATGAGACGTTAGTGATGGCCATGTGCCTAAGATCTGATACTAACAATAATAATTAACAATTCAGAGATAGTAGAAAAGAGAATAAGTATATCGTGCAGAAGAAGCATATGCATTTACATTACATATATACATAAAGACATGGAAATAAAGGGGTAATACTTTGGAGGTGGAAAAGAAGCAGGGGTGTATGAGAGATTAACAACAGGGTGAATATGACCAAAGTATATTATATACATGTATTAAAATATCTTAATTAAACCTTTTATTTTATAATTGAAAAGAAAAAAAACGGTAGAAGGTAGAAACTTTTATGAAGAATCAGAAGTCTGAAATCAAACTGGTAATATTGATTGCATTTACTCTAATTAGACTAACAATAGGGCATAAATATTTTTTTTTTTTTTTGGCCAGGTAACCCTGTCTGTCCTGGAACTCACTCCTCTGTAGACCAGGCTAGCCTCGAACTCAGAGATCCACCAACCTGCCTCTGCCTCCTGAGTGCTGGGATGAAAGGCATGCGCCACCACTGCCCAGATAAATACATTTCTTAAAGAAGTGAAAGCACAGGCTAGCCAATGACTCCAGTCCTGCACCTGCATTGCATGCCTGGCTGTGTCAATGGACTAGATAATTCAGCTCGACTTCTCATACTGTGATTTTTCTTTTTCATTTTAGGATAGAAAATATGATATATGGCATGGCAACGAATAAACCAGAAAATGGCTATTTTATATTCTCTCTGTACTAGATCTCATAAAGCTTTATCTCTTAGCAGCTTAATTACAAGCTGAAAATAATTCTATCAGTTTGGAACTTTTCCTGGGGACTTTTACTTTAAGTAATGCACTTGGATCAAAAAAGAAAATAGTTCTTTTTATCTCCCAACAAGACTGTGACTCCATGAGAGTGGGGATTTGCTTACTACTCTCTCTGTGAGTTTTAGAATGGTGTATAACATCTGCAGGATACTCTCCTTGAACAAAAAGGGTTCATTAGTTATTAAATGGCACTCTGGTTGGACTATTACAGTATATGCCTACTATGAACAAAAACACTAAACTGACATCATCACAGTCTGATAAAAAGCTGCCCCTCTAGTATACGAGCTGGAATAGCAGAGGCACTGTTAATGGGCACCATGTCTTTGGAGATGTAGCGATGGAAGCAGAGACTAGGTATGGTTCCAAACCAAGGAATGTGGGAAGCCACCAGAAGTTGGGGGGAGAAAGGAGAGCATCTTCTCTAGGGAAGGCTGCCCTGGGGATGGTAGAACTTCTAGTCTCTAGAACTGAGAAAGAAAGATCTTCTGTTTGAATACTTTGAGTTTATGCGACTTTTTACTAACAGCTCTGCAGAGGACACATAAGATAACTGATTTAGTGGTGAAAATACGGAAACCCGGAATTAATAGTTTCTGACATGTCTAGATAAGCGAAGAAAACTTGACCGTTGCCCCTCATTTATGGCCTAGTAAGGAGCACGTCTGGGAGAGGGACAGGAAGGACAGTGGAGGAAATGGGGAAGTAGCTATGGAAAGTAAGGAGTATGGGGAAGTACCCCAAACAGTTTAGCTGAAATGTTATAAGGGAGAGCGAAACGGGGGATATGTGTTCGAGGAAGAGATTGTGAAGAAATGAAAGCAAAGAGCATGCCTGCCTTCTGCCTTCTGCTGGGACGAGCCTGCAGAGAAGAGAGCAGAGCCGAGCTAACGATGTGCCGTGCTTGATTCCTTTTCTGTTATTAAGTTAGTACCCTCCCTACCATAAGCATTTATCATCACATCTACGTGAAGAACTTGAAACCAGCATTGGAGGTAAAACTGCAATGTTTCACTGAAGGACTTCAGCCTGGGAGGTTGGGGGGGAGGGGGCACTAACCAGCAGAACTCACCGTAAAACCAAACTTAGTCTTAAAAGGTAGAAAGGCTTCCAAATAAAAACTCAAAACACCATAAGCAAGATTTGGTATAACATTTTACCTCCATTAATTTGTTTTTCTCACAAGGAACTTTCTAGCAGTTATTTTCTTCTTCCACTGACAAGTAACATCACACAGATATAAAATAATGTTACAGAATCTTAGAATTAAACCTGACTCCTGGCTAGTTGATCACCCAGTTATTTTTGTGCTTCTGTATCTGCTGTATTTGTCATGTAAGGCAATAAAAATGTAGTTACCAATTTAAAATCACCAATTCACGGAAGTTTAAATATTTAGAAAGCCTATACATTGTCCATGACTCTCAGACCACCTGTCTTCAGTGACACATGACAGTGATTAAAAAGAAATAGTTATGTCTTGTTCTATCATTATAATAATATTAACCATGTATGCAAGTCATTTTCCTAGATAAAGCTACTTGGAGAACAGAAAAATCACCTGATGACCTTCTGTATTCTAAGTCCTGTGGGAATGGTTTCCACAGATTGTGCAGAATGCTGTTCTGTGAACCACATACAACCAATCCCATCTCCAGTCCTCTCACAGAACACTAACAAACCATCTTGATGGGCAAATTTCAGGTAAAATCTTCTTTCCGTTTTAATGCATGGCAGCCACATGCTGGACATTAAAGCTTTCTGCTTTGTAAGTTGTCTTACTTCTTCAGGTAACAACGAATGAAGATGGCTGGTGTTTTTAACCAAGACGGACTAACCTTTCTCTCTGGTGAACCTGAATTTTATGCTTCCTATTACTCTGCGGATCTCATCTATCTTAAAACACTTTGACTCTTTTCCCAAATCATATATTTGTTTTGTTTTACAAAAAAAAAAAAAAAAAATGCCTAGTTGTCAATTTAAGAATGTCAGCTTCTTTTCTTTCTTGGCTGGATCATTGGTTATGCTAGAAAATTAAATATTTGCCAAGCAAAATAAAAGGCTCTGGGCTTAATTGTTTTTAAAGAAATCATCTGAAGACACACTTTATTTCCCATTCGTCGCTGGCTGTGACAGGTCCTGTTCATGCACCTGGGGGCTTTACAACAATGTGTGTCTTATATCTGTCTCACTGAGTTTCCGCATTTACCGCTAGTTACTATGCTTATTTCATCTCCCTTATTAGGACCATAAAATTACAATTTCCTCCAAGGCAGGAAGAGCTATGCCCTGCCTTTTCTGTCTAAGGAGGTAAAAGGTTTGTTGATCTCTAACCAGAAAGCCTACCCTACCTGGGGACTGCAATTGACTCCCAAAATCAATACATGCAGAGCAAGCAGGCCATTGAAATCCCAGGGGAAGTTCAACAAACATCAGGTGCCATTTTTTCCCTTTGTTTTTTGTTTTTTTCTTCATGTTCTTCTCAATAACGCTGTGGATTGCTGCTCAATAATACTGTGCCCTGGACAGTATAGACAAGCACTGTATAGGAAATGTATTTCTACATACATAAACTTATATGAATAAAACATTCAATCTCCTATGAAGAAAGGAAGGTTTGGATTCTGAAGACAAAGCAGTCAAGTTCTATCTTAGCAACAAACACAACATGTATTGTAACAAATAGGCATTTGCTACCACACAGTACCAGGGGCTGAGTACCTAGACTAACTCAGAAATGCAGAAACAGAGGTTAGAGAGATGGCTTGGTGGTTTAAGAGCAGTTACTGCAGTTACAGAGGACCCTAGTTAGGATCCCAGCCTTTACATGGCAGCTGAAAACTATATGCAACTCTACTTTCAGGGGATCTGACATCCTCTTTCAGACTCCACAAGTACCAGGCATATGTGTGGTACACATATGTATGTGCAGGGAAATCCATACACATAAGTAAGACATAAATAAATAAATTTTTAAAATTTTCAGGAATACTCTAGAAATATTCAAGAGCTGAGAAACATGCTGCTATCACTGTTGGTTGGAGAAAGATTGAGAACCGTCCTCTCCCAAAAGCATGCCAAGTGCGTTATAGTATCCAGCTTTCAGTGTAATGAACCCTTGTGGATTACTGTCATTCCACTGTGCCTTTTAAGGAAAGCAAACTAACACTACTCAACAGACCTGTTTACATTATGATCTTTATAAGTGGTCCTCATACTGTCTTGCCACACATTCAGTAGATCCCCTCAATGAGCACAGACTGAAAAATGCAAGCAGAAACTACGTGAGGCATCTGGGCGGGGAATGAAAGAAGACAGATCAGCAGACTCAAATGGCATCCTTAAGCAGACCAAGCATCCCATGCATCGTGTGCAGTGACATAAGAGCTACAATGTAAAGGGATGGGAGATTAGGTCCTGCAGAGAACAAGGCTACAGTACTGAGACAGAGAGCAACTCAGAGGCGGAGCCTGCTTGGCAGCTTCCAGGCCCTGTGCTGCGGGAGCAAAGCAAGGCTTGAGGAGAGCTGTGTGCCTTATCAGGGTGCCCTGCAGGCTAGAACGGAGGGTGAAGAGCTGTCTCAAATTGCTTTTTCTTTTTTGTTTGTTCTAAATAATTTCTTTATCTTTGAGATTATAATTATACCATCCCAGCCTTCCCTTTCCTCCCACCAAACCCTCCCACATAGAGTATTCTTCTTTCCCCTTCTTAATGTTTTCAGGAACGACTATGTGGTATTGAATAACCAATTGCTGTCATTTTCCTAGGGAAGACAATTTCTCTAACTCAGAACTTCTTAATTGCCCATAGCTATTTGTGTAGGGTTTAAGCTTTGTGACCTTCCCCCCATTTACATGGGCATGTCTATCGTTGTCCATGTTCAGGTCATGCTTAGGCAGTCATGTTGCCAAGGCAGCATAGGCATGGCCTCTGCCAGTCCTAGGAGATACGATCTCACAGCCAACACCCGTTCCTCCAGTTCTTACAGTCTTTCTGCCCTCTCTTACAGAACTATAGGTGTGGGAGTTACTTGGTAGAGGTATCTATTTATACTGAGCTCCACAGCTCTGTATTTTGATTGGTGGTGGTTTTCTGTACTGGTCTCCATCTCCTGAAACAGCCGATTGTGAGTTGTCATGTGAATGCTGGGAATGAAACTCAGGTTCTAGAAGAACATCAAGTGCTCTTTACTCCTGGCCCAACTCTCTACTCCCACACAAGCTATTTCAAAGGAAGTAAATGTAGAGTTTCCAAAACTGTATATTAAATAAATAGTTCTGTGTTCTTACTCACAGTCTATTCTCCTTTAGAAACAAATGACTGACCTTTCTCCATGCCTTGTCCTGCACTGCAGCACAGGGTTAACAAGCCTGACCTCAGGTGGGGCTAGGTTTCTATACCCTATCCACCACTTTTGGATTATGTATCATCTGCTAAGCCATCTCTGCTTCCCTGGATATAAAGAAAGATCCTACAATACAATAATCAAATGCTAACTGCTACAGTAATTTTCTTTTTAATTAATTAATATATTTATTTTGTTTTCTACTGCCATTTAAGCCTCCTCCTCCCAATAGGCTCTGAGCCACCAGCTAGCATTAGCTTAACTACTTAGAAATGAAGATTCGAAGTACCTATGACACAGATCAAACGAGGTGTAACCCTTCACCCAAATACAATTTGAGGTTGTTATGGCTTCCCTGTTGATTAGAAAACCTCATGTTTCCCACCCTCAGAGCAATCTTAAACCCCCAGAGTATTTCTGGCCCATGTGCCTTTAGACAGTAGACAGTAAGCATAGGGCTCTAGTGACAGGGCAACCTCCAGTTTAGCCTCTGTTTTCTATGTTGTCTCTGAGGAAATCTAGCACAACACTAGGCACATGGCTAAGAACAGCTTTGAGGAAATCTGGGAGGTATCTCTAGCTTAGTACATTATAGGCTTAAGTTAAAATGAAGAATCTAACACAGAGGGAAAAAATAGGTATTTGGCAGCTGGGTGACAGATTTTCATCATAAAAGCAAACTTTTCCAACTAAAGGCATGGTCTTCTGCTAATATTGTCTATTTTGACTGAAAATATCAGTATCCTCTTAGTTGGCAATCCAGGTTATAAGTATTTATACATTTATTCATTCATTCACTCATTCATTCATTCATTCATTTATTGAGACAGGGTTTCTCTGTGTAGCCCTAGCTGTCCTGGAACTCACTTTGTAAACCAGGCTGGCCTCGAACTCAGAAATCTGCCTGCCTCTGCCTCCCAAGTGCTGGGATTAAAAGGCGTGCACCACCACCGCCCGGCCGTATTTATACATTTTCACATCGTTCTTGTAGGAGGAACGTCGCCAAGCAGGCCCAGCTGCAATGCTGGCACATGCGCCACTGATCCTTCTTCCCCTAGTCAACCTAGAATCTGCTGGCAGGGCTAGAGACTGCTGATGCTGGATGAGGCAAAGGAGCGAGCCAATGAGAAAGAGACAGGGCCACATCCGGCTACTTGAGAGCCAATGAGATCCTGGGAGGGAGTATAAAGTTTTGCCCATTTCCTGCAATAAATGAATCTGCTCTGCTTCTCAACTGACTCCTGTGTTGCTGACTCTGTGCCTTCTTACCCCTCCCCGCCCCTTTCCACTCCTGAGGGTCTTGGTGGGAATCATAAAGAACAATTTCTCTCCTCTACCAAGCCACACCATACCATATGATATATCCTTCAGTTACTTCCCCTTGTTCTATTCCCAGTGCTATTGCTGCCTTGTCGGAATCATAAGATGGTTTGTTTCTCATATGCTATCCTCAACTTTCTCAAAATACCACCGCCAAGTTATTATTTGAAAGAATAACTCTGGCACTGACTCAAAGACAAATTAAACACCTATTTGCTCAAGGACCTAACACTGCAAAACAAAACAAGGAGGAGAAGAACCCACCACATGGAAGCTAAGCTCTGGCCGTGGCGTCTATCTGTTAACCTTTTGGAGAGTTGCACTGCCTGGAGAAGAGTGCCAAGCCTTCTGCCAATAGGCCTTGTGGTGTAACTGATTTAACTGCCTTGAAGCCGTGAATGTGAAATTCCATGTAAACAACTGCTCGCCAATGCTGAGCTTCATCTGCACTTTGCACTGTTATTTCACCATCTCTATTGAACTGAATTGTTTGAGTTTTTGTTCCTAAGGTAACTGACCTGGGAGTAATCTGTTCATTTGGATTTGTTGATTAGGAAGGGTAAGATTCAATAACGGCTATGTAAAACGGCAACAGAGCACTATGAGCCACTGAAACACAATTTTGGTAAGGTTACTCTAAGTATGCTGCACCACCAAATCTTGTTCCTGGGGGAGACACGATGCTGGGTCATTCATCCACAGACTCTTCCTCTTATCCTATTCACTGAGGGTCCATGGTGGATACTAACTCCTCCACGTCCTCCCACGTGATCTGCAGAATGGACAGTGAAAGCCTGACATAGAGAAGAAGAAAAGTTCATCTTGCTGGTATGGGAGACCGCCATCCTACTGTGAACTGTCCACAGCCTTAGTGATTCTATGGTGAACAGAGCATTGTGTAGCCCACCTATATCAACTCACACACCTCTTCAAAGCAAGTCTTCCTTATTCCTTTCCCTGCCTCCAAACCTTCTAGAATTTTGTCTTAGCTGAACATCCCTTCTTTATTCTTGAATTAACTATAGTACTGCATTGTAGACTTCTAGGCATAAACTTTTATTTAGTTTTGTAAGTACAAAATGTGTCCCTAACAACACGGATGAGAAGAAAACAATCAAACACTATTGGACATCTAAATGCCATAGAAATCATTCTAGTTATAGTAGCTCTGGCCTCATGTAAAAACATAAATAAAAATATATAAGAACACTGATCTTCCTGTAAGTTTAAAGTCACTATCTTGGGGATTCGTTTTATATGAAATACTATATCTTGTTTAAATATCAGTGGTGCTTTGTGTATATAATCTGTGAAGGTTAGGTTCAACTCTCCATTCATGAGTAACAGGCCAAGAAAAGTACCCAATTTAGATTTTAAGGCAGTAAATACTACATACTAAAGGATAACTCTTTGCTTTATCAGCCCTAAATTTGGAGACATTCAATAACCGACCAGGGCAGTGCTAGACTTCCTCCAGGATTTAGTTATTGGGAGACCAAAATACCTTCATCACTGAACCTACTTAGGGGCTTCTAGAAGCTGAAGCAACCAATGGACTCTGTCGTTTATCAGGCTTCACAATAATAGTCCATTCACAACAGTCCTAGTTAAGATGAGAACAGACGCTCTGCTTGCTGTTCAAATGACCACATTCATGTTCACTGTGCACAAATGTACAAGTCCATTAATCCCGAGACATGCTCTAAGAAGACTGTGTGGAGCTGTTACTGGCACCATAGCTTTATTTCAAAGATGGTAAGAGCGCCACAAGTGAACTCTCTTGCCATCTTTCAATTGCAAGACATGAATCTCTTTTAGAGTCCACTTTCACATTGCAAACCAAACTGATATGAGTTAAAACAAAACTATAGTACATTATTAAGAGGATAACACTCAGCTCTAATATTTCTAACTTGAAAATTAAAGTAGAGTTCATTTTGTAAACTAACCTGCAAAGTTACTTAGTTTTCTAAAATGTAAAAATTAAGGCAACTCTTTTACATACCTCACTTAAAATTTCTGCCTACTTTTGAGTGTGACTTATAAAATGAATACTATTAATTAAGCTAAGTTACTATCAGTACTGTCATATATAAAATTAGAGTACAACAATTTTAATAGATATACTATATATGTTCAAGACAGTGCAGTTTGTCTATTAGGATCAGTCATTATAATGACATTCATTTGTTCTGCCATTTCTTTCTGTCTATATTTTAGCTTACTAAAAATTGAATTCCTAAAGTTTGCAAAATTGCTATTTGGTATTTTCTTCTGAATAGTTTTTGAGATGAAAGACCACACTGCTTCACATGGTATCTGTGTACTATTAACTGCCAGTCTAAAAATCTGGTCTTCATTATGATTGGCTGGAAGTTAGAAATTAGCAAACTACAAGTTATGATGGGGTACAAATAAGAAAACAAAATTTTTAACTTTTACCAGAAACTTACATAATACTATTAACCATTTCCATTACAAAGAGAACACTATATAATCTGTCAAATCTACTCCTTCACTCCTAAACTGGGATTAAGTCATTTTTTTTCATCTATTAAAGGAGCTGTGGCTTAAACAAGCATTAAAAGTTTTTATTTTTGACACCTAGCCTGTGTGGAGCAAGTGCACCCCTGTATGAATGATCACTGCCTTGTCAAAGTCACCAATGTCTCAGACCCATTGGAATGGCAAAGCTATCTATTATACACTGGGCTCAGTGGAATGCCTGGGCTGTCCCTGCTCCAAGTACAAATGAATTCAAAGAGGGAGATTCAGGAAACAAAAAAGAGTAACTCACACAAAGGAAAATTGTAACCAGAAAAGAAATAGAAGTTTGAGAGATAGAATAGAGGAAAATTTAAAGACACAAATGTTAAACAAAAAAGAAAAAGATCATCCTGTAATCCAGTATAATATTGTATAAATCCTACAAAGATAAACATGAGAAGTTCCAGAGGGGTGGGGGGAAACAAATTAGTGACACAACTGAGATCCTCAAGCAGGGAACAGGAGGTCCAGAGTAAACAAGTCCACTGAGGGCTGGCAGTGAAGACAAAAACAGATGAACATCAAAGCATGTTACTGAGAAATCTCAGGACTTAGGATACAACAAGCTTCTCAAAAACAACAAAAAAATTCTTCAAAGTACTGAAGGGGGAAAAAAATCAGGCTAGAATTTTGTTTTCAGTAAAACTACACTTGAAAGCATAGAGAGGAGAAGGATTGCTAAGCACAAAAGGACTCAAATTATATTTCCAAAGCACCATTTCTTTTGGAAAGATATAGAGGGTGAGTAGCATTAAGATGAGAAGACAAATAAAGGGAAAAATGAATGGCAGAGGAAATGATAGGGAGAAAGAAAGAAGGGGAGGAGGGCTTCTGGGCAGACTGAAGACAGAGGTCTTAGGTCATGGCTGTAAACCAAACCCATATGATAATTCACTTAGAAGGCCGTGGGTCAGAAAGTTCCAGAAGATACTTCAAAAGGACATGTAATATAATAACACTAGATTTTTACCAGAGAGAAGAGTTAAATCACAGATAATGGATCTGAATTGTATTCATCACACACACACACACACACACACACACACACACACACACACACACACGCTTGTATGCGTGTGTGCTTGTCTGTGTGTCTATGTATGTATGTGTATATGTGGGGGGGTGTATAGATGAGAATGAGAGATTAAATATACTATAATCTTCTTAGTTCTGGACAGCCTTCTCAGTGATATAGTAATATAAACACTGACTACAGTTATACTATAGCTCTTATATAGCTATAGAAGCAAAGCCAGGGATAGGCAAGCCCTTGTGTGTGGTAACACTGTGCTGGGGGTGGGGGCGGGTAGCAAGAGGCAGGAGAAAAGAATAAAGCACATTTATTATCGCAACAGAATCTCCCAGATAATATCTAAAAGTGAAAATTCAGGAAATACAAACAGGATACTCAGACAACAGGCTGAATACTTGGACATAAAATAAAAGAGGAAGAGGGGATTAACATACTAGTGTTACTTAGGTTACCCAAAATAAACACGAGATATACATTAGGATAATCACGCCAAGTATTTATGTGAATCATAGAGCTTTTTATCTACAAAGCTGGTTTAGACTGAAGAACAACAAAGAGAAGTTTGTGTCTAGACTATAAAATAATGACAAACTCAATGTGGTAAACCAGAGGTCTTTGATGCTTCTAACATGCTTGTTACTCAAGTGTTCTCCGGACAGTTTTAGCTCCTCTCAGATCATCATATATCACCCCAATGATTATAACTTTCCATGGTTCAAGGTAAGACACCATACAGGTGGTGTGGGAATTCCAATGAAACTGGACCATAAAGGAAGATAGAAGTACACACAACAGGTAATGCTACTGATTTTTATTAAAAAACAGTATGAGAGAAGACTATAAATACATGTATGAGGATGCATTGTATAATCTACCTGAAATAGCTGTGTAGAAACTAGACACTCACTATCTATCAAAATAAATAAGTAAGACAGACAATCTGGATAGATGTTTAACTGGTAAGAAAACTGAATCAGTAATCAAAAACCACTGGACAAATGAAAGCGCAGGACCAGATGGCTCAACTGTTGAGTGCTACTACCATTCAAAAGAGAACACGAATCACAAACTCTTCTCAAAACTGAAAAGGAAAGAACATTTCCTAAGTTGTTTGACCGGCCTAGAATTACCCAGATAAGAAGACCAAACAAAGACACTACTCAAAAACTACAATAATCTTGATCAATATTGCTGTGAAATACTCGCAAGGAGAAGTCAGCAGCCTGGTTAAAGGATTCTGCACCATGAACAAGTAGGATCTGTTTATATCAGCCAGGTTTAACATGTAACTCTTGCTTATCAAAGTACAAGTATAGTTTAAAAGGAAACTACAGAGGCAAGCCACAGTGTCTCAGAAAGCAAAACACTGGTGGCAGAAGTATTTGCAGAGTCTTACACACCATCATGTCCCTGAAAGGTTTTATTTCTTTCTGTTCTATTCTTTTCCTTTCTTTTTTCTTTTCTTTTTTTAAGCTTTAGCCTAAAGGCTCTCTCCCGGAAGCCTGACAACCTGATCTGGATCCCTAGAACTTTCTTCAAGTTGTCCTCTGATCTCCCTAGGCATGAATCCTGTGTCCCCTGCTTTAAACCCAAAACTAAATAAATGTAGAATTTTAGAAAATAGATAACCCACCAACAAAACAAGTAATTGTGAAACAGTCCATAGTAGTAGCGAAAATTACACTTACAAAATAGAACAATTCGAAAACATCGCATGATGTCATGAATATGAACTACCTGTAAAATGCAAAATTATAGGGAGAGAAAAAATGTAATTGAAGCTGCCAGTGTCTGGCAGGAAGGAACCATGAAGAGGTATATTTTGGTACATACAGAGTTTCTGTTTCAGTTGATGGTAAGTTCTGGAAATGGCTAGTGGTGATGTTTACACATATTCTGACTCTACTTACTGCCAATGAATTACATACTTAAAATGGTAAGACTCCAAACTTTGTTATGTGCACTTTATTATAACAAAAGGACATCTACCTCCTTACTGTAATAGCATTGTAGAGTTGGCAATGTGTTACTGTCAGAGGAAAATGAGGGTAAAGAATACATAAAATATCTATCATTATTCATATGTACATCATATTCTTATCTCATAATGGAAACTTTTTCAAAGTTTTCTTTGCCTTTGGAATGTCTAAATTTTAAAATATACATAGAAACTTTGAAGTGTCAATGGAGATCATGTTAATGTATTGTATCCTATCTTTTATGTGTTTAAGTAATTTGCATGTTTGAAAATATTTGCAGGTCTATATTCACATTTTGACTTGGGAAGAAATGGTTAATCCAGATTTTAAAAACCAAAATGTTTTCTCTAATAACTATATGTTTAGATCTAAGATTCTTTAGCAACTCCTAGACAATTTGAGAAATTAAAAGATAATGTTTCTAAAATTCAGTCCAAGTAATTTAACTTGAATCATCTTAGTAAAACCTTAAGAGAATCAGAGTAAGCATAATCAAAAATAGATATAAAGGTCACAAGGGTAGACAACTGGAGACTTCTGGGTCTTTTATAGGAATTTAATAAGTCTACAAATAGTCTGCCCTAATACTTGACAAACTTTATCTTATTTGTAACTATCTCATTTTATTCAGGAAATGATTCTTTTAAAATTTCAGACTATAATGTTTGTAATGTAATTTCATTTAGGAGAATAAGTATTTTTCCAGAACAAAGACATTTTGTGATTTTTTTAAATAAAACAATCAAAGGAAGAAATCAACAAAGAATAATTCTCTAGGTAGACTTAAGACCTGCTCAACAGGAGGGAAGGCTAGCAATGACTCAGGGTCTGTAAAGTCACAGGTATTGGAGGAGAACCTATCAGCACTGTACCAAACCAGTGTAATCCCTAACAACAATGTAAACATTTGTTCTTATACCCAAGATAAGTGTAGCTCTCGCTGCTCATCAGGGAAACCTCTCTTTGCAATAGACAGAGACCCTACACAAAATCACACACAATCAAATGCACAAGTGTGGAGCCCAATCCCAATGGATAGATCTACAAAATATTCCTGTACCTGAGGCTCAGGAAACATTGCACAATGGGAGTGAACAAGAGAGAATCAGCAAGCTTGCTATGAGATTTTTCTCCCAGTAATATCAGAAGCTACACCAATAAAATCTCACTAACATGACTGTCCAAACATGAGCTGAACAAATATTACAACAGACATGCCAACGTGCACAGGGGAAAGCCTATGAGGCCCCAACCCTACACAAAGAACTTCAGGCAACTAAGGAGTGAAAGAAACAGTCTTCTCTAAGAAGGACTGCACCAATTCATTCTCCAGTACCAAACAGCCATCTCTGAAAACCCATATATACACATACATACATGTACATATATGTATTAAGTAGGTTATATTTAGGGATATATCCACATATATGCGTGTGTATATATATACTTATATATATACATGTATATATGCATACATACATGCACACATGCACACACACACACACACACACACACACACACACACACATATATATATATATATATATATATATATATACATATACCTAAATGCATGCAACAACAGTAAATGAAAAATGTGTAATGACTGAAAGAAAACAAGGAGGAGGTATACGAGAGGGTATGGAAGGGGAAAAGAAAGGAAGAAATAGTGTAACTATATTATAATCTCAAAAAGAAAAAGAAAAGAGTGCAATGTGATGTGTACTACCATATTGTGAGGCCCACCTTCTACTTTGATACACTACCTATTTTAGCACTCTATCTCCACAGGAGGGAATCTATACCTGGGTCTATAAGCTTGGTCAAAAGCCCATGATTAAGGTAGTCATAGGCCTAGGGGGCCACCTACCCTTGACAGTGGACCTATTAGTGCTTGATAACTAGTGATGAAGACAGAGTCTCTCCTTTGGGGGCATGGAAGCTGTTAGGCTGCCCACACAGCAGTGAATGGCCTCCATACCCACACACATTTGGACAGCATTAATTTAATTCAGTTGTTAGTAATAACAACACAAAAGGGAGGGAGGATTGGAGTCAGAAGAGAGGGGATGGAGCATCTTATAGGAATTAAAGAAACGTAATGATTATAATGGAAATAGATTGTATAAATGTATGAAATTTTCAAGGAATAAACTTTAAAAATTTTAACAATAAAACATAATCCCCCCAAAAGACAAAAATTCAGAAAGCCAATCATAATTTGAATGGAAACAACTTCTGAGAGGTACTTAGTTTCCAGTTTGCTCAAAGTTTAAAAGACTGCATCAAGTTTTAGCTGACAGAAAAAAAATATTACCTGTCAAAATTGCAAACTACTGATTTATAAAAGAAGAAGGAAAGGAACACTGACTGGAGGGTGCTGATATAATTCCTGAAATCCATCATAGCACACACATAGTTTCTCTCAAGGACTGGTAAGTGCTACCATACAGTGTATTTTTAACAGCCTACAATCTGTTTTAGAAGCTATGAACCCTGAGTTTGACTATGACAGACAAGTCTTTAAGGAGGATTCCAAACAGAACTAATACAGCACTCCATCTCAACTTAAACACAGGTCAGGCTGAGTCAGAAACACCATTTCCTCGCTGCAGGGTGAAGAGCTCATACAGAGTTCTGAATTTCAGATTTCCTGTAAGAATATTTTGTCTAACATCCTACACTAAAATGTCCAGGCAATTTTTTTCTCTTGTTGAATTGAACAGGTTTTCAAATAAAGAGCTCTCTTGGGTGGCCCTTTTGCACGGGTATGGCCAAGGAAAGGGGGAAGCAGTACAGAAATGAGACCAGGAAACATCTGTAACGAAGGATGTAGTCTCAGGTCTCCACTCAGACGTCGGAAAAGGTGATCAAGTAAGCAATGACTTCCCTATTTCCTACCTGGCTAATGGTCTGTGAGAAAAATACTATTAATCTATTTAATTTCCTTTAAAAACATTTCAGCCTCCAACTGCATTCGCATAGAGCAATCTTCAACCTATCTGTAGTCTCAATATTTTAGCTCTGCATCCATTTATTTTTATATGGAGCAAATATAAAATATTCCCACAAAAGCAATTTGCTACAATACAAAGTGAAAACTCATAAATGTTAACCATGACAGGGAGATGAGAATAGGAATGAGAAGATAAAAAGTTTAGGCTTGGAACCAAAGGAGGAAGAGAAGGAAGAACCACTTGCCTATTGTATGTGTGGCTACATTTTAACAAAAGTATGAGAGAAACAGACCACTGTACAAATAACAAAACATTTATGCTAGTTTACAGAAAGCTTACAAAACCTAGCTAGTAACTGACTGACATTCCATACCAAGTAAGCACAGAAACTTGCCCTAGAAAAAAGTCTGTGAGAGCTCACATCTTCCAAGACCAACTACATAATCAAGACAATCTGATTGTGGGTGAGCACTAACTACCTCAGGACAACTAACATTCTGTAACTAGCCTTTACCATCCCCAGATGCTAGTCCAACATGGGAACTCAGTAACTTTCAAAACAAGAAGAAAGTTGGGAAGGAATAGGAGAAAAAATATGTCTCATAATGAGATGTTTCCTACAGCACTGAAGCCAACTTCCATATGATTGAATTTAATGCTTATAGGAAAAAGTTACATGTGCTTGAAGACCCAATCATGGTTTTACTCCTTAAATACAAAATTGAGGGAAAACAAGTATATAACAGACATACTAGTAAACTTGTAATCCATGAATGTGTGAATGCATTACTTAGTATATACTATTAAAATACACACATGATTTAGCTTATAGTACAAAGTTCATTTGAGTAGATCATTAACTGCACCAAGAGAAAATACGAGGAGCCAAAGATGGAGACGAGCTTAGTTTCATTGTATATTCACATTTCTCTGAAATCTGAAGGGTAAGGACAGCAGAGAGCTCAACCTAACCATCTAGAGATCTCAACATGTCCAATAAGAAAAGAAGGCGGGTGAGTAGCCAGCAGGAAACAGGAGGCTCCAGCTGGACTCTGAGAGTTTTATCATGTAATTAAGCTATCTTATTACTTTCCTAAGAATATCAGAAAAGGAAAGACGATGTGTCTTACACCTGTTGCTGAAACTTCAATTTGTACTTTCCTCCTGTGTCACTGTCTTATCAGATTAATCGCTATGATTATTTGCTCTTTGGACATTGTTCGAGTTTCCTGCATAGATAGCTGCTACACAGTTCAGCAGACACTGTTTCCCTTTGAATGGAAATGTGTCCTGCCTATCAGGGTTTCACTTGAGACAGATGCCCCCTCTCCTCTGTGTCCAGGAAATTTTACGAACTAAATAGTGTCAATAACTGGATGGGGGCCAAGAGAGAATCCAGGCGGGGCTAGTGTACAAAGCAGCCTTTTTCTCAGCAAACCCACAGGGTATTGACGCCCGCCCGGCACAGTGCTGGTGCCCACACATTCCCCATGGCTGCCTCTTTAAGGGAAGGTGTAAATGTCCATGCTGAGCATGACAGACAAATATTTGAGGGAAGTTACAAGTTTTTTTGTGTTCTTTTCCAACTGCAAACCGAAGGTGAGTGGTTGATAAAACGTTGTCGGTAACAAGATCTCTACCATTTCACAAAATCCTAGTTGTAGTCCATAGGTCAATCCTTTGTGTCACAGGCTGGCATAAAAGTGCTCACTCACTGTGCTTTTCGGCATCTTCTTAGTGATATTTCCTTTGTGCTTTGTTCTGGCAAAAATTGTAAAAGGGCAAGTATTTCTTGATTCATTCTACAAATATTTATTACACTCAGACTAAATTCCAGGCACTTTTAGGTTCTAAAGAATCATTTCTTCCGTCATGAAACCTATGTCCCTTAGTAGAAAGAAACAATCGAGTAATCCCCATCTCCCTACACATACATATACACATACACATATGCACATATGCAAATATCCACATACAAACATATACACAGATACACATATACATATATCTGTAACCAACAGTGTAATACATGATAAGCATGCCAAACAAACAAACAAACAAATAAGTCATTTGGAGGAGTGATAGGAAGTGCTCTGGGCTCTGGATTCTGTCCCCTCAGGTAAGGCATCACCAATGAAGTGACATCTAAGCAGAAGCCAGGAGAAGGTGTAGGCTACCTGGCCACCTGGCAGAGCAAGATGAATTCCAGCAGATACAACAGTATCTCTGTGCTTTTTGGATTGAAGGAAAGAATTGCTAGAAGAGATTGAGCCTTATAGGGCACTTTAACGATTTTGGGTTTTACTCTGGAGTCTTTGATGGGTAAAAATAACCTATACTATCCTATTGTTCATGACATGGGTTTTTGTTTTTTCTTTAAATGGTTAAAAGTTACAATGCTAAGAAAAATAAACACAGCGATGTAGCCAATGTAACCACCTTACAGTAATAATCACTTATGGAACAATTAAACCATGTGCTAAGTGACTTAGGTATGTTTGGTCACTTCATCTTGAGGTTCTGCTCTCTAATTTGTGAAGGGAAAGAAAAGATGTTATCAAGAGTTGGAATTTATACCTGGAACACAGAAGAGCCAGACCGCAGTTAATAATTACTGAGGACAACAAAAGAAGAGGCCTTAGTAAAGGGATCCCCACATGTGAAGAATATTGGAGAATTCCATTGCAGGTGTGTTCTTTCCAGGGGTAGGCCAAACAAAATCCTATGTGAACATCCAAGGTGGAAAGGAGTCAAGGAAGCAGGTTGATGGCCAAGTCAGGCCGTGTTATAGGACGGAGAAGAGTGGCATGACATAATGATGCTGTCATGAAGGGAGGATGCTAGCAGGGTGGGTAAATGCTTTCCAAGGTACTCACAACATGCAGCTTGCCACTGGGGAAAAATGCTGCACTTTACTGGGATTCTGCAGGACTGCCGAGTCAGGTCTGGTAGCTATGGGAGAAGACACTAAGAGCAGGCCCTGGAAGCCTCTGTGGAAATGGGAACTTGTATAGCACATGAATCTCTGCCATTGGTTTCAAGCCTCCTAGGACCACAGAAAGATGACCCTTAGTCTCTGCTGAGGACAGTCTGAGGTCACTGTTTAGCTGACAAGGGTGAGCTTAAAATGACCACTTCTTATTGCTTTTTTTGTAGGAAGAGATTAGAGTTGCTTAGAACAGACTACCAAACTACCAAGCCTCTCAGAAGCAGACTCAGGGTTCAGCCACCACTGAAGAACCGGGGGGGCTGGAATGGGGACAGGTGGAATTTACTGCTTCTCAGACCTTGTGCTAAGAACCTTAGATATGATAACTTGTGTAATCTTCATAGTTGCCCAGTGGTTGAAGGACCATCATTCCCATTTCACAGATGTGAGAACTGAAAATATGAAAACTAACTACTATTATTCTGAAAAGACAGAACCAGCGATAAAAATGAGTCCCAATGACACATTGCTATACCATAGGCCAGTGCCTCCTCACTCAGCCCCCCTTAGAGAAGGTTCTTCTTTCAGTAGGTGGCACTAACAGGGATATAGACCCACAGCTGATGCTGGTACTTTTTGTGTTACTGGGGTGTTGTTGCTACTGTTGCTAATTGTTTCCATTTTCATTCTGGAGGTTTGGGCATTTCTTTGTTTTTATTTTCATATTTCTTTTTGGAGAGAGAGAAAAAAAGCATGGATTTGGGTGAATAGGGGGTGGGAGGAGTTAGGAAAGTTGGAAGAGGAAAAGAGGAAAAGAATATAATCAAAATATATTTAAGGAAATGGATTTAAGGAAGGAGAGAGAGAGAGAGAGAGAGAGAGAGAGAGAGAGAGAGAGAGAGAGAGAAAGAGAGAGAGAGAGAGAAAACTTCCCACAGCTCCATAGCTAGTAAAGGCTTTTAGTTCAACTTACCTTGGCTCTTGGCCCTGTATCCCTGACTTTACCTTTCTGGTCTCATCAGTATGGATGTCTGTGGATTCTGGAATTCAGCCTTTCCACGGAGGCCTGAAACTGTTCTTCCTGTCTGCCAATGGCTTAGATATCAAGGTCTTTGATCATGGCAGAAGACAGCAGTTCACTTAGGAGATAAAGAATATGAAGAACTGCTTTCTTTGAAGCTAATGTGACAGGGCACCCTCAAGTGAAAGACTGTCTGAGCCTGCTTTGGAAGCAGGGCAGCATCAGAACAAGAGCTAGCTCCAGAAGGACCTATAGGGAATATCAGGGTCATAGTTGATGCACAGGTCTTCACAATTGTATGATTAAGACCTACAAAGAACACATATCATCCTTCCAGGGACTAAATTGAATAAACAGGAGGATAAATTGGAATTTTAAAAGATAGATTCAACCTAAATTTAGAAAGAAAGATAGGATTCCTGATGGAGGCAGGGCAGGAGAAGGGGGTAACACTCTCAGGTTTGGGAGAAGCCTGAAGCTTTTATGAAACATTATTATGTTAGGTAGGGTTGGTTTCTGGGAATAGAGTCTAAGTTTTCAGGGTTTGAAAGAAAGCACAGTTGCTGAGTTATAAAATCTCCTATAGAAAATGTCTTTTCTCACCACACATCCACAGTCTGTGCCAGTTGAGCCACCGACAAACACAAACCTCCAGTTTTCCACCTACCCGCCATGCACACTGCGCTGTGTAGCTGAGCAACTATACAGGATGGCTCTGCTAGCAAGAGCACCAAACTCAATGAAAAATAAAATGAGATGGATCTCAGGGGCCAATAGAAAAAGAAGCAGCCTCTGATACAGGGGAGTTAACTATAGAAAGAGATGCCAGACCTTTGAGACTTTGGTGCTAATTGCAAATGGTTCTTCTAGCTTATTCTACTTTAACTGTTAATCTTACTCAGGAAGAGTAAAACAGGTTGATGCTTTGTATAAATTTGGGGTTAATGAGAACCAGAGGAAAGGTTAGCAGCTGATAGAGGGGAACAAACAGGCCTCAGCTGGGAGCAGGAATGCAGATAGAAAGTATGCAGGTGACAGGCCACTCCCTAGCCATATCTCTATTGAGCCTTTGTAAAGGAATTCCTCAGCTCTGAGAATTTGAGTCAGTCTCCCTCCCTATCTCTCTCCCAGTCTCCTTCCCTGACTACCTACCCACTTACCTACTTCCTCTCCCCACCCCACCCCCACCCCCCACCCCCTATTCACTTCCCTGCCCCCCTCCCATTCATTCTTAACTCCAGATCCTTGGGAGTCTTGGTTCAAACTGACTTTAGAGGTCCTAGAGTTTCCACCGCTGAGACATAGCATAGCTTTCTCTCAAATAAAGATCCTGGCGATTCTCCGAGGGAAGGGTGCCAGCTATGCCCTCATCTGCAAACACTTTAAGATCAATATAGGCAAAGCCCTTGCTATGCAACCTGGGCTACATCATGCCTAGTGATACTTTTCTGGAAGAGATCTGTGAAGGTGCCCTCGTGTCCACAAAGCCCTGAGCACTTGGGTAAATGCTGCTGTCCCCTTGGGCTACCCATTCTGAAAGCTGGCAGAGCCCCTCCGGGTAGGTCTCCACCAAGGGAGGATCTGGAGACCAGCAAGAACAGTAAGAGTACACACGGTCTATTTGGACCTGATGCTAGGGATCCTGAGTTTCCTTCTGGAGACATGAGAAAGGAAATGAAAGGAGGGAAATGGGGGAGAGGGGTACTACTAAAGCATTTATACCGATGAGGCTTGCTATTCAAAGTGTGGGTTGAGGTTCAGCATCATCTAAAAGCTTGTTGAAAAGCTTTAACTCTGACCTAATAAATTTCAAACAATGCTCCAAGATTCTCAAGTATGTTAAGGTATGAAGGAAAGAAGCTTGAGTATTTATGAACAAATGCCTTTGAGCCACTTGCCTAAGCAGTACAGGGAGCTCCCCCTCTCTTAGGTCAACTGGCTGAAAGGCCTGAGAAAGTTCTTAGAGCTTTAAGACTTAGGCAGTGTAGCAGGCTCTTGAATTTGAAAGCACTGTTATGTGTGCCTTGGAACGGGGCTGTAATTCTGCTATCCCTCATGTATCTACTAGAGATACTGAGGTGTCTACTTCAGTTCAGCTGTTAAAGTCCCCACCACACAAGCTCTGGTTTTATCCTTGACCATCCCCACAGCAGAATCCTACCCAACCCAAGCAGTAGTCAGGAAGACAAGCTTGAAGTTCATGATTGACTCCACGGGAGCAGCTCAAGGACCCTCACAAACTTGGCTTAATAGATGAAGATAAGGAACATGCCCTAGGAGAATGAACTACAAACTCTCTCTGTAAAATCACTAACCCTGGTAGAATCTTGCCTTCCAACTAAGAGTATGGACCAGAAACAGCAGAGTAGAAGCAACAACCTCTGGCTTTGCAGCAGGAGAAATCTAAATTTGAATCTCTTCTTCAATGGTAACTATATCTAAATTAGTCTGGTTATCAGTTGTCTTATTATGAAAACAATAAACATACTTATAACTTAGGATTATATGTGATTATAAAATGATTATTTTGAATGTTGTGTGATGAGCACAATACTGATGCTTAGTAGGAGATTATTGGACACTGAAAAGCACAAATATCAGGTCACCATTATAGGAGTCAAAGTGCATAGGCCTGGAAATAAGACAGGTTTTCACAAAAGGTTATATTCTATGTTAAACAAACTTGGTCCTAGAGCACTGGAGCAAGCGCTGGGAAAAAACATGTGGCTAAAGAAGCCCTAGTCAAGTAATAAGACAGGTTCGATATTCATGTCAGGAGCCAGTGCAACTGAGGTCTCGATGTGTCTGGCATGGCAGCAAGAATCCCTATACAGTTAGGTTGTTCAGCCCACACAGAGAAGCAGGAAAACTAGGGTTACTTCCACCCTAGACCACAACCTAAGGTAGATGAAAAACAGCTGAAAAATGAGAGGGCCTTACTAGTATCAGAGCTGCAGCAGATGGACTTTTTCTTTGAAATCAACAGTATCTCTTTAGAGACAGTTCTTACTTGATTGCCTATAAGACAAGTTCAACAAGAGCTTAAGATTTTGCTTAGCTATTGTGGCTATCTCATGTCATATGTGGCTAATGGTGTCTACCACTTAGCATCCATTTGGATTCTCCCAGTTCATAGAGCTCTCTGGGGAAGAGGTTGAGATACTGACCTACCCAGGCAGCTGTCAAGCTGAGCAAAAACAGTGTCACTGAGGATTTAAAGAAATGTGGAAATTATTAGTTCTCCCAACTGAGTTTAAAGAGGTAAGGAAAGAATATCAAACTCCTGGGAGCTTGCTAGATGATCATAGAGAGCCCATACACTGACACCCAAGAAAGTTGTAGAAGGTCACAAACACTCATTCTGCTACCCAGTGTATAAAAATGTGTGTTCCAGGAAGGACTGCTGGGTTAATAAAGTGATGAGATCTAAGGCTGAGTGGTGGAGAGAGAGAGAGCAATGTGCAACGTGCACACACACACACACACACACACACACACACACATCATGTATCTATTGTCTCTATTAAATAGACATAAAGAAGACGTGTGTGTGTGTGTGTGTGTGTGTGTGTGTGTGTGTGTGTGTGTGTGTGTGTGTGTGTGTTCAAGACAGGATTTCACTGTGAAACCTTGGCTGTCCTGGAACTTACCTTGTACACATTGGGCTTCAAACTCAGAAATCCATCTGCCTCTACCTCTGCCCCTCTGCCCCTCTGCCCCTCTGCCCCTCTGCCCCTCTGCCCCTCTGCCCCTCTGCCCCTCTGCCCCTCTGCCTCTTGTGTCCTGAGTGCTGGGATTAAAGGCATGAACCAACATGCCTAGCTACATAACTATTTTTTTCCATTTTTTATTAGGTATTTAACTCATTTACATTTCCAATGCTATACCAAAAGTCCCCCATATCCACCCACCCCCACTCCCCTGCCCACCCACTCCCCCTTTTTGGCCCTGGTATTCCCCTGTACTGGGGCATATAAAGTTTGCAAGTCCAATGGGCCTCTCTTTCCAGTGATGGCCGACTAGGCCATCTTTTGATATATATGCAGCTAGAGTCAAGAGCTCCGGGGTACTGGTTAGCTCATAATGTTGTTCCACCTATAGGGTTGCAGATCCCTTTAGCTCCTTGGCTACTTTCTCTAGCTCCTCCATTGGGAGCCCTATGATCCATCCATTAGCTGACTGTGAGCATCCACTTCTGTGTTTGCTGGGCCCCGGCATAGTCTCACAAGAGACAGCTACATCTGCGTCCTTTCAATAAAATCTTACTAGTGTATGCAATGGTGTCAGCGTTTGGATGCTGATTATGGGGTGGATCCCTGGCTATGGCAGTCTCTACATGGTCCATCCTTTCATCTCAGCTCCAAACTCCGTCTCTGTAACTCCTTCCATGGGTGTTTTGTTCCCAAATCTAAGGAGGGGCATAGTGTCCACACTTCAGTCTTCATTCTCCTTGAGTTTCATGTGTTTAGCAAATTGTATCTTATATCTTGGGTATCCTAGGTTTGGGGCTAATATCCACTTATCAGTGAATACATATTGTGTGAGTTTCTTTGTGAATGTGTTACCTCACTCAGGATGATGCCCTCCAGGTCCATCCATTTGGCTAGGAATTTCATAAATTCATTCTTTTTAATAGCTGAGTAGTACCCCATTGTGTAGATGTACCACATTTTTTGTATCCATTCCTCTGTTGAGGGGCATCTGGGTTCTTTCCAGCTTCTGGCTATTATAAATAAGGCTGCTATGAACATAGTGGAGCATGTGTCCTTCTTACCTGTTGGGGCATCTTCTGGATATATGCCCAGGAGAGGTATTGCTGGATCCTCCGGTAGTACTATGTCCAGTTTTCTGAGGAACCGCCAGACTGATTTCCAGAGTGGTTGTACAAGCCTGCACTCCCACCAACAATGGAGGAGTGTTCCTCTTTCTCCACATCCTCGCCAGCATCTGCTGTCACCTGAATTTTTGATCTTAGCCATTCTGACTGGTGTGAGGTGGAATCTCAGGGTTGTTTTGATTTGCATTTCCCTGATGATTAAGGATGTTGAACATTTTTTCAAGTGCTTCTCTGCCATTCGGTATTCCTCAGGTGAGAATTCTTTGTTCAGTTCTGAGCCCCATTTTTTAATGGGGTTATTTGATTTTCTGAAGTCCACCTTCTTGAGTTCTTTATATATGTTGGATATTAGTCCCCTATCTGATTTAGGATAGGTAAAGATCCTTTCCCAATCTGTTGGTGGTCTTTTTGTCTTATTGACGGTGTCTTTTGCCTTGCAGAAACTTTGGAGTTTCTTTAGGTCCCATTTGTCGATTCTCGATCTTACAGCACAAGCCATTGCTGTTCTGTTCAGGAATTTTTCCCCTGTGCCCATATCTTCAAGGCTTTTCCCCACTTTCTCCTCTATAAGTTTCAGTGTCTCTGGTTTTATGTGAAGTTCCTTGATCCACTTAGATTTGACCTTAGTACAAGGAGATAAGTATGGATCGATTCCCATTCTTCTACACGATAACAACCAGTTGTGCCAGCACCAATTGTTGAAAATGCTGTCTTTCTTCCACTGGATGGTTTTAGCTCCCTTGTCGAAGATCAAGTGACCATAGGTGTGTGGGTTCATTTCTGGATCTTCAATTCTATTCCATTGGTCTACTTGTCTGTCTCTATACCAGTACCATGCAGTTTTTATCACAATTGCTCTGTAATAAAGCTTTAGGTCTGGCATGGTGATTCCGCCAGAAGTTCTTTTATCCTTGAGAAGACTTTTTGCTATCCTAGGTTTTTTGTTATTCCAGACAAATTTGCAAATTGCTCCTTCCAATTCGTTGAAGAATTGAGTTGGAATTTTGATGGGGATTGCATTGAATCTGTAGATTGCTTTTGGCAAGATAGCCATTTTTACAATGTTGATCCTGCCAATCCATGAGCATGGGAGATCTTTCCATCTTCTGAGATCTTCTTTAATTTCTTTCTTCAGAGATTTGAAGTTTTTATCATACAGATCTTTCACCTCCTTAGTTAGAGTCACGCCAAGATATTTTATATTATTTGTGACTATTGAGAAGGGTGTTGTTTCCCTAATTTCTTTCTCAGCCTGTTTATTCTTTGTATAGAGAAAGGCCATTGACTTGTTTGAGTTTATTTTATATCCAGCTACTTCACCGAAGCTGTTTATCAGGTTTAGGAGTTCTCTGGTAGAATTTTTAGGGTCACTTATATATACTATCATATCATCTGCAAAAAGTGATATTTTGACTTCCTCTTTTCCAATTTGTATCCCCTTGATCTCCTTTTGTTGTCGAATTGCTCTGGCTAATACTTCAAGTACTATGTTGAAAAGGTAGGGAGAAAGTGGGCAGCCTTGTCTAGTCCCTGATTTTAGTGGGATTGCTTCCAGCTTCTCTCCATTTACTTTGATGTTGGCTACTGGTTTGCTGTAGATTGCTTTTATCATGTTTAGGTATGGGCCTTGAATTCCTGATCTTTCCAAAACTTTTATCATGGATGGGTGTTGGATCTTGTCAAATGCTTTTTCTGCATCTAACGAGATGATCATGTGGTTTTTGTCTTTGAGTTTGTTTATATAATGGATTACATTGATGGATTTTCGTATATTAAACCATCCCTGCATCCCTGGAATAAAACCTACTTGGTCAGGATGGATGATTTCTTTAATGTGTTCTTGGATTCGGTTAGCGAGAATTTTATTGAGGATTTTTGCATCGATATTCATAAGAGAAATTGGTCTGAAGTTCTCTATCTTTGTTGGATCTTTCTGTGGTTTAGGTATCAGAGTAATAGTGGCTTCATAAAATGAGTTGGGTAGAGTACCTTCTACTTCTATTTTGTGAAATAGTTTGTGCAGAATTGGAATTAGATCTTCTTTGAAGGTCTGATAGAACTCTGCACTAAACCCATCTGGTCCTGGGCTTTTTTTGGTTGGGAGACTATTAATAACTGCTTCTATTTCTTTAGGTGATATGGGACTGTTTAGATGGTCAACTTGATCCTGATTCAACTTTGGTACCTGGTATCTGTCCAGAAATTTGTCCATTTCGTCCAGGTTTTCCAGTTTTGTTGAGTATAGCCTTTTGTAGAAGGATCTGATGGTGTTTTGGATTTCTTCAGGATCTGTTGTTATGTCTCCCTTTTCATTTCTGATTTTGTTAATCAGGATTTTGTCCCTGTGCCCTTTAGTGAGTCTAGCTAAGGGTTTATCTATCTTGTTGATTTTCTCAAAGAACCAGCTCCTTGTTTGGTTAATTCTTTGAATAGTTCTTCTTGTTTCCACTTGGTTGATTTCACCCCTGAGTTTGATTATTTCCTGCCGTCTACTCCTCTTGGGTGAATTTGCTTCCTTTTTTTCTAGGGCTTTTAGATGTGTTGTCAAGCTGCTAGTATGTGCTGTCTCCCGTTTCTTCTTGGAGGCACTCAGCGCTATGAGTTTCCCTCTTAGAAATGCTTTCATTGTGTCCCATAGGTTTGGGTACGTTGTGGCTTCATTTTCATTAAACTCTAAAAAGTCTTTAATTTCTTTCTTTATTCCTTCCTTGACCAAGGTATCATTGAGAAGAGTGTTATTCAGTTTCCACGTGAATGTTGGCTTTCCATTATTTATGTTGTTATTGAAGATCAGTCTTAGGCCATGGTGGTCTGATAGGATACATGGGACAATTTCAATATTTTTGTATCTATTGAGACCTGTTTTGTGACCAATTATATGGTCAATTTTGGAGAAGGTCCCGTGAGGTGCTGAGAAGAAGGTATATCCTTTTGTTTTAGGATAAAATGTTCTGTAGATATCTGTCAGGTCCATTTGTTTCATAACTTCTGTTAGTTTCACTGTGTCCCTGTTTAGTTGCTGTTTCCACGATCTGTCCTTTGAAGAAAGTGGTGTGTTGAAGTCTCCCACTATTATTGTGTGAGGTGCAATGTATGCTTTGAGCTTTACTAAAGTGTCTCTAATGAATGTGGCTGCCCTTGCATTTGGTGCGTAGATATTCAGAATTGAGAGTTCCTCTTGGAGGATTTTACCTTTGATGAGTATGAAGTGTCCCTCCTTGTCTTTTTTGATAACTTTGGGTTGGAAGTCGATTTTATCCGATATTAAAATGGCTACTCCAGCTTGTTTCTTCAGTCCATTTGCTTGGAAAATTGTTTTCCAGCCTTTCACTCTGAGGTAGTGTCTGTCTTTTTCCCTGAGATGGGTTTCCTGTAAGCAGCAGAATGTTGGGTCCTGTTTGTGTAGCCAGTCTGTTAGTCTATGTCTTTTTATTGGGGAATTGAGTCCATTGATATTAAGAGATATTAAGGAAAAGTAATTGCTGCTCCCTTTTATTTTTGTTGTTAGAGTTGGCATTCTGTTCTTGTGGCTGTCTTCTTTTTGGTTTGTTGAATGATTACTTTCTTGGTTGTTCTAGGGCGTGATTTCCGTCCTTGTATTGCTTCTTTTCTGTTATTATCCTTTGAAGGGCTGGATTCGTGGAAAGATATTGTGTGAACTTGGTTTTGTCGTGGAATACTTTGGTTTCTCCATCTATGGTAATTGAGAGTTTGGCCGGGTATAGTAGCCTGGGCTGGCATTTGTGTTCTCTTAGTGTCTGTATAACATCTGTCCAGGCTCTTCTGGCTTTCATAGTCTCTGGTGAAAAGTCTGGTGTAATTCTGATAGGCCTTCCTTTATATGTTACTTGACCTTTCTCCCTTACTGCTTTTAATATTCTATCTTTATTTAGTGCATTTGTTGTTCTGATTATTATGTGTCGGGAGGAATTTCTTTTCTGGTCCAGTCTATTTGGAGTTCTGTATGCTTCTTGTATGATCATGGGCATCTCTTTTTTTAATGTTTGGGAAGTTTTCTTCTATTATTTTGTTGAAGATATTAGCTGGCCCTTTAAGTTGAAAATCTTCATTCTCATCAATTCCTATTATCCGTAGGTTTGGTCTTCTCATTGTGTCCTGGATTACCTGGATGTTTTGAGTTAGGATCCTTTTGCATTTTGTATTTTCTTTGACTGTTGTGTCGATGTTCTCTATGGAATCTTCTGCACCTGAGATTCTCTCTTCCATTTCTTGTATTCTGTTGCTGATGCTCGCATCTATGGTTCCAGATCTCTTTCCTAGGGTTTCTATCTCCAGCGTTGCCTCGCTTTGGGTTTTCTTTATTGTGTCTACTTCCCCTTTTAGTTCTAGTATGGTTTTGTTCATTTCCATCACCTGTTTGGCTGTGTTTTCCTGCTTTTCTTTAAGAGCCTGTAACTCTTTAGCAGTGCTCTCCTGTAAATCTTTAAGTGACTTATGAAAGTCCTTCTTGATGTCCTCTATCATCATCATGAGAAATGTTTTTAAATCTGGGTCTAGATTTTCGGTTGTGTTGGGGTGCCCAGGACTAGGTGGGGTGGGAGTGCTGCGTTCTGATGATGGTGAGTGGTCTTGATTTCTGTTAGTAGGATTCTTACGTTTGCCTTTCGCCATCTGGTAATCTCTGAAGCTAGCTGTTTTAGTTGTCACTGTTAAGAGCTTGTTCTTCAGGTGACTCTGTTAGCCTCTATGAGCAGACCTGGAGGGTAGCACTCTCCTTAGTTTCAGTGGGCAGAGTATTCTCTGCAGGCAAGCTCTCTTCTTGCAAGGCAGGTACCCAGATATCTGGTGTTCGAACCAGACTCCTGGCAGAAGTTGTGTTCCACTCACTAGAGGTCTTAGGATCACGTGTGGAATCCTGTGTGGGCCCTTGCGGGTGTCAGGCGACTCAGCTGGCAAGGTAGCCGGGGCTCGAGTGGAGTGGAAGGGGTTTGTGCCCCAGATCAAGCCCGGGTAGCCTGCTTCCCTATGTACCGCAGTCTCAAGTTCCACGCGATTGGATTGGGGTAGGCGCTGTGTTCCACTCACCAGAGGTCTTAGGGTCCCGTGGGGAGTCCCGTGTGGGCCCTTGCGGGTGTTGGGCAAGACTCTGCTGGCAAGGTAGCCCGGGGCTCGAGTCTCGAGTCGAGCGGAAGGGACTTGTGCCCCAGATCAGGCCCGGGTAGCCTGCTTCCCTATGTACCGCAGTCTCAAGTTCCGCGCGATTGGATTGGGGCAGGCACTGTGATCCACTCACCAGAGGTCTTAGGGTCCCGTGGGGAGTCCCGTGTGGACCCTTGCGGGTGTTGGGCAAGACTCTGCTGGCAAGGTAGCCCGGGGCTCGAGTCTCGAGTCGAGCGGAAGGGACTTGTGCCCCAGATCAGGCCCGGGTAGCCTGCTTCCCTATGTACCGCAGTCTCAAGTTCCGCGCGATTGGATTGGGGCAGGCACTGTGGTCCACTCACCAGAGGTCTTAGGGTCCCGTGGGGAGTCCCGTGTGGGCCCTTGCGGGTGTTGGGCAAGACTCTGCTGGCAAGGTAGCCCGGGGCTCGAGTCTCGAGTCGAGCGGAAGGGACTTGTGCCCCAGATCAGCAACTATTTTTTAAGATTTATTTTTATTTGTTTATATGTATAGGTGTGGTTTTGTGTGAATGTATGAGGCATGTGTTCTAAGGCCAGAAAGGGGTGTTGGATTCTCCATAGATAGAGTTATAAGTGGTTATCAGTTGCCCAGTGTGGATGTAGGAGTCAAATTTAGGTCCTATATTGGGACAGCGAGTACTCTTAACCACCAATCCATCTCTCCACCCCTAAAGTCACCATTAACATGTTCATTTTATAGAGAGAAAACCAAGGCACAAAGAACTACATAACTCTAAAGGATATACAAATAACAAATGCCTGAATTGGAATTTGAACCCATACCACAAGGTTTCAGATCATTTTCTTTTCACTACTACTAACTGTAGTTAAATATGAGTAATGTGATACTGTAATGTGTACCTAGGCTGAAAATGGGCATCTGTATTCTGTGTATAGGGGTCATACTTAGAAATGGGAAGAAAAAGCAAACATTTTTACAGTTAAAGACAAAAATAAAAGTTTTACAATTATGATACCTGCATAAAGGGAGAAGCTCATAAAGTGTCTTAATTACTGGAAATCGAGTTTTACCTAACTAAAAGCAAACAGGTTTTAAATTGAATTTACAGAATACCAAAGCCAGCTGAGACACTCACTGGTAGTTTCAGTAAATACAGTCACCCGAAGCCTTCCCGGTAAAACCTCCAAAACATTACAAATTTACTTCACTTTGAGAGCATCCTTAACAATGATACCCACAGGAATTTGATTTTACTGAGAATGGCTTTTTAGTCTATTAAAATGACACATGGAAACCTAATCTTGAACAATATGACAAAGTTGTTGACTGCTGGGAATCAATGTTAGCAGTCAGAACACACTGACAAGCTGTAATCAAAGACAGCTCATTTCCAAAAAGCTAAGAAAATAAATAAATAAAACACCCTGAAGCAGTCTTCAAAGCCAGATGACAGAATTCCCATCAGCCGTGGAGTGACAAACATCAAAACAATGAAAGCTGGGATGGCAGGTTACCACTAGTCATTGAATGGGTGGAGAGTCATAGGGGACACCACCCCCCCAAGAAAGAAATGTTACCCAGAAATATGGCTAGACAAGAAAGAATTCAGATGACTGTCACATCCATGCCCAATAAAAATGGCCATATGCTTCGTTCTGGACTTCTCACTGCTACTAGAAATATCAATAGAACATTTAAAAGAACTTTAGTAAAATTTTGGGGGGTTTAAAAAATGTCCATAGGCTTTTTAAACCTTTCTGCAAAGCTGGGTCACATTCTCATGATAAAGAGAGTCATATTTGTTTTCAAGACCTTCATTTTAAGGGGCAGAATGGTTCGGTGCAGGGAAACCGAGAACTGGGGAAAGTTGTAGTCTTCCCTGCAAGGAAATAAACTACAAAATAGCAATTCCAGATAATGTCATTTCAAGTGACTCTTTGCTTCTGAAAGGTCAATGATTAATAGAAGATGCACTCAGGCATTTGCTATGTGACTACTGTGATGACAGCCAAGGTAGCAGGTAAGGGGATTTAGTCAAGAACAAATATTTGAGAGGTATTACTGTGACAGACAAGGGGCTTGCAAGGATGGGCCTGTAAAAGTCAGAGAATGTCTATCTTTGAGGAATGCAGCATCTATTTAATTGAAAAGATAAGCATGATAGCTGCCATACAATGGTAAAAGGGAAAGTTGCATGAGTTCAAAAGAAGAATAAATACCCATATCAGCCAGGCTCAGTGTATAAACACTCCCAGTGATTGGGACACAATCTAGCATTGTCCTGGTTCTAAGAATCATTTACCACACTCACATCATTCTTTCTATTGTAATCCCTTATCTCCAACCTCAGTTCTCCATTTTGACTTAACTAAGAAGAACACAAAGTCAGATGATGTCTAAGTCAGACCTGAACCTTTTACCTTCCGGGTTTACATAACTGTATTGTGTATTTGAGGGAGAAAAGAACCACAGGAATTCTGCTGCTCTCCTCAACACAGTTGAATGGTTAACTCAGAAGAATAAATAACATTATCACAAATGCACCTCTTGCGAATCAGTAAGCCAGAAAAGAACCAACTATTGGCCAACTAATTTATGACTCTGTGAACATCTCCTTAGGATGTCTTTTCCTGTTTTAATACAAATATTCTCGTTTCTGAGCCAAACTCACACAGTAACAATCTATAGTAATAATTCAAGTTTATTAGTGTTTCATGTAGTCTTCTTTCCTATTACTCAGCTGGAATACTGCTACACTGATAGTCTAAGTTATTTTAGATTTCTGAGGCAACGAATTAGAATATTTGGTTCATATCCAATACTTGGGACTATGAAAACATTTCTGTTTCTAACCATTTTAAAGGGCTGATAGGAGTTGTGGGACATCAGAAAATTGCTGGCTTGTTGGAAGGTTGCCTGTGCAGACAAAGGAACAGCTGGTAGGTGGTGCTTCAGTTTGGACATTCACAGAGGAAAGAAATGCTACAGGTATATATCCTCTCCCAAATAGGACCAGCATCATAGTACAGTGGAAGATGCAACAAGCCTGATGCAAGAGAGAATGGTCATGGAGCTTGCAACTCGGATGGACCTAAAATGTGTAGACTCGCCTGTTTACGGGAAAGCAGAGAAGCAGGGTCAGAGAGATGGATCCATGGGTAAAAGGGCCTGCTGCAAAAGTCTGATGATCTGAGTTCAGTACCTAGAACTTGTGTGAGAATGAAGGGGGAAAACCAACTCCACCAAACTGCCTTAGGGCCTCCACATTCATACGATGGTATAAGCACATGCCCATTCTCACACATACTTCTTATGAATTAGTGGACCAATGGTAGGTTATCATTCACAGACACATTCATCAACACTGGCAGGGGTTACTTACAAATGGAATGAAGTTTCACATAGGGTATTTTACCTGGATGGATAAAAACATATAAAACCATCAACACATACATCTTCAATTTGCCTTTTATTCATCTGGAATAGATTATGGTAACTCTCCTTTTCAATGGACTTAGCTATTTAAAGGAAAAACTACAATGTTGCTTATGAACGTTAACTGAGTCACTGCCAGCTTTGTGACAATCTTCATCCATGCTGCACAGGAGACCTAGACGACCCTCTGTGATACCTACATGTATGTATACTGTAATTTTTAAATTGAATTGCTCTTTACTTCTCTAGCAAAACAGCCACTCTCCGTATACTTCCTGAGTCCAGTCTTTTCTGTGCTGTCAGCCTTGGCTCTCCACCTCTCTCCACACTCACACATTGTATACAAAATTTCAACTCCAACCAGGCAATACAACCTCAGATTGAAATTTACTTCTAGGCCCTATCTGTGGGTCAGAAATCAGACCTCCAGAGATTTAAATTTGTGATAAATAAATTTCTGTTTTGTATTACAATATTACATCTAAAATGGAGTCTATAGTTATTCCCAACTCTGACCTTGTATTTCATCCCCATAAAATACTATACATACATCATTTAAAATATGACCCTTCTGGGGGACTGATACATCAACCAGAGTCCTACATCTCCCTCCCACATTATTTTCTAGTGGAACAAAATGTGCAGTTTCCAGCATCCATAATCCTTGGCAATAACAATATAGCAGAACTATTTGAAATACATTCAATGGAGAGAACTCAATAAAAATGATTAACTGATGCGAAGAACAGGAAATTTGTTTTTTGATAGAATTAAGTAAGTTTAAATTGACTGGTCAATTTAGCCAACTCATTTAGCTCTGTGGATCCATGTGCACAAAGCCTATATCTTTGCAGTAAGGATCTTCTGTAGCAAATCCCTTGGCATTGTCACCTTGAAAGACAATGATCTTCCACATTGGAATAGCTGATAGCTGATCCCATTACAGGTCATTATTACTCATCTCATGGTCTAAATATAGAAAATGACTTAGACTTCCAGACAACAGAAAGTGACAGGGACCAGCCAGCTATACTCTTTAATCTGAAACACTGACACAAAAGCTATCAAACACAGTACACCACACAGTAGAGTAGTGCCATCCTTTAGAGAAATGATAGTTAAAAGACGCCTAGGACTGTAGCAGCTAACTGCCTGGAGAGACTTTCCAAGTGGCAAAGGCAGGAGGGAGAGGAGAAGGGCCAGGAAGTTTCTTCCAGAGTTGAGGAACAAAAGTTAGAATCCAGGAACTGTCAAGTGGTTACCCAGTTCAGCTGCAGAATGCAGAAGGGCTACATGCACAGCAAGTACTTGTGCTTGTGGCTGACTCCTGATCAGCATCATCAATTGATAAAACTATCTCAACAATAGCGGGCAATGCATAGCTACTAAGTATTCATATAAAAATCATTTTGAAGTGAAAATATAATTAGATGAGGCACAAGAGAGAATATTCCAAGGATATTAAATTAAGTAGTGGGGAACATTAGTCCTGGAACAAAATCTGCTCTCTGACTGCTGAAGAGACTTGTTTCCCACATAAAATAACATCAACATTAAACCATCCACTCTGCCATATGTTTCTGCTTTCTTTGCCCTTCTCTGTGCATGAAAGCCTACTTCTTCTGCTTGTCTCATTCCACTTCATAGAGTGTAGTATTGCTGGACTCTAGAATCAAACCTAAAAGTAAAATCAGACCATTGCACTAAAGTTTTGTGATTCTGTCTATTAACACAACCTATAAAAACAAGTTTAAAAAGCCAATCAATTAAAAAAAGACCCCAGAAATTAGCAGGCAATCAAAAAGAGTCCAGTTAATTCTATTCTGTATGTCTGAGAAGACAGAAGAAATATTAACATATTAAGTAAGACAGAAGATTTTAAAAAGTAAATTTCTAGAATTTAGAAATATAAGATTAAAACATGCATCAAATTGGATTTATAGCTATATGAACAATATGGAAAATAATAAATTGAAAATCTAGCCATGTAACTATCCAAAATGAAACAGAGTGGGACTTATAAAAGAATATGAATTGAAAAGAGTGAGATGCTTTCAACAAACAACCTCATATGCACACAATAGAGTCACAAAAGGCACAAGAAGCTGCAGAGGAGTTGGAAAATAATGCCCAAATTTTTCTAAGTCTTATGAAAACTACAGGCCCACAAACCCAAGAAATTAAACAAACCAGGATGAAGGAAATATGAAATAAACTGAACAAACTACCACCCAACAATTTTAAACCACAAGAAAAGGGGCCCTGAAGTATAGCTCAACACTCGCAGGTAACCTGATAGACCCTCCTCTCAATGGGGCTTGCCAGCCATGAGCACTGAACTAAGATAATATGTAAAGCAGTACACACACACACACACACACACACACACACACACACACACATATACCTTAGTAATTGAGACTTGTACAGTCAGTAAAATTTCATTCCTTTCTCCTTTCTTTTTTTATTTTTTCCTTTCTTCTTTCCTTCCTTTCTTTTTACAGGTTCTCAAGAAGCCATGCCTACCCTTGAACTCCTGATCTTCTGGCTTTAGCTATGCAAGTTCTGCAACTACAGATGTGCACCACCAAAACTACCACACTCAGAGCAATGGTCTATATTTCAAAAACACGTAAAGTTAAGGCTTTTTAAGATACACATATACTGAAATTCAGATTAAGGGGAGGGCCCAAGGCCTGACACTATTACTAAGGCTATGGAGTGCTCACAAAAACCGATCTATCATGACTGGCCTCTGAAAGGCCCAAAAAGCAGCTGAAAGAGTCAGATGCAGATATTTGCACCCAACCAATGGACAGAAGCAGCTGACCCCTGTTGCTGAATTAGGGAAGGCTGAAAGAAGCCAAGGAGAAGGACAATCCTGTAGGAGGACCAGCAGTCTCAATTAATCTGGACCTCCAAGATCTCTCAAATACTGGACCACCAAACAGACAGCAAACACCAGCTGATATGAGGCCCCCAACTCACATACAGTAGAGGACATCAGGGTCTGTGTTCATTCAGAGATGAAGCACCTAACCCTCAAGAGACTGGAGGCCCCAGGGAGTTCAGAGGTCAGGTGGGGTGAGGGTGGGGACATCCTTGTGGAGATGGGGGGATGGGGAGGAGGAATGGGATGTGGAACAGTCAGAGGGTGGATTGGGGAGGGGAATAAAATACAAAGTATAAAAAAATTAATTAATTAAAAATTTTAGAAAAAGTATGATTGAGCCGGGTGTGGTGGCACACGCCTTTAATGCCTGCACTTGGGAAGCAGAGGCAGGTGGATTTCTGAGTTCGAGGCCAGCCTGGTATACAGAGTGAGTTCCAAGACAGCCAGAGCTATACAGAGAAACCCTGTCTCAGGAAAAAAAAAAAAAAAAAAGGTATGATTGAGACTGGAGGCCCTAAGGAGTGAGGAGGTCTGGTGGAATGGGGATAGCAGAGTGGGGATTCCCTTATGGAGACAGGGGTGGGGGAGGAGGTATGGGATTTGGAACAGTCAGAGGATAGACTGGAAGGGGGATAAAGTCTGACTATAAAAAATGATTAAATAAAAGAAATAGCAAAGAAATTAAACTATGATTGAAATTTAAGGTATAATATTACCAAGTTCAGATTTAGCAAAAAGTGACCACATCCCTCAGTTTTGTGGCTCAGTTGGTATTCCATGGTATGCCTCCATTCAAAGTCTTGTCTTGTTACAAAAAAAAGTATGCTTACCATTTCCAGATACCAGAGAAATGTAATTTAAAAATACGTGTAGTTGATCTATTTCTAGATTTTAAATATTTATTCATTTTATTATTTTATGTGTAGGAGTGTTTTGTCACAGTCCTTTGCATAAGTAACTAATCCTCAAAACAATTCTCAAGCTCCAATGTCCAGATTTTTGAGATATTTTAACATTCTTATCTATGAATTATATAATTTCTTGACATAAGTTAATGGTGTACATCCATAACCGTAAGTAAAAATATTATAATAATTCACAGTAAAAATAAAGAAAGTGATCATATTTTGATAAAGCTATATCAGTATTTATATCAAGTGTTAGTGGCCTATATATTACCACTTCAACAATAAGTGAAAAATAACAGAGCACAATGTCTTAGTGTTTTACTGCTGTGAACAGACACCACGACCAAGGCAAGTCTTATAAAAACAACATTTAATTGGGGCTGGCTTACAGGTTCAGAGGTTCAGTCTATTATCATCAAGGTGGGAGCATGGCAGTATCCATTCAGGCATGGCGCAGGAGGAGCTGAGAGTTCTACATCTTCATCCAAAGGCTGCTAGTGGAAGACTGACTTCCAGGCAACTAGGGTGAGGATCTTAAGCCCATACCCACAGTGACACACCTATTCCAACAAAGCCACACCTCCAAATGGTGCCACTCCCTGACCCAAGAATATACAAACCATGACACATAACATCTGTCAATATAGCTCATATGGTAAAATGCTTGCCTAACTTGCATGAAGGCCTAGGCTCAGTCCCCAGCAGCACATTAAGTGTGTGGCTGTGTACACCTATAATCCCAGAACTTCTGAGGTGTACGTAGGAAGATTAGAAGTTCAAAGTCATCCTTAGCCACATGGAGAATTTAAGGGTAGCTTGGGGTACGTGAGGAGGCCCTGTCTACAAATAAATAACACTTAAATTACTCATTAAAAATCATATTGAACTTTCAAAATCAACACCAGACTGAGTTACCTACTCAAAGACTCCTTTAAATACAAAGTCATAAATCTTTTTAAAGTGAAAGGTTGGCAAAATACGTGCCATGTTAACACTGAAAGAAGAAAATTAAGTGGCTGTATTAATAAATTCTAGAGAAAGTAATATTGCCAATAACAGACTGGATTAATACAAATAATAAAACTGACCACTGAGAGGACATAATCAGCTTCGACATTTATAAACCTAATAACAACGATTTAAAAACTACAGAACTGTCAGAATAAATACACAAGTGCACACAGATGTCAACAGCACTGTCTCTGTGATTAATGGGGCAAGTTCTAAGAAATCACTCGTGGATTACCAACCAACCTGGCTAACACCTACAAAAGAATGCTCACCACCAACACCAGGATTGTTTTTATGTAAACATTTGCGGAACTTACATACAATATTGGATGATGAAACAGTCTCAGTAAAGTTAAAAACAAAACAAAACAAACAAACAAAAAAACCTCAAGTCACACTAAGTATATTTTTGTATCACAAGGGATTAGTTAAAATAGAAATCTATGTCAGCGCCGTATCACAAAGACGTCAAGGATCAGCAAGGCAAACTGCATATATGTATCTAACCTGAGAATAAAATTGAAAAGTAAATAGTGAATATCTTTAATCTAACATTAATCTAAAGGAGATATAATGTTCAACACTCCAAAATGATCTGTTCCAGCTTGAGGATTTAAAATTTTTGTGCCCTAAATATCCATACTGGAAAAAAAAAAGTCTCAAAAAATGTTTTCATATTCCACCCTAAACAAATGAAAAGAAAAAAGATTATTCATGCTCAGAATCATCAGAAGAAAATGCATAGTGAATATCAGAATAGAAATTAATGAGATTAGAGCTGAACAGAGAGAACTTATGAAATCAGAAGCTATGACTGACAAGTAGGCCATCAGTGTTGGTAAAGGCACAAAGAGTGACATTTCTTCAACTTACATTTCTGGTAGCTTTAGGAAATTATAGAAATGTTTTCATGACAATAAATTAATAATGTATATAATGTGGGTGAATTCATTGATAAAATATTATCAAGTCTTACTTTAAAAAATAAAGAGTCTAGAGAATCTTGAGTCTCTTCTGGAAATTATATTTGACATTGAAAATAAATCAAACAAAGTTATTTAGGGACAGGGATAAGGGTTAGTAGGTAAAGTACCTGTTCTAATGGCACTGAGTATCTGAGACCCCAGCACCCACACAAAAAGGCTAGACACAGCAACACTCACCTGAAAGCCAGGTGGCTTACAGACAGAAAGACTCCTTGAGCTCACTGGCCAACCAATCTAGCTGAATAGATGTGCTTCAAGTTCAGACAGAAACACTCTCAAAAAGTAGAGTGGGGAACACTCAAGGAAAACACCTAACACCAGCCACTGGCCTCTACACACATGTGCACACATGATCACACATACAAATGCTTCTCACACACACTTTTCCACGTAAAGACTGCCAAGGATATCCATTTTAAGCACAGTTGTCTTCACTGAAAGTCTCCCAAACATCTAAAAGGATGGGAGCAGAGATGCCTATTTTATATAACTGCTGCAAAAGAGATAGAATACTTCCAACCAATTTTGTGAAACCAATATTGCTTATATGAGGAAGGCCAGGACCAGGAAACAGCATTCACAATTCACAGAACTTAGGTCAGGACCCCCCTGATCCCTATAGAACCACTCCTCAACTTTACAGATATCCTCCTTTCAAGACCTAGAGGACCCTCTTCCTGCAACACTGGGGCTGAAGGTTATAAACTCACCTCTAACACCAGAGCCACCACAGGACACCTTCCTAGAAATTATATTGGCCACCTATTCTCTCCTCAACACTACCAACGTGAATTTGACGTCTTGGCTATGTTTAGGGCCAAGACCTCCCTTCTACATAGAAATAGGCCTGACTGATGCCCTCAGGTCTCCATCACCTAACTCAGTACCCTTAACTAGCCAGGCTCTTTTATTCAGGATGTACCCATCCCTGTTGGGGATATCCAGGGACAGGCAACTTGCTTCTGTTCCCATAGCTACCTTCTACAAACAACTCCCTACTGGAACATTTACAAAAATCCAAACTTGTTAGTAATCCAAAGCTCATCCAGTGAACATGGCATCGATCTTTTTGATTCCTCCCACCAACTCTGTGCCCTGGATGGGTCCGGATTCGCCTGTGCTACTGGCCTGTATTCTTGCATCACCCCAAGAACTGCTTAGCAAGAAAGGTCATCCCGAACTCTGTGTCCTGATCCAAGTCTACTACTATGAGGGCACTGCAGGGAGAAAACATTTTAAAACACTCTTATGACTGTGTCCTCCCATGTCAAACAAGCTGTTCCTATTCTCCTCCCCGTGCTGGTGAGCCTGGGAATCATGGGATCAGTGCATTAGGGATAGCAACCCTAAACACCTCTAATCCCTAATCGCAAGACACAGTAATTACCACCGAACTTCAGCTGTACACAAAAGATTTACTCAGATGCCAAAACACCATAGTCCACCTAGAGAGCCAGGAAGACTCCCTGACAGAAATGGTTCTACAAAACCAATGATGGCTAGACATCCCGCCCCCCTAAAGGAAGGAGGACTACGTGCAGCCCTAGGGAAAGCCTGTTGTTTTTACCCAAACCATTCAGGAGTTATTTGCCAGCCAAACCCTACCAAAAGTTAAGACTAAAAGACAACAGCCCTCGAAACAGTCCTACTCTTGGATTCATAGACTTTACAATTGGTCCCCCTGGTTAACCACCTTGCTATTAGCCATAGCTGAACCACTGCTTATATTTCTACTGCTGTTAACATTTGGTCCCCGAGCTTGCCAGCAGAGTCTTGCCCAACAGCCGCAAGGGTCCACACGGGACTCCCCACGGGACCCTAAGACCTCTGGTGAGTGGATCACAGTGCCTGCCCCAATCCAATCGCGCGGAACTTGAGACTGCAGTACATAGGGAAGCAGGCTACCCGGGCCTGATCTGGGGCACAAGTCCCTTCCGCTCCACTCGAGACTCGAGCCCCGGGCTACCTTGCCAGCAGAGTCTTGCCCAACACCCGCAAGGGTCCACACGGGACTCCCCACGGGACCCTAAGACCTCTGGTGAGTGGACCACAGTGCCTGCCCCAATCCAATCGCGCGGAACTTGAGACTGCGGTACATAGGGAAGCAGGCTACCCGGGCCTGATCTGGGGCACAAGTCCCTTCCGCTCGACTTGAGACTCGAGCCCCGGGCTACCTTGCCAGCAGAGTCTTGCCCAACAGCCGCAAGGGTCCACACGGGACTCCCCACGGGACCCTAAGACCTCTGGTGAGTGGATCACAGTGCCTGCCCCAATCCAATCGCGCGGAACTTGAGACTGCAGTACATAGGGAAGCAGGCTACCCGGGCCTGATCTGGGGCACAAGTCCCTTCCGCTCGACTCGAGACTCGAGCCCCGGGCTACCTTGACAGCAGAGTCTTGCCCAACACCCGCAAGGGCCCACACGGGACTCCCCACGGGACCCTAAGACCTCTGGTGAGTGGAACACAGCGCCTACCCCAATCCAATCGCGTGGAACTTGAGACTGCGGTACATAGGGAAGCAGGCTACCCGGGCTTGATCTGGGGCACAAACCCCTTCCACTCCACTCGAGCCCCGGCTACCTTGCCAGCTGAGTCGCCTGACACCCGCAAGGGCCCACACAGGATTCCACACGTGATCCTAAGACCTCTAGTGAGTGGAACACAACTTCTGCCAGGAGTCTGGTTCGAACACCAGATATCTGGGTACCTGCCTTGCAAGAAGAGAGCTTGCCTGCAGAGAATACTCTGCCCACTGAAACTAAGGAGAGTGCTACCCTCCAGGTCTGCTCATAGAGGCTAACAGAGTCACCTGAAGAACAAGCTCTTAACAGTGACAACTAAAACAGCTAGCTTCAGAGATTACCAGATGGCGAAAGGCAAACGTAAGAATCCTACTAACAGAAATCAAGACCACTCACCATCATCAGAACGCAGCACTCCCACCCCACCTAGTCCTGGGCACCCCAACACAACCGAAAATCTAGACCCAGATTTAAAAACATTTCTCATGATGATGATAGAGGACATCAAGAAGGACTTTCATAAGTCACTTAAAGATTTACAGGAGAGCACTGCTAAAGAGTTACAGGCTCTTAAAGAAAAGCAGGAAAACACAGCCAAACAGGTGATGGAAATGAACAAAACCATACTAGAACTAAAAGGGGAAGTAGACACAATAAAGAAAACCCAAAGCGAGGCAACGCTGGAGATAGAAACCCTAGGAAAGAGATCTGGAACCATAGATGCGAGCATCAGCAACAGAATACAAGAAATGGAAGAGAGAATCTCAGGTGCAGAAGATTCCATAGAGAACATCGACACAACAGTCAAAGAAAATACAAAATGCAAAAGGATCCTAACTCAAAACATCCAGGTAATCCAGGACACAATGAGAAGACCAAACCTACGGATAATAGGAATTGATGAGAATGAAGATTTTCAACTTAAAGGGCCAGCTAATATCTTCAACAAAATAATAGAAGAAAACTTCCCAAACATAAAAAAAGAGATGCCCATGATCATACAAGAAGCATACAGAACTCCAAATAGACTGGACCAGAAAAGAAATTCCTCCCGACACATAATAATTAGAACAACAAATGCACTAAATAAAGATAGAATATTAAAAGCAGTAAGGGAGAAAGGTCAAGTAACATATAAAGGAAGGCCTATCAGAATTACACCAGACTTTTCACCAGAGACTATGAAAGCCAGAAGAGCCTGGACAGATATTATACAGACACTAAGAGAACACAAATGCCAGCCCAGGCTACTATACCCGGCCAAACTCTCAATTACCATAGATGGAGAAACCAAAGTATTCCACGACAAAACCAAGTTCACACAATATCTTTCCACGAATCCAGCCCTTCAAAGGATAATAACAGAAAAGAAGCAATACAAGGACGGAAATCACGCCCTAGAACAACCAAGAAAGTAATCATTCAACAAACCAAAAAGAAGACAGCCACAAGAACAGAATGCCAACTCTAACAACAAAAATAAAAGGGAGCAACAATTACTTTTCCTTAATATCTCTTAATATCAATGGACTCAATTCCCCAATAAAAAGACATAGACTAACAGACTGGCTACACAAACAGGACCCAACATTCTGCTGCTTACAGGAAACCCATCTCAGGGAAAAAGACAGACACTACCTCAGAGTGAAAGGCTGGAAAACAATTTTCCAAGCAAATGGACTGAAGAAACAAGCTGGAGTAGCCATTTTAATATCGGATAAAATCGACTTCCAACCCAAAGTTATCAAAAAAGACAAGGAGGGACACTTCATACTCATCAAAGGTAAAATCCTCCAAGAGGAACTCTCAATTCTGAATATCTACGCACCAAATGCAAGGGCAGCCACATTCATTAGAGACACTTTAGTAAAGCTCAAAGCATACATTGCACCTCACACAATAATAGTGGGAGACTTCAACACACCACTTTCTTCAAAGGACAGATCGTGGAAACAGAAACTAAACAGGGACACAGTGAAACTAACAGAAGTTATGAAACAAATGGACCTGACAGATATCTACAGAACATTTTATCCTAAAACAAAAGGATATACCTTCTTCTCAGCACCTCACGGGACCTTCTCCAAAATTGACCATATAATTGGTCACAAAACAGGCCTCAATAGATACAAAAATATTGAAATTGTCCCATGTATCCTATCAGACCACCATGGCCTAAGACTGATCTTCAATAACAACATAAATAATGGAAAGCCAACATTCACATGGAAACTGAATAACACTCTTCTCAATGATACCTTGGTCAAGGAAGGAATAAAGAAAGAAATTAAAGACTTTTTAGAGTTTAATGAAAATGAAGCCACAACGTACCCAAACCTATGGGACACAATGAAAGCATTTCTAAGAGGGAAACTCATAGCGCTGAGTGCCTCCAAGAAGAAACGGGAGACAGCACATACTAGCAGCTTGACAACACATCTAAAAGCCCTAGAAAAAAAGGAAGCAAATTCACCCAAGAGGAGTAGACGGCAGGAAATAATCAAACTCAGGGGTGAAATCAACCAAGTGGAAACAAGAAGAACTATTCAAAGAATTAACCAAACGAGGAGTTGGTTCTTTGAGAAAATCAACAAGATAGATAAACCCTTAGCTAGACTCACTAAAGGGCACAGGGACAAAATCCTAATTAACAAAATCAGAAATGAAAAGGGAGACATAACAACAGATCCTGAAGAAATCCAAAACACCATCAGATCCTTCTACAAAAGGCTATACTCAACAAAACTGGAAAACCTGGACGAAATGGACAAATTTCTGGACAGATACCAGGTACCAAAGTTGAATCAGGATCAAGTTGACCATCTAAACAGTCCCATATCACCTAAAGAAATAGAAGCAGTTATTAATAGTCTCCCAACCAAAAAAAGCCCAGGACCAGATGGGTTTAGTGCAGAGTTCTATCAGACCTTCAAAGAAGATCTAATTCCAATTCTGCACAAACTATTTCACAAAATAGAAGTAGAAGGTACTCTACCCAACTCATTTTATGAAGCCACTATTACTCTGATACCTAAACCACAGAAAGATCCAACAAAGATAGAGAACTTCAGACCAATTTCTCTTATGAATATCGATGCAAAAATCCTCAATAAAATTCTCGCTAACCGAATCCAAGAACACATTAAAGCAATCATCCATCCTGACCAAGTAGGTTTTATTCCAGGGATGCAGGGATGGTTTAATATACGAAAATCCATCAATGTAATCCATTATATAAACAAACTCAAAGACAAAAACCACATGATCATCTCGTTAGATGCAGAAAAAGCATTTGACAAGATCCAACACCCATTCATGATAAAAGTTTTGGAAAGATCAGGAATTCAAGGCCCATACCTAAACATGATAAAAGCAATCTACAGCAAACCAGTAGCCAACATCAAAGTAAATGGAGAGAAGCTGGAAGCAATCCCACTAAAATCAGGGACTAGACAAGGCTGCCCACTTTCTCCCTACCTTTTCAACATAGTACTTGAAGTATTAGCCAGAGCAATTCGACAACAAAAGGAGATCAAGGGGATACAAATTGGAAAAGAGGAAGTCAAAATATCACTTTTTGCAGATGATATGATAGTATATATAAGTGACCCTAAAAATTCTACCAGAGAACTCCTAAACCTGATAAACAGCTTCGGTGAAGTAGCTGGATATAAAATAAACTCAAACAAGTCAATGGCCTTTCTCTATACAAAGAATAAACAGGCTGAGAAAGAAATTAGGGAAACAACACCCTTCTCAATAGTCACAAATAATATAAAATATCTTGGCGTGACTCTAACTAAGGAGGTGAAAGATCTGTATGATAAAAACTTCAAATCTCTGAAGAAAGAAATTAAAGAAGATCTCAGAAGATGGAAAGATCTCCCATGCTCATGGATTGGCAGGATCAACATTGTAAAAATGGCTATCTTGCCAAAAACAATCTACAGATTCAATGCAATCCCCATCAAAATTCCAACTCAATTCTTCAACGAATTGGAAGGAGCAATTTGCAAATTTGTCTGGAATAACAAAAAACCTAGAATAGCAAAAAGTCTTCTCAAGGATAAAAGAACTTCTGGCGGAATCACCATGCCAGACCTAAAGCTTTACTACAGAGCAATTGTGATAAAAACTGCATGGTACTGGTATAGAGACAGACAAGTAGACCAATGGAATAGAATTGAAGATCCAGAAATGAACCCACACACCTATGGTCACTTAATCTTCGACAAGGGAGCTAAAACCATCCAGTGGAAGAAAGACAGCATTTTCAACAATTGGTGCTGGCACAACTGGTTGTTATCGTGTAGAAGAATGCGAATCGATCCATACTTATCTCCTTGTACTAAGGTCAAATCTAAGTGGATCAAGGAACTTCACATAAAACCAGAGACACTGAAACTTATAGAGGAGAAAGTGGGGAAAAGCCTTGAAGATATGGGCACAGGGGAAAAATTCCTGAACAGAACAACAATGGCTTGTGCTGTAAGATCGAGAATCGACAAATGGGACCTAATGAAACTCCAAAGTTTCTGCAAGGCAAAAGACACCGTCAATAAGACAAAAAGACCACCAACAGATTGGGAAAGGATCTTTACCTATCCTAAATCAGATAGGGGACTAATATCCAACATATATAAAGAACTCAAGAAGGTGGACTTCAGAAAATCAAATAACCCCATTAAAAAATGGGGCTCAGAACTGAACAAAGAATTCTCACCTGAGGAATACCGAATGGCAGAGAAGCACTTGAAAAAATGTTCAACATCCTTAATCATCAGGGAAATGCAAATCAAAACAACCCTGAGATTCCACCTCACACCAGTCAGAATGGCTAAGATCAAAAATTCAGGTGACAGCAGATGCTGGCGAGGATGTGGAGAAAGAGGAACACTCCTCCATTGTTGGTGGGAGTGCAGGCTTGTACAACCACTCTGGAAATCAGTCTGGCGGTTCCTCAGAAAACTGGACATGGTACTACCGGAGGATCCAGCAATACCTCTCCTGGGCATATATCCAGAAGATGCCCCAACAGGTAAGAAGGACACATGCTCCACTATGTTCATAGCAGCCTTATTTATAATAGCCAGAAGCTGGAAAGAACCTAGATGCCCCTCAACAGAGGAATGGATACAGAAAATGTGGTACATCTACACAATGGAGTACTACTCAGCTATTAAAAAGAATGAATTTATGAAATTCCTAGCCAAATGGATGGACCTGGAGGGCATCATCCTGAGTGAGGTAACACATTCACAAAGAAACTCACACAATATGTATTCACTGATAAGTGGATATTAGCGCCAAACCTAGGATACCCAAGATATAAGATATAATTTGCTAAACACATGAAACTCAAGGAGAATGAAGACTGAAGTGTGGATACTATGCCCCTCCTTAGATTTGGGAACAAAACACCCATGGAAGGAGTTACAGAGACGGAGTTTGGAGCTGAGATGAAAGGATGGACCATGTAGAGACTGCCATAGCCAGGGATCCACCCCATAATCAGCATCCAAACGCTGACACCATTGCATACACTAGCAAGATTTTATTGAAAGGACGCAGATGTAGCTGTCTCTTGTGAGACTATGCCGGGGCCCAGCAAACACAGAAGTGGATGCTCACAGTCAGCTAATGGATGGATCATAGGGCTCCCAATGGAGGAGCTAGAGAAAGTAGCCAAGGAGCTAAAGGGATCTGCAACCCTATAGGTGGAACAACATTATGAGCTAACCAGTACCCCGGAGCTCTTGACTCTAGCTGCATATATATCAAAAGATGGCCTAGTCGGCCATCACTGGAAAGAGAGGCCCATTGGACTTGCAAACTTTATATGCCCCAGTACAGGGGAATACCAGGGCCAAAAAGGGGGAGTGGGTGGGCAGGGGAGTGGGGGTGGGTGGATATGGGGGACTTTTGGTATAGCATTGGAAATGTAAATGAGTTAAATACCTAATAAAAAATGGAAAAAAAAAACAAAAAAAAAAAACATTTGGTCCCCGAGTTATCAATGCTTTGATTTGCTTTATCTAAGATAAAATTTCTAGCGTTAAACTCATGGTACTTAGCCCTCAATATTCCCCCTTGACTTTAGCCTCAGAAGATTTTCAGAGTGAATCAAAGGTTTGAATTGCTTACTTACAACTTCAAGGCAGAAATGAAGAACCCAAACCCTCTGCCCTGATTCTACTACATGCATGTCCCTTGCCCTACCTTCTCTTTAGTTCCATTCTCTTAAGTTACAGGAAAAGCCCACAGGGCCATCTGGCCTGCATCAGCCCCATAAAAATTGAGATAAGACCTACGGCTTGTTAGAATATCCTTGAGCCTGTACAAACATCTTGCCATCTCAAACAGTCTGTTATTCAACTCAGGACTGACCCTCAATTTACAGATTTCTTTCTAATCATTCCCTGAACACGTGCTTATGGCTTTGTGCTTTTAAGAGTCTGCTCCCTCCCACCCACCCGCCTGCAGCTCCAGCTCTTAAGCCTGTCTACAGCCCTAGCTGCCTAGTAGAGCTTCCTGCGGTGAATACAGTTGCTTTTGGTTTAACTTGACTTCGGCGGTCCTGTACTCATTATTTGTGCCTCCTGTGACCCCAACACAGTGTAGTGTACTCAGGGAAAACCTCTAGCATCACCTCTGCATTTCATGTTTCTACAGTGTTAGCACGCTCTCACAAATCTGTGTAATCTTAGTTACTGTCTAAAGTTCTGACAAGCTGGCAGGCAGAAATTGAAGCTTAGAGATACCATTTCCTCATTTACTTCATACATGGTATTAACACCCACAGTGCTAATGAAGTCTGAGACTGTAATTTCGGGTTCCTCAGCCACTTAGTGTTTGTTTGTTTATTTTTTTTGTTTTTGTTTTGTTTTTATCTTGCACATACCTGAACATAAAAGTTACCTAAAATCTCTGACATTTCCAGTTCCAACATTTTGAAACACAAAGAACTTGACAAAAAATGTACCATTCCCTAAAAAATCAATCTATTTTAGGCATATAAAAATGATTCCTTTTAGTAAACTACTATCATTTCATAAATACTTAGAATATCTATATAAAACATCATAAAAATGGGGGGAGACCAAAAATCTATCATCACTCACCAAACTCTTGTTATTACCTGCCTTTATTAGATACTTTATATACATGCTCTAAAATGTTCTATGTATAAGTTATAAGCAAGAATATACAATAATGCAATACTGTACTTTTTGTATATGCCAGGAACATGAATAAAGGATGTAAAATCAGGCCCTAGGGGAGTTCAACAATACATTTACTTGAAGACAAGAATGCTTGCTATCAAGCCTCTCAGAGAATCTGCAAAATCCATTAAGCAAAAATTAGTTTATCTGTTTCAAAGTGAATGGCAAACAAGAGTGAATGCTAACACTAGACAGCAAATCTTCTCAAATGTTGGCCAAAACACCATGCAGATGTTCTGAATTGCAGGTGATTTTCAAAGTAAAACATGGGTAGTCAAAATATAAACATTTTGAAAATAGAAGTAACTACCTATCTAAAACCATAGCTGGCAAAGCCTAAATTCATTTTACTCTAATTTCTTCAATGTCCTAGCAATGGAAATGCAACCTGCCAACTAGACAAGAATAGTCAAAAAGTTAGATATGTGTGTATTTGTGTGTGTGTGTGTGTGTGTGTGTGTGTGTGTGTGTGTGTATTTAGCCACATATGTTAACCATATATGAACTTTCCATTTTCTAGAAGCTACTCAAAATAAAAGTGAAAAGAAGCAGGTAAGTGGATTGCAATGTAGCTTAGTTGAAAGAATGCTTGCCTATCATGCTAAAAAAGCTCTGGGTTGGAGTCCCAATAACAGACGAACTTGATGTAGTGGCCCAGAATCCCATGCTTGAATTCCTAAACTCAGAATTTTGAAGCAAAATGATCAAGATTTAAGTGTTGCTGTCAACTGCACACCTTGGGCTACATGGGACCCTGTGTGACAGTATTAACTGTTGACATGGCCTGGAACTGCCTAGGAGCCAGGCCCCCCAAGTATACCTCTGAAGGATTGTTTAGCATCTGAGCATGTGTGGGAAGGATTACATTAAGTTAATGAAGGAGTGAGATTCACTAAAAGCTGGCAGCAGCATCCTGGACATGGCTCATGCACTAAAAAGAAAGAAAAGAAGTAGAAGAAGGAGGAGGAAAAGGAGGAGGAGAGGGGAAGAGGAGGAAGAGGAGGAGGTGCAGGAGGACGAGGGGGAAGAAAGAGGAAGCCAGCTGAATACAAACATTTACCACTTTCTGCTTATGGTAAACATGATTATGATGCTTAGCCTCTGGCCACCTTGACTTCACCACCATGATGTACTGTCCCCTGGAGTGAGTGCCAAAATAAACACCTCTCTCCTTCCCTTTCCTCAGAGGGCTTTTATCACAGAAATAAGTAAAGTAACTAAGACACCCCGACCTGTCCAAAGTGGGGGGAGGGGTATTTTATTATTTAATGAGATAGTTTACTTTTTGTCTTATTAAGCCTTCAGAATCTTTTTCATAGAATGTACATAAAATGTACTTAAATAGCTGTACTGAAATATCCAATAGTTTTATATATATATATATATGGTGCATAGTGTAGTGGATACCATAAGTCTAGGATCACAGCTATCCAAACTACCATGCTGCACCCCAGCTGTGATGAACTGGATCCCATGAGTCTCCCCAGCCCCACACAAAGGATTTTGTGCTGAAGGCTTGGTCCTCAGCTGGTGCTACTATTGAAAGATGATAGGACTTTGGAAATAGGGCCTAGCTGGAAAAAGTAGCTGACTAAGAGCATATCCTTGAAGGATATGTGGGATCTAGGTCCTTTGCTTCCTGACCAATATGGCCTAGGTAGCGTTTCTCTGCCACACGCCTCCACTGTAATGTGCTGGACTGTCATAGGCCAAAGAGTCACACAGCCAAGCAGCGTGGACTGAAACCTCTAAAACTGCGAACCAAATGCATCTTTGTAGTTTACTTATCGTTTTGTGTATTTTGACAAAATAATGAGGGGTTGCCTAATGTACCAGCCTGAGAGCTATGAGCTTTTCCTCCTAATATTTCAGGTAAACTAGATTACTCCCCAAACTGAGCTCATCCAAAATGGCCTAAAATATCACAAGGGAAACATAGGTTGTAGATGTTTCTATAACCTGTCGTTAATGTTGAAAACCTAAGAATGGTCTAATGCACACACTCCCTTCAACAAACACAGCAAATACAGCTTTAACATGTATAGACATAGACAATGAAAAAGCCATTGGGGTTTTTATTCTAACTTGTAATGTTAAGGTAACAAACAAACAAACAAACAAACAAAAAACATACTCTTGTTTTTACAAAGAACATATTTTATTTTTTTCTTTCAAACACAGGTAAAAATTTTCACAGAACACTAAAACTTTACAAGCTGATTCCTTTTAAGCCACATAATGATCTGCCCCACTCTTTTTCCTGATATTAATTTTAATAACAAACGCATGCTACTTATTTACCTAAACTGAAATACAAGTACAAAATACAAAGTCTCATAATATTTATTCACATATTAGAGTGATGTTGCATAGGATTCCGATGTCTCTTTTCCATACAACCAGAGCAGTTTCCAAATTTGGATTTTACTCATAAGCCCTAAAATGGTGTTAATCTTTGATTGACCTATGAAAAACTAATTTTAAAAATTCTTAAAATAACTTTATTTTGCATTTACAAAGATGTACAAGCATTCTAATTTATATTGTATATGATGTTTTAGAATCATAAATGGCAGCATGTGGCAAGTTACCTGCAAGAAGGCAAAGGCAGAGAAGCAAACAGGCCCTGTTCTCAACAGGCTGAGAACTTTATCGGGATATCAAGGGGCTACATACAAACCTTCCATGGGATGAAGGCTGAGTTTATATAGAAGAGCTGGACACACAAACACACAAACACAGACACACACATACACACACACACACACACACACACACACACACACATACACACACACACAGGAGGAATTGAATTGAAGTGGCATCCAGAAATTTACAGTTCAGTTGTTTTGTGGTTTGAGAGGGTGACTTGCTTATATTACCTGGGCAGATTATTTCTGCAGGTAATGGTGGTGGTGGGGGGGGGTAGGGGCTCTAAGCAATTCTTTATGACTTGGGGCTATCTGCTAATACAGTCTGATTCAATTCCTCATGACCTAAGGTTATTATCCAACATTAACAAAAATAAGAGACAATATACTGTTTAAACTTTTTTATTTTGTTTTTTTATTAGGTATTTATTTCATTTACATTTCCAGTGCTATCCCAAAAGTCCCCCACCCACTCCTACTTCTTGGCCCTGGCATTCCCCTGTACTGAGGCAGATAAAGTTTGCACGACCAATGGGCCTCTCTTTCCACTGATGGCTGACTAGGCCATCTTCTGATACATATGCAGATAGAGACACGAGCTCTGTGGGGTGATGGGTAGTTCATATTGTTGTTCCACCTATAGGGTTGCAGATCCCTTTAGCTCCTTGGTTACTTTCTCTAGCTCCTTCATTGGGGGCCCTGTGATCCATCCAATAGCTGACTGTGAGCATCCCAATTCTAAGAAGGGGAAGAGTGTCCACATTTTGGTCTTCGTTCTTCTTGAGTTTCATGTGTTTAGCAAATTGTATCTTATTTCTTGGGTATTCTAAGTTTCTGGGCTAATATCCACTTATCAGTGAGTACATATTGTGTGAGTTTCTTTGTGAATGTGTTACCTCACTCAGGATGATGCCCTCCAGGTCTATCCATTTGGCTAGGAATTTCATAAATTCATTCTTTTTAATAGCTGAGTAGTACTCCATTGTGTAGATGTACCACATTTTCTGTATCCATTCCTCTGTTGTGGGGCATCTGGATTCTTTCCAGCTTCTGAATATTATAAATAAGGCTGCTATGAACATAGTGGAACATGTGTCCTTCTTACTGGTTGGAACATCTCCTGGATATATGCCCAGGAGAGATATTGCGGGATCCTCCGGTAGTACTATGTCCATTTTTCTGAGGAAACACCAGACTGATTTCCAGAGTGGTTGTACAAGCTTGCAATCCCACCAACAGTGGAGGAGTGTTCCTCTTTCTCCACATCCTCACCAGCATCTGCTGTCACCTGAATTTTTCATCTTAGCCATTCTGATTGGTGTGAGATGGAATCTCAGGGTTGTTTTGATTTGCATTTCCCTGATGATTAAAGATGTTGAACATCTTTTCAGGTGCTTCTCTGCCATTCGGTATTCCTCAGGTGAGAATTCTTTGTTTAGCTCTGAGTCCACCTTCTTGAGTTCTTTATATATGTTGGATATTAGTACCCTATCTGATTTAGGATAGGAAAAGATCCTTTCCCAATCTGTTGGTGGTCTTTTTGTCTTATTGACGGTATCTTTTGCCTTGCAGAAGCTTTGCAACTTTATGAGGTCCCATTTATCGATTCTCGATCTTACAGCACAAGCCATTGCTGTTCTATTCAGGAATTTTCCCCCTGTACCCATATCTTCAGGCTTTTCCCTACTTTCTCCTCTATAAGTTTCAGTGTCTTTGGTTTTATGTGGAGTTCCTTAATCCACTTAGATTTGACCTTAGTACAAGGAGATAGGAATGGATCAATTTGCATTCTTCTACATGATAATCACCAGTTGTGCCAGCACCATTTGTTGAAAATGCTGTCTTTTTCCCACTGGATGGTTTTAGCTCTCTTGTCAAAGATCAAGTGACCATAAGCGTGTGGGTTCATCTCTGGGTCTTCAATTCTGTTCCATTGGTCTACTTGTCTATCGCTATACCAGTACCATGCAGTTTTGAATCACAATTTCTCTGTAGTACAGCTTTAGGTCAGGCATGGTGATTCCACCAGAGGTTCTTTTCTCCTTGAGAAGAGTTTTTGCTACCCTAGGTTTTTTTGTTATTCCAGATGAATTTGCAGATTGCTCTTTCTAATTCGTTGAAGAATTGAGTTGGAATTTTGATGGGGAATGCATTGAATCTGTAGATTGCTTTTAGCAAGATAGCCATTTTTACTATATTGATCCTGCCAATCCATGAGCATGGGAGATCTTTCCATCTTCTGACATCTTCTTTAATTTCTTTCTTCAGAGACTTGAAATTCTTATCATATAGATCTTTCACTTCCTTAGTTAGAGCCATGCCAAGGTATTTTATATTATTTGTGATGTTCTAAAATCTTAGGTATATTGTTGTTGGTGGCAAAATGGCTGCATTGTCACCAAAATCACCACCATCATCACTAAACTTATCACCAAATTTCATAGCATGATGAGACTATGGTTACAAAGATCATGTATTATTTTTCTTTTAAAAGGGATCCTAATATGGGGCAATATCTATGGAGTAAAGATGGTAAATTTCCAACATGGCGGGCTCCATCCTTACCCTCTTGGCCTGGGGCAAAAGTTTGGCAGCTTAAAACAAAAAGCTTTGCAGGCTGTCTCTTATCAGCCCTTACCCACAGGGCCCTTACACACTGACTGGCTCAAGGAGTTCAAGGCAGGATCAAAACATGTTTACACCCCAGTTGTATCAACCAGTCATCTTGACTTTCATCAAACTAACCAACCCTAAATTGAGAGAAGACTCTTCAAAGACTTTAAAAAAGCACACCCTTCAGGAGAGGCCTGGCTTGGATTTCCCAAGACCCCTCTCAGTTTCAATGGATGGTCTTTCTCTCTGTATGCTGGATATATTCAAGTGTTTTATCCCCTATTAGAATCCTTTCCTTATCAGCTGGAAAACTAAAGTAAAATTAAAAGGGCTTCTGATAAATGGATTTTTTTGTATAACAATCAAGCTATTATTATAACCTTGTGAAAAACTGAAAATCCATCTTAATTGGAGAAACATTTCATTTTTTAAGATGTATTTACTTTATTTATATGAGTAACTGTCTTCAGACATACCAGAAGAAGGCATCAGACCCCATTACAGATGGTTGTGAGCCATCATGTGGTTGCTGGGAACTGAACTCAAGACCTCTGATAGAGCAGTCGGTGCTCTTAACCACTGAGCCATCTCTCCAGCCCTGCAGAAACATTTCTAATGACTGAAAATATAATATATTTAAAAAATAGTTTTCCATTTTTGCATACATCTTGAAATTGAGTATTATCACAAATTACAATATAAAGTCCAACTTGTGTGTAGTAAATGTCATTACAAGTATTCATATTAAAAATTCCCAGAAAAGGGAAGAGTTGGCAGAAATAATTAATTAATTAAAAATAAGAACTCCAAGAAGTCAGTGTGTATGTGTGTGTGTGTGTATATATATATATATATATATATATATATATATATATACACATATGTATATATATACAGACTTTTCCCTGAAGGGTGACAAATTTCAGATTATTTTAACTCATTAAAGCGCAAACAATTCATTAACTATGTCAATTTCAATTGTCCATCTGAAAGCAGCTCAGTTTGCACTCAGCCTTCATTAGAAAATTCAATTGGATTTTAGTGTGGAGTCCATGAAATATAAATTTTTCCTGCATGGGAACAGAATAACAATTGAAGTGAGATGGAGAGACATAAGAGAGCATTAGTTTACTGAGCAGATAAGGAAAAGACATGCTCCCACACTAGATAGGTTCCTAGCACTTAATTTTTAAATAAAAGTTTAAAATTTAAAAACTACAGATTTCAGTCAGATTCTAACATAGAATTTCCATCTCTCCTCACCATTGAACTACCAACCAAAAGCTTGCATGGCTGTGGTACCAGAAATGATTACTTAAGCAGCTCTTTAATCATCACACTTTACCTTATAGAAAAAAACTAATTCCTTTGCCAGACTCCACTTATTTGATCCCATTATTATCTTGGAAAACAACAGCCTTCACACAGGCAAGAAGAGTTTCTTTCTCTTCCTGGATAAGAGCACTTGGCTGTATGTCAGGACTTGCTAACAGTTCACCAAAGAACTAATAGTTTGATGAGGATTTATCATGTCCTGAGTTTACACAGCAGTGTGGGTCACATGACCCTTTCACAGGGGTCACCTAAGACCATCAGAAAACACAGATATTTACATTATGATTCATAACAGTAACAAAATTACACCTCTAAAGTAGCAATGAAAATAATTTCATGGTTGGTGGTTACCAAAACATGAGGAACTGTATTAAAGGGTAGCACTAGGAAAGCTGAGAATCACTGTTAAACAGCAATATAGAAAATGTACTATTAATTTAAATACTTCCATCTTCATAAATGCATGTCACTTATTACATACAAAAGTATTTGCTAAGTATATATTTATACTTATTTCAAGGTATAGCATAGTTGCTGTTATCTTTACTATTACCAATGATACAAGCACAAAGCTATAGATAGCATTCTCTAAAATTATATAACATTTATGTGCCCTGAATACATTTTCCCTACATTCTTGTTTTGATTTCCTTGTTCTGTTGGGTGTTTTGTTTTGTTTTGTTTTGTTTTGTTGTTTGTTTGCTCATTTTGCAAATGCTGCTGCTTTGGTTTGGTTTTTCCTTTTGCACATGAGGTCATTCAAACTGAGCACTGCAGACCACAGGTACACCCCCACAATACCCAGCTTTCCTGCTTCCTTCTGTAACTGCGTCCTACCTAAAAACTGGAACTGTAGTGCCAACTATGTAAAAGCTAAAGGAGATATTTAGTACCACTCCTACTGACTGCCATGTCCCTTGCATGAAAAAAAAAAAGTATATTGAACAGTGTTTCATCTTTATATTCGTTTTCTGATCTTGCTCATTCCTACTAAGAAATGGCTTTAAAATTTCAAATGACTTCAATTATATAAACTTCACCTACAATAAATATTTTTAGCAAATTATAAAGTGTACAAAATCTTAAAGTCACAACAATAAAGCAGGCATCCTACTGCAGGAGAGGAGTAACAAGATACGTCTTCCCACCCTTCCATCTGACCACTGAAACACAACCCAAAGGAGGGGATTTTACCAGCGGAATGCAGGGGAATGCGAAACACTGCAGCCTTGATACAGCCAAAGGAGGAACTTGTCTCGAAGAAAAACGATTACACATGGTTCTGAAAACTTAACAGACTACCTTTTGGGGCAGAACAGAGCCAAGCCAGTGATGGGTCAATGATGCATATCTCCACACCTTGACGAGACGGCTTATGATTTGGGTGCTGGGGAGGTTCTTCTGTTTAAACCACCTCCTCTGAAGTCACCAGAGTCCTTTATTTGCTTCTATTCCCAAAGTGGCCACATTGAATAAGCATTTCTTTTCACTATTGCTTGAATCTGATCAGCCTATTAGGGATAGGTGGCTGTGCCTAGCCTGCTGAAGCTGCCAGAACCCAGGGTTTGACCCTACAAACTTTGGTTATAATTATGTCCAAAAAATACTCAACAAGGCAATCTCTGGAGTTTGTTCCCCATGGAAATGACTGTTAAAGGTTGCGAAGCTGTCAGAATAACAACAAAAACTATCTCCTAATAGGGAATGCCAGTGGACACTTGCAGTACCCTCGGGGAGTCCTGCATGCCAAGGGCCCTTCAGGAACTTCTGTGGGTTCTAATGCTCCACTCAGCAGCTCCAATCCTCTGGCCCTTAGCCCTTGCCACAGAGGGCAGTCGGGAAGGAGGCGAACTGTGTTGTTGTTGCAGCTTGCTGTTACCAGGGTGGACAATTAGACAGGACACTCTCCTGGAAAAAATCTAGGGTCCAGTGTTGTGACATCTGTCTGTTCACCAGGGGAGGGACACAAAAGCCAAGAGACAGTTTCAACCCTAAAGCAGCTTTTCAGGCAGCATCTGTTCAAATAATTTAATATGCAGAACACACATGGATTCTTTTCCTATAAATAAGAACTCAAGAACTTCTCTGTAAGATCAGTGACTGGCCACAGAAATGATGGCATGGACACCTTAGCACTACATATGACAAAGAATAAAGATAGGGGGGAAAAGAATGCCAGGGATGGTGGCACACACATTTGTAATCCATGCCTTCTGGTTTTCAAAATGCACCCCATTACAATGTTCAATGTTTAACTTTCAACAACAACAAATGGCAAAGCATACAGAGAAAGGGGAATCCTTACAGAGTCATCATTTGGGTAGGGGTGGGGGTGGGGGGAGTTATCCTAGCTTACCTCTGTTGCTATCATCAAACACCAACCAAAAGCATCTTGGGAAAGGAAAGTGTGGTGGTTTGGTTTGGTATTGCTTATGGTTTAGTCCATCACCAAGGGGAAGCTAAAGCTAGAACCCAAGATGGGATCTCAAACAGAGAACACAAATGAAAGAGGACCAGTGCTTACTGGCTTGCTCCCTCCAGCTCTGAGTGAAAATCCACCATGAGTTAGGCCCTCCATCATCTATAAGCAATCTACAAAATTCCCAAGAGACATATTCACAGGCCACAGAAGCAACACCTCAGCTGAGGTTCCAAGATTTGCCAACACAGGGTCTTTCTGACATTATATCTGACTGGATCTTTCTTCCTTTTTTTTTTTTTTTTTTGTTGTTGTTGTTGTTTTGTTTTGTTTGTTTTTGTTTGCCTGTTTGTTTTACTTACTTATTCCATACTGACTGAAATTCCTCAATTCTTTGAAAATAAAGAATAAGAAATAATAAGATATCTTTAGGACCTAATGGTTACCATCAAGCATACTACCATAGGCATTTAGAAAGTTCCAGAAGGAGAGAAAGAAAGGGAAGAATGTCTGGGGAAATGAAGCCAACCTGTTTAATCACAGGTCTATATTTGAAGAGAGCATTGGTGTTCTTTTTCAGACACATGTGACCCTCACAGCACATGAACCCAGCTGGACCCAAGCAGGGTGAAGTTCTGCTTTCTGCCTGAGCTCCCAAGTATCCTGTCTTTCTCAGAGTCTAATGACATGCCTCTCACTTTTTTTTTTCTGGTTCCTTTCGGTGTCATTTCAATATATAAGTATCCCCAAGTGTGATGCTATCTAGTGTTTGTAAGTGTAAGACTTCTGTGCTGTCTCTTTTGGAATATGTTCATTTGATATGCTTCATTCCAAAATGAGCTACAGTGCTGTTGGCTGTGAAGTCATGGTTAATGATCAATATGGCACACAGTTGGGAAGGGTAGGGTGGGGGAACAAATTTCCCATCTTCGTGAGAGGCCACTTCAAAATGAGTGCTAAAGTAACACCTATAGTGTGTGATGTAGCTGTGAAAAAGATAGAAACAGCAGTAAAATGCAAGGGTGCAGGCAATGATAACTGATAACAAAAGCCCACAGTGGGAAGTATCTGGCTAAAAGCCACAAATAATTACAGTCACATCACCCCCAGTCAGAATGATGTTAAACTCCATTAGCTAAAAACTTAGTATGAAGAAATATTGTCTGTACTTAATTATTTATAGTAAAGAATGTGTTTTTAAAGAGAAGCACATATAAAAGAAAGTTACATATTGATTACTTGATGAAATTTTTCTAAGATACTCATAGAAATGAAACCCATCTTTCCTAGGGAGCAAAGGCTCAGCAGTCAGTCACTAATCTTAAAACTACAGGAGATAGTTACACAACATAGTAAGGACACTGAGTGGCACTGAGTTGTACACTAAAACAACTAATTATAGATCACCCATGTCCTCCTCCATTGAAAGGAGGGAAAAGGCAACCAAGTGAATCTGTGGTTTTTCAAGAAGAGAGTCCCATCATTGCCAAATGACACTGCCAGTCTGCTTCCAGCTTTGCAGCATCTTAAACTTGATAGCCTCAGACTCAGTGGTAGCCACTGTCCTTGGAACTTCAAGAATCCAGACCCATGTGATGAACTTAAAGATGGACCTTCATAGCTGCTGAGCTACAGTCACTCTGGGTCTCTTCCAGATGGCTTACAGTAAACTACCACTATAGTTCCTTCAACCATGTCGCTTGTGCTTCCCATTGTGTTAGTTAGGAACAGCAAATTCAGAGGTAGACAGAAGCTATTGAGGAACCGGAAGAGCACAGATACCATGGGCAGGTTTACATCAGTAGCAGAGAGTGACCAGTTATCAAAAGCAGATGTGAGAGTTTAGCATCACAACCAACATCATCTGATTAACAGGCAAAGGTCCCTGTGTATCAAATGATCTTCATGTAAGCATAAGTGATCAAGCTATGGTTAAAGGAGTTCCCTATTAGATATTACACAGAGAAATGTGAAATGCATTTTTAAGTCTTCTACCCAAATATACTTTTTAAATGGAAATATCTAAGGCTAAAAGAGCTAGCAAGTGAAGTATTCCACAGAATAACCTTGAGACTCCCTAAACGTTGTTCATGAGAATGGATGCATGGCTATCTACCTTGTGAAAGGACACTTCTTTCTAGATGTATTTTTCTGCAGACATTTAACAAATTCTGCCTCCTTTTCTCCTTCAATATAGATGATAATAATAATAATAATAATAATAATAATAATAATAATAATAATAATAAAATCTTTGCTTCCTCATTATTCCTCTGGAAATTCTACTTTACAGAGAGACTAACAAAATTAAGAGGGCTTGAAAACTCCAGAATGTAGAGCCGTACGTTGATAAAAAGGATATCAAGGGAGAGTGTGGCAACTGACAAAGGAAAGAATTCACTGACAAAAGCTCATGGCTGGTCTTCTCACCACTGGTGGCAAAAGCATCCTGGAGACCTGTCAGATTCATCTCCCATCTCCTCATCACCTCACTCGGCTTTCTCTGGTTCCCTCCCCCAACCCCACCTTGCATTTGCTCCAGACTCTCCTGGGTAGTTTCATCTAGGGCCAAACCATTACACCATGTCTACCTCTAGGCTCCATTTGTCTTCTGCATTAGAAGGAAATAGGCTGTTAAAGTCAGCAGAGGGAGAAGAACTCGGGAAGAAAGGTATGACAAAACACAATGGAAATACAGCTGTCATCACCAAGGTAGTGTTTTAAGACACTGAATCCAACAAAATAGATTTTAGAGAAGGTTATTATGTTCCAGTTTCTCATAGAATCAGACAGATGAGACTTTCCATCTTTTTTTTACATTTATTTATTTGTTTTTTATTTATTTAGTGTAGTGGTGTGTGTGTGTGTGTGTGTGTGTGTGTGTGTGTGTGTGTGTGTGTATGTGTGTGTGTGTGTGTGTGTGTGTGTGTGTGTGTGTGTGTGTTTGCCATGTCACTCAAGTCAGAAGACAACTTAGGAGAGAGTTCTCAATATCCTATCCATGTGGGTTACAAGGATCAAACTCGGGCCATGAGGCTTGGCAGCAAGTACCTTTACCTGCTGAGCCATCTAGTAAGCTCAAATTTTAAATTCATTTGAAATTCATAAAGGGTAGAACTTCAGATTAAACTCTGAAATGTAACATATCATGATTTAACATTTCAATAATATAACTTACCAAATGCCATTTTTGTTAAGAGAAAAAGACATATCTCAGGAAAAGAGTCTAAATGGAAGAGAATCATGTTTTTAAATACTGGGTCCTACAAGAGGCCACCCACTGCCCTGGTTATTTTGGAAGACCATTAAAATCAGTAAGAGAAACAGATACTGAAAACTTTAAAGCCCTTGATATTTATTTTCTTCGTGTAAAAATGCTATCTTTGACATGTAGACTTTAAAGGGTTACATTACTAAGGATTAAAATGGTCCATTAAAGGAACAGAATAGCCCGATGTTGATACTTATTTTAGAGTTGTAAAATGATGAAAGTTTTTTGTGATACATTTTAAACTATGATTCATAGCAGAGTTAATGGAAGTTCATGTAAACAGCAATGGAATAATAAAGCTGTAATTTGATAAAGGTGTAGCCATCTATATTTCAATAAAAGTGTATGTCCTGTGCATAACTAAAATGATAGGGTATCATTTACTTCCACAGCTTTATCTACGTGATTATGCTAATCTATAGTTCAATCATTTATGTGTACTGGTATGGATATGCATGCGTACACACACACACACACACACAGAGAGAGAGAGAGGGAGAGAGAGAGAGAGAGAGAGAGAGAGAATTCAATTTTCCTCCACTGATTGCTAACATGGGCATCATACTGTTAGATGAGATCACTATGATGAAAAGTTTTCATGGTAACTTGTCATCAATGTAATAGCTTCTATAAACCCCTTAGTGTGGGTCTTAATAACCCCCGGATTTCTCTTAGACCGATCAGAGGTTAGGACTACACAAATCAGCACTTTGTGTTGCTTCTTTCCTCTTCCCATGTTCCTGATTTATAATTACTGTGAAAGCAGGTTCCTTGGGTAAGAAAGGACTCGTAAGTGCTTCCAAGGGAACTCTGAGCAAATTCCAGATACTCACAAGCATATCATATGGAAGTTGTGTGATTGGAGGGAGCTGTTATTTGAATTCTCTTAGCAAAAATTACCACCACTGTGACAAGTTACAATCAACTTGACTGCAAAGGAATTATGAATGTGTTAAATCAGCATTCTGGCCTGCAGCCTCTGGAGGTTAAAATCATTCAGAAAGCACTGCAAGGTAGTCTTTTTTCCTACAGATCCCATGCAGTTGCTCAGATGCCATTACACTTAACAGATGGTCATATCACTGAGGACATTTCTTGTTTAGTTCCATATTTAAAATCAACTACAGTGGGGTATAGACTGGCATCCGACTTCATGCAATACATACCCACATCAGAGGACATCAGAATCCTTTCTTAATTCAGCTGGAAACAGTGCAGTTGTGTTTATATTAACACAACTTCAGTTCACTTCCTTTGCTGGCAGCAATTATAATACACAAAATGTCTTGGTTTTCCAGTTTTCTCAAAAACAACTTCCGTTTTCAAAGTTAAAAAAAAATTAGTCAAAGTAAAAAAAAAAATCTGACTAATAATGTTAAAGGATACTGAAGTTTTTGTTCCCTAAAATAAAAAAAAAAATGTAAGTTATTGGTGGTGTCCTCTCTCTAAATAATCCTGGCCATAGGAAGGGAGGGAGGGAGGGAGGGAGGGAGGGAAGGAAGGAAGGAAGAGAGGGAGGAAGGAAGGGAGGGAGGGAGGGAGGGAGAGAGGCAGGGAGGGAGAGAGGGAGGGAGGGAGAGAGGCAGGGAGGGAGGGAGGGACGGAGGGAGGGGGAGAGAGAGAGAGAGAGAGAAGAAAGAAAGAGAGAGAGAATCTTATTAATTTAAATCCTACAACTATCAATAGATGGTTAATTAAAGGTGTCCTTAATTAAAGGTGACATTAGAAATATAATGAATTTATTTTATTTTGCCAAACCATTTTAATATTTCTTAATGTGAGACTAGACCATAAGAAGGCAAATAAACATTGAAATGAGCCAAGTGTTTAGAAGTAGATGGTGGGCTTGAAAATTAGAAGGCATCTGTACCTACATCTTTAAAAGCTGGCAAAAGGTGTAACCAGAAGTACCTGAAATACCCTTTAACCTCTCTAGTAAACAGAAACAATCAAAATGAAGGAGAAACTGAAGGCCAAATAATGATTAGATTACTAATTAAACAGAAGTTAAGCTTAATGAATTTTCAGTCCCAACAATCGTCTTGTATTTATCTCTTGGAAAGAGTCAGCTTGGGGCTGCCTCCATGGTTGAAGTGTTTGTTCTGTAAGCAGGAGAACCTGAGGTCAGATTGCCAGCACTCACATGAAAGCTGGGCACCGTGAAGTGCATCTCTAACTCAGGTGCTGACGTGGGAGCTGATACTCGTGCCTTACCAGAATAACAGTCTAGCAAACTGGCACACTCAGGTCACTGAGAGACGCCGGCCCCCAAAATAAGCTAGAGAAGGAAAAGTAAGGGGTCTTGAGGGTTGAGAAGATAGGAAAACCGCCGTGCTATGAAAGCGGCTGGAGTTTGTTGGGCTAAACAGAGAGTAAGGAAGAAGGGCAAAGAAGGGTCGAGGTGGTTTAAATAAAATTAGCGATGTACTAAGAAACTTTTGGGATTATGAGAGAAAACAATCACTCTTTTTTTTTTGGCTCTTGCAAGCAAGTTTATTGAGAAATATAGTAACTTATGTACTGTTCTCAGGAGGAAAATGGGACATAGTCATCAGAAAGCCATTACTCAATCATAGGAAGACAGAAGGAAGCTAAGAAAATGATGGCACACAAAAGAAACACAGGGTATCTCAAGTGTATCATAGTCAGAGCTCTCAGTGGTCTTAGCACTGATGACTTCAGACAATCACTCTTTTTAAAAAGTTAAGATCATACTTTTTTCTTAACTTTTATTGAATAGAATTTTTCATACAATGTATTCTAAATATGCTGGTCCCCTTTCCCTACTCCTCCCAGATACTCCCCACCTTCCCAACTCCTTGCTTTTTCTCTCTCTTGAAAAAACAAAGAGGTAAACAAATAAACATACAAAAATAAAACCACAAGAAACTCCCTCACATATACACATACACCACACACACACACACACACACACACACACACACACACACCAGAACACACAAAATCAGAAACCATAATATACAAGTTAAAAGCCAATGAGACTAAATAAAAATTAAAATTAAGGATGGCCAAACAAAGCAAGATGAGACAAAAAAAAGTCTACAAAAGGACCACTGAGTTTGTTTTGTGTCGGCCGTCTACCGCTGGGCATGGGGACTGCCATACGTGTGGCTAATAAATCCAATGAGACTTCAGAGAAGAAAACTAATACTTCCTATGCAAGTGGGTATGAGCTACGGATCACATTTTGGTTACAGGTGGGTGGGAGCCAATGTCTACTTCCCATTATCAACTGTGGAACTTCATCTGGCTTGAACCTCTGTAGGCCCCATGCATGCTGCCACAGCCTCTATGAGTTCATATGTACAGCAGTCCTACCAGAAGGACACTATTTCTTTGGAGTTATACATCCCCACTGGCTCCTATAATCTTTCTGCCTCCTCTTCTGCATAGCTCCCTGGACCCTAGAGAAAGGAGCAGTGGTTTGAGAAGGACATGGGCTCATTTAGGACAGACTGTTCCAAAATCTCTCACATTTGTGTACATTGTCCAGTTGTGGGTCTCTGTGTTAGTTCCCACTACTGCTAGAAGGCTTTCAGGTGAAGGCTGAGTGAGACACTGATCTGGCAAAGTATCTGGTTTTCTACTGGCTTATCCAGTTGCAGATTCTTAGCCGCCCAAGCAGTGTCAGGCATGGATTCTGTCTCGTGGAGTGGGTCTAAATGCAGTAAGGTAGTTGGTGCCTCTCACGACCTTTGTTCCCTTACTGAGCCAGAATATCTTGCAGTCAGGTCACCACAATAGAATAAGGGTTTGTAGCTGGGTTGGTGTTTACCTTTCTCCTCTGACAGCACGCAGAGTACCTGCCAATACATGAACACTAATCAGTAGTGAGTGTAGGCTCTAGTTAAGCACCAGCTTGACCTCTCTATGCTCAATAGCAATGTTGTATTAGAGCAATGGGGCCTAACCATCAGTTTGTGAAGAGCAGCCAACAGCCTTGGCAATAGTTGTTTGAGATTTCCATAGGGTCCCTTTGGCCAACAACTTAATTAAACATAACCCATTCCTGTCATTGGAGGTTTTACTTAGTGGTGAATGATGTCTAGATGGGGCACTGTTCCCCCATTATTTTGTGACTCCATTCAAATTTCTTCCATATAAAATAATGTAATATATTTTAATTTATATATGTATTTACATACATAGTTATGTATATTATTTTACATTATAAAATATATTATAATTAAACATTAATATATAAACTGTTGTATGTAATATGTAAATATAATATATTTATACATTATTACATATTTTATATAATATATGTACTTCTACAGTAGCAGGTTTCCATGGCCATTAGTGTTAGTTGTCCCTCCTCATATTACCTCCCTTATTCCTGTCTTCCATCCCTATCCCCATTGAATCCTTTCAATCCGCCTCACCCTCTGTTCCTCCATAACTCTATATTCTATTTCCCCTTCCTCGGGAAACCTTCACCTCCATCCTAGTTCCTAACTCATTATCTAGTCTTCAGTTACAGAGATTATAGCTCAAATATCAAAGGATTAAACGCTCACATCCGCATGGAAGTGAAAACATTCAGTGTTTGCCTTCTTGAGTCTGAGTTATCTCACTCAGGATGCTTTTGTTTGTTTTCTATTTCAACCCATTTACCAGCAAATTTCATAACCTAGTTTTCTTAAACAGTGAATACTATTTCATCGTATAAATTAGCACGTTTTCATTATCTGTTCATTAGTTGATGGATATCAAGGCTGTTTCTAATTTCCAATTATTATGAACAGAGTATCCAAGGACATAGAAGAGTAAGTATTTGTGGTGGTTTGAATGAGAAAGGTTCCTGTTGCTTCATATGTTTGAATGTTTCATCTCCAGTTAGTAGAACTTTTGGAAAAATTAGGAGGTGTGGCCTTGTTGGAGAAGATGTATCATTGGAAGTTGGCCTTGAGGTTTCAAAACCCATGCCAACCCCAGACTCTCTCTGCCTGCTCCCTGCAGATCTCACAATGATGATAACAGACAAACCCTCTAATACTGTAAACAGCCCCCCAATTAAATGCTTTCTTTTATAAGGGTTGCATGGGTCACGGTGTCTCCTTGTAGCAATAGAACAGTAACTAAGACAGAGGTTGGCACCAAGAGTTGGGTATTGCTTTGATAGGCCTGACCATGCTGCTGTTGTTTGGAGGAATATGGAAGACTTTGGACTAGAAAAGAGGTTGAATTCTTTCAGCTTGCACTGGCAACTTAACTAATTGGTAGTGGAGAAGTCACCCAGCTGGTACCTGTTTTGAGGGCATGAAGGGCTCATGAAAAGCAGCTGAGGCTTGGCATGGTGAGAGGCCATGATAGACCACTGGTGAAGGTATAGCCTCAGTAGCTGCTTAGCACCATGAAAAGAGCCCAAGAGAGGTTCCCTGTGAGAGTGCAGTGCAGTTTCAGCAAGACGTCCAGTATTTTGGATGTTTTAGGACCACGGGAACAACCACCAAGAATGTCAGCAGCAGTGGAGAGGAGCCAGCCAGAGCCTAGAAGACAAAGCATGTGTGCTGCAGGAGGAGGAGCTGGAAAGGGGACTGAAGCCGCTTGGAGTTGCCCAGAGGATTGTGAGTGAATCCCAGATACTGGATTCTGAGTTATTTACAATTGGAGTTCGGATTTTCTTCGTTCAGATTGTGTCTGTTCCCTGGTTATTCATTCTTGAAGTAAGAAAGTATTTATCTAGTTTTGATTTTATAGAAGCCCACAATTGAGAGACATTGAATTTTAAAACATTTTGAATTTAAAAGAGACTGCATATTTTAAGAAGACTGGATTTTTAAGTGGTTGAATTTTTAAAGAGAGCAGGCTGAGTAAGGCAGGAGAGCAAGGCAGGAAGCAGCACTCCTCTGTGGCCTCTGCATCAGCACCACACTCCGGCTTCTTGCCCCGTTTGAGTTCTTGCCCTGCGTGCTTTTGATGAAGAACTATCGTATGGAACTGAGGGAAATAAACCTTCTCCTCCCCAAGTTGCTTTTGGTCATGGTGTTTCATCACAGCAATAGTAACTAAAACTAAGACAGTTTCGGGGGGGGGCGTTAATGGGCCATCCTGATATATGAATCTTGGTGACAGGCAGAATACATGCAAAAGATAAATGTATGTGGACATCTACAGACATCCGCAGAGGTTCTGTTACTGGCGTTTTACTACTTAGGGGGAGGGGCATTGAGACAGTGTTTCTCTGTATAGCCTTGACTGTCCTGGAATTTGCTCTGTAGACCAGGTCAGACTCAAACTTAGAGATCCACCTACCTCTGTCTCCCAAGTGCTGAGATTAAAGTCAGGTGCTGCCCAGCTAACTCTTCTTAGAAGAAAGTATTGTTGTATTTCTGATCACAGATTTAGGAAACTTGCCATGGAGCTCCTTACCCTTCCTTCAAATGCATCTTCTTTTTTGTTGGTTTTGTTTTTTGGTTTGTTTGTTTGGTTCATTTTTTTGTTTTGTTTTGTTTTAGTTTTAGTTTTTCAAGACAGGGTTTCTCTGTGTAGCCCTGGCTGTCCTGGAACTCACTCTGTAGACCAGGCTGGCCTCGAACTCAGAAATCTGCCTGCCTCTGCCTCCCGAGTGCTGGGATTAAAGGCATGCGCCACCACGCCGGGTCAAATGGATCTTCCTGATGAGCACTAATTTCTGCTACTGAAATTGAAACTTCTTCTAAGACTTCAACATATTTCTTTCCAAAAATTTTCCAAATTGATTTTAGGGCACAGACATGGAGATGATGTTAATTTTAGTGCCCATATTTTGTTTTTCAAAAACAGTGGAGCCAAGCATGATGAGAACCTATGTCCCCATCACAGAGGAGACTGAGGTATTGCAGTGAGTACCAGGGCAGCTTAGAAATGGAGGGAGGGAGGCAAGGAGGCAAGGGAGAGAGAGAGAAAGAAGAGAGACTACTGACTGCTTCCTCATTTATAACAGTCATCAATCATGCAAGTTTTCCTTATTAATATGAATTATTTTTCAAACATTTACAAAAAATAACTCCAAATGAATCACAATACAGGACGACACTGTCATGAAAAATTCTAAATATGCCTCCTTGAATTCTTCTGGAGGACATGCAGTCCAATCGAGCTAAAGGCTACCACTAACACTGACCACGAACTCTCCTGGATCAGAACCTTCCTTGCACAGATGACGCCAAGACAAAAATCCATTACACTTTTATCCCCTAGGTTTGAATTTTCAGAACCAGGTCTTCTAATCCTGCTTGATTCGTGGAGCTGTGCACTTGGGGGAAGTATCTCTCCATCACTCTTTCTTCAACCTGTGAGCAATGCGGATTAAAACAATTGATTCGGTGCCAGTGAAGGCAGCAAGCGCTGTCAGAGGTGAGATTTGAAGAACGGAGTGTAGAGTGCCTCCTTTTTTGTGGAAGAAAATCCCAGTAATGTGTTTTGGTATCAACATAATAGAGACAGTGACTCTTCCTAGATGAAGGGATCAGCACACACAGGCCTCACCTCATCATGTCACACACTCACACAGGAAACTGTACCTGCTGCAGCCTTCCCTATATCACAACCGCCCTTCTCAGTACTCGCTGTCTCCTCTAAGTGATAAATAGTGCTAATGAAAGACTATGCACCATGGTCTGGACTTAATTCACTAGCTCTCTCCTGCCAATGTTCTCTTGTAACATTAACACAAAGTGTTAACAGTGAAGTTACTCCAGCAACAGTGGTTTTTCTTTACGTATTTCAAAAGTAAAAATCCAGACCAACAATCACTTATGTGAAAACCCTGGAGCAACACATATAGTGAGATGCAAATCACGTAACTTTACCGAGGAAATGCTGTTTCTATCCGACGTGTGGTATAACATCCCCTGTGAGAAGAACCACTTCAGAAGCTCTCATGTAAAACATATAAATATTGATAGCAGATAGTTTTGTTCTGTTTTTGTTTTTGTTTTTTAAGACTAGCAAAACCTCACATCATCCAAGATCAGTCTCTGATTCCAAAACGGATCTGATCAGGGCAAATTTAATTTGCGTTTGAAATCAAGGATAAGCAGAAATAGATTTGAGGGAGTAAAGTTGTAAATCGGGGGATAAGCTAGGTATCTTATAAAGAATTGTTTAAAAAATAATATGAATATATGTGAATATACTCTAAAGGGAAAATAGGTAGCCCTACTCAAGCAGGATGGGGGAGAGGGGCGCGGGGCAGGGAGTTTACAGGAATGTCACATGTATCTTCCGGGGAAAAGGAAATAGAATAGATATTGCAGGTGGACTAGGGACAGGTGGGCATGGGACTAGGAAGTAGGAGGGGTGGAGGGTGATAGTACTGGAAGAGATAACCGGAATTAGGGGTCATTACCCAGTGAGATAGAAACCTCATGTAATGGAAACTCCCAGGAATCTACAAGGATGACTCTAGCTAGGACGCCTAGCAATGGGGGACACAGAGCCTGAATAGGCCATCTCCTGTGACTAAGACTAACTTCTGTGGAGGGTGAAGGACACCAACCCCACCATAGCACAAAACCTTTGACCTACAACTTTTTCTGCCTGCAAGAAGTGCTGGGGTAAGGGTGGCTCAGAAATTGTGGCAGTGGTCAGCCAGTGACTGGTCCAGCTTAAGATTCGTGCCACAAGAGGGAACCCATCCCTGACACTCCCTGGAGGGCTAAGAACCACAGGTTGGATAGCCCCGAGATCTAAGATAGAACTAAACACAAACCCCCTCCCCACCAAAAACAAGTCAAAGAAATGATTCCTAATGATACTCTGCTACACTAGTAAACAGGAGTCTAGCGTAGTCAGCATCAAAGAAGCTTCATCCAGCAACTGACGGGAACAGATGCAGAGACCCACCGCCAAACGTTAGACACAGCTTGGGGAATCCTGTGGAAGAGGGAAGGAAGAACTGTAGGAGTCAGAGGGGTCAGGGACACCATAAGAAAACCACAGAATCAGCCAACCTGAGTACATAGGGCCTCCCAGGGACTGGACTGACAATCAGGGAATCTGCATGGGTCAGACCTAGGCCCTCTGCATCTGTTTTGTTTGTGTAGCTTGATCTTGTAGAACTCATGAGAGTGGGGCAAGGGCTATCTCTGACTCTTTTGCCTGCTTCTGGGAACTTTTCCCTCCTACTTGGTTGCCTTATTCAGCCTTGATATGAGGGGAGGTGCCTAGTCTTATAGCAACCTGCTAAGCCATGTTTGGTTGATCAAGCCTGCCCCTTTCTGAAGGGAAATGGAGAAGTGGATTGGTGGGGGGGTGAGGAAGTGGAGGAAAGGACTGGGAGGAGAGGAGGGAGGAAAATCTGTGGTCAGGTTGTAATATATGGAAGAACACATTTTCAAAAAATAAATTAAATTTAAAACAAGATATCCCTGAACAAACACTAGGTACCAACAGTGCAAAAGCATAATACAAAAGGTTTTCATTACAGGGCTGGCGAGATGCCCCAATGGGAAAGGTGGTTGCCACACCAGCCTATCCATTTCTGAAACTCATGTAAATGTGAAGAGTGAGTTACCACCATAAAGCTGTCCTCTGTTCACCACATGAGTACTTCAGCACACATTCCCATACATAGGCATCACACACGTGCACACACGCGCACACGCGCACACACACACACACACACACACACACACACACACACTAGTTAAATTAAGATCTGCAATGAGCCTCCAAATAACCAAAGCAATTTTTATTAAAAAAAAAAAAACCCACAAATTTGAAAAAGCCACATTTTTTGATTCTGAAATTTAAGCAGAAGCAACACTGTTTCCAGCTGTTACAATAATAGCAGGGATAGGTTGGAAGTCCCAGCTGAAACCCATACAGTTTATTGTTTTCTGGCAAGACCATAATAACCAACCATCAGGAAAAGGATGGTGTCTTCTCTAAATAAGACCAGAACAGGATTTGCACACGCAAAAGAATGAGGTAAGTTCCTCCTTCACTGACACAATAGCTTTAACTTGAACAGGACCAGCAGCCTTCGAAAAAAGGCTTAAACTATAAAACTGAAAAGAGACGGTAAACATTTCCAACCTTGGATATGACAGTGGAGTCTTAAATATAGCACAAATGCACAAGAGGTAAACAGCAAAGAGAAAACCATGTAAGCAATACATCATGCTCACTAAAATCCTTTGTTTCAAAGGTTACCATCAAAGGCATGGAAAGAGAATGCAGATAGCGGAATATTAGCAAATTGTGCATCCCTTTCAAACTTCAGCCAAGAACTGGAAACAAACTTTTCTTCATGAAGATGCACGAAAAGTCAATAAATACATGAAAAGGTGATCAATATACTTAATCATGAGGGGACTGTAAATCAGAACAAGAAAACACCACTTCATACATACTAAGATGTAAAAAACAAACAAAACAAAGCAAAACCAGAAAATAACATCAAGGTAAAGATGTGAGAGCACTTTTGTCCTTCTATGGTGCTGTTTAGAATGTGGATACAGTTTAGTAGGCTCTGAAGAAGCTAAAGATGACCCAGCCACTCCACGGCTAGGTACAAAGCCACAGGAATTGACAGCAGGGACTGAAAGAGACTCAGTATCCACAAAAGCCAACAGGAACAACCCAAGTATCTACCAATGGATGAGTTAATAAATAATAGCAGGTGTGTGTGTGTGTGTGTGTGTGTGTGTGTGTATATATATATATATATATATATATATATATATATATATTCAATATGCTATCCAAGCTTAAGAATGATTGACACTCTGGTACTTGTCACGACATGAATAAGCCTTAAAAGCACAATGCTAAGCAAAATGAATAGGGGACCAAAGGGAGAATGCTTCCGGATGTCACTGTCAGGAGTTACCTAGGCAATTCCGTGAGCGCAGAAAATAGCTCAGGAGTTTCTAAAACATGGGTGAGATGTAGAATTGTTATTTAATGGTTACAGAGCTGCTTCTATAATAAAGAAAAAGTTCAAAAGGCACACAACGTTGTGGATAGTCTAAATTGTATACTTAAAACGGGTTGTATTGTAGAGTTCATTTCTTATAATTTAATATATGCTAATATTGAATAATATACATTAAATTGGTAACTTATATAATGTGGAATTATACTTGAATTAACTATTTAAATTATATCGACCAAAAATGAGCATAACTGACAACCAGGAGTGCGTAAAAGGTGATAATCTGCAGCGTGGGCTCTGTGTGAGGAGTGCAGACTCCAGACACTGGTATTCCTGGGCCTGAAGCATGGCTCTCCCTCTTTGCCAACATATGACTCTAATAAGTTACTAAGCCTCCCAGTGCTGCCATGTCTTCTGCGAAATAAGGATCACAGTGCCCTTTTCTTAAGGCTGAGACGAGGATTAAAATAATAAATGTTTCAAAGTGTTCAGAGGAGTGCCTGGCACGTCTGAAGCACAAGAGGCAGCGATCGGTATTATCCTGAGAGAAGCATCTAACTCCTGGGCCACCACACAGCAGCAACCAGCTGCATGGAAGACATGTGCTTTGCCTCTGGTGGTGTTTGTTATGGATGAAATAGAGCAAATGTGGAGTCTAACAATGGATGCTGTGGGAATGCTTTCCCAACTAGAGCACAAATAAACAGAAAGGTAGACATTGATCCCGTATGACTACAGAGAAGGGTTGCCGAGGCCTAAGAAATTCTGCAGCTCAGGAAACAGAAGCGAGAAAGAATCAAGAACTTTGACATGACCCTACTATGTGTCTGAAAATGAAGGAAAAAAGCAAGGTTCCCAAGCTCCTACATACAAATTGTGATATCTAACTAATGTCAAATCCATACTAACAATACATTATATTATTATCTATGGCTGTGTGCCAGATTCTGTGGTAACTAACACTGAGATAGAGTTTAATCGGAGTGTGCTCTTAGGAGCCATGGAAGCAAGATTAAGGAGAGAGACTGGAGCAGGAAGGGCCCACAGAATTATCATGATCAAGACAAAACAGAGAGACCTTGGCACTCCCTGCATTGTCTAGTCGTTTTATCTGAGCTGCAGCCAGGGAAGGGAATACAATTCTGAAGCAGCTCTTATCAACAGAGGCCATAGCTCAGAACACCTGGAAAGCACACGCCACACTCTTTGTACTTTAGAAAGAAACATACTCCGGAAAGAGACTACTTGCAAATCTCAGTGCCACTACTGGTGTTTTATGTTGTGGTCCACAAAGCGGAGGCAGCAGCAGCAGCATGGCTTGAAAACTTCTTAGAAGCACATGTTCTTCTTTGATTCAGAGCTGTGGAATCAAATTTTCTAGAGCTGGGTCCTAGGCGTCTCAGTTTCAATAACACCTTCAGATAGTATTAATGCAGACCGAATTAGAAAGCCACACTATTTATGGTTTAAGATGCAAAACGCACACATGATGAGACAGATGCTGAGTGTAGTGTACTCTTATAGAGGCTTATCTTAGGCTGGAAAGCAATCACCCAGTGCTCTCTCTGTGGTCATGGAACTGCTTCTAGAGTTGAGGGTGATTACTAAGTTGCACAAAGTTGGAGTACTAAACATGTGACACAGATCAATGGAAATGTGAATTAGGAAAAACAGGCTATGCTCATTGCAAAACAAAGTCCATAGATATAAAGGAAGATGCCAAGGAGGAAAATATGACCTGAGAAAAGCAAAATGATAGATCTTGGACAACTCTAACATACTTGCTGTGTGACTCTTCCCTTAAGCTTTTAAAAGGATCTGTAGGTAAAGAAATACCAAGATGAGCTCAGAGATGAGGCAGGAAACGGCCCAAAGGCAATGTATCCCTTCTAAAGAAGTAGAACTTCAAGCTAAAAGGGAAAGAAAAGGGAAAATGTTCAAGTCTGCACTGGGTCTATATGATGCATTACACTGGAAGAAATTTTGGTGACAATGTACTGAAACCTCGGTACTGAAAAGGTTCATGGATATGGTCACTCCGATTATTCAATAGCTCAGGAGTGATGATGTGGTCCTGTAACTCATTTGAGCCTTCCAGGAGACATACTGGAGAAATACAGTGACATAAAGAAGGCCCACATCAATCGCTTCAGGTTTTGGTGGTGTTTCATCTGTGCCTGGTGCAGCTGACATTTCTCCATCGTCACAGTCCGAGTACACACCTACACAACTGTCATTTGCCCTGTACAAGTACACTTTGGGGTTGGCAAGTGCACTAACCGGAAGATGGACATGTGTTGTCCACTGGGGAAAGTCTCCTTGCATCAGGGGTTAATTTAGATAGTACACAGGTTTAAAAAAAAATAAGGAAGAAAAGAAAAAACTAAAGCAACTTTACAAAATTCTTGTAAGGTAAGGAAACAAAATACTTGTATGGAAACAACGGAATTGTTTTATTTTAGAAATAAGGAAGCTGACTCCAGGAGATTCATATTTTGCCCGACATCACGCAGATCTGACAGGGAAGAGTCTGGCTCCAGAACACAGTTTTAAAGAGTGCCATCCTTCTCTCCGGCATCTCAGCTAGTCTGGAGTCTGGAACAGTGCTCAGCTGACTTCTCACACGCACCCTGCAGAGGAGGATGCTGCTCCAGTAGCAGAACTTGCACACTTTGGGGTCCGAGCACTAGCAGGAGTGGAAATGTATAAATTGACAAATCAAAAGTCATTGGAGGTGAACAAGAACAGATTGGGCTTTAAAATAAAAGCAAATAAAATATGATGTTGAAAATCCCATTGGTTTTGACACATAGGTGCAAAGACATTAGGAACTGGTTGGTTTAAGCAGCAGAAACAATGCATTAGAGACAAGACCCTAAAAGCAGCCTAAATGTTGATCAAAACAGCAACGCAATTCAGATCCTGAAAGCTGAGTGCAGCCTCCTATTTTATTTGACTTCGGATATTTTATTCTTTAAAACAAAACTTTTTTTTCAGGATCTCCTGTGTGTGAATCGTTTTTATAGAAACCAGTATTTCGATGTGGTAACCTCTTTACCAGTTAAATATTGATTTGCTATTGTCCTGACATAATGAACAAACAGAATAATCCATCGGTGTGTTGAAGCAGTGTCCCTAAGTGCTGCTAAACAGGTCAGCAATTACCTTCTTTGCTGAGTCGTTGCTTTCTTCCACATCAACAAGGCAAAGGCTCACACTGAATTGAAAGGGAAACCCAGAGACAACCCATTCATTCACATGAAAGCTGGCTGTCACTTGAAACTCACAGGCAACCAGCTCTTCTCAGACTGCTGGACTTGCTTCCTCCACCCAGCTGCCAATCTCTGTTTCACCTAGAAAAGTCCCAACCCCCATCTCCTTTGCTATTAAATTCCATATTAACACCTCCCAGCTGCCAAACCTCCTAGTTCTCTCCTTTGTCTACCTTTATAGTTAGTGATCAAGACCAAATGCTCCAGCAAGCTTAAGTCTTACAGCTGCACAAAATACACACGGGAAACAAAACCTTCAGAAGCAGGGCATCCTTTAATGTTTAATTAGCCTAAGCCTGATGCTTACACACATTGTCGTCTGTAAGGCTCCACACTGGTGGTAGAGCTTTAAAAACAACAACAAAAAAGTATTCTCTAGAATATTCATGTCTGAGAGTCACAATCCAGTGATTTTTTTAAATTCTTATACATATATTTTAATAATAATTTAAAACTCAGCTCACCTAGTATCTCGATTCATCATTTTAAAGTGTATTTCTGTAGTTTTTAATTAAAAGTATTTATAGGCTATTACTTATAAAAACTTTGTGTGAATTTTTCAAGTAGTTGTTGCTTGTTTGTCTTTGTTTTTCTTTTCCTCTGATTCAGGGTATAGCAGACCATTTTTTTCAAAGAAAACAAACCAAAAACAAAAACAAACAAACAAACAAAACAAAACAAAAAAAATTTGAATACAGAATCTAACCTCTGGAAATAGATCAAAGACCATATTTTAAACAGTGTTAAATTATAAAGCCCAGAGAGAGAACCAATCTGATCTCAACTATGAACACGCTTCCTGAATGAAGTGTAACTGCTTTTAACTATAAATCACCAGTTAGCAGAAAGGAGACCACAAACAAACAAACAAACGAGCATATGATCCCAATGACAAGGCATGTGCTATGCCTTCTCAGAAATGCACAAGGCAGTGTTTTTGTAAACATGTGGATGATCGGTTAGCTTGACGACACACAGATAAGCAAGCCACTGACAGGGGCAGAGAAGTGGAATCCGAACTGTTGAGCACGCTTTGTATTTCTCCATCTGCATCAGAGATTATACATCTAAAATTACGCTGTTGCTGACTCCACAGGACGCCACTGCAAAGTGTTCGAGGAAATCCCTTGTTGGCTGATGCCCCTGCAGGTCTTACTAGTGAAACTGAAGAATACCTTTATCATGTCAAATATGTTCAGCTGTTTACTGCATGCAAGTAAGATGTGTCTGACATCATTCATCTCTTTGACCTTTGACCTGCAGATCTAAACTGTAACTAAGGTGACCAAAGCTTGACCTTACAATGCTGAGAAACTTTAAAGGTCTGCAGTATTTTGGGTCACATTGTTAAGTTAGACAAAGGGGTAAAGAAGTAATGTGACAGTTTCCTGGGAATTAAGGTCAGGGGGTCAATTCTACTGAGGTGGGTTTTTTTCTTCTTTCTCTCTTCTCTCTCTCTCTCTCTCTCTCTCTCTCTCTCTCTCTGTGTGTGTGTGTGTGTGTGTGTGTGTGTGTGTGTGTGTATTAAGGAAGCTAATTAAATTGTTTGATCTGGACGAATTTTTAGAATAGTAGATTGTTCAAAGTTATAAAAAGTTCAAAGAAATCAAATCATGAATCTCTCTTAAAAAAGGGGGGGGGCAGAGATGAATCAGTGTCCAACTGTTCACAGTGCCCCTTACATCTCACACATGCAATATAGTGCACATGTTTGGGGTTTACACAACCACAGCTAATTCATTTCATTTGCGGAATCTGTTTCAATAAAGGGATAAGAAACTAAGAAGATATATCATAAGAATAGAATACCAAGATAACAGGATCACACTTAAAAAACAAAACAAAACACCCCACAGGATATTCTTGGGAACCAATGCACAGCCATTTTCTACTTATCCTCCAGATAAAAGTGCTCACATGCATATGCAGCATTCATTTGTAACCCATTGTTCGCTGAGGACAGCCTGTAATAAACAAAGTAAGAATGTGTGCACAAGCAGGGCCAGCTCTGCACTACACAAGCATAATGGCTACTCCTTGAGATTGGGGCCCCTGCAGTGGATAGGTGTGCTCTCACTGTGTAATTAAAGCAACACTTCACACGCAAACTGTGAGTTTCTGTTCTCAAGATTTCCTAATTATGCTGATAATAGGCCAGATTAACCTTTTCCACGAAAAGGCACTCTCGCAGGCAATGCTTTCAGGGCATTTGTCATGAGCCCTAATCATTTCTATGCTGAGTCAATGGAAGGAAAATATTTAGTGTTTTCCTGCGTAGGAGTGGGGTGGCATTTTCCTCATTACGGAAGCCAAATCAAATAATATTCCTGCCAACCAACTCAATATTAAAACACACTCTAAAAGACAATTACAGGTGATTTGCACTGTTTGTCATTACTTTGGTAAATAATGTGCTTCTTTTTTTTTTTTTTTTTTTCCTAAACAGCTGCTAAGGAAAGCAACATTGCCTAAATGAACTTCATCTCATTCTTAAAATTAGGAGAGATTTTATATAAAATCTTATACCAAATTTTACCAGACATCTAGAATTACACAGAAAGGGATGGTCACAAGGTATTTCCTCTGTGTTTTCCCCCTTGGAAATCTGAAGTCTCAGACAACAGGGCTGCAGAAAGAGCAGTCATTCCTTGCTGCTTTCATATTTGCTATATCTTTTGCCACCATGTCTATGGAGAAGGGTGTAGCAACTGTCCATGTCTTTTAGAAACCTTACGAGTCTTTAGTAGGTTTAAGGGAGCCCTTGCAATGGTAAAAGAGTTGAAGACTTAAAGGAAAATCAAAGAATGGACCACAATAAATGAGTTGACAGTATGTTCCAGGGAACATCATGATCCTAACATGCCACACTGGAAGGAGGAGCAAGAACACAGAGCACACAGAACCAATGAAAACTTCTGATCATATTCTTTCCCATCTGGTTACTGGACGGGTAAAACTAACTTCTAAGCAAAAAGTCTTTGAAGCACAAGTAGATAGTCATTTTAGACACACCTCATAGGACCTTCCAAAAACACAAAATGGTATCAGAAAGTAGACAGTCTACCATAAATAAGGAAAAATGGACAGAAGAGAGGACTGCCAACCAACCAGAATATTGGGGTGGGGAAGAGAGGGGCAACATCAGAAAAGCAAAGAGGCAGTTTACCTTACTTTCCTGCTATGATGCATTTAAATTTTAAACAGTTTATCCAGGAAACTAAAAATATACCACCAAAAAAAGACAAAAGACTCAATTTATTGTACACAGACATTGTCTGTCTGTTTCTACATTTCATTCTATTGTAGTCACTGTTTTCTGTTCATTTCCTTGAAACTAAGTTATACTGTTGTGATACCTTAATAGTGTCAGAGCTGGACACAGTCTGCCATATTGGATTTAATGTCCTAATTAAGACTGGTCAACACTTCTACTTTTATGTGTTCTATTTTTGGCCAATTTTGTAAAGCTGTTAGATCCTGAATTTAGTAGCAATCGTATGAGAGATAAGCACCAAACCAGCAAATTAAGGGGAACCATTGAGTAGGAAAAGATATGGAGATTTTGCACTATTGATATCTTAAGTGTGAGGAATGTGAGGTGAGCCAAGAGTCAGGTCAGCTCATGGCCACTCTCTAGATCGGTGGATTCTACTCAGACCCAGCTGCAGCAATGACAAATCACTCTTGGCCCCATTCCTAAGATAAGGAGACAAGACATGGAAACTCATGAAAACTAAATATGTACTTTTAAGAGGTCACAACAGGAAGTTCTGTGGAAGAGGCTGGGGAAGATTGCCACAATAGCGTGAGACCACGCAGAGGATGTTGACTTGGAAATCATGGGAATCTACTGAGCTTTCTCATTCTAGAATGTGGAAATTGGAAATCTATTTTCTTTTATAATTTCCTGAAGAATTGGTATAAATCCACACAAGGAAATAAAGAAGAGATGGACCATTGAGGTAACTGCTTCAGCTGCTCCTGTGGTTCCTGATCGGGGGTTAGGATTCTAAGTATCTTGTGTCAAGTTATCCTTCCTTAAAAACCTACACATTTTGCCCTAACTCTGAAAAGCTGGGTGTTTCAGGATTAGGCAGGCTTCGAGGTGACTCTCAGCGTGGCCTTTGATCAGCTGTGTCGTGACTCGTTCTGCCTTGCACTTCCTGTGGTTCCTTTGCTTTTATCCTGTGCTGTTCTTTGTTTCCAGTTTTGCTTTCTAATAAATACATCTGAGATTATCTGTTTTGCCGTGTTTACTTCTTAGGATATCTTACATTAGGTTCAGGTATAAAAGATTTCTCTTTCTAAATAGCTTGTTATTTATATTTCAAAGTACTCATTACAGAAGTTTTTCAAAATTTCATTTTATATGATTTTATGTTTTTCAAGTGGATGAATGATTTGCCCAAATACTACATTTTTTAAAATAATGTGCCACCCTTAGAAACTCAAGTAAGAGCTCTATGTGCCATTAGCTGTGCAGCTCTGGGTTGGCATAGACATGGCCCTGGGGTTTACTTTCTCCATGTTTACTCCAAACATGGAGAAGAAGAAATGAGCAGGATTTGTGAGATCCCTGTTATGTAGTGTTTAGGAAAGCCCTATGCTGTAATTCATTCTATTTGTCTCCATTACTTATAGCATTTTCTTTTCCAGGCAATCCCTTCAAAATATGTAAGTAATATAATAAATAAGAAACTGAAGCCTGGAATGGTAATGTATACTTGTATTCCCCCCACTCGAAGGCTGAGGGCTTAAATAAATAAAGGAAGGAAGGAGGAAGGAAAGAAAAAGGGAAAAGGAAAGGATTGGAACCCAGAGAGACAACAGGCTAAGCTTAAGGAAGTGGTGAGGCAGGCACAGGCTGCTCTGAGTCCGCTCTCATAATTCCTTTAACAGATGCATTCATGCTTATCAGTCCTTCTCTCCAGATACTATGAGTTCACTGACAGTAAACAATATTTCATCATGTTAGCACAAAATCTCAGGTAAAGAATTTGCAGCACCTTCAATGAGCCTGTCCCTGCATTTACCTCCTTTTTGGGTACCTCCCTTTGGCTGGGCTAGCCGAGCAGTCAATAGAATTCAGTGTAGTGATTCTACTTTTGTGCGCTTAGGATCCTAGTGTACATGTGAGAAGTAACCTCCTGCATTGGAATGTCAATGTGACTAGGTCGTAAGGAGAGGCCAGTAGCTACATTGAGACAGAGAACACCTGCTGGCCAGGAGAAGCAAAGCCCTTCTTACACTGCCACACTGAGCTCTTCAAGTCATTTTGGCTGAGGGGCAGAGAGGCACATGGGACCCCAGGAGAGATGCTTCTACACTGGTCAGATACATAAAAGATAAAGGATAGTTCATGTCCGCTTGATAGTGTAATGTCCTAACTCACAGACACTACTAGAAATAAGAAATACGCTATTGTTTTTGTAGCACTGTTTTAAGTAATGTGTCATTCAGCTTAGAAAACTATCATATCAACCAAGGAGAGCAAGCTTTCAGTAAACATCACTAGTGAATGGACGCATGAACTAACCGTCAGCAGATGATAGACACACCACAGGTCACAGGTAGAGGACTTACTTTTCATCTGTATAATAAGGGCTTTTATTTTCTAATCATGTCATTTTGAGTTCTTAGAACAGTATGAAGTAGGCTAGCATGTGTGTTAGAGAACCCTGTTTTTACTTTGTTTAGCAGCAAGCACTCTCAGAAGCTGTCTTTGTAGCAGGCATGATGCGGAACTCCAGTCTACGAGGGGGAGTCAATTCACGCAAGATGGATCTCTGCTCACATGAAGGCTCTAGTGCAGTCACACAGATGGACATTAGTCAAATGACTGCAAGGACAATGAACCAGAAATTATCATAAGGAGGATCACCTACAAGAGAGGGCCGTGTTATGAGAATCTGTAGAAGTGAAGGGAGCTGACACGCTCAGGGAAGTAGCAGAAGGCAATCAAGAGTAACTATGTCTGGGAAAAGGTTGGAGGAATTGCAAGGCATTAACCAGATGACACAAAAGAAGCCCAATCCAAGGAGAGAGGACCCAGTTGAAAGCAGTCCATCGGTGGCCTCCTGGGAACAGAATAACCACAAAAACACTGCTCAGATTGTAATAGCTGCTTTACTTTTTTACTCTCTCAATCACCTCTAACAGCCTCAGCGTAGTGAGCTATTGCTCACTAGTCAACTATGTAAACCGAGGTCAGCTCAGCATAAACGGTATTAGAAAAGACCGAACATTTTAGAAATTCTCTTAGTAAGAACAAAGACAAAAACAAACAAAAACAAAAGAAGCAAGTCAGCAGATGCAGGCAAAATACCTTCAAAGTCATTATGTTTAAAGCTTACAAATTATTTTAACGTTCAATAGGATGGATTTTGATAAAAACTGCTCAGAATCACAAAATAGGAGAACGGAAATTGTCAAACAAGACATAAGAGGGAAAACGGACAATTAGCTATGATCTGATAAAAAAAAAAGATTTCAAGGTTTTTATACTTAATTTTAGTGTTTGCAGTTTCTTACGTAATCAGCAAGTTCTCCCTGAGCTGGGCATGTATGCAAATGCTCTTAATTCCCTGACAATTCCCTGAGTTTTAGGATCTTCGGCTGCACATGTACTCTATCATATCTTAATGTGCTGCCAGTTACCCTACCTCTGCTCTGAAAACCCAGTGGTTCACTTAACAAAGCACAGGCAGATTCTTTGGCGTCCCTAGGAAAAGAAACTGGTTTATATGCCTCCCTGAAAGGAAATTAAAGAGAAAATCCTGCTTTTAAGTAACACTGAAGTGGTGACACCAGTGGATTGGGGCCAGGAAATTCAAAGTTAAATGGAAGCTGGCACTCTGTCCTCAGACTGGCTATTGTCCCGCACCCATTGCAGACCCTGCAAAGTTAATTAAACCTAAGTTCTGGCCAGTCGCTGTAAGTAGTTTAGAAAACTTTATAGGTATTTCACCCTTTAAATGGCCTTTTGTGCTCCACTTCCTCTTAGGGGGACACAAAGAACCTATGGAAGTTCTCTCTGCTTGTAAAAAAGAAACGGGGGAAATTTTGAGCTAAAGGAGCTTATTTTATCTTATACGTGCACTGTCTTCCTAAGAGCAAACAAAAACTACTCCCTGAGATGCTTTGTTTCCCCAGAGCAGCAATCAGAGATTTTCATCCAAAGCCATGCTTAACCTTTGACTTAAAGGCCTTTCATATTCCCTAGTGTGGTCATGCTCTTTGCTAGTAGCTCAGTGTCCTAATTCCTGAGACTACAGGACCTGAGAATTGCAACTTATATATTAATGCTCTCCCCCTACATTACTCTTAAATTGTTGTTTGTAAAGTATTGAATTGCATTCTAGTATTAAATTTAAAATGACATTTTCAAAATCTCAGACAAAAAAATTAATTTACATTTATCTCTAGTAATTGTGTCTTGGCAACACTATCAAACTTCTCATCAAAACGTTCAGCTAACAAAATAACTGGTTTCAATCTCAGAAGTATTTATATTTCTGTTCTAAAATCTTCTTTCCAGGAATTAAAATTGATTTTCAGCTGCCAAGATTTTTTTTTATGCTAGCACGTGATTATTTTTTTAAAACCACCCTTTTGCTTTATTTAATTTGAAACTATGTTAAAAGAACAAAACGAGGTTATATTTCAAAAATACATACTTATCGAGTTTACTTTAGATATACCTTTTTAATGGCGGATGCTTTTTACATAACGAGTTTCGGTTCACATGTCCTAAAGCACATTTACATAAATAATTAAATAAAGGGAAACGAGATGACAGATAGTGCCTAATATGGAAATGCCCACATTGTATTCAAAGAACAGCTTCAATTAAACTCCAGCCTGCATGAAAGCCCCCCAGATAAGCTACAAGTGACATCAGTGAACATGACAGGGCAGACAGTTCTGAGAACATGGGCCCCCACAGAAACATTCAGAAATCAAGCCAAACTGTCAGAGTCAACCTTGTCAGAACTCTGGAGACTTACATCAACTAGGAAAACACACAAGACCCACCACAAGGAAGATTTAACATGCTAGAGAAAGACTACAGTGCTTGATGGAACCTGCCCTTAATGTCTTTTCCTTTACTGGAATACCCCAGTGTGGGACTTCCATCCTACAAAGCAGAAGAAGCAAAGACCTTATTCATAAAGAATTAGTGTGCTCTTGTCTATAGGAAGGATTCTTTGGAAAACAATGCTAAAAATTTTACTCTGTTTCTATCACTGGAAACTCATGCAGGAGAGAAAAGGCTGTCAGAATCCCTAGGAACCCTTATAAGGGGGCTGGAGAGATGGCTCAGTGGTTAAGAGCACTAGCTGCCCTTCCAGAGATCCTGAGTCCAATTCACTGCAACCACATGATGGCTCACAACCATCTATAATAGAATCCGATTCCCTCTTCTGGTGTGCATGAAAACAGAGCACTCATATAAATTAAATAAATACAAAAATTCTTTAAAAGAAGAAAATGTTAAAAGGTATAATAGGCTTTTGTTATTATTTGTTACTATAGCAAAATATTCGAGACAGGTTGGCAGAAGCAGCTCCAGAAGAGGAGGAGGAAGAAGTAGTAGCAGTAATAGTAGCAGTAGTAAGTAGCAGAGTTTGAGACACTCAAGGAGATAGCACTATCACAGGCTTAAATCTGGTGAGGGCCCTGTGGAATCAATCCAGTGTGTACATGGGAACAAGTGATCACAGCCTGAGACAAAACCAAAGACACTGGGACCCATGTGAAACACCTTTGTCCCAAATCCCATAATTGACCCACGCTACAGTAAAAGAAGCTATATTAACATTAAAAGGGAGAGACTTTGAGCCCAAAAATCTTATGAGTGACAAGGAAAGACACCACATAAAGATAAAGGTCCAATACAACCAGAGGAAATGAACATTATACATACTTGCCCCCTAAGCCATCTTCAAGGCAGGCTACATATTAAGGCACTAACAAGTCTCAAATACATTTTAGGATGACAAGCTAGAAAAGATCTTGAGATAAAGGAAAATGGAAATAAATACAACATTCTAAAATTATAGCATGCAACAAAATCATTGTTCAGAAGAAAGCGTAGACTTCACTTAAGGAAGGAAGGAACCATTTAAAGTTGATGTTAAAGTTAACTGTAGTTCTTCTGAAGAGAGTAAACTAAGCCCAAAGCTTGTAGGATAGGGAAAGAACAAAAGTCGCTAAGGATAAATGAAACACAAACTAGGAAGCGACAAAGTCCATGGAAACATTTTAAAATATCAACAGAATTAATAAGCTTTTAGTTAGACTAAAATAAGTATATTACTAAAGCAAAGAAAGTCAGAAATAAAACTGACACTATTATTACCAATCTTAGAGAAACAAAACAGTATTATAAGGGAATACTGTGAATGATTGTAAAAAATAGATTAGATAAAATTAATACTTCCTAGAAAGATACAAACTGCCAAACTAACTCAAGAAAAAAAGAAAAAGGAAAAGGAATAGAAAAAGAAAACCTCAGCAGACATACTACAAGCAATGAGACAAAATCAGTAATCAAAAATATCCCAATAAAGAAAAGTAACCAGTTATATCAAGCATGTCAAGAATTAACGGCAATCCTTCTCAGCCTCTTTTGGATGATATAGAAGGAAGAAGCGCCTGTTATGTTGTTTAGGGATCTGAACCAAAACCAGACAGGACACAACATAAAGCAAGAGCCATAGAGCAATACAGCTTATGAACTCAATACAAAAAGATATGGTTGATACTGGTGTTGGGTCCTAAATAATCAAGAAAGCATAGAAAAGAAAGCAGGAAGACCCACGCTTCTAATTTCAAAACTTACTACTCAGCATCAGTAATCAAAACAGATGGTATTTCTGGAGAACAGGACACTGAGGGATAGAATGGACAGTGCACAATTAAGCACAAACATTTCTGGCCAGTTGAATTTTGATGAGAGCACCAAAACTACTCACTAGTGAGACACAAGTCTCTTTAATAGAGAAGACTATGATAACCGGATATCCACACATCTAATTCCATATATAAATTTTAAACTTCAAGTAGTTAATAAACTGAGGTAGAAAAGATAAAATAATAAGGCTGTTAGAATAAAAATAAATGGATCTTCATGACCTTGGATTTGGTAACAAAATCTGAGATACAATACCAAAAGCATAAGCAAGAAAACTGAATATATAACTTTGATTTCTTTAAAACAAGGAGCTTTTGTGCATAAAATAACTACAGAGACAGTGAAAATATAACCCAGAGTAAAATAAAATATTTGTAATCATGTATCTCATACGTGTTGAATATCAAAACATATAAACAAATGTTACAATAAGAAAAAGGTAAATATTGACAAAGGTCAGAGGCTTTGCATATTCATTTTTCAGAGAGATATATGAATAGTGAACTCAATAAGCATGTAAAAAGATACTCATAGTGACCAGGGAGATACAAAGCAAAACATAAAACTATTTTATACTCAGAGATAGATAGATAGATAGATAGATAGATAGATAGATAGATAGATATAGAGATATATAATAAAATGGGGCATTATAAATGTTCACATTGATATAACAAAGTCAGAATACTTGTATATCTATGGTGGTAGTGTAAAACGTTGGCACTTCTGTGGTTTACATAACCCAAAAATCTAAGTAGCCAAGTATGACAGTGTGTGCCCTTATTCCCAACCCTTGAGAGGCAGAGGCAGTTGGAGTTTGAGGCTAGCTTGGTCTACATCGTGTTTTCCAGGGCAGTCTGAGTGACCCTGTGAGGTGGTGTGACTGAAAATCACCCCCATAGGCTAATGTGTTTGAGTACGTGGTCCCCGGCTAGTAGAATTATTTGGGAAGTGTGCCTTGTTAGAGGAGGTGTGTCACTGGGATTATTGGCTTGGTTAAGTGTTATTCACCCTGCTGGCTACTTGCAGATCAGGACGTGGAGCTCAGCCGCTGCTTCTTCAGTGTGCCATGTCTGCCTGCTCCCTGCCGGGTTGAACATGGACTACGCTCCATCTGAAGCTGGAAGCAAACCCCCAGTTAAATGCTACCCTTTTGTAAGAAGACACCTTGGACTTGGGGTGGTTTCAGACCACTAAAACAGTAACTGAAACATCTTGTCTCAAAAATACAAGAAGAAGAAGAAGAAGAAGAAGAAGAAGAAGAAGAAGAAGAAGAAGAAGAAGAAGAAGAAGAAGAAGAAGAAGAAGAAGAAGAAGAAGAAGAAGAAAAATATAATATAAGCAGAATATAGCCAAGAAAAACAAAGACAAAACTATTAACACAAAAACAATGCTTATATACAGAAATTTAAGTTTATAGCAATATTAGTCATACCACTCAAAATGTAAAGATACCCAAATACCTATCAAAAATTAAATAACAAACATATGAAATTCATATATAGGTATATATATATATATATATGCAGATATGTACATATGAAAGGATATTACTCAGTTGCGAAAGAGAATGGAGTGTTGTCATGTTATAATGTGAAGGTACTTTGAACCAGGAAATGGTTACACACTATATGATTATATTCTTGCGAAATAACTAGGCCAGCAAATCCTAAGACTCTGAAAGTGCCCTGCTGGCTGCCAAGAGCGAGTAGGAAAAGGAGGACGAGAAGGCAAAGTAAGGAGGATACAGGATTTCTTTTGGGGTAATGAAAACATCTTGAGATTCAAAGTGGTGGTTACACACTGTGGATGTACTAATCGCAACTAAATAGTTTATTTTAAAAGGATTAACATTATGGTATACAAATTTCAGGACAATAATTTTTTTCAGCTATATCACACAACTAAACTAATCATGGAGCCAAAGTATACAAATCATAGTGCGGTAAACAGAATTAACCATCCGTGGAACTTTCTCGCTGTAATCGTGTCTCAGGTGGTAGCTGCATCCCAGAAAAAGAAGGACGTTGGGCCACAGCCGCAGCAGGAAGTTGCCTGCATTAACTGGAGTTCCCTGCTAATGACCCTAAGGTCTTGACAGGAACCTGTGAAAGCCATTCAAACCAACGTTTCTGTTTGGATTACCACCCCCATACCCCACCCCACCCCCACCCCCACTGAGCCCCATTCCTTTGTAGACACATTGGTGGTGGTAATCTTGTGTAAGTGGAAGAAGGCAAAGAGATCTATAAAAAAGAGAGTTCTAGTAATGATGGGTAAGTTTCCAGTTTTTCCAGAAAGGTAAAAAAGTACATCTTAATTACTTGAGGTATTTAATAAAACAAAACTAAACACAATTATCCATACTCAATCATGTCCAGTTCTGGTTATTAATATGGGATATGATGGTGACATCTAAGTTTTTCTTTGATGTTTGATGACTATAATATGCATCTCATGCTACTATATAACATTTAAATTTGGTTTGTTTTTAAAAGCTCCACAGAAGTTTGGGTTTTTGTTTTGTTTTGTTTTGTTTTTTGTTTGTTTGTTTGTTTGTTTGTTTTTTTTTTTTTTTTTTTGTCTTGTGCTGTCATGGCTCTGAACAAACTGGATCACAGAGTTCCCCTCTGCAGACTCATTTCCAATAGTTCCTGGTGTTCTTATGATTATCCTGAGCCAGGACATAACATAGGCCCTGCCGTTCCGTGGCCAGAGGGACTTCCGTAGCTGTGTATTGAGGTAATGTGGCAGGTTTGAGGACCCAAGGGCCCATCTTTATCCATCACTTCTGCCATTTCCTGGTAAGGCAAGTGATAGACTCTGGATTTTTTTCTTTCCACACCTGTAAAGTGAGTAATTGCTGTCGTTCTCTGTTGTGAAGATGGATTGACATGGCATGAAGTACAGAATTACCATTGTTATTTATAGGTAATAAAACACGACATTCAGATGGAATGACTTACCTAATAGCACGATTTTATTACAATGTAGGCTGAGAGTCAGACCCAAGAATGAGATTTACAAACACTGCAGGCAGAGGTGGAGCTGAGGCAAGGTAGTAGTCCTCAGGAAAGCCCTAAGCTAAAGGAATCTCTCCCGGTTATGTAAATAAATAATATGGTGTCAGGGGTTCCTACTGTTAACTTAAATTTTCAGGAAGTTCCTGAGCTGGCTATTAAGCACAGTTGTTACTAATAATCAAATTGCTAATAGTCAAGTTACTAATAATAACAAAAAACAAATACAAAAAAAATCAAATACACTCTTAACTTTTAAGTTACAAGATAAATAAAATAAGTATACAAAAGGTGTCACTTCCTCGTTGTTTTTACACATTTCATGCCTGAGCTCTTCAGATTAATTAGATAGTTTTCATGTGTACATATCTTTGCTAAATGAGACAATTCACTGCAATATCTGTTTCTTGCTCACAATTGCTAAATCTTTGTTTTAAGAAGACCAAGTTTATTGCAAATTCTTTTCCTGTTGCATTTTCCCTCCAGCCCGGGAAATAACAGATTCCCAAAAATGCATATTTCATTTTTCTAGGTGTCTAAAATGTACCTACCTACAGGAATTAATTTAGATTATACAATGTTCATTTGGAGCTCTGAAACTCTTTTTCACTTAAAAGCTATCTCATCTTTAATTCTAGCATTTGAGAGGCAGAGGCTGATGGATCTCTATGAGTTTAAGGCCAGCCTGGACTACATAGTAAGTTCCAGGCCAGGGAGGGTTATATAATGAGATGTTAGCGCAAAGAAATAAAATAATTAAAAATTATCTCAGGAACCAGGTATGGTGGCAAATGCCTGTAATCCAAGTATTAAAGAAGCAGAGGCCAGAGGATGATTACAAGTTCAAAGCCAGACTGGCCAATACAGCGAGTTAAAGGCCAGCCAGGACTACACAGTGGGACTCTGTCTCAAAAAAAGAAACAGACAAGCAAACAAATGCTATCTCCATTAAGACATTAATGACAGGGTTGGGGTTGAGTGAACCCTTAAATACAACTCCAGAGGATAGACATTTATCTGTTATGCTTAGCTCAAAAGTCTACTAGCTACCAAGAACCTATGCCTTGTGTGGTTTATACACCACACCTGGGGAAATAGCCGGGCATATGACTCCAGGAAACCACTAAATGATTTATGGACTTTTATTCTTCCTGTTTTCATGAAATCACAGTTGATATGAAGATTACAAAAGTCAAAGCCACAGAGATCAGAATTAGCTAGTTAGTAGCATTATTACACTTTAATTTTTGCAGACTTGTCTGTAGGTCAAGCTGCACCACCAGTGTGGAATCAGTATTTTGTTCTCTGCCCTGGGATGCTATTGGATGTTACAGAAGCTGACACCTGGTCCACTGGGGCAAACCATCAGTATTGAAACTATAAACATGACCTTTATTAAACAGCTAGAGAAGGATATGAAATGTTCAGATAACTGGAGATGTCAATAAATGGGAACTAGAAAATAAACATGTACAGGACACGCACAAAGGAAATAAAAGGTTAAAGTGACCTCTGAATACAAGAGAAGAAGCCTAAATGCCAGCAGGAGCCAGCAGGAGAAGTGGTGGTCCCTCATCACTTCCTCTTCTTTGTTGTCCTTTGTCGCTTCCTGGTAGTTCATCTGTCACATCCTCCTCACTAAACCATCATGGTTTCTGAAGAGCTGTCTGGTCCACTAACCATCCTAACAATAGCTTAAGACTTAAGACTCACCTAAAGTGGTTAAATTAACCCAAGCAAATTTTCAGACTATTGAAGTAGAATGCTTACAAAATATTAATATGAATCTGGTATTTGAGAAGAATGTGGGAAGAATCAGTAACTTCGCGACTAAGGTGCGATGTTTTATTTTCAAGATTCAGTCATTCATTTAAGAGTAAAATTTTAAGTTAATAAGCTTTAGATCTGCAAGAGTATATGGCTCACATTACACAGGACCCATTTAAATGTTAGACTTCAGCTGGGAGCTGAGGCTGCAGAAGGGCCATGAAAGTCTGTGAAATCAAACTCTTGTGAGAGAAGCCACAGTATAAGGGTGCTTCTTTGTGTCTCAGAGGACCACTCTATGCTGACAGATGACTGCAGTAAGGTAAGATTTGGAAATAAAACAAGAGGATCTCAAAATCGTTATAGAATAATTTAGAAATGGCTAATACAGCTCCCTCCCAGAGATAGTGACCATAACACTCTATCTCACCAAGCATACATGGGCATTGTAAGATAGCCCCCAAGAACAGATCAAACTTACATAAGCACGAGGATATTACTCACATACAAAAAAAAGGTTGTTTTACAAACATTAAAAATTAAATCTTAAGGTAGACATCTGACTGCCCAGCTCTGTTCTGCATCTGTGGCCACTGACAACCAAGAATAACTAGAACATTAGCTTAGCTTGAGGGCTTCTGTCTTCTCCAAGAGATAGTTCCTTTTATTGCTTCTCCAACCCAGTGCATGTGCTGTGAATTAAATCATAGCGATCGATCATAGTCCACTGGGTATTACCATATGCTAAACACCTGGTATCTGTGGTCTCCCCTAACTATGTGGTGAGAAATGGAGGAACGAATGAATGGAAGACAAGGAGTGTCTAAAGGTGAGCATTCTTGAAATACCTTTCTAAGAGAAAAGATGCTTGGCCACAGTAGTAACAAACAGTACATGGAGACTTTGGATTTGACAGCAAGATAATTCATTTGCTCCTTCCAACAACTGACTTAAGCTGGCAGAGCAATTACTCTAAGAGAGATGAAGTCACCCAAGCTCTTACAAACAACACTGCACATTGTGTCCCAAACCCACAAAACTCAGCTTCCAGAAGTAAAGAGTGAGGAGCAGTCTGAAACAATAATTTATTACCTGTGTTCTCTCTTCAATCTTCTTTTGCTTGTAGTTTTCATTTATTTTCTTAATTGACAAGCATATATTGTATATACTTATTCTTACTGTGTATAACATAACTCTTTAAGACGCAAATAAATTGAGCTAATTAACATCTGAATTACCTCACATATGTTTTACTGAGAACATTTAAAATCTATTCTCCTAGGGATTACTACGTACACACTATGTTGATATTAATTACAGTCACCACAATAGATAAAATACCTATGAATTCTTACTCTCCATCTCTAACTACTCTAGTTCTGTTGCTATAATAACATTCCAACCAAAGCAAACTGGGAAGGAAAGGGTTAAGTTAGCTTCTACTTCCAGGTCTGATCCATCCTTGAGGGAAATCTGGGCAGGAACTGAAGGCAGGAATCCTGAAAACTGCTACTTGCTAGCTAGCTGGGGCTCATACTCAGCTAGCTTCCTTATATAGTACAGGACCAACTGCCCAGAGTACCTCCCACGGTAGACTGGGCTCTTCCATGTCAGCTAACAATCATACTGTCCCTCTCGGACATGCCCACAGATCAACCTGGCAAAGACAATTAAGTACTCACAGTTGAGAGTCTTTTTTTCTGGGTGATATTAGGCTGTGTCCAGTTGATGCCCATTAATGGCAACTAAGGCACTGACTGCAATATTGTATCCTTTGATGGGGGTCACTATAAACCTCCTCCAATCCCCAGCCAGTGAAACCCCCATTCCAATCTCTGCTCCTCTTAATTCAGTTTGTTGTTTGTTTGTTTGTTTGGAGATTTCACCTATGCATGAGGCCATGTGGATGTCTGTTTGTAACTGTCTTGTTTCATTTAACATAATGCCCTTAAAGTTTCTTCATGGTGTCCAAAAGATACGATTTCTCTCTCTTTATAAGAATAGATTTCCAGCATAAGGATATCCATTTTCCACTGATGGAGAGTTAAGCTGATTCCTTATCTCAGCCCTGTTGAATAATGCTGCAGAGAACACAGGAGTACAGGCATCTCTTGGATATTCTCATTTTATTTCCTTTGCACACAGACCTAGTAGGAGCGTTTATAGTGCTGTTTTGTATTATTTTCGCTCGAGAAGTGCTTGCTTTGTAGCTGCTGATCAGTTCAAACTTGCTATGTAGCCCAAGCTGATCTCATTCTCTACTTCTTGCTTCCAGCACACTCAGGACAACTCTTGATTTTTGACGTGTGAATTTTGATAGAATTTCAAGCAGATATCTACTTACAGTGACTGGATCTAGGTATTTGAAGTTATCTAGTACGAAATTTCTAACTACTGTCACTTAAAAAAACAAACAAACAAACAAAACAAAAAACAAAAACAAAAAAACCTATAAGTGAATTGAGTACTTTGGGGCAAAGCTCTGCCCAGGTGTGAACCCCTGCTGAGGTGCTGTGTAACCCATGGCAAGTCTCTGAAACACTTTGTTCTTCTCTGTCAAAGGAGAAAGAGAATGGCTATAATTTCCTGATTGGAGAGTCAGAGTATCAAATGACTAAATACAACTAACGCACTTAGAGCTTAGACTAAAATGTAGGATTAACTCAATAGTGAAAGTTATGTTAAGGGAAAAAAGGAAAAAGCTATTATCCTATAAACTGCTCGAAGCAGTCAATTAATATCCTTGAGGAGCTGCATTCACTCCGTCGGGTCATCAGATGACACTCCATCCTGCATCACTACCAGGTACTTTGTGCCCGGAGTCCTCAATCTACAAAGCAACATGTGCACTTGAAGGTGAACTGAGCTGCTGTAAAGCCCTCCTCCTCCTCTTTGAAATTAATCCTTCACTTCCATATTTCATTCTATTCTCACTTCAAACCTGAAACGCGCTTTCCTTTTGAAAATGAAGTGTTTCCATTTGAAGGGAAGAAATGAATTACAGCTGCAAAGATAAGTTAATGTTCCAAAGGGCCAGGCCTGGCATCTTTCAGAATAAGACATGTTTAATTCAAAAGAGATGGCTTTGCACAATATCGAGGGTAATGCCAAAGCTTTTCTTTTCTTCTTTTCTTCTTCTTCTTTTCTTCTTCTTCTTTTCTTCTTCTTCTTTTCTTCTTCTTCTCCTCCTCCTCCTCCTCCTCCTCCTCCTCCTTCTCCTTCTCCTTCTTCTTCTTCTTCTTCTTCTCCTCCTTCTCCCTCTCCTCCTCCTCCTCCTTTCTTCCTTCCTTCTCCTGTCTTCCTTCCTTCTTCCTTCCTTCTTCCTTCCTTCTTCCCTCCTCCTCCTCCTCCTCCTCTTTCTTCTTCTTCTTTTCTTTTTTGGTGGTAGAGCTTCTTTGGCCATTTCTTCAAATCTGAAGAGTTCTGCCTCATTTGTGAGGATATTTGTATGGGTCTTATCAGTATTAAATGCACAGGCATATTTCCCTGCATCTGCCTTTCTTGACATATGAGCTGAGCTTACTCTCTGTCCAGACTCACTCCCAACAGACTCACAGCACTGGCTCATAAGTGGCTTGCAACCAGAGTATTAAAGACCAGGCCCTGATGGTGGAATATGTGGGCGACTGTCGTGTGCTCTCCATGCGGCCCTGGGTGAGTGTCTGGCTGTGAGAAGCCACAGAACGCAGAACCCCAGTCTGCAGGGGTTGGAGAGGAAGCAGTCCGAGGTCTCTGAGTCTCACGGAGGCCAGAGATGACAGGTTCTCAGTCAGACATCCTAGATGACACTGTATGTCACAGACGAGCAGAGAACGAAGCGGGGGCTCAGGGGGCATCTTAGTCAGCTCCGAGGCCAAAGGGAGAAGAGGGCAGGGGAATAGGGGTCACTGGGTGGTTCTCATGTGGGCAAAAGCCCTTGGTACCATCTGTGGCTAGAGCACAGGAAGGCCTTGCGGCGTGGTGGTGGTGGGGGTTAGACACGGCTCTTTAGAGGCCGTCGTTCAAGCATGGCAGGTCTTGATGACCAGAGACAGTCTATGGTTTTAGAGCTTTGTTGTAGAAAGGCAGCGAGAAAGAGAGAAGGTAGAAAGAGAGAGGCCGACCATGGCCACGTTGAGAGAGGGGGAAAGGGAACAGAGAAGAGCTAGAGATGAGAGGTAAGAACATAAGAGAGAGAGAGGAGGGGTCCAGCAGCTCCTTTTATAGTGGGCAGGGCTGTCTTGCAGTTGCAAGGTAGCTGTGAGGAGGAGCATACCTGCTATTGTCCGGTCACCGTGTTGGTGGAGCGGAGCCAGAATGCCAGTAGCTTAGAACATAGTCTGTGTGACTTATAGTCACAGGATTATGGAATTGGGGGCTCTGTGGTGTCAGGCACCTGTCTCTGGGAACCTGGCTCACGTTCTATCTCTTGTAGAGTTTTCTACTGGGTCTCTGGAGTAAGCTTTGCTCAACCAAAACACAGGCTGCCTTTCACAGTTCCACAAACATCATGAATGGATAAAGGGTTCAAGAAACTCTCTCACCCGAGCTGAGCAGCTATTGGCAATAGATAGCTACTGGGTGAGGGAGATCGTTGGGCATGCAGCCCCTGATAGGTTACCCATGCTCCAGTAGATGGTCCTCCACCCATGCACACACTGGCAGCACAAAATGGACTCATAGGGTTCAAAGGGGGCACATGAAATTGGGGGACAGAAAGATGTAGTGGGGAATAGATTAGGAACTGGAGGGAAGAGAGTGGAAAAAGATTTAAAAAAAAACCTCCCATGATCTATATTTCTTTATAGAATTACCACAGTTCTAACATAAAACTTGGGACTGCTACAATTGATGGATGAGGATGTCAATAATATTGTGTTGTCTATAGATCAGTTAAGTGCTATCAAGGCAACTGCATCTCTCCATCATGCCTACAACAATCCTTTATGCTAGTCTTGGCACGTGACTTCTATATATTAGACACAGGCTTATATCCATGTGTTCTCCTTGGAGTCTGATGAATTGGTGATTATGATAGAGGTAATACTAAGTCACAACTGAGGAGAAGTTATAAACATGCAAGGCATCCTGCAGGGTCTCCTTAAGATATCTGCACTTGAAGCCCAGACACGGTGCTAAAATGAAAGCCTAACTGGACTAGAACACAAAACTCCACCACAGCTCAGCTCCCAGGAGAAACCAGAAAACAATCAGCAGCCACAGAGTGAAGCATTTCAGAAGCACAGCCGCCCATTGCCAGGTGCGCTAAAACCAAGCCTATGGAGCAGAGAACTGGAACTACTGAGACTCACAAACAGAAAATGACATTGCTGTTATTTGGGAACACTGATTTTAGGTTTGTCATGGAGAACAGACAGATTCTTTTGCTGTTGACCCTATGTTATTTCTTGAGACAGTTTCTACAAGCCAGACTGACTTAGAACTCATGACCTCCTAAATGATTATATTCTTAATAGACCCACTACAATTGAAGTTACAGTGATAATATTATGTGCCAACACTGTGATAACAATTTTGAGTCTATTAACTCTGTTTGTTGATACTAGAACTTCACAATAACATAATGCACAGAGAACATTATTATTCCTAGCTTACATATGGGCATAGCAAGGACACTCACTGATCAAACAATCCTTCACATATGAATTCAGCATGTGGAAAAGCTGTAGTGAACGAGGTGTCTGCCCTTATAACATATTTCCCTTAGCATACATTGATCAGCCAGACACAGAGCCCACTAAATATGAATCTAGACAGTGTTTTTTGAAGTCCTGCATCCCTACGAAATTCTCAGCTGCATCCTAGTCTTCCTGGTAAGAAAGACATATGATCAGATGCGCCCCCTCGCCAACTCTGATTAGTCTCTACTTTCATTTAGGGGCTCTTTCTATCCTTGGTGACCCAAATGCGATAATGAAAATTAACCAATCTTTGCCAAAGATTTGTGTAAGTGAGAATTTTAAGACTGAAAAGAGTACAGAGTTGTTAATAAAAAATTGCCAAGTACATATAAAAGAAAGCCATGACAGTACTCAAGAGATAAAGCCCTGTTAACACTTTGATGTGTCTCCTGCCCTTTCCAGATTAAAGTTTTGTTTTTAATGTCATTGAAATCATAAAGCTCATAGTTTTACATTCTGGTTTCTCCCAATTATATAACAAACACATTTCAATGTTGTTTGGTAAAACCTTTCAACACAAACGGCAGCAAAAGTATTGTCTCTATAGGTACAGTGACTCTTACAGGTGGATATTTCATTGCTTCTATTTTCTTTTACTGTATAAAGAACTCTTCAATGAACACCTTTCTCATAGGTTCTCCCTGGAGAAGACATTACTAAGTTAGGAGGGCAAATGCACTGTTGAGGCAATGGGCATGCACGTATAGAAGGTACCATTACACATTCTGTCCAGCCTGTACAGTGCTCTGTCCTACCTTAATTGGCATTTAAAATATCTCATTGTAATTTGGTAGGTTTTAAGTCAGGTCTATTCACTTTCATTTTTGAGTCAATGGCCTCAGAAAATTTTATATAAAACAATATAGTGAAAATAGAAAACAATGCCAATGTTACTAGCATCTATATAGTCCCCCATTTACATTTAATTGGCACAAAACACTAAAAAGTAGATTTGTAAAAATTCTAAAACAAAACTCAGTGAAGACGCGGTATATAGAAATTGAATCATTATCCTAAATGAGTGTCCCTGCTGAGATCTAAATCTAGCTCTACTTAGAATTCTGGCTATGTCTGCTCTGTTACAATGCCCACTGTGTTAACGGCTGACTGAAGTGGGTGGGTAATGCAAAGAGGAGAGAAGTCAGATTCCTTGTTTTGGTTCCACCTTACTAAGACATAAATGTATATGGGAACATAATTGTCTTCCAATTGTAATTTTCCAAGGACAACGAAATAAGCATTTAATTTTTGAACATTCAAGTCTAAATAAAAGAATTTATGAATCACACATTGGTATTCATACACAGCAATGGTTCTCAACTATTGAAGTTGAAAGGGTAAGAGTCTATGGAGACCACTCCCAGAGCTTTTATTAATGTTTTCTTCTTCTGTTTATTAAATAAGACATTGAAGTAGATAAAACGTAAATATCCATTCACATAAAAAACAATAAGCATAATATATGGTTATATAAATTAGTATGCTCTCCAAAACCAACATTTATTCATAAAAGTATCATCATTTCACAAGTCCACAAATCACATTCATCCCAGACTGCACTGGACAGCGAAGTTTCCCCTTCTGCTTTGGCATCCAGTGCTGTGTAACAGCTGATACAAACCCCTGGGAAACTATATGGGCAAGGGTGAAAACACAGTAACATGTTACCATTGTTATAAGACACACCTTCAATAGAAAGAGAATTCTCTACTATCTGGATGGATAATCTGGGTGTCACAAATGACCCCTGTGACGGAGATGAAACAAACATAAACGTTTAAGTGATAGGGTTGTTGCTGTCGTTGTTTTAGTGTTAGGGCTTGAACCCATGGCATTACAGATGCCTGACAAACATGCTGAATCACATCTCAGCCCCAGAAACATTTGTTTTATTAAAACAACGAAGCAAACACAAAGATCATACACTGGCAGACAACACCACTGGCAGAAATACACAGAGAGATAATTGTTATTCAGAATATATAATTACCTATTAAATTTTATCAAGAAAAATTCAAATAACACAAGAAGCAAAAATACATATATATTGCATTTCAGCAGAAAGACACCAAGGATACAACATCATGCTCATTACATTAGCCAATCCAGCAAGAGACCCAGCAAGTAAGAACTCAGCCCTATTGCTAGGTACCTAGGAATCCCTTTGAAGAATTATCAGGAATTGCTGACTACCCACACATTCTCAACCTTTTCCTTCTAGGTATCTTGTTTCTCCTGGGCTGGTGCTGATATTCTTCCAGGGAAACTGTCCCTCTCTGCCAGCCACTCATAAAGTATGGTCACTGATGTCTGATCCAGTGTTAGCCAAAAGATATGAAGGAGAGTCAGGTCAGCAAAGGTAGCAGGCAATGTTTCCCTGCCCTTCAAAAACCACAGAGACACAATGCCCTTGGCTATTGTTTTGTGTGTGATTTCTTCAGGGGAAACTGCTTTTCCTTAAGCAAAGCGAGCCACTAAGTCAGGGAATTAGCCAAACCTAGAGCAGCCCTTAAATAAAATCTTACAGTTAAAAGCAATCTAATGAAAGGAAAATAATTTTTCAATATACTTTTTTTTAATTGCCTTTCCTTGAGTGCAGAGGTATGGCTGTGATTGGAAGCGTGAGTTACTTTTGGAGAGGACTTGCGTTAGGTTTCTGACACCCATGCCAGCCTCTTACAACCTCCTGTAACTCCAGCTCCAGGGGACTGGCAACCACTTCTGACATTCATGTGCACTTGCATTCACATGCAAAGAGCCACACTTGCCTGACAGACAAGTAGTGAATTTTTTTAAAAAATAAATTTTAAAAAGTTATCTGATAAAGCCCTGAACTTGAATTTTCAGACATACAAGAAGCCACTTTCACTATTGCAGCGGGAGATTTATGAAGAAATGTTGCTAAGAACAGATTCTTGCAGTTCATTAAAGAATAATTTAGTTATCAAGAAATGGTAATTTGAATTAACTTCAACTTATGGGTAATTACCAACACTAAAATACTTGTACTACTTGCTATACAGGGATAAGTTGTAAAAAGACCCTAGGTGGTGGAAATTCAGATTACATCTCTTTTTTGTCTCTTAACACAGTCATTATTTTCCAACTTCCCACCACAACACTAATCACTTACTAGTAAAGTTCAGAGGGAATAGAGAGTTGACTGAAATAGTGTGATGTAAACACTAGGGGCCAATTCTTTTTGTTTGTTTGTTTGTTTAAAAATAAAGTCTTTATAGCTCTTCAAAACATCTAAGGCATTATGCCTTCTCTCTTAAAACATGTGATTTAATTTTATTACAGATAGTGAAAGGAAAACTACAATTCAGGAATATCCCACAAAACAAGAGAATCAAACCTTGAAATTAATAGGATAATCAGCTTTGTTTAAATAGTGAGTTAGGAAAATGGCATCTTTGTCTAATATGAAAGGATGATCTTCACTGAACAGAAAAAGACAGAATGAAATTCAGAAGAGCCAACTGCAAGAGAAATGTATATTTGGGTTCTGGTATACTCAAAGGACAGTATACCCCCAATGAATACAGCTTTCTTTTTAATATTTGCTCTCATGTACTTTCTGACAGAGATGGAGATGAACCCGTCAGTTGTAGTGTTTTTATTCTTTGTTCTAAGATGTATACATTTGTCTGACTTTGTATTTTACCAGTTCCCCTGATTCTGCCAGCCCTGAAATGGTCGACTAGATGTTAATCTGGACACAAAGCAGATGTTTCTGAAAGCCACCCTGTACACAGGAGCCACAGGTGATTTCACTGTGACTTAGCCTCATGCATACACTCCTGTTAGTAGCCACGGTGTGAAGATGGTTCTCTTGACAAGCGTCAGCTTTCACCCTCCTTAAACAAAGAGCCTCCTTTGCAGATAGGGAAGGCCCAGTTCTTGGTGGAGGCATACACTCCTGGGTGCAGAACTGACTAATGACTTGGGGACCCCAGGTCTCCTGTAAATTTGAAACTAGCAGCTTTGGAAAAGACTCAAGAAGAGTTTTTCCTTAAGAATAACGTGAGCTACAAGAACACAGCTCCATGTCTCTGTTGCCTAAGCCCTCCTCTTCACCAACATTGCTAAGTTTACTCTCAGCTTCCTAACACTGCAATCACACAATGATCACTGATGGAAAGCCTGTCTTCTTACACTGGCATTATCATTTTCTTTAAATCTATAAATCATCTTTCCCATTAGCTGTTATAGTTTATCAATCTTTCCTATCTTCTCCCCAAATTCACTACCAGCATAAGTGAAGGGAACAGATGTTGTCAACGTTCTTGAAAAAGTCTCCCTTTCTTCCTTCTTGTACATACCATCAGAGTAACTGATAAGGACTCTGTCATCTATAAACTGCAGCTCTTCTCACCACACAGTAGCATACTGCTTGCTATTTTGGCATCTCTGACTTTCTCCTTTTGATCTCTTCAGGGCTTTTCCTTCTAAGCTGTTTCCAGTCTCACTTCAAATGTTTGAGCAGCCCGGGGTGCATTGGTCACATCGCAGCCACAGACTGAGGGATTCTTTAAAAGCCTGTTTATCCAGCTGCTATGGGATGGTTTGGTGGCTGCCTACAGTCTATGTTTAGTGGATGGAACAATGTTAGAAAGTTGGTTGTCAAGACTTTGGATAATGCTGAGCTCAACCAAAGTGACCAGACTTAGGACACATAGCTTGACAGCCAATGAACTTTTGTTGAAAAGTTGGCCCAGAATAGATGCACAAGAAATGGGGATCAAACCTAAAGGGCTCTGGTAAAGTATCTCCCCTCCCCTCCCCTCCCCTTCCCTTTCCCTCCCTTCCTTCCCCTTCTCTACTGTCCTCTCTCCTTCACTCTCCAACACTCCCCCTACACAACTCTCTTTCTTCTGAATTTCTGTTGAACATTCTCCAAAGTAAGAAATTTGACAAGATCCACCACCCATTAGTAGGACAAAGATTTAGGGTCCAATCAACCTAAGCCAGTGGTTCTCAACCTGTGAGTCACAATCATTGGAAAGACCATCAGAAAGCACATATTTCTGATGGTCTTAGGAACTGAGACATGGCTCAGTAGAAACATTACAGTTATAAAGTAGAGATGAAAATAATTTTATGGTTGGGGGTTACTACAACATGAGGAACTGTATGAAAGGATCACAGTGCCAGGAAGGTTGAGAGCCACTGCTCTAAGCAAATAAAATGACAGAGAGTTAAAAAAAGTATAAACATTAAAACCTGTAAGCAATCTGCATACAAATAGCTCTTCCTCTAAGAAATATCTGATAGATAGAATGATAGATAGATAGATAGATAGATAACCACCAACAAAAATGCTTTAGTATTGTCAGCATACACATAACACGTCATAGACTATCTGCGAGATAGAAGTTCTGGAGATGGAAGTAGCTATTCTTGACTCAGAGGTCTTCCCTAAGCATAAAGAGCTCATATAGTGGCAAGAAATGAAGAGAAAGAGGGTCCAAAATACACATTGTTGACTATGAATGTCTCAGAAGTCTACAGGGACTTGGTGAGGGACAACAGCCATATGTATTTTATAGTGCTTATATTTTTTGCTACTTAAAGTGGATCTTGGTCACCTAAACATTTCTCTTCCCCAAATATATGTGAGATTGTAATATTTTATGGTATATATAGGTTCTTTTAAAATATAAATATCAATAAAAGTAAGTGTGAGTTTCCTTTCATTTTAATTAAATTTGGTCAGAAGACAACTTACAGGAGTCTGCGGTTTCCTTCCACAGTGTGGGTCCTGGAAATCAAACCATAGCTGTCCAGCTTAATGGTGCATGATCTTACTCACTAAGCCATCCTCACTAGCCTGAGTCTGAGTTAAATATGGAAGCCACTCTCTTAAGTTTCTAAATGTTTCCTGTCAATGAAATAGCCATATCTCTCTAAAGAGAAACAAATATTTGAGTAAAAATAGCTAAGAAGCTGCAAAGATTACTTAAAGTTCCTTACAATCATTATGGTTTCTAATAATTTATTCCTACTTTTTAGTAGAAAGGATAGTTCTGCTGTGTTTGAAAACTGTACTGAATGCACACAAATTGCAGATTAGTTTCCTCTAACTTTTCTGAAATATAAGAAAGATTGCCTGTAAAGAACAAATAGTAACTATGATGACAATAGCAACAATGTTGCATAATTACTGTGGATGAGTAATGCCACGAACTGAAGTTTTATAGCACCTAAAACTCTAGATAAAAGAAAACACCTAAAAAGTTTAAATATATAACCCCTCTTTTAAAATAGTTTAGGAAGCCAAAAAATAATACTGTCAGCCCAGGATTCAGCCCAACAGACCGACAGCTTGTATATGGTACCTGCCCTGCCCTCGTTCTCAGCAGGGCAACAGTAAGATGTGATCTGTTCAGCTGAATTCTGATTTGCCCTGAGGAGAGAGAGGAAGGCAGAGTTGCATGTAAACACTTCCCAGTGTAGTTGTTCCTTGCGCTCAGCCCCCATGAAGACAAATGACCACCTCCACATGACTCTTAATCATATGTTTCTTCTGTGTAAACATGGGAATTTAAAACCGATGAGAAAGCACCTCAAAATTTTCCCAATTAAAAATGAACAAGTTTAAAAAGAAGCATTTCAATTCTAAATTTTTCACATATGTTAAAGTAAGAAAAAATTCATAAAAGTATAGATTTGGCAATATTTACACTTAAAATTGTCAATCCAGAACTTAATTTTTAAGCACTTGAACCCTAAAGACTATTCATAAATATGCAACAATAATACAACTTAATGTCAAAAAGCAAAATTAAAAACGTTATCTACTAAATTTTAAAATGCTTTCAACTTGAGCACTAATGACTTCAAAATGAACTAAACAAGTCTCATAACTTTGTAACAGGCCTGCCATGAATGGTGTTCAAATACTGAAGTGCTTTAACGGCACAGGAAAACTTGCAATGGTAACATGACTTAATTTTTAGATTACTATTATTTAGAATAGATGTCATGGTAGAACATTGAATTACATGAAACCAATGAGCTGGAAATGCTAGAAACGTCTTCTCTTTTCTTTTTCTTTTTTTCTTTCTTTCTTTTTTTCTTTTCTTTTCTTTTTTTTTCTTTTTCCTTTTTTCCTTTTTTTGGGGGGGAGGGGGGACCTCATACCAGTTTGCAAAGAAGAAAAATACTGTTGACGTAAATCTGCTTTGTCTAGACAGCACCAGCAAGAGGTTTCACAATTTATAAATAGATGCAGGTGGAGATGATCTTTAATTCTACATCAAACATGTTTCTTTCAACAATACGTTGGCTTAACCTAAGGAATTTATCTCCAGGGAAGTCATACTCTCTAAAAGGGAGGCAAACTCAAGCACTGGGAAGCAGCAGAGCCAGTTTTCATAAAAAGGGAAAAATTCACAACTTCTCAGCAAACTGTGTCCATAAAATCAGACCAAAATGTCAAAAATAGGGAAATAATGGGATGATTTGCAAGCTATGATGACTTCAGTAGAGGCAGCAGTAGCTGGATATAAATAGCCACAGGGTTTGGGTTGGCCACTTGTATGATGTCTAGTTTTCATGCCTATCAATATTATTAGCTATTCCTGTCGTAAACCAATCACTGCCAGAGATAAAGACTTGGCTCTTTGACTTGTTATTTAGTCTCAAGCCAGCCTTTGGTGAAGTTTCTGTCTGAAGGTTCAAGACAACCAACAGAAGAAACACAGATAAAATTATTCTATTTCCAAAGACAAAATCGTAAAACGTATAGTTCAATTTAACATCAGTGGATTGTTTTGAAACAATCCAGGCCATACTCATTCCTACCAAGATTGGGAAAAGCATCTATCTAGACAGGTTCCAGCTGCCTCTGAACAAGTGTTCTTGGGTTTAACAGTGAACCCTTAACAGGTTTTGGAAGTCTAACAGCAAGTTTACGTGGGGCCCGCCTCCTTATGTGAGAAAGCAGAGGCTCAGAAAGCTAAACCACACACACTTTTCCTAGAGCCAAATGGAAAGCTGCACTGGGGAGAGTCTGCCCAGCTTGCCCCCCAGCCTCCTCTGTCTTAAAGGTTCATTTCAAGGTCTTTGGTTTTTTTTTGTTTGTTTGTTTGTTTTTGTTTCTCCATTTTAAAAGAAAGCAAGAAGGATCATGCTGGGAGAATCAAAAGAGGTCAAAGGCAGGTTCCCCAAAAGCTGGAATCTACCATCACTCCATCTGCATAGCCACTCAGGAAGGCCCTAAATATGCGCTGGGGTGGGGTGGTGGGGGAGGGGAATGAAGTCCTTCAAGCCTTCTATCCCCCAGGGCTACTGCCTCACCCAGCCCCTGCTCTGTGCGTAGGGAACTACAAACCTATTCTGAATCACAATTATTCCTTTCTTTGCTGGGATCAATCGATAACAGTTTGAGGATTTCCTTTACTCTCCTGCCCCCTCCTCCTTTATCTTTCTTCCAGTCTCAGGAGCACAGCACTCTAACTTGGCTACTGGGGAAGAGCAAGGAGTGGGTAGGTGAGCAAGGAAAGAGATGATCTGATTCTGCTTTCGTTTCTGCTTCAAGTCCAGTAATAACGGACCTCACTCTAATGCAGTATGTTTTGGAAATATAGTTAAAAGGAATATATGATTGTTCTTAAGGTACATTTTAAGTGTTGACTGAAAGGCAAATATAGACCAGAAGAACTGTTGAATATAGCACTTTACAACCCTTCTTAGTATTCTATGGCATCTGTGACCTGCTAAAATCTAATTATTTCTCCAATGCTCTGTGGAATTGTTCAGAAAGATGTGGTACAGTTTCTAACTGGTGCATTAAGCATCTGGCCTGACTTCACAGAACTCCAGATAGCTGAATGTGCACTCTATATTTTATTAACATTGCATAGGCTCATGCTTAGATGCAGCACTGATGTGCCCTGGCATGCATCTCTACCTGTTGACAGGAAAAAATGGGCTAGATTCAAGGGTCTACAGACAGAAAAATCTTTCAAAGATGTTTGGCAACTTTCAAAGAAACTTTAGGAGAAAGAGAGAGGATGAGGGAAAGAGAGGGGGGGGGAGTAGCTTCAACTCTACAAATCTATAAAACACATACAAGTTTCAGTACAACAAATTGCCTGAAAATGAGAATTTCTAACATCTCTTGCTTCTTTCTCTACTTTAAAGACCATTTTCTTTGGCATGTGCCCAGTCTGTTTGTAAAAAGGATCCACTTTAAGTATGACCCCTATGGGACAGCAGTTCACCAGCTTTTCACTCCATTCTTATACAATAGCTTCTGGAATGAGACTCTTCCTAAGTTTAAAGAAATGAGTACAGGAGCTTCTAGGAAGAGCCTTCTGCTCCCTGAATTGCTGTGCTGATGGGGATGTAGTATGCACACCTGGTGCTCCCTAAAGGGAAAGCCAGGGCCCCCAAAGGACTGGTGTACATAGCTGAAGAAGTTGGCTGACACAGAAAAGGCCAGAACAGGGGGCAGAGGAACGTGCATCTTGCATCCATGCTGACAGGTGACTTCTATGAGCTTTACCTGAAGCTATTCAGTATGTTTGAAGTTCTCACAGAAACCTGCTCACCCCAACTGTTGACTATAGTCCAGCTCAGACTTTCAGTGGCTTGCAATCCAGGGAGTCTCAGCTGATAGCAGTTCTAGATGCTCAACATACCAAAGCCAGAGCTACCTTTTCTTCTTCCTAGAGCTGTAAAGATTTTATATTCTCATCAGTAGTCTCTGAGGGACAGAAGATCATCAACAATGTTTCCAACTTAAATAAACTTTGACGTGTCCTAAGATTTAATCTCAAAACATCTCAGGCGGAGGTGGTCTGGGATCATCTATACTAAGCAGTGTCTTTTACAAGGTAGTCAATGAGTGTTGATAAAGATGAATGAGACAGCCTACACACAGGCAAGTTTGGAGGCTGGAATGCAAGGATCCCTTGTGTAATCACCTTGTGATTGTGGCTTTACCTGGGACTTAAAATCCATCTGCAAGTTTTCATTTTTCTACCTGATACATAAGAAAATGGCAGAGCCTGGAAAACCTGGATCCAAACCTAATGTCCCCTAATTTTGACAAGGTAACACCTCTTCTCACAAACAGAGGTGTGTGTGTGTGTGTGGGGGGGGAAGCAGAAACCATCTCTGGGCTCTGACCTAGGATGGTCCTATCAAAGTGATCCATTCCCAAGCTGGTTGTTTCTTTTCTGAAAGACGTTTCCCAGTGACAAAGTTAGATTCGTGGACATCTTATAAAACACGAGGAAATGCAAAGTAACAACAAATAATCTTTCACTCTGAAAGTCTTCTAGGGCTCAATCAGAACTTAACATGGGAACATAAAGCCATCTGACATAGGAAGGCAGCAAACATGGGAACATAAAGCCATCTGACATAGGAAGGCAGCAAACATGGGAACATAAAGCCATCTGACATAGGAAGGCAGCAAACATGGGAACATAAAGCCATCTGACATAGGAAGGCAGCAAATATGGGAACATAAAGCCATCTGACATAGGAAGGCAGCAAACATGGGAACATAAAGCCATCTGACATAGGAAGGCAGCAAACATGGGAACATAAAGCCATCTGACATAGGAAGGCAGGAAACAGGTAGGACAATCTCCAGCCTCCACTGCACCTCCATCCCCTACCTACAGAACAGCTGCAAAAAGAGGTTGAAAACCATGCTATTGTCCCTCTCCTACCACCACGGAATAATACTGCTGTTCCTACAAGCCCTCATGTCCCCATCTTAGTAAAAGCAGCTCTCACTCTGTTGGGGCAGTTACTAGGAGTCATGCTCCAAGCTAATTGACTCAGAAATATTAAGTGATTTGTCTATGGTCATGTGCCAAGGCCCAAGAGAGAGCCCAGATAAACAGAAGACTCTGATGCCCATGTGCTTAAACTCAGCTGCCCTCCACACCACACTCAGACTCTGAGTCCTTCCTGCTGGGAGACTACACAGAGCAGTCTAGAGGGTATCATAGAGAAAACTGCCAGTCTCCCCTCCTTCAATTAAAACAACCATCCTTTCTGTTGGTTTCTTAAAAAAACATAGTAGGAAAGCAATCTGAACCAATTAATGGCATTTTAACCTTGCTAGAAGTGGTGCAGAGAGTACATACATGTTAAGTAAGTTCACCTTCGAGTAACAGAGTTTCAGGTGTCTGATAAGAGCAAGAAGTGGAGCCCCCATCCACCTCCTCTCGAAACCCCTGAGTATAGATGACTGGTACCTGATAAGTTATTTCTCCACTGGTGAAATAAGCCAATTCAAGTCACAGTAGATTACATTAAATGCAGGTTTATTGGAAAGCTGCTCTGGGGTGAGTTTACTGGCCGCAAGGACAGAAGCCAGGGAAGTCACCATGGGATAGAGAAGGGAGTCGGGGCGGGGAGAAAAAGAGAAATGTCTCTTCTCGGAGAACTCAGAGAGAGAAGAGGAGAAGAAGAGAGAGAGAAGGCAGAGGAAACCAAAATGTCTGGAGTATATAAGGAAGAGCCTCTGGGGGAAGGGCAGCCAAGCTGCTAAGTTAGTTCAGGCTGGGGGCAGGGGATGCCAGGTAGGGACTGAGGAATGCTGGGACCGCTTTGATGTGTAAAATATGTACCTTGGTCCCTTGTCCCTAGTCCAGAACCAAACAGTGTCTCTGAGAGTGCTAGGCCTGGAGAATTGAGTTTGGCAGGAATGGTGGAAGGAAAGACCTGATTCCTGTAACTCATCTTCTGACCTCCACGTCATGACTGGTGGGTCTCTCCCTACCCACACATACAGATAAATGTAATTTAGTTTTTAAAAGGAATATATATGTTTGTAAAAAGAAAAGATGGTAATGAAGGTTCTGTTAAGATTTGCCTCTAAAGTTAATACCTTTTGGATAGATTACATTTTTGACAATTTCTTGCATGTGCTACATTTTCAATTCACCGCTTGGAGGCGGGGCAGAATACATAGCTGGCATTCAATAAATTCTTGCTGTCTTTATTTCCCATGCAATGAAACCAAAGCAAGGAGCAGGTCCTATGAGGTCGTACAGCAAATGGCCGAGTAGGGAAATGCATCCTCAGAGCACCTCTCTCCCAGACCGGCCAGCTTTCCGTTAGCACACCTGTAACCCACATTTCCCACTTATCTTTCTTTTCTGTTGAAGGCTTTCAGGCAGCTGAATGGAGACAGATCTGATTAAATATGGATATAAGCCCACAGGAATTTGGTCAGGCAAATTTTTCCTTTTAAAATAGAATCAACTCTCATCTGAAAATGGTTTCTAGAAAGAATTATTTCAAACAATAATTTAATCCAGGTGTTTGATTTTCAGTAACTGAAATCACTCCTATCCTTTCCTGAGAGGTTATCAGTTACACCTACTTTTTCCATCAAAAATCTACGGCCACCTCTCAGTTTAACCTGCACTACTGAAGACTTCTGAGAAATTGGCTTTTCAATAGATGTTAACATGCTAAAGTCCTACTTTCATTCAGTGGGCCATTCCTCAGAAGTCAGCAAGAGAGCAAGCATAGAACAATAGGTGTCGGAACATCTCTTATCGAGGGGTCACCTTCCACTCCTGAGAGCACCCATTCTCAGAGGGGAGTTCTAAAGGTCAAACAGCTGCCAAACTCAAGTTAGGAACCACGTGAAGCTAACGGAGAGAATAGCCATGTACTCCTAAGACAGACAACTAGCCTTCAGAGACAAACAGACCATTTCCTAGAAAGGATAAAGTCATGAGCTTGTTAGAATCAAGCAAAGAAAGAAGGGAAAGGAGATTGCTATTTGGGTAAATATAGAAACAAGATTCGTCACTTAAATTCACTTACTTAGGAGAAAACTTACAAGTCCAAATAACAGAAAACTGATGATAAAATTATACCTGGAAATTAAAGTCTTGGAATCCTGTTAATTAGGCAGAGAAATCTTAGTGTCTTGCAACTGTCACTATTTATTCATGTACGCAAATTAAAATGATTTAAACCTGGAAGAACCATTTCTAACAGATATTTTAAGATATTGATGACTGCAGCCATGCTCGTGGCAGCAAAAACCATAATAATAATAATAAAAAAGAATGTAGTTAGGCTCAACCCTTTTAATTTTAGGGAAGACTGATAAATATGAGTGATTGTATCTTCCTAGTTCTGAAGTAGAGGTATACCCTTATGCACACATGTAGGTGGTCTCTCTAGTAGTACATAAAACAGTCTTCATTATGTGAAAATGCATGTGGAAAAAAAAACCTTTCTACTTCCCAATAAGACTGCTTTCTTCAATATTTTTCACTGTTCTTCCATTTTCTCCCTTCTCCTAAGTAAATCACCATTTGACCCTGCTTTCTCATTTGCCAAATCAATATTAGTTGGGATTGCCATCCTCTGTTCTCCACAGTTACGATTTTAATGTAATAAAAATAATCTGACTTTTGTTAACTTATTTTTGGTACAGATGGCTTGAGCATCAGACACCTGTTTCTCTATTGTGATCTTATAAATATTCTCCTAGCGTGCTTGTGTTTTTCTGAGTGTGCTATCACTACCTTGCAGTAGTAAACTTTAGGGAGCGCGGAGATTCCAGAGTTGCTGCCTACAAACCAAATGGCATCTCAGCTTTGGCAAACTGAAAGGCTCATTTCGGCTTCTCTCACCCCCTCTAGCGTTGGCAAAGCTCATCTGTCTGATTATCCAGTTACCTCACTGAACAAGAGCTGGGCTAAGTCCTGCCCACCTATGACATCACCCCCTTCCTCAACCACTGCGAGGTGAAGCTTTAAACTTCAGACTTGGAGGTGGGCTGCGCGCAGTCAACTGGATGCTCTCGCGCGCAGTCCTCAGCGCAGGAGTGATCTGAAGCAGGACCGCTCAGGCTGCAGCTGCCGTGGCTTTGTGTGCACTGGATGCCGCGCTCCGGAGACGGGGGAGGGTTTTTACTTCAACTCACAGGCAATGGAATTACAGCTGTAGCAGCAGGGTATAAAGGATTGCTTTTTCCTCGTCTTCCTGGTAAGTGTTTTCCATGCTTTTTCTCATAATTGTCCCAGAAACTTCGCTTGCTCTTACTCTCTAGAAGGAAATGACTAGCTTGGTTCCATGAGGGATCCAAGTAGCCACGTTTGCTCTGTCAGCAGGACGGGTCAAAGATGTGCGTGCAAGCCAGCTCTAGGGAAAGTCTTACAAAATAGCCGAATGTTATAAGTTTCTTACAGACTTAAATCATTTTTAAAAATAATAAATAGCTCCTCTCTGTTTCAAGCAATTTCTATCCGCGCAGAGCTTCACGGAAAACTGCAGTTGGAAAGTTGAGTGTTTGAGATAGGAGAGGCAGATTTTTCTCGGCTACAAAAGCGAAAGGTCGCTAACTTGGTGTGTACTGTATGTGTGGTATGATCACCTATCGCTGTTTCTATAACTGTGAAAGAAATCAATAACCCCTCAGCCCATGAGTACGCAGTACATGAAAAGCATACATCTTGCTCGCCGCCAGCAAAGCTGCGCTGGGAGACTGGGATGCCTCTGTAGAGGATTAACAGCTACACCTAGATTTGAAAGCTTGCACTGCTTATCCGGCCCCAGCTCCTTCAGGCATTCCGGGCTCGGGAATCTCAACTAGTAAATCCAACTCAGAATCTCCGGGCCAAACCATATTCCCAGTCCAGGAGACTGTCAAAGCCTATCGCTTGGGCGAGTGTAGAATGTGACTAGCATAGTAACTGGGTAGTCCACTCAGAAAAACTAACAAAGCTCACCCTGGAAGCCGTGCTTGATGTATGCAGTGAGGGGAACAGGGGAGGGAAGCCTCATCAAATGGCAAAGGCAGAGTGTCCCTTCACTTGCAACACACAGTGAAAAATATTGTATTGATACAAATGCGTTAGACCACAAAGCTTCCAAAAGGTATTTAAGTGTATCTAATTAAAAAAAATGTTTTTCAGTAAATTATGTCTGAAACAAAATGGTTGCATAAAGGTAAAGAGTGCAACAGGCCCATCTTTTCTCAACATTGGGAGCGGGTTTATTACTTATTTAGAATGAAAAGGAGATGGAAAATGTTGGTGTTTTCCAAATTACAAAATCAAATGGTTTTTAATAATTATTTTGATTGTTCTCAATAAATCTATGCTTCAAAATGCACATATTTGCTGTGTTATTGGGATGAAACAACATGGTCAAAGCCATGAAAAGTGCTTCAGCTGTGGCTATTCCTTTATTCATCCTTAACTGTGTAAGAATACCCTAACCAGTATAAACAGAAGGATGAACCTGTCAGCTCCCAGGCTACGATCACTTAGGCTTGACTCAGAGTGACAGGTGACTGACACCCATCTCTTTGGAAATGAGCAAAGAAGGTAATTCTTTTAAAGTGCCATAACATATTATTATCACTACAAATATCAACAAGCATAATGGTATGACTGTGCAAAGGCTGGTTATCACTTAGCTTCACGTATATGTGTATGCATATATATATATACTTATCAGCCTAAAATGAGGAAAAGGGTTAAAAATGTCATTACATGTGTTCAACTAAAGAACAAGAAATACCAGTTTATTGTTTTACTAGAAAACTCCCAAGGGTGAGAAACTATATTAGCAAATGAATAAACACAGTGAATTCATTAATAGGGTATTCTAATAGTGGCATCAATCAGTTATTAATTGGGCTCTTTTTTTTTCTCTGCATACCCTTTTGAAAATCGATTCTGGTTAGGTTCAAAATGCCCAATTAAACAATTCCTGAATCTGATGTTTATGAGATAACAGCAAATAAAGGTGTTTTTTTTAAAACAAAAATTACAAAACAAAACAGGAAATTTGTCATAACTAAATGTGGCAGCTAATAGAAGCTATGTTTCTTTTGCTTTCAAGTGTTAATTAAGGAGCCTCCGATTCTATCAAAACTTTTTCAGAGCTAAATGAAGCGGTGTGAAATAAATTTGGTTGAAATCTTGTGGCTGTCAGACTTTGTTAGTGAGCTATTAATTATCTTTACCCCAGTTTCTTCTCTGGCTATATTGCCCAATCAAATAGAAACTCCAATTATACTCAGAGGCTCCTGCCTAGGGACAGAAGACCCTAATGAACAGTCAGTCCCTCCAGATGAAAAATACAATTATCAGTTTGAAACAGGCAAGCACAAGCAATGCAGATTCTCCCCTGTGCTTTTCTTGGCCACACATCCCAAGGCCAAGATTACTGGCCATTTTCTGGATTATTTCGAACAGTTTTAAACCCAACAAATGTTAGTGGCTGGGAGTATGCCTTATTTTAAAATGATATGAATGTTTCTTCCTTGAATTTTAGTTATGATAGTCCAACGTTCATATGAATCTAGTCATTTAAAAATATGTAGCATAGAGTTGCCATTTCAGTCGGTCTCAGCCCTCCTCCCTTTGAAAGGTGGGTGGGCTAGTTAACAAAGAATGTGATTAATGGCAAAACCTAAAGCTAAATTAAAAATTCTGTATAAACCCTTTTCTGCATTCTCGTTTTCATTCCAGTTCAGTAAAAGGCATTATAAATAGTTGTTTCATGTCAATGAAGAGAACCGTAAATGAAGTCAAGGAGGGAAATAGGATTTGGTGAATTTTTCAAAAGCTTTGATTCCTCCTCCCCCTCCCCTAGGTCCCCACCCCTCCAACCCCCACCTTTTGCCCCAGAGGCCTTCACTGTTCTTCTCAACGGGAGGCTTTGTTGTAATTAAACCAGGGAAAAACTGGCCAGCAGCAGCCAACATCTGACTTGCGGCTTCTGCAAGCAGTGTTCTGGTAGAGTGTACCACCCCCCAGCGGGCAAAACTCAACAGTAAATCTCTCAGCAGTATCAGCCGGCAGAGGCAGAATGGCGGTCTCTCTCCCTCCGGAGCAGGAAAGGAATGTTCCTGCTTCTTCTAACACCTCCACCGCTTCAGACTTTCTCAAAGTCAACAAACCAGTTTCCAACCAAGAGATGGCTGGCTGGTAAACTGTTTTCTGGAAAAGAATCCTTCCTTTTTAAAAACCAAAATAGGTATATTCCTTTCAAAAAGCACTTTCAAAATGCAGATCAACATCACTAAATTTGTATAAACATCACAATAATCTTGACAGTTTTGAAATCTATATTATACTGCAGAAGAGGGAGTTTTAACCATTAGCACAAATCCAGAGTATATGTTAAGGAACAAGGCTTAAAATACAATTTAGCCAATAAGTAACATGTCTCCATGCTTTGCATATGCATAATCTCGTTCCCACCCTAAAATCAAGTGTCAGGGATGTATGAAAAGCTCTTTCCAGGTATTCGTCTGCTCAAGGAGGAGAGTAAGAAATTGCTTTCACTTGATGAGACGATGACAGCTTTTGTTCTGTGCATGAGTTACCGTGGCAACTTTGAAGAGAACCCGGCAGGGCAGGCCACATTTGGTTAAGCACCACTTTCCAAAGTGTGCCACTGGAGTGTGGATTGACCAGCTTTCTGTGATGCTGGTTTTCTTCCTACTCGTCCACTTTAAATCAATACCTACCTTACACAGCCATGACAAAGCATTGTAGTTTATATTCTTTAGATGGTCTCACTAACTGGGACAGAGGCTGTCACACAAGTGACTCAAATAAGAGTTGTCAAAATAATGCATGAAATTCTAAAGGCCAGAAATGTAAAGTGAGGTTGGGTTGGCAATGTCAGAGCGGTTCTAGTTGAATACAAGCAGGCACACCTTTCATTACAGCTGCCCAAATACAGTCAGCATCAACTTAAAGCCCAGCGTGGGCCTCAAGCCCCGAGCCACATAGTTCCTCTCACCGTAGTTCTCTTCCTCATCCAGGTCTTAGGTCTCTAAGCCATTTAGTCTGGCTTGAATATCCTGAAAGGAACAGCCTGTGGTGGGATACAGGATAACACACCATCCTTTTGTCTTAAAGATGCTTGATTTCACTTTACCAACAAACGAGATGAAGCAAACGCAGGATTAAGATTCGTTTATAACAAACTCAGTGGGGCAGTCCTCTTGCTTTGGAACTTTTCCTTCTGTTTTCCATAAACGAAAAAAAAAAAAAAAAACCCTTCTTCGTGTTGGAGGAGAGTCTGGACGAAACCTAGTATAAAAAGGCACACTTTGCTTCTCCACCTCTCTGCAGACCCTGCAGACTTCCTGACTCTCGGGAGGAGAGCTGGAGGGACTTCTGCATTAAACAAAGGAACTGGGGCCTTCCTGAAATCTGATGATCGTGGAAAATCTAACTACCAGACAGGCTGCTTGGAAAGCATTTTGCCACCACTCTTAACTAACCTGATGGAGTCCATCCGGCTTTCCAGTTTCACGACATACACAGTTCACTTGAGATGCTGTTTGTTGCAGCAGAACCTCAATATTCACAGATTGCTCATTTGGTGAGCAATTTTCATAAGTAAATTATTTCCCTAACATGCTAGATGCTGTTCGTGTATGTTGCAATTTAGCTCAAAACATGCACAGACACAGATTTGAGTACGCATGTGTTTTCTTCAATATCAAGATTTGTACATGACGCAACAAATTTTGAGTGCAAATTCTAAATGCCATAGTATTTTTAATGTTAATATTTTTAAAAAGTTTCTGCCATTATGAAGTCATTCTGTGAAAGCAAATCAATAAAACAGAACTTACATCTCACAAAATTAACTCCATGCAAAGTTTCTTTACAGAGTATTGATCAAACGAGTTAAGTGAAAATCAACTTGAATAAAAGGTTGTAAATCTAAGATTTAGGAAGTTATCATTATGCCATATAACTTTACTTTAAGCTACCTTATATTCCCCAAACCTAAAAAATACGTCCCCATTCAAAGTCTTTGTCTGCTGAAAGAGGAGAAACCACGTAAACAAGTACATGCATTGAGTTCTTGATTTTATTTACATGTCAGTGTCCTATTGAGAAACAACTTATTAATATTTATTAGTTTTATAAAGTGCCTCCAGAGAACAGCATCTTCATCTACTCATATAGCTTCTTGGATATATTATAAAAATAAATTAGAGACCAGAATTGGTTGGGGTTGTAAACCATTTTAAAAAGCATTTTTTAAATTATTATTTTGAAAAGAAGCAATCAAAAGATGCCCGTTAAAAATCTATTTCACCAGTAAGGTGAGTGTACGTTTCCCTTAGCTGAGGCTTAAGTGTGATACACTTCATGATTGCATTAAAAGGAATTATAGAACACGGCACTAAGTACCAGGGCGCCGCTTATGTTTTTCCCAAGTTACCCCAGTAGTAATCGTTTTCTAGAGGATGGATTGCTTTTTGTTCAGAAGTGACTGCCTTTTTCAAGCCCACGCAGAGAGAGAACTCTGAAGCCAGGGCTGTGGGGCTGGCCACAGTATTGACAAGAGTGACTTGCTTTTAGCCATTCGTACCTAACTGCAAGCTGCATGCCTGTGACTATGGAGATCCAGCCAGACACCCAGTGTAGGTACCAAAGTTGGATTGCTTGTGATGGAGAGACCATTATCATGTTAGGTATGCCAAAATCCCTACTTAGAACCATAGTCTGAAATATGAAGAGGCTATAAAAGCATATAAGATGTAGTCATAAGCTGAACAGTTCTGACCGGGGAGTCCATTTGTGAGACTACCCTCTTCTAAGAAGGCATTTACTTCTGTGCCTTTGCTTTGAGTTTTAATGAAATTTAAGGAGTGAATGGCATTTTCCTCTTGATTTATTGAGGCTTAAGGCTTTCTGTCGGTCCACTCTGTTTGCACTCTTGTATGAACAGTGAACGTTGAGACTGAATATCAAACAGCAGTGTTAGCAATTTCAAAAGTGTGAATAGAACAGGTTAATCTAATTAATCTTTGTTTTTCACATTAACATTTATTCCATCTCTGCCTAAAAAAGAAAAACAAGAGAGAGAAAAATCAATGCATATATTCTTAAAGCCCAGTTCTGCAAAATAGATATAATTGAGATTTTTCTTTCCTCTGTTTTTCTTTTTAAAGCAGCTACTGAAGCAATTTTATCCTCAGTTCTCATTGCAAACATCACACTGTGGTTTGTCCCGACTCAGAACAATCACTCATTTCAAGTCCCATTCAGTGGGTTCATCATCTGACCTCTGAAGTATGCCCTGCCTTACCAATGCCCCTGGAGCATATGAAATACTTGACCAATGGTCATTTAACTCACGTTCTCACTTGCTAGGAGCATAATAGTTTGAAATTAGATTTCTAATGCAAGTTAACTGAAGAGATTGTCCCCTTGCCTGGAAATGACCACGTTATTTTATATGCTGGATGGTTTTCAAGGTGAGAAAACGTTTACGGAAAAGGTAACTTTAGAGTTATAATTTCAGCAACTTGGTTCTCCCACTCTCCCACTCTTAGAAGGCAACACTGTGTAAGCAAATACACTGTTGAAATCCAGTAGTAATGTAAAAAGTCTTCAGAGTAAACATAAACCATTTAAACTTTCTACTACAGGCACTTTGCAGCACACACCAGTCTGCTCTATGTGTTTGCCAACTGCTATTTTTGGTTGCTTAAAAAAAAATGTGTATCTGCCATTTTCAAGTTCATTTAGTATGAGTGTAGTCTATGACAGCATTAGTGTCTAGTGACAAGCTAAAAGAAATAGGAATTTTGCAACAAAAGCTAGGAATGCCAATTGTGGCCTTGCTTAACATACACTCTCAGGAAATTCTGGAACAGATGCTGTCCTTGTTGGATGCTAGGTAGTAACTGGCAGAGAAGCGATGATTCCTTTAGTCCTTAGTCTTGTGGTCAAATATTCTCGTATACCCATTGCTTCCTATCTGTATGGAAGGTGTTGAATGGGCATCCTGAGTAACCTAGGCTCACACTTATCCCCTGTCCAACTCCCTAAGCATCCTCGCGTGTCTTCTATCAGGATGATGGGCAAAGCAGTCACAAGCTCAGTGACTGGTGTGTTTTAATCACACCTAAGGTAATTTTTCAGGAATGAAACTACAAATTGTTGGGGGACTGGCATGTTTGTGTTTAATTGGAGAAAGACAGCTGCCTCGGGTTCCTGTTCCTTCTGCAGTACCTCTAAAAAGAGATGGAACAAAACAATGGCAAGTTCAATGTGCTAAAAGAAAATTGCACTATTCCCTTTTTAAAAATAGTTTTTAAAAGTCCCATGACTTGAACTTCTATGCTACAAATGTGGGCGAAACCACTTGAGTGCTAGAGTTTCCAGTTCGCTGGTGAATCCTGCTATACCCTCAGGAGGAAGGTGAGGGTGCCCGCATTCTTCAGCTAGGAAAATACAAGCATCAAATTGTGCTCTGGGAATATCAAAAGAGGAGCAGCAAAGCCATGTCTTTTTCACACTTCAAATAGTAGATCGTGTGATTTGGAGAGCCATGTTCAGAAGTTCAGAGTAATTACAGTGCCTTTTTATCAAGAACTTCCCCATGCATTTGTTCATTGCTGTGGTATGTTCTTTTAAAACACTGCATGCCCAGGCACCAGAAAGTGAACTTTAAGACATTAGCCTGAATTTGAAAGCCCTGAAAGGGTCTTACTGCTTCTTAAATGAAATTTTCCCTCTGTGTCTAAACTCAAGTGTGTGTCATAAGAATCACTTAACAATGAGAGTTATCAGTTGGATGACAATCTCATCTTTGGCTACTACTTGACTTGTATAGTTAAGTAGAAAACACAGACAGAGAGGTAGGTCCACCACTTTCACTGGATGACGAACAATGCATTGCCTCAAAGAACTAATTGATGTTAACGCTTTAGGAAGTCCCTTGGGTTTGCTGGGTTTTACTGTCAATAGTGCTACTTTTTGTTTTCTTTCTTTCACAGGAGGTGCTCAGTCCTGGCCCATTTTAAGGACGAGAAATATAAAGGGAATTTAGTGTGCTTCCTTCTCTTTCCATGAAGACTGCATGCACTGTGCCCTTTGCTTCTTAAAAGAGACTCCACCCACTCCAGTAGACCGGGGACTAAAACAGAAATTCTGAGAAAGCAGCAAGAAGCAGAAGAAATAGCTATTTCACAGCAGGTAATCACACCTCAGGATGTAGCTACTGTACAGAGTTTATACTTGGATAATCCTGGATGGGAATAAAGGGAGGGGGTAACAGCCTGGAAAACCTATTACTACACAGGCCTTAGCATCATGAATGGCTTTCTTCATGAGGATCTGAAGTTACTATCTCTGACCACATTGCACAGAAGAGCCAATAAGAATTTCAAAGAGGGCAGTTTCAACTGAGGGAAATAAGCTATACAAAAAGAGCCACCACATTGAAACTATCAGAAAGAGAAAACAAAAACAAAAAACAAATAGGAAACCATGTGTCCTACATAGTAACTGGAGGCTGAATTGTTTCTGGCCCCCACTTTAATGAGCTTGCTCACCATGCTGAACTACAGCTGGAATGTTCATTGGCAGCAGCGAGCCTGATCCGAAGGTGTGTGCGGCATAGAATTACTTGAATAAACAGTGAAGAACATTGCCAAGGACTAAAGAGTTTTAAAGTCCCAGCCCCTCACCAAGAAAGTAACATATGTGCATTGGACTGTCACCCAAATTTCTTACATCGTTCAATAAGGTAGGAAAAATATTAAGCTATTTTATTTCCGTGCCTAAAATTATAAAGGCTGCTTAATACCTAGACTTACAGAAGACAGAATAACACATAGTATACCTACATCAATCTGTAATTCTTTAGCCCATGGGAAAACTTGAATCATTCTGGCTTAGAATTTGAAGACTGATAAATTCACTGTTAAAACATGTTTTGAAACAAAAAACAAAGTCTGGATCAAGTTACTAAAGCATGCAGCACTAAGTATGACAAAATAGGTACAGGGAGAAAAGGTTAGCAGAAAATGAAATTTTCCATTCTCACCAACTCCACATATGAGTTCTACAATTCCTCCCCTAAAGTAAGTGAACTATTCCTTCTTATTTTCTTCCCAGAAATGCCTTTCAAACAATATCTAATATTAATATTAAATAATATTAATAACCAAAGAAAATGCTTGGCTTTACTGAGATTAAAGAACTCAAGAGATGTGTAGCTAACTATTCTAGGAGAGTAAAAACATAGATGTTTTTCATTACATATTTCTATATTTTATGATATTTGCCAAAGGAGACAGAAAATACTGGCATGTGCATACACACACACACACACACACACACACACACACACACATATATATTCCTCTAAGAAGTTTCTATAAATATTAAAAGTTAGAAATTTGATAAGCTTCATGACTATCTGAATTGGATATAAATAATTTAAAATATTTTGACTATTTAATTATATTAACCATTTTAAAATAAAGTAGATTTAAACATGTTAACGTATATTCCAAAGACACTCAGGATAAAGAAATTATATGAATGTGCTTGTTGGTAGACAGCAATGAACCCAGGGTGCTCCTCTCTGAAAATTGATATACTGTAATTGGTTATAGATATCTTCGTTTCCACATCTGTTCTTAAGACACTTCAGTATTCTGGCCTAATTGTTTTTTCTTGTTTCTCACTCTCTTGTAGTAACAGAAGCTACCTGCTATAATAAAGACCTCAACACTGCTGACCATGATCAGCCCAGCCTGGAGCCTCTTCCTCATCGGGACTAAAATTGGGCTGTTCTTCCAAGTGGCACCTCTGTCAGTTGTGGCTAAATCCTGTCCATCTGTATGTCGCTGTGACGCAGGCTTCATTTACTGTAACGATCGCTCTCTGACATCCATTCCAGTGGGAATTCCGGAGGATGCTACAACACTCTACCTTCAGAACAACCAAATAAACAATGTTGGGATTCCTTCCGATTTGAAGAACTTGCTGAAAGTACAAAGAATATACCTATACCACAACAGTTTAGATGAATTCCCTACCAACCTTCCAAAGTATGTCAAAGAGTTACATTTGCAAGAGAATAACATAAGGACTATCACCTATGATTCACTTTCGAAAATTCCGTATCTGGAAGAGTTACACTTGGATGATAACTCAGTCTCGGCTGTTAGCATCGAAGAGGGAGCATTTCGAGACAGTAACTATCTGCGGCTGCTTTTTCTGTCCCGTAACCACCTTAGCACAATCCCGGGGGGCTTGCCCAGGACTATTGAGGAATTACGCCTGGATGACAATCGCATATCAACGATCTCTTCCCCATCACTTCATGGTCTCACAAGCCTGAAACGCCTGGTTTTAGATGGAAACTTGTTGAACAACCATGGTTTGGGTGACAAAGTTTTCTTCAACTTAGTAAACTTAACAGAGCTGTCCCTGGTGAGGAATTCCTTGACAGCAGCGCCAGTGAACCTTCCCGGCACAAGCCTGAGGAAGCTTTACCTTCAAGACAACCATATCAACCGGGTACCCCCAAATGCTTTTTCTTATTTAAGGCAGCTGTATCGACTCGATATGTCTAATAATAACCTAAGCAATTTACCTCAGGGTATCTTTGATGATTTGGACAATATAACCCAACTGATTCTTCGCAACAATCCTTGGTATTGTGGATGCAAGATGAAATGGGTACGAGACTGGTTACAGTCGCTACCGGTGAAGGTCAATGTGCGTGGGCTCATGTGCCAAGCCCCAGAAAAGGTCCGTGGAATGGCTATCAAGGACCTCAGTGCAGAACTGTTTGATTGTAAAGACAGTGGGATTGTGAGCACCATTCAGATAACCACTGCAATACCCAACACAGCATATCCTGCTCAAGGACAGTGGCCAGCTCCTGTGACCAAACAACCAGATATTAAAAACCCCAAGCTCATTAAGGATCAGCGAACTACAGGCAGCCCCTCACGGAAAACAATTTTAATTACTGTGAAATCTGTCACCCCTGACACAATCCACATATCCTGGAGACTTGCTCTGCCTATGACTGCTCTGCGACTCAGCTGGCTTAAACTGGGCCATAGCCCAGCCTTTGGATCTATAACAGAAACAATCGTAACAGGAGAACGCAGTGAATACTTGGTCACCGCCCTAGAACCTGAATCACCCTATAGAGTATGCATGGTTCCCATGGAAACCAGTAACCTTTACCTGTTTGATGAAACACCTGTTTGTATTGAGACCCAAACTGCCCCTCTTCGAATGTACAACCCCACAACCACCCTCAATCGAGAGCAAGAGAAAGAACCTTACAAAAATCCAAATTTACCTTTGGCTGCCATCATTGGTGGGGCTGTGGCCCTGGTAAGCATCGCCCTCCTTGCTTTGGTGTGTTGGTATGTGCATAGGAACGGGTCACTGTTTTCACGGAACTGTGCGTACAGCAAAGGGCGGAGGAGAAAGGATGACTATGCAGAAGCCGGTACTAAGAAAGACAACTCCATCCTGGAAATCAGGGAAACTTCTTTCCAGATGCTACCGATAAGCAATGAACCCATCTCCAAGGAGGAGTTTGTAATACACACCATATTTCCTCCGAATGGGATGAATCTGTACAAGAACAACCTCAGTGAGAGCAGTAGTAACCGGAGCTACAGAGACAGTGGCATCCCAGACTCGGACCACTCACACTCATGATGCAAGGAGGTCCCACACCAGACTGTTCCGGGTTTTTTTTTAAAAAACCTAAGAAAGGTGATGGTAGGAACTCTGTTCTACTGCAAAACACTGGAAAAGAGACTGAGAGAAGCAATGTACTGTACATTTGCCATATAATTTATATTTAAGAACTTTTTATTAAAAGTTTCAGATTTCAGGTTGCTGCTGCGGTTGATGTAGTGGGGATGCCTGAACACAATTCTATATTTTAGTATTTTTTAGTAATTTGTACTGTATTTTCCTTGCAGATATTGAAGTTATAAACCATTTACTTTGTGTTCTACTGAGTAAGATGACTTGTTGACTGTGAAAGTGAATTTTCCCGCTGTGTTGAACAATCAGGACTGCGTTCACATGAGACCCTTGTAGTATAAGCACAGGCCGTTTTTCACTTTGGTATTAATACAATGTAAAAAGAAAAAAAAAAAAGAAACCTGGCTGGATGACAAAATAAATTTTAAAAACTAGTTATGAAATAATGTTCCAATGGTTAAATTTGTATTATCCCAGTGGTATTCAATAAATCAAAATCTGTGGCATAACGGGCAGTATCAAACTTGCCGCACCTCTCATTTTACCCTAGGCAAATTAAATATCCTTAAGGAAGTTAAGCATAGTTTCTGAACTGAATACATCAGCTGGCATAAGGACAATGTGAAGGCTTCAGCTGTCGAAGCCACCGTCAGCAGAGCTTCAAGAATAAAGGACTTCGTGAGAAGAATCATGTAAGTGCAGGGAGTATGTGTACTTAAAAAAAAACCATGACAACTTAGACTTCTGTAGTGTAACCAGTACATATACTAGAACTGCATCTTGGTTTCTGCCTGGATCATCCAGGCTCTTGAAAAAGTTGAATTCTACACACAGAATTGTTAGTGTTTATGATGTTTTTATTATAAAGGATGTCTGAGAACAACCATCAGCAATTCCTCTCAGAGATCTAGAGAAAGTAGTGCTTTAAGTAAGTGAGAATTTCAGAGAAAAATAAATACTAGATATCAAATTTAGATCTGGCTTATATGAGATGCTTGAACACTGTACATAACTATTCAATTTACTTTCACCATGGTGGAGCATACTGCCCGTTACTGTCACAGTTTCCAGATATTACATAATGGACTTGTAATGTAACATTTCTTTACAGCTTCCTACTGAATTGTGAGCTATTACTTGTTTAAAAACCATACCACTTTTTGTTGCCATGACTTTTTTTTTTTCAACAACGGAAAAAAAAAAAAAAAAAAACCAAAGTGCACTGTACGCCCTTTGGCCAGTCTTGTATGTGCCTTGATCCAACGCTACATGTATTCAGCTTTTGAAATTCGACAAATTTTTCATACTTCCTTAAATATGAAAAATTATGGTCTTATTGCTGAATAAAACTTAAGAAAAACAGAATAATTGTGCTTGCTTTCGGGACTATGTTACCATCACTAAAAGTAGAAAATTGCCAGCACATGAGTCCGAAACAACCCCATGTATTTTTCTAGGCATAAAAATAAAAGTTGGGTACAAATAAAAGAAATGTGGCATCTTGAGACTGTGTATCCTTTTTACTTCAAAGAGTCCATGTTTTGTGGCTAAACATTCACTCAGGAGATGAAAAACTCTAGAGTGGTTTCAGTGTTTTTGTCTCAGGAGCACTGCTGCCATTGTCTGAGCTAACACTTTAAAGGTGGTCTTGGAAAAAAAAATGGTTTTAAATATCCTTTCAAGAGAGTAAGAAGGCATCAAAATATTTGAAATCTGTTATCCATCTTTAATAGGTATACTATCTAATTAAAAGGCTTGTGGTTCAGTGGCTATCTCTATGTATGGAGTAGACTACTAAAACAGCAGTGCAGGGTCATTGTGCAGCTCAGATGTGCTGAGAGGCTACACGGCATTCTGCTCTCTTTGTTAGTTCTGTTATGTTCAAAAAAACCGTGTTCCCAGAGGCTTCCTAGACACCGTGGCTTCTCCCCTACTGACACAGACCCATAACCAACTCAGAAACCTTACTTATTTGACATCTTCAAAATGTTACCCAACAATTTCCCTTTTCACTTCCTGCTACAGAGGGTTTTCTATGAGTGACTGAAAAGTACGTTTGACAATATGAGAAACGGTTTCCAAAGGGAGTTTGGCTTAGCTTCTCAAGGTTTTGAGGGGTTCGAGTACAGGTCTGCTGAAGTCAGAGATAAAGGACTGGGTAGTTTATGAAGACACAATAAACCTATGGCTTATAAAATGTGAAAACTGGATTATATCAACTGTTTTCCAATTACTTAAACTTGATAAGCACAAAAATTTTATATATGTTTTACACTCCATTTTATTATTTCATGTAAAATAATTCCAAACATGTTCTACATAAAAAAATATATACACAGTACCAAGTAGATAAAAAATTCACTATTTACTTAGATTCAAGCCTTCACCTTCTGAAGCAAGAGATTACCTAATTATACATGAATTCTCAATGTCTTGAATGCAATGTTGGCCCTGTTTTTTCCTGGTAAAACTAAAAGAAAAGATCACCTCCTTGCCAAATATTGACAAAAGTCAGAAATTGCTTTTAGATGCAGTAACTTGTAACTGCATGAAATGACTACACCAAATCTAGCTCCCCATTAAAAACAACAGTGTTCTCTGCCTGTCAGCAGGGCTGACTTATTAAAAGTATCCCCCTGGGTCAGGGGAACGAGTGAAAAACAATGCTTTCCTAACCACGGTTTCTGACTTAAGCACATTTTATGGCTTCATGCAGCAGGACAGTTCCAGGAGGAATCCCTAGAGATCTGTCGATGTTCTAAAGCAACTTAGAAGGTAGGTGTTAGAAAAAAGCATCCAGCACTGAATTATTTTAATAAGCTCATCTGTTGTTGAAAACAATAGTGATATTTAACATTCCTTCCTTCCACTTAGCATGATTAGCAAGTGTCACACAGTCTTGAAATTACAACTATTGTACCTTTTGGCTGCAGGTTTATGGTTTATAACATTAGCAGGGGGGAAAAAGTTTATTATCCAACATAGAAAAAAAACCAATTACATATTTTAATAGATCAGAGAAGACTTCAGGAATAAGGTAAAACTAGGGCTGAAGATTGAAGGAAGGTGACAAGAAATCAAGAAAAGCAAGATATTTGCCATAGAGGGAAAGTGTTGAGCAGATCCCTGAGATGAAATAGTCACTAGCCCAAACGCTGGCATCGGTCAGAATCAATAGGAAATGATTTTATTAAGACAACCATGCCTCAGGGCAGACTTGGGGAATTAAAATCTCCCAGGCACAGCCGGGTGTGGGTGAGGACTGTGGTCACTGATTTAGAAGGTATTTGGAGAACAGGTAACAGTGTAGACAAACTACACTCTGCGGAGGAGGTATACCCAAAGTGTGGAGTTTGGTTTTGTTGCTGCTTTCTGCTCATTGATTGGGTGGTTAGTTTGTTATGCCAGGCTTTGTGGTGTGTTGAATTTCAAGTCATGACATCTGCCCTGATGGTTTGGGGCCATTGTTCTTAAGTAGTTTTGGGGTGGGAAGAATTTTTCCGCAAGTGTGTAAAAAGTCAATACACTTGAAGAACATTTGGTAGAAATAAAGGATATCGTTGGTGAGGGAGGAAACTCCGGCAGCAGATGCATTGTCAAAACAACTGTGTTGCAGCTAAGAGAGATAAGGGTTGGAGAAGGGTGAAAATGGAGGGTTAATAAGAAAGAACTGAGTGCAGCTCTGTAAACAGCAGGAATTGTTCAGCCCAAGGGAGCCACATTTGGAAGATAGAAGAAAATTTTGGCGATGCAATTTGTAAGACTTTTGTATCTGTTGGTCTTGAGTGGGAGGTTATGCAAAAGACAGGTTTGTCTTCTGATTTTTAATATTGTTCTTTTAACCCTCAAGAGCTCATCAAGTAGTCATTTAAAATCACCTTAAGTTCAAAGTATTCTAAAGTTGTACTCTGGTAATGTCTATAAGAAATAAGGTCAAGAAGCAAATGGGCAGCATAGGGAAGAAAAGCCTATATAACCAGAGGCTGTTATTAAAGTTGAGAGGGTGGATGAGATAGCCCCCAGGAAGATAACACAGATACAAGACATGAGTCAAAGAAATAGCCCTTCTTCTGTAAGAATACAAAAGAAAAATTATTAAATGAAATATTAAACAAATACAATAGGAAAGCTAGGAAAATGGCTTCATGACAAAGAATACATGCTTTGCAAACATGAGGAGCTGAGTTCAAATCTCCGGCCCCCATGTTAAAAGCCTGCATGGATAGGTGTGTCTGTAGCCAAAGCACTGGAACAGACTCGGATTTCAGATCCTGAGAGTTCCCTGGCCAACCAGACAAGCCAGATGACAAGCATCTTCTTCAGTGAGAGACTTCTTAAAGGAACAAGGCTGTGCAAAGAGAAAGGACGACGTGTGACATCTTCCTCTGGCCTCCACATCCAAGGGCAGAGGGACAAGCACCCACACATTCACAAGCATGCAAGACACACAAATGCAAACACACAACTCGCATACCCACTACACTCACCCACCCCCACAAACAGAGAAGAGAGGGAAAAAAAGAGAAAAGAAAGAAGAAAAGAAGAAAAAGGAGATAAAGAAAGATGGAAAGTTACAGCAGAGGAAAATAATCATCGGAAGAACATATGAAATCAAAGAGCTAGAATTTTTTTAAAGAAGTTAAAAAAATCTATGACATCATGATATTAGGAGATACTACTGAATTTTCGAAAAGAGCCTTCCCCTCCTCCCAGTACCCATTTGCAGAGTAATAGGGCAGAGGCCTCAAAGGTATCAACAAGTTAATGAAAAACAAAGAAAATAAAAACAGTGATTAAGATAGTTAGTTCTTCTGACGAGCTGGGGGAGTGAAGGGGTTGAGGTAGGTCACTGTGAGGGCAAGGTGGACTTCACCAAATACCAATGAAGAGATTTACTGTGCTCTGGAAGAGGGGCCATGCAGAGGTCAGAATTTACAGTGAGCTCAACGGAATAGGAAAGAAAATTGATAGAGCTCAAGAGATACCCAAGTCAGGGGTGTGACTTGGATCAGGTCAAATGCCATGGTAGAGAAACTGGGCAGTCTGGGGAAGAGTCTAGCAAGGAGCAAGTCAGTCACTCAGAGCAAGGAGAAGTGTGGGCATAATGCAGAGGTGTGGAAGGCTCGATCTGAAGATGAGAATATGTCCCAAAGATAAAGAAAACAGAGAGAGCGATGGAATTAAGTAAGGCATGATGTTAAAAGAATGAGTAGTGACAAAACAGATCATTCAAAGAGTCTAGAGAAACTTGTTAACACGGCTGCTTTCATTCCGTATTCCAACCCCAGCCCTCTCCCATCACCACCATTACACAGTGGTAGTGAGAGATTTGGCAGAAAACAGAGGTGTTATCCTCAGGGAACAGGCATCAATTAGTCAAGGTACGGAAAGAATGCTAAGGATAATTTCAGTCACCTGGGAAACCAGAGCACCCCCCCCCCAAAAAAGAAGATTGACATGAACCTAGTGGAAGAGGGTAGGAGAAAGGCTAGGTGTAGAGAGGCATGAGCCAACAAGGGGAGTTGAGCAGGGCACAGTGTCTGCGGCTGGGGAGAAATCAGCACAAGTCTTAAGCAGCTGCACATTCTGAACAGAATACTCAAGAAAGAAAGTTGAATTTCCTCTACTTTGTGAACATCAGGACAGATTAAATCCAACTTCATTTCAAACCTCATACAGAAGTATTTATAGCCACCCCTCCCCCCCCCCAAAAAAAACTTTCATGGGCTTTCCCACAAGTATCATGGGACTCTAGTTGCAGATATATGAAAGTCACATATGTGCTCCTCTGTCTTTTACATTACCTGAGCACAATGAGATTACAAATAAACCTTTGGGTTACCTAGAAAGTGTTTTTTCCTCATTCTTTCTTTTCTTCTTCTACACCCCCCAAACCCCCATAAGAGCTTCAAAAGAAAGCAAGCAGCCACAGGGGTGTGGAAATGGGGATAATAGGATTTTACAGCCTGATTGTGTGCACACACAAAAGCAGTACTTGGTTTTCAATGCCAGTAGGCTAGAGGGGAGGGAAGGCTGTCTAGACAATTACTACCCAAAGTAATTACCCTGCTGAACCACACTGTGGCTTGGGCAGTTTTGACACTGCAAAGCTGAAGCCAGTTCAGGTCACTGATGCAACTTCTCAGTTTTATATCCTTGAAGTGGGGATTAGTGTTAAAATATACATCCAGGGAAGTCTGGGTGAAACAAAAGCCTAGCAAAGGTCTTTTATTGAAGCAGTTTTTAATACATATTAGCAATCTTTAAAACGTAGGTTAGGCACAAGCATTGTTGATTATCTTTCTTTAGGTGATGACAGTATCATTTGTTAGGAATTCTGTCATATATATATTTAATGCCTTTTAATTCACAATAAATCTACACATAAGAATTTTTGTCCCTGTTTTTCAGATGAGCAAATTAAGACTTTAAAAACATTACAGAAATATGCCTTCATTCAACAAAGATTTACCAAGTACCTCCTCAAGAACTATTTCTGGGGCTGGATATACAAAACAAAACCAATGCAGATGTTCTAGTGCAGAAATTCGTGTATTAAATAAAAACATAATGCATATAAAAAGAAGTGTGTGGAAGGTGCTTGTGAAAATTGCTACTGTGGATGAATGTGACTAGAGAATCTATGTTATGTAATTAAGGGAAAGCCTAAGACTGGAGACACAGGGGCAGGGCGGACAGCCATGTGCACAGGATATAATCAGTGTTCTGACCATAGGAAACAGATTTTATAAACTTCATGTAGGGGGTCAGCTTAGAGTCTTTAATGATTGAAGGAATGTCAGAGGGATTCACACTCAGTAATGGAAACAGGATATCTGAAGTGAAGAGGAGAAAACAGATGGAATCTCAAGTTGATTTAAATGAAATCCTCTGAGAGTTGACAAGGCAGGCCACAATGAAGAGGAGGAAGAAGAGAGGAAGAGAAGGAAGAGAGAAGATGAGGGGAAGGGGGGGAAGGAGAGGAGGGGAGGGGAGAGGAGGGGAAAGGAGGAAAGAGGAGAGGAGGGAAGAGTGGAGAGGAGAGGATGAAACATGGGAGGAGGGAAGAGGAGGGGGAGGAGGAAAGAGGAGGGAAGAGGGGAAGGGGGAGAGGATGGGAGAAGAGGGAAGAGGGGAGGAGGGGAGAGGAGGGGAAGGGAGGGACGAGTGGAGAAGAGGAGAGAGGAGTGAAGAGGGGAGAAGAAGGGAGAGAAGGGAAGAGGGAAGGAGAGAAATGGAGGGGAGAGGAAGGAAGGAAAGGAGAGGAAGGGAAGGGAAGGAGGGGAGGAGAGGAGAAGAGAGGAAGGAAGAGGAGGGGAGGGGAGGAATATAAGGAGTAGAGAGAGATGCAGAATAAAAGGGTAATGAGGGTAGCAAGAATGAGAACAAATAAAGATGGAACACTTAGGTGGGAAAGAGGAGGGAGGTGGGAGGAATGGAGGAAGAAGGAGGAAATAAATGTGGTTAATAAGCCCCAACTTCAGCCATGTCTAGTGTGTGTTTCAAAAAAAAAAATCACTCTGATTGAAGAACAAGGTCACTCCCAGTAGTATATGAGGGATTTGTACTTACAGAACTTGGTGGTAAGCAGAGAGATGGGAAAAGATGCTCAGTATATATTATAGTTTTGGAGGAATATTTATTATTTGTATGTAATTAGTAGGCAATAGAATAAGGAGCCTGCCTGTCCCTAAATCTTGAACTCCTGACTACTCTCTTAAACAAACAGGAGTGGAGACACCATAGTACCTTTATAATGGCGTTGGAGTTAAGGGAGGAAAAGGTTGTTCTGAGATGACAACTAGCAGTCAATTTTAGGATGGTTTTGTTAAACATTTGGTGGGCCAAGGTAAACTTTTCCCTCTCTTTATAGACCTCTCTGTCAGCAAGCTGACTGATGACTTCCAGTCACTGTTGGTCTGTGGATACAAACGTCTTCAGTATTCTCAATGGCATTTGTCTTCTTTCAGTTTTCAGTGAATTTAAACTGCCGTGTTAAGCAAACTTTAATGTCTGAGTTCACGACGCTCATAGAACAGGAGAGAAGCATTGACCTGGGACTTTTCCCAGGCTTAGTGTTTAAAGCAGACACAGCCACTGTCTGAGCACTACTGCTGATTAGAAAGGATGCCAAAATTATTCAATAATAATTTTGAAACTTGTATTGCTGAAATGCCTTACTCAGAGAACATTTTCTAGACACACGTAAACATAGAAAGGTATTAGAAGCAGACATCTGCTTCAAAATGTTACAACAGATCACAGAACCTCAAGCTAGAAGATACTTCACCAAGGGTGGTAAAGTAAGTGGGATATCAAATTTTAAAAATGCCTTTGTCTGTGGAAAGTGTGGGAAAATATATTTGAATTATAGCTACAGGGTTTTTAGAAGGTACATATTAGAAAAATAAGTAGGCAATCTATCACTTAATCTATATGTCTAGCTATGGAGCTAACTAGAGATCATAGTACTTAAAATGAATTAACTGTTACTCTTACTGTTATTGCCTAAGGAGTGGATGAACGTCATGCATGGCCTAATCCAGCAGGTCGGAGAATGACATGGATTAACTTCCGTGACAGCATCATCTGTGACAACTTCAGCGAACTTTCTTTTTAAAATGTAAATTATTCTTCAGTTACCTGCACCATAACTACTGAAGACCATTTACTAAATATCTCAAAGCCATTGCTTGTTTCGTTCTTATTTCACAAAAGAAACTATATTCAGATGCATAATGTAACTCCGTCAATATTGTATGGCATGTACAATAAACCAAGATTTCCAACAAACAAGTTGACTCCAAATTCAATGGTACCACCTTCATAATTCCTGCCTTTTCTTCTGCTGCTGTTCTCTCCTGAGGAACACGCTGAGTCAATTTACACTTCCCCACAGTGTATACAACACTACACCTAGCATCCCAATAAGCCACATGAACAGTTGCTGTTGGAGAGGAAGAGGCACAGCATTGGTTTCTCAACACAGACCTGGGTTCACATCCAGCTTCTGCCATTTACTTGGGATCTGGTTCTGTGTACTTTGCCCAGACTCTATAAACCACAAGTTTATACACCTACAGTTTTACCTTTCCTTAGAAATCCCAGACTGAGATGGGACAGGAGAGCCAGTAAAGCAACTAAACCCTTCACTGCATTTGGGGATAAGGACATGGAGGCATGGTTCAAACTGGGTTGAATCTTAGAAACACAGAATCTTAGAAAGTTCTGTAAGATTTTTCCTTCAATGATATAGAAACATTTCCTCAGGTCCAAGTGGACAGTAAAATAGAGAGTGCTAAAAAAGTGAAAAATAGACAAAAACATTGATAGACTATCTGTTCTCCCTCTATGCCATGGCTGATTTTACAGAGGCAACTGCCAGCAATGGTGTGTGCCCCCATCTTTCCCCAGCACAGTGTTCTTTCTGCTCATTATGAAACTCGCTGAACGTCGAATAGAAGCATGAGTGGGAATGTCAAAAAGGAGAAGGAATAATAATTTCTTCTTAAAGATTCAATATTGGAAAGCAGCTGCAATGGTGAACTAAAGCTTTTTCTTTGCATTTTGCAGAATCTGGGTATTTCTGTTGGTAAGAAAAGAACACCTATCTAGATGGCTGCCTGTTAAATCAAAGTCACGGGGTTATTGACAGATACTATGTTTAAGCACTATAGACACTATTTCAGATGTATTAACTCCTGCTGGTAGGAAGACTGGAATCTTATCGACTACAGCCTTTGTTTAAGTCCAACAGCAAACTGGCATTCTCTTCTGGTGAGCACAAGTCAGCATGCCCTTGGTGTCATGGTGGTGGTAAAGGATCTAATCTCTTGTTTTGTGCTCATATTTAAATCTAATACATAGTTTATCTGCTGATGGTCTTTTCCAGACAAAGACTTTAGTTAGCATTTTTCTCAGAACTGGGAATGTAGCTCAGTGTTAGGAGCACTTCTCTAGCAAGATGCCCTGACTTCTTTCTGTCCCAGCACTGAGAACACACAAATCTCTAGAGATGATAAGTAATACTTTTAAAAAGATTAGCCTATGAGTGAAGATTAGGTTTCACTATTTATCAGAGTGCACTAATCTTGCTAGGAGAGATGCATTGATTCACAAGCACATTAAGCATTTTCATCTCTACAGATGAATTGCACATTTGTACCTACAGTTTCACCTTTCCTTAGAAGTCCCAGACTGAGATGCGACAGGAGAGCCAGTAAAGCAACTAACCCTTCACTGCATTTGGGGATAAGGACACGGAGGCATGGTTCAAACTGGGTTGTTAATAAATACGTGGAAGTAAGTTGATAAATCATCTTAACGTTAAGGGGGGAAACTTACTGTGATAAAGCACATGTGGAACATGTCATGCGCAGTGACACAAAGCATAACCACTCAGCAAAAGGTGAGACATTCATGCATATTCAATAACTACACTACCCTTAACAATAAAGAAATGCAGGATGAAGAATTCTCTACAAGTATGCAAATCCTTTGCTTTTCTCTTTCAGCTGTTCCATGACAGATAACAGAGTGACCAATTTATTCCTTCAAAACATTTCTGGGACGATGGATTCTACAGTCTATTTTAGAATGTCTTCTAAGATTTACAGTACTGTGTGTTAATATAGATTTTAAACATAGACATTACAGTATGTCACAGCTCCCTTCAGAAACCACCCCCACCTCCCCGAGGGACTGCTCATAATGTGTGGAACACGGGAGGAGAGGCCTCAGCACAGGCACAGCCATTTGCCAGCAGGACAAGTCAGGGAAATGACAGCTCTGACTCTGTCTCCTCTTAGCTTACCTTAAAATACTGGCGAGTGAGTTCAAAGTGAATAGGTCAAGAAATCTGCCTACCTCTGCCACTTGTCTCCTGGGTGTTGGGATTAAATAGATTAAGCAGTGCACTCAGCTGCTTCTGTTGTTTGCTTGCTTGTCTGTCTGTCTGTCTGTCTGTCTGTCTGCTGATACAATATCTCTACAGAGCTCTAGCTGTCCTGGAACTTGAGTGTAGACCAAGCTGTCCTGAAACTCATAAGGAATCACTTACCTCCCAGTGATGGGATTAAAGATGGTTACCACCACACCGATCCTTCCTTGTGTTCTTTTTTAACTGGGTGGCATTAAAAATAAATACTATACTATCAACTCAATACATCTACAAATCTTCTCATTACAGCAAAATGCAGTAACAAATCATCAGGCTTGCATGTAGTCTCCCTGGTTTCAAGTTTCTCAGACTTGCCGGGTGATGCAAATTATCCAGAAATCGTGACCTAGCAAGTCCTGGGTGGGGCCTTGATCTTTGTGTCTATTTAGCTTCCCAGTGACTCTGGAAGGTAGACTGGCTTGGAATTCCTGAGCAAGTTGAAGCTTTGTCCAACTAGAGAACCAGGGAATACCTAGCGATCAAATCCACCTAAAAGAATTGTTCTCTTAGACATTTATGTATATGGGAATGTCATAATGAATTTTTAGTCACAAGTATTTTATTATTTCTCAGTAACAAATATTGAGCCTATGTTCAAATATAACTCATATCAGAGCATGTGAAAGTTAATTGAAAAACAATTCTCTTAGACATGAAAATCACTGGAAAGCTGCGAATGGCTAGCAGAGCATCAGCAGCAAAGAAACACATAATTATGTTACCAGGCCAGAGGACATATAGGAAGAAGGTTTCAGTGGCCAGGAGCTCTGGTTATTTGAGAAGTGTATTATGGTTATTTATAATGCTACTGCCATTGCTGACTATAAATGCTAAAACTTTAAGAATAGTCAAATAACAAATTCACTACAAAAACAATTAAGGGCTACCATTCTTTCCCCTTGATCCTCTTGAATATTTGTATTCAAAAATTAAACACAGTTTCAGTAAAATTAGCACATGTGAACAAGAAAATTTGAAAATAAAAGATAAAAGGAAACAGGCATCTATCCCAAGACACCAAGCTTATCCCAAAATACATGCTATACTTGAACAACCTATACCCCCAAACATACTCATACATGAACAACTTACACCCCAAACATACACATACATGAACAACCTACACCCCAAACATACCTCATACATGAACAAACTACACCCCAAACATACCTCATACATGAACAACCTATACTGTAAGACATACCTCATATGTGAACAACCTATACTGAGAAACACAACCCATATATGAACAATCTATACCCCTAAACATACCCAATGACTGAGACACCTAAAAACTAGTAGAAACACACTGAAAAGGTTATGTAAAGAAACGAGTGCAATGAAACCACAAACAGCATCACTGAGTGAAGTGTGCATATGTGCTTAATTTTTAATGTAGACAGTTATGAATTTCATGAACTACTGTGTCAAGAAGCTTATCTTTTTGTTTTGTTTGTAGTATATATTGTATATAATATATATGTTATATATGTATATATGCATGGAAGTAGTGATATAATATATATAATATAATATAATATATAATGTAATATATATTATAGGATCTAAAGTAGGACAATGAAATCATCGGGTAAAACAATGAAATCATTAGGCAGTCCTTGCCAATTTCTTGGTAGAGAGTTACGTGCTGTATGTGGGGATTTGGAACTTAGTTTAATGCAGTCAAGATAGACACTCAGAATTACAGTTCTTAGGCACAAGTGCTAAATAAATCATCTAATAGGTATTACCTAAAGTATGGCCCAGAGAACAAACACAAAGCATGCACATATTCATTTACCCACTGTCCCAAGTGTTAGGAAAATTATGGGCCACTTAGAGCTTATAAAACTATTCCCAGTAGGTTATTAGTATAGTGTTAGGTTCACTTTTTTTCATTATACTTCTTTCTTACTTCAAGACTCTCCTAATAAAAATACTGTATTCTTTGTATGGCTAGCAAAATTTATTCTTTTCTTTAAGGAAATGACCAAAGGCTTGCTTGCTTATTTATTTATTTATTTATTTATTTATTTATTTATTTATTTATTTATTTATTGTTGTTAGTTTTAATGTTACAGCAAGTTCACATAGAAACTTAAAGAAACAAGGAGGTTTTTTGTCAAAGAAAATTTGTTTTAAGTTCTTGTCATTTCATTCAATTAAGAAATAATTCAAGAATAGAACAATAGAATGGCTGAAGTTCAAGTACCACTTCCAAATATAGGTCTTGAGAAGGATGCTACAGAGTCCTGTGAACTAAGGGCACCAGCAGTTTAGAGGTAGTTCTGGGTAAACAGCGGTTCAAGGGTGGCAAACAAAGAATGCATACCCTTGCCCAGTGAGGGAAGAGCCACTGGCTTGACATTGAGACAACTGATGTAGGACTTTCATTCTTCACCTTTACCTTATTTTCTATTCTTTATTTATTATTGGTACATCTCCATAAGCCAGACAGAGGCTATTCCCAGTGTTAACTTTATGAATTTAAAGTGAGAAAACTCTAGAAACATACTGGAATTTATAGAGATTTATGCAACCTTCTGCATAGCCACTTCTTAGAGCAAACGCACAAGTGATTTGCTAAAGTGTACCAAACATTTATGAGATGGATATAGTCGCTGCTCTTTGAGACTTTTTTATATTTTCTTGAGTACAATGTTCAGCTCATTTTCCTTATTTAATACTGTTGTAGGGGGCACTAGAATCCACAAGCCAAGCAACTCACTGAGTCTTTAAAACTGATATCAATGTCACAGAAAGGCATCTCACAAAGTGAGTTCGATACAAAGTCAGAAGATAGAAACCATTTTAATCCAATGCCTTGTGTTGCTTAAAATCTAGACTCCACTGCTCTCTGGGACTTCAGCTGATACACTCTTAAAGAATTGGTGCTATATTTCAGCAATATCCAATGACAGAGTTTACTGAGGCTCCCAAACTGAGATCTGTTTGCTTAGGGTTGACACAGCACAGAGACAACTTAGACAGCCAGTAACACAAATGACATCACTATGTTCCAATCTAGAAGTTTTTATTACCACAAGTTTTGCTCTGGGCAAGCTGCAGCAATCATTACATTGTGATAGTAGATACAAATTTTCTCTCTAAGCACTATAAAGGACTTGTGCTGACAATATAGAGAACTACTCCAATCACAATAGAGCCGGATAAACTATATAAGACATTTTTTGTACGACTTGTTCTGTTATCTTCCGGATGAATACTGTCACCTTTGGTGTTCACAAAAATCACACAAACTACTTTATTGCCTAGCATAATCACTATTCTTCCACCATTGATGATGTTCTTTGAGATTATAACTGAATATCTATAAAAGAAAAAAATAAAAAAATGGATGAAAATCATGAAACAATATACCAGAATGAAACACAGAAACAAAGTCAAGACAAAGATCCCTGTGTTTTATGGAGTCTTTCTGTTTGCTATTTGGTTTGGGTTTTTAGGCCCTAAACTTCAGACCTCATTGGCAATGCTGAAGGTTCTGAGTACTGACTACATGGGAAAAGCAGGGCTAATGGAGTGCCTTCTGAGAGCTGGAAAATCTTCGCTCTCTTCCCACCTTAGCGTTTTATGATATTCTGACACACTAAACTAAAGTTCAGAGCTGGACAATCTTTATTCTAGACTTGTATACAGGGCATAATTTCTCAAGCCAGTGAAAATGATAAGGTTTATTTGAAAAGGCCTGAATAACTTTCATAACATCCAGAAAGGATTCACACACCCAAATATGAGGAAAAGTAATGGGTGATTACCACACTCCAGGTGGCAAATCTTGGGGAATACACAAATGAAAAACGATGTGACTTCAAAACGCTACATGCTTCATGAAAGCAGAAGAATAAATGGCTCAATGTGAAGAATGCTGTAATAGAAGAAAATACACATGATTCTGGTGGCGAGCAGCACGAGCTTACACTCACCTTGAGAGTACAGGAGGATATAAGATACGAAGGAAAAGATACCATATGAGTAATTACAAACATATAAACTTCATGTAGATATGTGCCCTAGTCTGTAGATGAAATACAGTTCAAAGTCAGAGATAGAATCTAGAGGACACCTAAGACCTGTGCAAAGAGAGAAAGGTCATTAAAAATAAGGAGGAAGAGGAGGACAGCGATGGGGATGGGGAGACACAAGCACAGCAATTCCTCAAATGGTATCGTCCTTTGATTCTATTTGAGCCTCTGGTTTCCTTCTGTACTCTTGACGGGGCTCCTCCCTGACTGGGGAAGACAAGCTTCCAATTACCAAGGATGGCTTACTGCACTTCAAATTTCTGACCACAAACTAATTCATTTTTTAATCCTCCAAACAGAAGTAGGAGAGAGGGAAGCCATAGTTGTAAAGGTGAAAATTATTATCATTATTATTTATAATACTAATATCAATTTATTCACATTATTTTATTATTATTTATATTATTATAATTATATTATTCTTACTTGAAGAAACTACGTACTGATTTCCATAGTGGCTGTATAAATTTATATTCCCACCAGCAGTACATAAGGCTTCCTTTCCCCTCCCTTTCTCACACGCATTTGTTGATATTTGCTTGTTGTTTGTGTATTTACTTGTTTATTTATTTATGTGGCAATGCAGCACTGACTGACCTGGAAGTTGCTACGTAGGGCACACTGGCCTTGAACTCACTGAGATCCACCTACTTCTGCACCCCCCTCCAAGTTGCTAAGACTAAAGAGATATGCCACCTCATGCAGCTGTTTTCTTCTTCCTTTTTTCTTTTTTTTAATTGGGTATTTATTTCATTTACATTTCCAATGCATCCCAAAAGTCCCCCACATGCTCCCCTACCTACCCACTCCCCCACCCACCCACTCCCACTTCTTGGCCCTGTCATTCCCGATGAGTTGAAATCAGTGAAGTTTTGGGTTGATTTTCCTAATAGCAGATGTGAACATTTTTCTCCCTATAATTATTGACCATTTGTGCATCTTTTGAGAATATCTGTTTATTTCATCTGCCCCTTTTAAATTGGATTACTTGTTCTTTCAGTGCTTTTTATATTGTTGTTACTTGTGTGTTAAGCACAATTAAAAAATAGTTGGCAAACATCTGCATGTTCTGTAGACTACCTCTACACTCTGCCAATTGTTTCCTTTACTGGGAAAGGGGTTTTTAAAATTCATGCAGTCACCTGTTTGTCAATGTAGGTCATTATTTCTGAGCTCTGGGGGTCTTCCTATTATGTCTTGAATTGTTTTCTCTATGTTTCCTCTAGGAGTTTTGCTTTTTGAAGTCTCATATTCATATCCCTCGTCCATTTTGGACTTATTTTTGTTCTAAGGTAACAATCTAGTTTCAGCCATGTGCATGTGTATATCCTGTCATCTCAGCCCAATTTGATGAAAAGGCCACCTTTCTCCAGTATGTTATTGGTACTTTTTCTCAAAGGACCAGATACTTACAGTTCTATGGTTTATAGCAAGGTCTTACATTCTATGCATGTCTGTGTTTGTGTCAGTACCATAATGTTTTTGTTACTAGAGTCCCTTAAACTATTGTGTTAATTTGAACATTGTTGGAAAAAATACTTTAAGAGGATAAGTTAAGGGAAAGGCTCATTTTGACTCAGTATTCAACCGTACAGTCCACCATGCCAGGGAGGTCACAGTGGCGGGAGCATGAGGCTGCTGGGTGCGCACTCTCAGTCAGCAGCACAGGGTCATGAACACTCATGCTCAGCTGCCTTCCTCCGCCTTCCTCAGTCCTGAAGCCCAGCAGATGGAATGGCTCTGCTTGTACTTAGGCTAGGTCTTCCCACATCATTGACATAATCCACATAATCCCTCCCAGACAGATCCAGAGATTCGGTTCCATAGTAATGCCTAATCCCATTAACTGACCGTTAAGACACAGGTAGCAAGAGTCTTCTGTGCTTCTATGAGTTTTAGGACTTTTTTCTTTTTCTATGACTATTTCTATGGATATTGGTGAAGACTGTCTTGCATCTGTGATTGATTTTAGTAGCATAGTGTTCTGCAGTGTTAATTCAGCTTGTCCATGAATACGTAAACCATTCATTTTCTGGTGTTTTATATTTCTTTCTTCCGTGTTCTATACTTTTTATTGCAGCAGTCTTCCACATCCTTCTTAGGCTTTTTAATTTTTTTGTTTGCTTGTTTGGTTGGTTGATTTCCCACTTTTTAGTCTCTTATAATTAATTTTTCTGATATCTTTTTCAATAAATTTGTTGTTGGAAAATCTTCTGATTTTTGTATCCTGATGTTATGTTCCACTATAGCAAGTGTTTATGATATCTAAGAATATTTTGATTTGATAGGGTCCTTATCATCTTTTAACTACAGCATTGTGCCATTTATGAGAAGGGACATTTAAAACTTTTCCTTTTCTCTTAGTGTCCCCATTGGTCTCATTTCATTGCCTTGCCTAATAATGTAAGCACAATGCTGAATAAGAGTATCTGCAACCCTGTAGGTGCAAAAACATTATGAACTAACCAGTACCCCGGAGCTCTTGACTCTAGCTGCATATGTATCAAAAGATGACCTAGTCGGCCATCACTGGAAAGAGAGGCCCATTGGACACGCAAACTTTATATGCCCCAGAACAGAGGAACACCAGGTCCAAAAAGTGGGAATGGGTGGGTAGGGGAGTGGGGGGGGAGGGTATGGGGGACTTTTGGGATAGCATTGGAAATGTAATTGAGGAAAATACGTAATAATAATAAAAAAAAGAGTACTGAGAGCTACCACCATTGTCTTGTTTCTGATATAAAGAAAATGTCCTTAGTTTTTCTTCATTAAGTACAACATCAGCTTTACATTTGTCATACATGGCCCTTTTTGTGTATATCCTTACCACTTAACTTTGTTCAGAGCTTTTAACATTCAGAGCTTTTAACATAAAAGAATGTTGTATTAAAAAAAAACTGTTTCTGCATTTGTTGAGATTATCACATGAATTTTCAGCTTCACAGGTAAGCTGAACCTATATATCTACTGTATTGGGGTCCTTAGAGTGCATATACTGAACTGTCCTTACAGTCATAGAATGAAGTCAACTTAATCACGGTATATGATCTTTTTTAATGTATTGTTGGTTGGTTGAAAGAATCGTGTCTATCTGTATCAAGCAAATTGATTTACACATTCTTTATTTTCTTTTGTCTTTACATTTGGTAGTATTTCTTCCCCTTCCACTCACTCTGTAGAGGATTTGAGGAGTTTTTGTTTCAATTTTTAAATTATCTGATATAGCTGGGCAGTGAATCTACATGATCCTCAGTTTGATTTATTTATTTTTACTGAGAGGTCACTTTGAATTAATTGCTTATTATAGATATGTTTGTTATTTATAACTTGGTTCAAGTACTGATTGATTATTATTGTTTTTCCCTAGTTGATTCAAATACTATGTTTTTTTCTATTATTCATCTTAGAAGTTTATCCACATACTGAGTTTTATTATTTCATGATTTTTCATTTATTAGATAATTAATTCATTTCACCTTTATAAGTATATATTTTCTCACTGCTTTCACTATATAGTTTGTTACAGCATTAGCTGTACATTTTATGTTGTAGATTTTATCTGTACATGCATATTTTGGGTTCTAAAGGCCTTGTAGTGTATTTGGATTCCATGCATTTCTCTTGAGTAATATTTGGTAATATTTCTCCTATCATTTTGTTGAACAGTTTATTTTTTTCATGTGTATGATACTTTGCCTGCATGTATGTCTATGCACCACTTGTATACTCGGAACCCACATAGGATAGAAGAGAAGAGATCATTGGATCTTCTTGTACTGGAGTCATGGATGGTTGTGAGCCTCCATGTATGTGCTGGGAATTGAACACAGGATTTCTGGAAGAGCATCCAGTGCTCTTAACCACCCAGCCATCTCTCCAGTGCCTCAAATAGGTTTTCCAAACCTATCTCAGTTTCTTCTTCCTGATTTTTTTTTTAATCCAACCACTTCCTAGAACTCTAGACAGTTACAGTCAGGCCTTTTTGTTTTTATCATTATTGAAATCTGAAGGTAGTATTCCCTGACTTTTGTTTTCTCACCCTTATATTGTTGCCTCAGCACGGAACTGCTGATTGGTAAGTTTTCCATAGTGGTTTTTATTTGATTTAAGGAGTTATATCTTCATCTTCATCTTCATCTATATTTACATCAACATTTACATCTACATCTATATCTACATGTACATATCTACCTCTCTATCTATGACTCAACTTTGTGGAAGACTAGAAATAAATCTACAAGCAACCTGCTGATGCCAGGGGAGGGTCTTCATGCTGCATTAGCATTGTGTTTTAAAGTCTTATGGTGATTTCTATGGAACTATTTTGGAAGGATTGGGAGGTATGGCTTTGTTGGAGGAGGTCAGACATCATGAGGCTTTTAGATTTCAAAAGGCTGTGTACTCACGTTCTCTTGTTTTCTTTCTCTCTCTCTCTCTCTCTCTCTCTCTCTCTCTCTCTCTCTCTCTCTCTCTCTCTCTCTCTCTCTCCTTTCTGTCTTGTGCTTGTGAATTAGTTGTAAGCTCTCACCTACAGTTCTAGTGCTGTGCCTACTTGCCTGCTGTCATTCTACCTGCCATAGATTCTAACCCTTTGGAACCATGAGTCTCAATAAACATTTTCTTTTATAGAAGGCCTTGTTTAAGGTATCTCTTCACAGCAATAGAAAAGTAACTAAGACATAAAACAAAGCAAATGAGTACACATAACAGACAGAAGCAATATATCAAAACTCATTTTACAAAAAAAATCGCAAATCCATTCTTATGATTACTTGCCATTACATAATTCATAATAATGACAGTCCCTTCATGAAAATCACCTCTGAGTATTCCCATCTCTTTGTACTGTACCATAAATTCCAATATGAGTTGTAGAGGGACTATTTATCCCAATCATGTGCCAAGAAAGGAGAAGAGCAAACTGTTTAAGTTCTTAAGATCAACAAGACAGATGTAGAATAAAGTTTTACACTTTTATATGCAACTACCAGAAATATCAATTTTCTGAAGTACACATAAAAAAAAGCCATTTGCATCTCTACAGGTTTGGTTAGCACTCAAAAAGTCAAAGACTTTACATCAGACAGTCTATGTTTCACTGCAATTTCAGAGGAACGATAACTTTCACACAGTGAGAAATGTACTTTAAGAGTTTTATTGAATTATATACCAGTCCCTATTAAGATGTTGGACTACAGCAGTCAATAAAAACAAAACAAAAAAATTAGCAATGCCACTGACTCCGTAAACTTTGCAATCCCTTAGAATTTGTTCTAGGTCCTCTATATAAATAATTTTCTTAGAAATCTCACTTTGTTTTGTAATTCCTATACTATATATTCTATAATGTGTATATGCATATATACCTATACCTACACACACACACACACACACACACACACACACACACACACACACACACACACATATATTATACACACATTTACCCACACACGTCACATGTCACATAATAACACTTCAGTCAACAATAGACCATATCTCTACAGTGATCTCATAAAACTGTAATGGGGCTCAAAAATGCCTATTGCACAGTAGTATAGTAAACATCTTAGTGTGATACATTCCTCATTTGTTTGTGATCAAGCTGGCATGAACAAATCTATTGTTCTGCTATCCTCTGAAAAGTGTATCACATGCAATTATGAATCATATATAATACTTGTTAATAATAATAAAGTACCATATTGCTGATTTATATGTTTGGCTATTTCTATATTTTACTACTGTTTCTCATCAAACAAGTAACTACAACACAGTCCTGGGAGGTCCCCAGGGGACAGTCTGGAAGGCAGCACTGGCATCATAGGGGATGGCACCTCCATTGTACTGATGTCTTCCCTCATCCCTGAGGAATGCACGCTATGAAGCAGGAAGACAATGATAATGATGGCCCTGAACATGTTCAGGCCTAAACTAATACTGCACGTGTGTCTCAGTTTTCAACAAGAAAAAATTTAAGGTAAAATAAAACAAAGAAAAGGCTTATAGAATTAGAGGATAAAGAGAGTACTTTTGCATAGTTACACGTACTTGTTTTTTAATCTATGTTACGACAAGAGTCAACAAATTTTAAAAATTAAACATTTTTAAATGAAAATGTTATAGTAAACCAAAGTTCTTTAAATAAGAAAAAATTAACTTAGTATAGTTAAGATCATAGTGTTTATAGAGACTCCACAGTAGTGGACAGCCATGTTCCAGACGTTCACAGCCACTCACTTCTCAGTCACTGACTTACCCATAGAAGCTTCTAGACCTCTAAGCTCCATTTCGGACACATACTCTATTGAAGAGTACTGGTTTTTGATCTTCTATACAACATTTGACTGAGCACTTTCTAAATTTAAATGAATAAATACTTACATTGTATTATAGTTTCTGACAATATGCAGCATACAAATAGGCTGTACAGGTTTGTACTCTTAAAGCCACAGGCTATATATTATTTTCTGTTCTCCTGCTATCTGTTTTTTTATTATTATTATTATTGGGTATTTATTTTATTACATTTCCAATGCTATCCCAAAAGTTCCCCACACCCTCCCACACCCACTCCCCCACTCACCCACTCCCACCTCTTGGCCCTGGCATTCCCCTGTACTGAGGCATATAAAGTCTGCACGACCAATGGGCCTCTCTTTCCACTAATGGACGACCAGGTCATCTTCTGCTACATATGCAGCTAGAGACACGAGCCCTGGAGGAGGGGGGGGGGTTACTGGTTAGTTCATATTGTTGTTCCACCTATAGGGTTGCAGATCCCCCCCAGCTCCCTGGGTACTTCCTCCAGCTCCTCCATTGGGGGCCCTGTGATCTATCCAATAGCTGACTGTGAGCATCCACTTCTGTGTTTGCAAGGCCCCCCGGCATAGTCTCACAAGAGACAGCTATATCAGGGTCCTTTCAGCAAAATCTTGCTAGTGTATGCAATGGTGTCAGCATTTGGAGGCTGATTATGGGATGGATCCCCAGGTATGGCAGCCTCTAGATGGTCTATCCTTTCGTCTCAGCTCCAAACTCTGTCTCTGTAGCTCCTTCCATGGGTGCCTTGCTCCCAATTCCAAGAAGGGGCAAAGTATCCACACCTTGGTCTTCGTTCTTCCCGAGCTTCATGTGCTTCACAAATTGTATCTTATATCTTGGGTATTCTAAGTTTCTGGGCTAATATCCACTTATCAGTGAGTACATATTGTGTGAGTTCTTTTGTGATTGGGTTACCTCACTCAGGATGATGCTCTCCAGGTCCATTCATTTGCCTAGGAATTTCATAAATTCATTCTTTTTAATAGCTGAGTAGTACTCCCTTGTGTAAATGTACCACATTTCTGTATCCATTCCTCTGTTGAGGGGAATCTTGGTTCTTTCCAGCTTCTGGCTATTATAAATAAGGCTTCTAAGAACATAGTGGAGCATGTGTCCTTCTTACCAGTTGGAACATCTTCTGGATATATGACCTATAGCCTAAGGGTGTAATGGGGTTATACAACTCTTAGGGCTTGTATAAGCAGATGCTATGGTGCCTAATGAACATTTCTCAGAATTTATCCCCATCATTAAGTGACATTTAGCTGTGTATTTAAGCAACCACAAGCCTCTCATTTTGTATGAAATAGGCAGATAATAAAATGAGTAAACTAGATATTTCTAGTAAATGCATAAGACCTGAGAAGGAAAATAAAATAATAGCAAAGGAAAGGACTATAACATGACAGAGCCCCATATTTTAAACAAAGAAAACCGAGAAACTCTAAACTGGTGATAATTTGAGCTTGAAAATCAATCAAAATAAAAATATAAAGCAGTATTTTTACATGATCTAAACGTTTTGTCATGACCATTATTAGACTACATAGAATGAAAAGTGAGTTTTCTAGTATAGTGGAAGAGCTGAGACAAGAAATTACAGGTACAAAGGCCATGAAAAAGGAACATGGGGTCAAAATAAAAAATATGAGCTTACTAACCACTTGTAGATTTGTATCATAGTTCTATGGACCAGCAGAACTACTAAATCTTTTATAGACAAAACAGAAGAAGACAAAACTAAATTTTTAAAAAGCCACATCATTGTCAAAAGCAGTAAGAGAAAAAGAGATGGATGGCTAGATTGATGTGAATGGGAGTCTGGAGGGTGAAGGAAAACAAGAGTTCCTGAAGTTACAGACTAAAGATACATTGAGTTTCTGTTGAAGCAAGAAGGAAATAAAATATTAGTGAGAATTTGACAATATAGTGCATAACAGAATAAATGAACAAGCCAGGCAAGGTCACCTTCAAAGTTTAGTGAACCATGATTTAAAACCAAGTGAGAAGTAACCATGTCTCATAAGTATTCGAAGGTAATCTCTACTTCTTTAATCTTTAAGAACAGTGGTTATCCTGCACCACACAATCACCAATGTCTGTTTTGGCTAGAGAGTGGACACTAAGGAACTTTGGAAAGTATAAGTATCAAGGGAGAGAGCAGCACAGTCTTCCCTAAGCTGGGCAGAACGTGGTTGAACTATTAGGTCCTGGAACTCAATTCACATAGAGCTTTGAAAAAAAGAGTCCACAATGAGCATAAAATTTCCAGTGACTTGCCACTGCGGTGAAAAGTAATCCAGGAGTCAAGCTATTAAGTATAATGACAGTTCTTCTTACCTTGACAGTATGACAGGAAAATTCATACTCATAAGTAGTAAGAAAATAGAAAAGGTCTCAATGACATAGACATTTCCATTTCTTTATCTTAGATGTCAAGTCGTAGTGAATAGTCAAGAGACTCAAAATGTGTTCATCCTGGTAAGTGATTAAAAGATGGGGTCACAAAGCTGAGAGGTCAAACTATTTCAAGGGGCATCAATGTAGATGTTGAATTCACACAAAAGAATCATAGAAGGGACTATGACATCGCTGCCCCCTGTCCTTCATCAGACAATTCCCAGCACAGTCTATGAATAAGCCACTGTGTAAGTGTGACTGCATTGAGAAACTTTGCTCTGCTGAATATAACTTTAAATGTATGGGGGCTGTGGGGTGAGAATAGGGCGGGATGTCAGAGGAGCTTGACTCATTAAAAGACACATTTGGAACGATGTTGAATGGAAGACTATAAGCTTTAGAAAAGACACAAATTTTATGCATATTAAGTACCAGTTATAAAGGAAATGGATCAGTCAAAGGGCTCCTCAAATGGTGGTGTCAGCCAGAGGGTAATCTAGTCATTAGAAAGTACAACAAAGATGTATATCCTGCCTGGAACTCACTTCAATGAATGAAAGACAAATACAGCAAAGATGAACTGAGGAACCCACATGGTGGCTTTTCCTAAGGGCATAGGCTGTGAATGTGGCTTTTCAAGGGGAGAACATAAGAGCTGTGACTACTGTGTGTGCCATCATTCTACCTGTGGAAAGCAATCTTTTTGGGCATAGAGTGGCTACTTTTTAGGTTTCCATAGCCAAAGTCAAGCAGTGGTAAATGGCAATCAGTCTTTCAGTTGTTTGTTTTCCAAGAGCTTCGTTATTGCCAACTGGGAAATAGCTGGTAGAACAGGACTTGAGAAAGGCATAAGAATAGACAAGAATTATTGGGGAAAATGCACCATTACAGAGCCATGGAACGCTGTTACTCAGGACAACAGTCTTTGTGAAATTTATCTTAATATCAACACATGCTGCTTTCACCTGCCTCTGTGCAGGACTCAGTAAGCAACTCCCCCCCTCTCTGCTGACACATCAGAAGGAAAGGCCTTTGGAGTAAGGATCAGGTTATGGATCGTGCTCTTCATAAAAATTTTAATAATCTTCGAGTGAATGTAAAAAAAATCAATATTTTTGTTTCCCAATTTTAAGATGACCTTCAAGATAATTCTTAATATAAAGAGAACAACAAATTTAAAAGAGCCATATAAAATGTATTATCACTAATTAATTAATAAGTATGACACTATTAAATAATCAAGTAAAGCTAGGTGCCTATGTCAGGAACCTTATCAATAACAATCTTGGGGAAATTACAGAATCATAAATATACCGCTATCTCTCTGTGGTAGGCAGAATTCTAAGAATGGACTCCAGTGATTTTCACCCTCTTACAATATCTTCTCCTTCAAATGTGGGTAGCATTGAAGTCAGAGAGCCTGTAAACATGAAAATATTAATCAGGATATGGCTGCCTTTGAAGGTGGGGGAGATAGATGGAAATGCAAATGGATCTCTGTTGACAGTCACCATAAATTAGAAACCACAGTACAACAGCCACAAAGAACGAAATAGTGTTAGTTAATTAATTGAATTCTCTTGGAAAACAATATTTTCCCAAAGCCTCCAGATAAGATTCTAAGAGGCTGGCACCTTGATTTCAGCCTTGTGAGGAGAAAAACCAGCTATACTTCTGATGCACCTACATTATAATACATTGTGAAGTTTATGGCATTTACAAAGCAAAAGCACACCTTTAATCCCAGCACTCGGGAGGCAGAGGAAGGCAGATTTCTGAGTTCGAGGCCAGCCTGGTCTACAAAGTGAGTTCCAGGACAGCCAGGGCTATACAGAGAAACCCTGTCTCAAAAAAAAAAAAAGAAAAGAAAAGAAAAGAAAAGGGATAAGAAAAGAAGAGAAAACTAATCTACTTTCTATACATACTTTCATTTCATCTATGTGAATAAATACAGGTAGGAAATGCAATATTTTTTGTTGCAAGAAAAAAATGTGTAAAGAGATCAACCTCTGCAGTCTTATCCCTTTAGCTGGATATGGCTCCATATAAAGAACCATCAACAAATATTACTGTATACAGCAAAGCTCTCTTCCAAAACAGCAGATGAAAGATCTTTTAATATGATCACAATTTTGAGCAGTACATGTCCCCCAAGCCAGGACTGTGGAAGATACTTAAAGGAATGTTACATACAGGAAGAAAAAAAGACAGCCTCCGTCATAAAGGAATATAGGGAAGAAGAGCTACAGAAGAGTAGTAGGTGAACAAAGAAAATCTAGGAAAGCATCCTGCAGGATATTTGATCACACTGTAATCCTCAGATTGTGTTATTTACTAAAGAAAAAAAAAAGCTGTTTCTAGTTGTGTGGCTCACCCCTTAGCACAAATTTTACAAATGTAAAATTCTCTGGCTGCTATGTACATTCTCTTAGTACATACATTTAATCCCAAACAATGAAAGCAAAGTTAGTTTGTACAAAGAAGCAGCCATGTTTGAAAGTGAAGTCTAATTGAGTGGCAGACAAAGTGATGAATCAGAAAGATTGGAGAGAATAGGAGATGCTCCACTGTCAACAGAGAGAGGAAGAAGAAGCTACTTAAGAGAACAGTGCAGGCTGAGAAGAGAAGCAGGAGGCAGTTTTACTGGGACTGTTTTACAGAGACAGGTTGAAGAGAGAACAAGCCAGATACAGGTAATGCCAGAATGAGACAGAGAATGAGGAGACAGAAGAAATTTTTAGAACAAATTGCTAGAGTTAGTTTGAGGCTAAGTAGAGCAATTCAGGAGAATCAGAGAGGGTGGGGGAGGGGGGCAGATTTAATTAGTTAACTAGGAGAGGAGTTCAGACAGCAAATGTTCAGAAAGATCTAGGAAGGGGTGAGCTTATTCAACAGCAAGTCTCAGAGGCAGAAAACATTCTAGGCCTGATTAGATGGAGGGAAGCTAGAAGCTGCCAGGTCTAGGTCTAGGTTAGCAGATGGAGGCAGTAATCTTCCAAGGCAACAATTACCTCTGGCAAATAAAAGGTACTTTTACAAATGAATAAACTGCATCCAACACAATAAAGCAGACAAATGTATATGAATAAGAGAGCAGAAATGAAGAGCAAACAATAATTGAATCAACCACAACCACACCAACAAAATTACAGCAATTACCAGCATCCCTTTCAATGGTATCTTTGTGTAAAGGCTATTAATTCTCCAATTAATGATTAGACTAGATGACTGGACTTAACACAATATTCAATGATTTGTTACTATAACCTATTTAGATAGAGTGTCTGTCTAGTATACACAAAGCCCTGGGTTCACTGGGTGTGGAGTCACCTGCCTGTAATCCCCTCTTGGAAGATGGAAGCAGAAGAAACATATATTAAAGGCTATCCTTACCTATTCAGAGTTTGAGGGCAGTCAGGGTTACATAAGACTTTGTCAAGAACAAAACAAATGAACAACAACACCCAATTAAGAAATAAAACAACAGTACACTAGAAAAGAAACATACAATTAGGAGTGAAAAGATAAAAGTCAACATACCATACAAACAGAAGCCAAAACTAACCAAAAAACCCCTCTGCTATGTCTGATATAGTATGCAATAAATAACATAAAAGAAGAATACTACATATTAATGCATACATGTTAATAAAGAAAAAATACATAAAATACATAAAATATGCATTCATTTATATGAGGCATTATTTACATATGTAACATAAACAAGCAGTCCTGTTTACAGGGACAGAGAGGTCCATTTATTTATTTTTAATTTTTTTTATTATGTATTTTCCTCAATTACATTTCCAATGCTATCCCAAAAGTCCCCCACACCCCCACACCCTCCCCCCCACTCCCCTACCTACCCATTCCCATTTCTTTTAGCCCTGGCGTTCCCCTGTACTGGGGCATATAAAGTTTGCCTGACCAATGGGCCTCTCTTTCCAGTGATGGCTGACTAGGTCATCTTTTGATACATATGCAGCTAGAGTCAAGAGCTCTGGGAGAGAGGTCCATTTATAATAGGAGGTAACAGCTCATCAGTGGATAGAACATTCAGGGGAAAAATCAATAAAGGAAACCTAGAGAGTGTCATTGACTAAACTGATTTAATGTAAATCTGCACAATATTCTACTCAAAACTATGGACTACAAGTCTTCTCAACAGCCCATTAAACCTTCCCCAAAATAAGAATAGAAAATTCATTATGAGCAATAGTGGAATAAAACTAGAAGTCAATAGTAACAGAAGCAACAGAACCATACAGATATGAAGAGAGAAAAGAGAGAATCATTATAGAAAAATTTTAAAAAGATATGAAGAGACAGAAGAGGGGATTATTATAGAGTATTTGAAAACATAAATTCTCAAATAATAGAATACAGAAGAAATGGATAAATTCTTATACCAAAAGTATAGCAAGATAATACAAATCTATCAAAAGTGATGGTACTGATCACTTATTAACTAAAACTTTCCTTATAAAGTTAAAAGTATATATTCTAGCAATGTTGACTAAAATTAAAAATAGATATCCTAGCAATTGATTTATCTTTCTATCAAAAATCCTGTACAAAATGATGTGCTTTGGCCATAGTTGTGCCTCTGCCTCATTTATATCCCATGCATTCACTGCACATCATTCATGCTCAGCAGCCAGGATCTTCTACTCAATAGTTTACTATATACCAGACAGGAATTGAAAACAGAAAACTGGGCTTTGAGTCTGGCCATATTAAAAAAAAAATCAATGTGTTTTGTGAATTGTATCTTGGGTATTCCAAGCTTCTGGGCTATTACCCACCTATCAGTGAGAGTGCATATCATGTGTGTTCTTTTGTGATTGTGTTACCTCACTCAGGACGATATCCTCCAGATCCATCCATTTGCCTAAGAATTTCATAAATTCATTCTTTTTAATAGCTGCGTAGTTCTCCATTGTGTAAATGTACTGCATTTTCTGTATCCATTCCTCTGTTGAGGGGCATCTGGGTTCTTTCCAGCTTCTGGCTATTATAAATAAGGCTGCTATGAATATAGTGGAGCATGTGTCCTTTTTATGTATTGGAGCATCTTCTGGGTATATGCCCAGGAGTGGTATAGCAGAGTCCTCAGGTAATACTATGTCCAATTTTCTGAGGGACCGCCAGACTGATTTCCAGAGTGGTTGTACCAGCTTAAAAACTGTAATGGAAAGGTACTTTCTTACAAATTCCAGTTTGTAGTTTGTCATAACTACAGAAGATAGACCAAGATATATAACTAATAAAGACATGTTTATGACTTAACATACTAGAACTCAATGAAGCTACTGTGGCATGCATGCTCTGCCAACAAAGAATAGTGAGGTTGGAGTTACACAGAATTATTTTGTGAAAACTCTCCAAGTCTATGATTTAGAATCACTAAAACTTTTGGTATTATCATGAGACATCATATATTATGAGATTCACATAACACATTTGTATATAGCCATATGTAACATGTAATGAATTTTCACAAAAAGATACTATGGCAGCATTTTCTAATATCATTATTAGTAAATGAGTACTTTACTTGTAGAAAAAATAAGTTTATACCATACAAAGAGCTGTGAGTGGTTTAGCCCTCTATCAAATAATCAGCAGTCCTACTTTTACAAATGACTGAAGAGAAGCTAGACCATATCTAGGTGTTAGGGTTCGGGCACACTGCTCTGTCAGATCTAGGCATGACCCAGAAACAGGAGACAGAATAGACACACTAATAATATTAAAATCCATTCATTCATTGAGGTTTTTTTTTTTTTAACAGAATGTAAAATTCAGGATCTGAGAATCTCAGTCAACTAATATTTGTCTGTGCATGGCAAAAAAGGAGTCTTTGGCTACATAAGAAACTTTGAGTCTCATGCCTTTCCTTTGTTCAGAGGCTTTCACAAGTATCATGATTCCTTTTATTCTGAAAAGTACCTTTACAAATACCAATCCCCAGAAGAGTTCTAGAGTTAAGTAAGTAGAATGAGTGCTCTTTTAAGTTTTGAGAACCATAATTAACATATTGTACATAAATTTTACTGTGAATGCTTGAACACCAACATCTATGTGACGGAAAGGAGCAACTAGAAATTCTTATAAAGCACCATGCTGTATCCTTTATAACCACAACCAATGATCAAGGAGATTCCCATCACCTTCTTATAGTAACCATTTGCTTCGTTTGCATAATCGTTAATCATTATTTAAATTTCTTCACACTATAACTCAGTCTGTTTATAAACTATATTTAAATGGCATCACCATCATGTATTTTTGTGTATGTGTGTTTCATACAAGCAATACATTTGTCTTATTCATATTGCTAGATGTATGCTTCTTTCAATGCTATATATTGTCACACTGTATGAATCCACCAAAACATTTATTTATTGCTCCATTAGAGGGCATGTAAGTAATTTTTCAGTCTTCTGCTATTATGAAGGATTTACCTGTTAACTGCATATGCATGTCTAAGTTCACACACCTATTTGGCAAAAGAATTGCCAAGGGTTTAGATTTTCAATCTGAAATATCAGCAGATGATCTGGTTACGCAGCATAAACCTGTAACCCCAGCATGCAGAAGGCTAAAACAGAGGGCTACAAGGTAAACTGAGGCCAGTCTGGATTAATAGTGAGTCCTATCTCAAGAAAGAAAATAGACCAATTTTCTTCAATGTCATTCTATAGTAAGTATTTTTTAATAATATATGTAGAAAAAAATTTTGTTCAAAGTGAGCCAGAGTCTACAACAAAGGCTAAAAAGGTAGTTTTAGATAACACAATTACTATATCCATAAATCAGATTAATAGCATGATATGGAGATCCATGTTCATTTGCATGGCATTCTACCTATGATTTGACACATGTGGACAATTCCATGAGAATATATCATAAAGCTGTCCTATGAATGTTTTATAAAATCAGTCTCCATAATTTACAGAACAAGAGTAGTATCTCAAAATTCTGTTGTGACTTGAGACCAGAGTCCAATATGTCCAATAAATAAGTTGTCAAACTTCTTGACTATCAGAATCTAGTAGAAGACATTCTCGTGTGCGATGAAACTTTGTCACCTCATAGCATATCAGTGAGAAGAAGGGGAAAGCCATAAACTATTATTTACATTATGATTTTGTAAGCACATATGAGCAGTATGGTACCTAAAGAACAACTGTGACAATTTAAAGAATATTTAATATCATTCAACTTGGAGAAGCAGTGATTAACCCCAAATGAACTGGTCTGCTCAGCAAAAGGAAGGATTTATCAGTGTCAAAATTTTGCTGTTAACCAAATTATTGTTTTGAAATTAGTCCATAATATTTGCCTTATTCAAAAATTAACAGTAATAAGCAGAGTGCACATAGATAATATAGTCCATTCATGCAAATATAGCCTTATATATCTGCACTTTCATAAAATATCATCAATCAGGCAGCTGCTGTGAGTGAAATCTGTGGGAAGACTGCAGTGTCACATGTATGGGAATCATAATGTAACTCCTTTTTCTCTTCCAAGACACAGTCTGTTATATCATGAAGTTAAAATAAACAGTCATGAAATGACAGAATTGGGAACAGTTGATACTGTATTTAATATACCAAGACATTAATATGATCTCCAGGACAGTCAAAAAGAAAATTCACTTGTTTTGATTCATAGGGGGATATTTAAAACAATTAAAAACTCAGCTAAATATCCACTGTCTTTTAAAATCAATTTTAAAGCCCCACCTTTGATAAACACATACATATGAACCTTGGAGAAGAGTGTTCAGAAGGAGGTGTATAACAAAAGAGTCTCTTGATATCTACTCTTCACTATTGAAATGATGTTGGATTATCTCTGTGATATATGCATTCCATGTAGTAATTAATTTTCAAATAAACTACTTGCCTATTAAATATCTCCATAAACTATATAATTCATTGGGGTTTCGGTTAAGCTCCCTATTAATATATTAAGAAATGTTACTAGGTACTATGCACAAATTTGTAATACATAAAAATGATTCATTTTACATAAACAAATAGTATCATTCAAACACAAGTCTATCCTATACTAACACTTGCTGAATAATGAAGTCCTGTGAGAAGATTGGAGCTTAGTTACAAAGTCTGGATTTCAAGAAGCAATGGTACACACACACACACACACACACACACATACATGTACACATCACACACAACACACTCTCACACACATTCACATACACTCACATTTATTCATATACAAACATGTACACATACACTCTTACATATACATACACACTCATACACTCACACAGAGTCCATTGCACATGTATAAACTATAAATAAATTACATGGTAATTGTTCATCTTATGTTCCCTCATATTTCAAAGTAAAACATTCTGAACATTTTTAAGAGTTAGGAGTGATTTGGTTTGGTTGAGATACTATGCCAAGTATATATTAGACAGCTAATACCTAACTTACTTCACTAATCTGAAAGGCTTCCTCTCTCTATTGCTATATCAACATTTAAAACACACATATGAGAAATAATTTGCTGCCTGTTCAATCTCATTCATCTCTTCAGAAATAATGTAATGTGTTAGAAAGGTGCTGTGCTGAACTTATTTTTAAGGTGTCATGTTTTCCACTGGTAGCTATTTTAACAAATACAGTTAGAAGACAGGAGGGAAAGATAGTCTGTGGTATAGAGAAAAGACAGAGCAAAGACTGTCCACAGGCGATCCTTTCCTTCCATTACTACAGAAGTCACCTTGCTGGACCATCACCCTCTTCTCCAGTAAAACACCATGACTATTTGGACAAAGCACACACACTTCATGGTGGCTTAGCCTTCCCTGCTCACCTCTCACTCTCACTCTTTATCATATCTCAGCCTTTACTAGAGATTTACCCACACAGCTCTCTGGCTCCTCTGTGAAGCCAAGCGTCTTCCTCTCTCCAAAACCATCATCCCCTGGAATCTTCTCACAGTGGATTCCTTTTCACTGCTAAGGTCTCATCTGAACCTTCATCTCTTCTGATGGGGTTCTCTATCCTTTATTAAAATATGGTACCTACAACTCTCTATCTGACCCACTATCCCACTCTTTCATTGTCATAGCATCCATCGCTTTATGTTATTTTTCTCATTTATGTACTAACTTCTTTGAATGATTCCCATTCCCCGTGGCGCCACCCCCCTCCATCTACCCTCTGACTGGTCCACATCACACACCTCCACCCCACCCCACCCCATCTCCAAATGAATGCCCCCACCCCCCACCCCACCTGACCTCTAAATTCCCTGGGGCCTCCAGTCTCTTGAGGGTTAGGTGCATCATCTCTGAATGAACAGACCCTGAAGTCTACTGTATGTGTGTTGGGGGCCTCATATCAGCTGGTGTATGCTGTCTGTTTGGTGGTCCAGTGTTTGAGAGATCATAGAGGTCCAGATTAATTGAGACTGCTGGTGCTCCTATAGGATCACCCTTCTCCTCAGCTTCTTTCAGCCTTCCCTAATTCAACAACAGGGGACAGCTGCTTCTGTCCATTGGTTGGGTACAAATATCTGCATCTGACTCTTTCAGCTGCTTGTTGGGTCTTTCAGAGAGCAGTCAGGATATATCCCTTTTTGTGAGCACTCCATAACCTCTGTAATAGTATCAGGCCTTGGGACCTCCCCTTGAGCTGGATCCCACTTTGGGCCTGTCACTGGACCTTCTTTCCTCAGGCTTCTCTCCATTTCCATCCCTGTATTCTTTCAGACAAGAAAAATTATGGGTGTGACTGTGGGATGGTAACCCCATCCCTCACTTGATGTCCTGTCTTCCTGCTGGAGGTGGGCTCTACAAGTTCCCTCTCCCTACTGTTGAGGCATTTCATCAAAAGTCCCTCCCTATGAGTCCTGGGAGTCTCTCACCTCCCAGGTCTCTGGTGCATTCTGGAGGGTCCCCCCAGCCTCCTATTTCCTGAGGTTGCCTGTTCATATTCTTTCTGCTGGCCTTCAGGGCTTCAGTCCTTTTCCCTCACCCAATACCAGATCAGGTCCCCTATCCTCCCCCCTCTCAGCATTCCCCACCCCACTTTCCCTCCCAGGTTCCTTCCTCTCTCCCTCCCCACTTGTGATTGCTTTCTTCTCTCTCCCAAGTGAGACTGAGGTGTCCTCACTTGGGCACTTTACCTTGTTGAGCTTTGTGAGTTCTGTGGATTGTATCTTGGGTATTCTGGTACTTTTTTTTGGCTAATATCCATTATTAGTGAGTACATACCATGCATATCCCTTTGGGTCTGAGTTACCTCACTCAGGATGATATTTTCTAGGTCCATCCATTTGCCTGCAAAACTCAGGATCTCCTTGTTCTCAATAGCTGAGTAGTATTCTGCTGTGTAAATGAACCACATTTTCTGGATCCATTCTTCTGTTGTGGGATATATAGGTTGTTTCCAGCGTCTGGTTATCACAAATAAGGCCGCTATAAACACGTGCCCCTGTGGCATGGTGGGGAATCTTTTGAGTATATTCCTAAGAGTGGTATAGCTGGGTCTTCAGGTAGATTTTCCAAGGAACCTCCAGATTGATTTCCAGAGTGGTTGTACCAGTTTGCAATCCCACCAGCAATGGATTAGTGTTCCTCTTTCTCCACATTCCCTCCAATATGTGTTGTCACCTGAGGTTTTGATCTTAGCCATTCTGATTGGTGTAAGGTGGAATCTCAGGGTCATTTTGATTTGCATTTCTCTAATCACTAAGGACTTTGAACATTTCTTTAGGTGCTTCTCAGCCATTCGAGATTCCTCAGTTATGAATTCTCAGTTTAATTCTATACCCCATTTTTGATTGGGTTGTTTGTTTTTTTTGGTGATTAACTTCTTGAGTTATATATTTTGGATATTAGCCTCTATGGGGTATAGGGTTAGTGAAGATTTTTTTTTCCAATCTGTGCATTGCCAATGTGTCTTATCAACTATGTCCTTTGCCTTACAAAATCTTTCCAGTTTCATGAGGTCCCACTTATGAGTTGTTGGTCTTAGAGCATGAGCCATTGGAATTCTGTTTAGGAAATTTCCCCCTGTGCCGATGAGTTCAAGGTTCTTTCCCACTTTCTCTTCTATTAGATTAAGTGTATCTGGTTTTATGCTGATGTCCTTGATCCACTTGGTTTTGAGCTTTGTACCAGGTGACAAATATGGGTCTATTTTCATTCTTCTACGTACAGACAACCAGTTAGAACAGTACCACTTATTGAAGATGCTTTCTTCTTTCCATTGTATATTTTTGGCATCTTTGTCGAAGATCAAGTGGCAGTAAGTGTGTGATGTTATTTCTGGGTCTTCACTTCTATTCCATTGATCAACATGTCTGGAGGAATGATGCTTACTGGCTAGCTTTCTATGGTTTACTCCACTTGCTCTTTTTATACAACCCAAGACCACCTCTTCCAAGGAGGTGAGGAACGGCTCACAGTAGACCTTTACACCTTTACTATCAATCAACAAAAGCACATGTACAGACGAGTCTTATGGAAGCATTTTCTCAAGTGAGGTTCCCTCTTCCTAGATGATGCTAGCTTGTGTTAGATCTCATGTAATTCTTATTTACACACTGTGTAGATGGGATGTGGATGGCCTGTGAGGGTAGAGATGGAATTATATTTCTGCTACCACATTCTGACCTCCAACATTTTACCATGTTTATTATGTATAATAATAAAGTATCAAGTTTACAAATTCATGTGACTACACCTTCTCCTCTTCATCATGTAAAACCCCCATAGTTCCCAGCAGAGGCTTTCTTCAATACTGAATCTTATATCTGGAATACCTTTAATCTCTGCCAAAATATTCAAAATTTACCTATATTTTTATGTCAAATTTGATATTCAAAATGCTCCTTAAGCCGGGCGTGCTGGCGCATACCTTTAGTCCCAGCACTTGGGAGGCAGAGGCAGGTGGATTTCTGAGTTCGAGGCCAGCCTGGTCTACAAAGTGAGTTCCAGGACAGCCTGGGCTATACAGAGAAACCCTGTCTCAAAAAACACAAAAAGAAAAAAAAAACCAAAATGCTCCTTAAAGGATTCCCAAATTGTCACAGCTAAAAAAATCCCTCTCCTGGCAGTTTTTCCTTACATTACATTTGCAGGCGCACACATGTGTGCATGCCTGTGCATGTGTATTTAATTTAATCCACATTCAACACATCCTCAGGCTAGATTAATGTCCGACACTAAAATTCACTTTCTTTAGCTATAGCCTTACCTAATGTTTGCCAGAGGACAAAATAAATGAATAAAGAATTAGTGAGTGCTGAAAAGCATTTCCGAGGGCTTTTACTTGCTTTCCTTTTTAATAAAACTTTTATAAATAAATGACTCTAAATATCTTAAGAGAATTAAGAGGATAGCAACTCAAGTACAAATAAATGGTTTTCAAAATAAGAAATATAACAATTATGCCCGACTATTAGGAGAGTGGCCTTTCAATTGATTCTTATAAGAATTTTAGCCATGAAGTATGTTCTCACATTAAGTTTGAAGCAGCTGTGCTAATAGTCGGACACACCTTCTGCTTTAGAGACCCCTAAACACCAGCCCTCCAAGCTCACTTAGGCACTCCAGCCTATCTTCTAATGTCCTGCCCCTTCAGGTGGGCTGCAAAGTGCAGACAGGTCTAGGAAGAACTGCTGTCCTTTATGCCAAGAGACTCTCAAACTAATCAGGATTCTCTCTGTCTTTCCCTATCTAGCAAAAGCCCAAATTAAATACCATGATATTATCTTTAGAGGCTTCTCAAACAGTATGCCTTTCCTTTCTGCATACACAGCATTTAAGAACACCTGCAGTGTCCATGACCCAATGAAAATAGACTGTCAATGTTTTCTTTGGTTTCATTTATGTTCTACCCTTACCTCCCTCACACAGCCATAGTTCCTCCTGGGAAAAGCAAATTACTTCCATCCCATTCTAAAGATGCTGGGCAGTTTATCTACTAGAGGTTGGATATATTATTATTAACTTAGGAAAAAATTGTTTTAAAACCCTGTGATACTTGAAAAATAGAAAATGAAGCCGGGCATGGTAGCGCACACCTTTAATCCCAGCACTCAGGAGGCAGAGGCAGGCAGATTTCTGAGTTCGAGGCCAGCCTGGTCTACAAAGTGAGTTCAAGGACAGTCAGGTCTATACAGAGAAACCCTGTCTCAAAAAACCAAAAGAGAAAAAAGAAAAAAAAAAAGAGGAAAAAAAAAAAAAAAGAAAAAAGAAAAACAAGAAAAGAAAAGCAAGAAAAATAGAAAATGAGGAACCATGCATTCATCTCCAGTCTTTAAGAAGAGAGCATTCCACAAGTGTCAGGTCACAAGGAACACATGAACGGAGAACAGAGGCAGGGGTGTCCTGAGAAAGCAGAGCTGTACCTCTGCATTGTGCAATTTACTGAATGAGAAATGGTTACTTTGTGATCTTAAAAATTAATAATAAGTTCATTACCACACTGCCATGAAACACACACTACAGGTGTAGAGATTAATGAACAATTTAGAAATAATCTCCTTAAATATAACTCACGTTAACATTCCAATCTCTTGTGAAATTCGTATGAATCCACAAGCATGGATTCCTACCAATTCCTACCACCATGAGATGGTCTTCCGGCTTTATGCTGACTAAACTCATCCAGCCTCACGTGGGTTAGGAGTCACAGTTAAGGAGACACAGCCATGGACCCCTCATGCTCTTCCTGTAATGTACAATTTCTCAATTTAGGGTACATGGCTACTCTAGACCACTGTTTAAATAGTGAGTAATATATTGAAACAATTCAGCTTGGTTCTATGCTCTGTGAGCTGACTGTTGCCCAACAGTCAGATAAAGTGGGTCAGGGCTGGGCTGCAGAGTGCTCACACAGGTCAGATAAAGGTCGGATGAAGACTGTTCCTCCTTAGGATAAGATCAAAGCTAGAATGGAAAACATATATTGCAATGAACTATTGCTATAAACAAGGAGAATTTCTCAGCAAGTTTCTAGTTTGCTGTTATTAGACTGGCAAACCCCATACTTGACACTCTTGTGTCAGAGGACAGGATGTGCTAGTTAAATTTAAGCTGCACTTAGAGGTCACTTCAAATTCCTTAAAAACCTCTTCCACTGAAAAATGGCAAGAAAGACTGTTTGCACCCACATGGTTATGAAGAGAACTTATCCTGATGGAGACAGGGAGCTGAAGAGGCCAGTTCTTGCCTCAGAGGTTGATGGGCCCTGAACAAGAAATAATAGATTCAGGATAAGATGGCACTGTGATGGATCTGGCCATCAGATGAGGAACTCAACAAAGTGTTTGGCAAGAGTAATCAGAAATAATAACACTTGAATGTCAGTCATCAAGAAGACAAAACAACAAATACTGGTGGGGATGTAGACAAAAAGGTTAAGTCTACACTCTTGGTGAGAACTCCTGGAGAACCTACTCCAGCCTCTATGAAATTTCGTGAGGAGGTTTCTTAAAACATCGAGAAGAGACCTAACATATGCCGCAACTACACTACTCCTCAGCAGTCACCCAAAGGACTAGTCAACACATCATAGAGAGACTTGTGTAGCTATGCTCTTTGCAGGACTATTTACACTACAGAATCAACCTCATTTGCTATCAACAGAGGAATGGACAAAGAAAATGTGGTATGTGTACACAATGTAACTTTCCAACAGAAAAGAAGAATAGAGTTACATTGCCTGCAGGAAAATGGAAGCAATTGGGTTGATTGTATTAAGCAAATTAAACCACTTTCATAAAAAAATCAAATATGTGTTTCTCTCATTTGAGGTCTCTATATTTCATATAGCTACATGAAATCATAAATAGCATTAAAGCAGAAGTGAAACTGTATGGAGAACAAAGGGAACCAGTGGGAATGAGAGGGACAAAGAAAGTATTTTAGGTAGATATGGGGTAGGGGCAGGTTTAATGGAAAACATATTTGTGTACAAATGTTTTTTTAAAATAATAAAACATAAAGTTTAATATAAAGCTTTCTTATCCTCTCACACGAAAGAAGTGAGGAGGATGGTGGAGAATCTGCAACCCCAGCCATCCGGATCCCTTTACTCAACTCCATGCCTTACTACATAGCTAAACCTAGAAGAGAAGCTGAGCAATAGAGTCTTTCTTTTGGGTGATCTGCGTCCAGCTAATAGTCTACTTTTTGGTTGGAAAGGGGGGGGGACAAATAGCAATACTGTACCACAGAGAAATGCTTCCACAGCCTCCCACACAGGATTCCCACCTCCATTTCTTACAGGTTCCTCTCCGGCTGAGCATAGCAAACATCTTTTATTCGCTTCTAAGCAACAGAGTATTGAAAAGATGGTGGCACATAGATGAGTGTAAAGAATGAAAAGCATGAGTTCATTCCATAAATTCATAGAATCTGGGCTTCAGGAGTCTTTCTGTCGCCCAGTGAGGGCTTGAGGGAAGCATGTAACAATATTGGAGAATTCATGTGATAAGGGGCAGAGGCAGCCTTAAGACCAAGAGAGTTCTGGAGAGCAGCCAGTCAGCAATCTCAGTCCAACAATCCAAAGTCACCGAATAGGTCCATCTAGAAAGACAAAACAACAGAAACAAGACTGCACACCATCACCAAGTTCTGCCTCCAGAGGAAAACCTAGCCTTGGTGAGGACCATGACCACAGCCTTGTGAGTTACTTACTTAAGACTTCTGACTCACAGAAACAAAGAAAATAAAGATATATTGTAAGAAGACACTTTCCTTGTGGTCTCTGGAAGAAAAAGCAAGCCAATATACTAACAATGAAATCAACTGACACATATTCAAGGCGGGTACTGCATAGCGGTTTTAACTTTGCACATGATGTATGATAAATGTTTGGCAAAAATAGATTAATATTTACCTTGTCACCATTTTAAGGACCACCAAAACCATTTTACATTTCCTATTCTTGGATTTCTCCTGCTTCAGATAACCTCCTCTAGCAACCTAGTACTGAGGAACAAAATCCCAGTGGGACACTCATCCCTGCTAGCCTATGAAGCGACCCACTTTAAAGTCTAATTGGAGTGGAATTACTGCTGTCACTGCACTGCTGACTCTTGCCCATCCACCTGGCACTCCATTCTAACAACACGCCTCTCAAGAATAGAGCAGTCTTCTGGCCATGGCTCACTGGAGAAGAACTGGGAAGAATAAGAACAGGCACAGTATTCTAGGGTGTCAGTTAAAAACTGCAGGAAAGTTCAGAAGTAGATAGGTCACTTTTGGGAGTCAGGGAGGGGGGAAGAAAAAATTAGGAGACAATTAGAAGCAAAACAAGTGCTATAAGGCTCTGGTTAAAAAGTATGGAGTGGTAATAAAATATTGGAAGAAGACTGTCAAAGTGAAATGTAACAATTGCTTTGAAATCTAAGTCTACGCATTTCAACATTATCTAGCCGAGCCAGCCAGCAGCCCCTTAATATCTCAGCATGCGTCAAGAATACAAGGGGGAATTACAAGCATCTTTTATGAACACAAGAATAAAACAGAAAGTACCTTTCAGAGTGTTTCAAGATAAAGCTTTTACAGAATCTGAACTATGTTAGACAATAATGTGTTAAAGCAAATTAACACCCCCCTATATCAAGCAAAAACTTCAAAGCTAAGCCATTACATATAATGGAGTAAGGCAGAAAATGAAATCTGCCGTACAAAGTATATAAAACAAATAGAAATTGCTGCTATAAGACACCATAAAATAGTCAATAATTCAAAAGATGATTAAAAAATAAACAACATATTAGAAATAAAACCTGGCAGAGGGAGCATTCTAATAATGGATTTCATTCTGGGCTTATAGCAACCCGAAGATCTTTGAAAGAACTTGAGCAAGACAGCTATTAAACCACAGACTTATTGTGGTTTTTGCTTATGTTTCTTTTTATATTAAAAATAAGGTAAAACAGGTTACTTTACATGGAGAAAAAAAAAAACGCTTCAAAATAATGAATCTCTAAAGCACAGAAGTACTAAAAATAAGAAAGATTTATCCCAGAACTTGGATGATTAAAATTGCCAGAGACAAGAGGATAATTATGCAATTTCTTTACAACCACAATGTCACCATTGACTTTTAAATCCTTTGAGGGTTTTTTCTTTCTTCCTTTGTCCAAACTCCTATTCCACAGATATGGTGGGCTTACTGTCAAGATGCTGGTGAGTGGGAAAGGAAAACACTTTCTGGTTATTCCCGTGTCCACTTGTAAACAAAAGGGATGCTTTGTCGGGGTTTTGTTGTTGTTTGTTTAGTTTGATAAGTTGTTTGTTTGGTTTTGTTTTGGTTTTAGGTTTCTTTCAGAATTTGTCCTTATTTCTAACATTAGGGATGAACAAATTCCTTCACAGTGTAAAGTTATCTTTATAGAAAACCAGATGACTTTACAAACTCGAGAGCAAGTGCCTTGGTGTCCTGACTTTCGCTGCCTCCACTCTAGAAGACATCTGACCAAACATGGGTTAGTATTTCTGGTAGGTTAAATTCTGAGGCAATGATAAATGTTAACTTGAATGTGACAATTACGAGACACAGGAATATATTTGTGTGGGCAGTACTGGAGGTTGAACTCAATGCACCATAAAACCATAAATGCTGAATAAGAACTGTACATTAATTATTTTAATAAAATGTTTTCCTCAGAGGCAACATTTATGCCCATAGTGCAGTAAAGGAAAGGTGGAGCTTATTAGTTATTATGAAGCTCCAAGTATCAGACCTCGCTTAATATGCATTTTTATTTAACTCCTAAGAATTTGAGATTTTACAAGGTTTTATAATCAACCCATAAACAAGCTTATCTGGTGTAATATAATCAAGAATTTGTTTTGATAATTTCTATGTACTACTGTGGGAAAAATATAATATAGTAGAAAAGCAACCCAGATGGACTTCAGTTAATAGCTCAGTATCCAAAGGGAAATAAGAAAAACATTGATGATGGCAGACAAATCAAGGCAGTTTTCTGTATCTGGAGATGATGACATTTTTAATCAAATGAAATTTTTTTCTATTGTTTCTTAATCTAAGAATGAACTCTGTTGAAACCCTCTAAACTCAATTATCTCTTGTTTTTTCCTAAGTTACTTCCTTTTACCACAAAAGAAATTCTGCACCATTTTTTTGCATATTGAAAAACTATGTCCACCCACCAAATTAAATCCCTATTTCCCACATCTTCATTCAATGAACACATAAAAATATCTTTTTATGGAATAGAGTTTACTTGAGAAAATCACATTAGACATCTCCAAGGGTGCTACTTTGTACATGGTACTTTGTGTTAAGGGTTTTTTGTTTGTTTGTTTGTTTGTTTGTTTGTTTTTTAGCACCTCACTGAGACGATCACAATTGAATTCTCATCTCCACCATGGGAATAAAGATCTTGCATTAAGAATTATGCAAGATGCATAAATGCTTGTTGAATAGGAGAATCAATAAATGATTGAATGTGTCGAAAAAAGAACGGAATGATTAATGCCTGATTACATAGTAATTAAGTCTAGTTGCTCCAGGAATATAAAGCAGGAGGAGATAAACAGAAGTTAGTTTTGGCATGAGCTGAGAACTGAAAATTGGCAAAGGGTGGGAAAGGATCTTTTAAGTGTTGCTTAAAAGTGTGGCACTAAGGAACGGATAGAATGCCAAATACAGAGTGAAAATGAGGGATCCAGCCTGTCTTCTAGGTGAGGGTGACCGTCCCCCAATCCCATGTAAGCCTCATGAGATTATTTACATATGAGAAAACTTACAGAGTGCTATCACTGAAGTCTGAACTCTTCCGAGAGGCTGGCAACCAAATCTAACCAGTAAAGGCGAACTATACAGCTAGGTCAACATACAAGGAAAGGAAACCTTTGCTTTAGAGAATGAGAGACCCACATGGGGTTGCTATTGGCTTTATGGAAGGATTGCACAGTCTTCAAAGAGCCTGTAAATCACTAGTGCTGCTCTTTTTTATACTTGATAGGGCATGAGGTGTGCTCAAATCTAATCTGTAAACTCATCTAATGAGGAATTAGTTGCCAGTAAATGTTTAGCTGAAATGTTGCCATATCATTCTGTAGCATCCTCTTAAGAATACTGAAACTCTACATCCTGGGTTGTTATATGTGACTAAAATAGCCAGAGGATTCTTAAGGGACACTCATTACCTTAGAGTAAGGTAATTTGTTGTCTCAACGACCAATTATGCTGAGGTGCTGTGAGCCAACAGCAGTGCTGTAGCCAGGTTTTCTACAATAGATTCCAAGTTACATAATGTCATTCCACCAAATAATTTTAAATGAATGTAGCTTTAAGATTTTCAATACGACAGTCTGTCAATCAAGTTTTAGTTTCCTGATTTTGCTTCTGCGAAGAAGCACGGTGCATTACTTGCCCTAATCAGTAACAGCAGGTACATCTAGCCTAACACATCCACTATCAGACACACTGCCATTTTGCTATGGAGAAAAACCTTAATTTTCAATACTCCCTGAATAGCCTTTCAGAAAGCAATTTCAAAGCAGATTTCTAGAAGCAACTTGTAAGGGCAGCTGAAAGAATGATGCTTTTAGCATGCTTTGATACCCATCAAAATCTCCAAATTACAGAAATGCTTAATAACAAGAATTTCTAACCTGGGCCTTCATACAATATCACCTCTTCCAGAGACCCTTACAGAAAATGGAAAGGCATTTCCAAGGCATTTTAAGTTCAGGGTTATAAAAAGCAATGTGAAGATTATGGCAGGTTTCAAAGATTTTTTTCTCACACTTTTGTAGTCTCCAAATTATGAAATACATTTTCTTTAATGTAGTGTATCTATAATGTTTTCCAAGGGTTATAATTAAATTGCTACATGAATTAAGCCCTAGTGTATCTTCATATAACTATTGCTGATAAATACCCTTTAAAGGCAAAGCCAAGTCTCTCTTGCAGAATCAGCACTGCGGGGAGTGGAGATGTTTATTTATTCTAGACACAATACACTGATATTGAGACACACACTCAATATTCTATTTATATTGTACTTTTTATTATTACATTGAAAGAAATTGTTCTTAGGTAATTAAATATAAACAACAAAACTAAACCATAATGTCACAAATTAAAAGGGATGGTGGATAATAAAATGCTGTAAAACACTCCGTTCTCATTACATTTATCTGTTTAGCAATAAACTTTAAATAATTCAAACAAAGTCCAATTAGAGATGCTTTTAATTTCAAAGCATAAGTTGCAACAGTATTAAAAACAACATCTAATCATAATATTTACCAAGCGCCCACATGCTCATAGCATTTGAAATGTCAGAAGAGGTTTACAGTGGAGCCTAGCTGCATATGACTTGACAATTTCTCATTTTTAAAACATGGAGTCTATTTGTTCTCCCCACAAATCTAGGCAAATGTTACCATTCTGCTCAACAGAATGCAGGAAAATTAACACTTACTCCTGATGTTAGGCCTTAAAACATCTACAGATCTCCTCTTGGTGTTGGAGAACTTTCTTTCTGGAGTCCATCTAGCACCCTATGAGAAAGTAAGGGAACACGGAGAGGTTCTCCAAAGAAAATTAAGGTGCTCTAGACTGCTGAGAATCTAGTGGTCTTTCTCTTTCTGCTGCCAGTCATTGTGAGTGAGTGATCTGTCATCCCTGTCCTATCCAGTCCAGCCTATGAATAGTTGTAGCTAAATCAAAGTCACTTATAGATGTGAGACTATAAATGTCAACTACACTTAAGAATCACCACATGCCAAATATTAATATGTCAGAGAAAATATCCCACAATTGTATGAGTAATCCATTATAATGCTCCTCTATGAGGGCTGATGTTTTTATAAATCAACCAAAATGGCATAAATACAATAGATTTAATGCAGATATGAGCAAAAGAATCCAATTGTTTTCAGTTAAATATAAAATAGACTTGCAAAATAAAATGTGGAGCAATGTGCCTGTGATTTATTTTGGTTAGATATACAGTAATTTTTAACAAAAAATAATTTATGTTTAAATGTAAAATGCCTATATGCTTGTTAAAACTCACATACTATAAAGTTCACCATTATAAAGATGCAATCTAACAATGTTAAGTATATTCACAAAATCATGCACTACCATTATCTAATTTAACATAGAAACTATTTATCTATTCATGGTTGCTTCCGATTTTCTCACTTCCCAGGCCCTGGCAGTGATTTCTCTACCATTTGTTACTATACAGTGTTTGCTTATAATCATAAAATATGTGGGCTTTGTTTCTGGCTTCTTTTATTTGGCATCATGCTACGGAAGAGTGCAGCATTCATTTTACTGGTGCATTTCATGATACAGAAACAACTGGTTTTATTTATCCATTCAGAAACTCATAGATCATCAGTTACTCTGCAGTGCACTGTGATAATTGTGACACTCACGTACAGGCTTTTTGCAGGCCATCCTAACCATCATCTCTGGTCCAAAGGAATATGATTTAAAATTAACTGGTGAACATATTTTGAATATTTCCAAGCTAAAAATGCATTATAAAATACACTTAAAATTTACCTTTCCTGCCCCAGTTAAAAGTACACTGGGCACAAAAACGAGTAATTTTAAAACTACTACTGTAGAAAAATACTTCACTTTTTCTGTTCAGGAAAATATAAAAATACTATTTTCTAAAATGTCCTTTAAATCTTAATTGAGAGGAATTTATATTCACAGGTTTAAAAGATTTTATTCAACTCTATATAGTAGTGCACACAGTACAGCTGGTACCCCTTTTTTCTTCCAAATAACTGATACTTAAGGAATGACACTTTTGTAGCCAACTAACACCATAATTTCAGGGTATGCTTTACAGCTGGGCAGCTATTCAATTTTCAGTGGCTAGTGTAGAGACAGTACCTAATACACTGACCTGTCAAACCAAAGTTAAATCAGGATCAGGTTAATGATCTAAACAGTCCTATATCCCCTAAAGAAATAGAAGCAGTCATTAATAGTCTCCCAACAAAAAAAAAAGCTCAGGACCAGATGGGTTTAGTGTAGAGTTCTATCAGACCTTCAAAGAAGATCTAATTCCAGTTCTTCACAAACTATTTCACAAAATAGAAGTAGAAGGTACTCGACCCAACTCATTTTATGAAGCCACTATTACTCTGATACCTAAACCACAGAAAGACCCAACAAAGATAGAGAACTTCAGACCAATTTCCCTTATGAGTATCAATGCAAAATTACTGAATAAAATTCCTGCTAACCGAATCCAAGAACACATCAAAACAACCATCCATCCTGACCAAGTAGGTTTCAGGGATGCAGGGATGGTTTAATATACGGAAATCCATCAATGTAATCCACTATGTAAACAAACTCAAAGGCAAAAACCACATGATCATCTCGTTAGATGTGGAGAAAGCATTTGACAAAATCCAACACCCTTTCATGATAAAAGTCTTGGAAAGATCAGGAATTCAAGGCCCATACCTAAACATGATAAAAGCAATCTACAGCAAACCAATAGCCAACATCAAAATAAATGGTGAGAAGCTGGAAGCAATCCCACTAAAATCAGGGACTAGACAAGGCTGCCCACTTTCTCCCTACCTATTCAACATTGTATTTGAAGTCTTAGCCAGAGCAATTCGACAACAAAAGGAGATCAAGGGGATACAAATTGGAAAGGAAGAAGGAAGAAGACCCTAAAAATTCCACCAGAGAACTCCTAAACCTGATAAACAGCTTCAATGAAGAGCTGGATATAAAATTAACTCAAACAAGTCAATGGCCTTTCTCTACACAAAGGATAAACAGGCTGAGAAAGAAATTAGGGAAACAACACCCTTCACAATAGTCACGAATGATATAAAATACCTTGGCGTGACTTTAACTAAGAAAGTGAAAGATCTGTATGATAAGAACTTCCAGTCTCTGAAGAAAGAAATTAAAGAAAATCTCAGAAGGTAGAAAGATCTCCCATTCTCATGGATTGGCAGGATCAATATACTAACAATGACTATCTTGTCAAAGTAATCTACAGATTCAATGCAATCCCCATCAAAATTCCTACTCAATTCTTCAACGAATTAAAAAGGGCAATCTGCAAATTCATCTGGAATAACAAAAAACCTAGGATAGCAAAAACTCTTCTCAAGGATAAAAGAACCTCTGGTGGAATCACCATGCCTGACCTAAAGCTGTACTACAGAGCAATTGTGATAAAAACTGCATGGTACTGGTATGGCGACAGACAAGTAGATCAATGGAATAGAATTGAAGACCTAGAAATGAACCCACACACCTATGGTCACTTGATCTTTGAGAAGGGAGCTAAAACCATCCAGTGGAAATAAGACAGCATTTTCAACAAATGGTGCTGGCACAACTGGCAGTTATCATGTAGAAGAATGAGAATTGATCCATTCTCATCTCCTTGTACTAAGGTCAAATCTAAGTGGATCCACATAAAACCAGAGACAGTGAAACTTATAGAGGAGAAAGTGGGGAAAAGCCTTGAAGATATGGGTACAGGGGAAAAATTCCTGAATTGAACAGCAATGGCTTGTGCAGTAAGATCGAGAATTGACAAATGGGACCTCATAAAATTGAAAAGCTTCTGTAAGGCAAAAGACACCGTCAATAAGACAAAAAGGCCACCAGCAGATTGGGAAAGGATCTGTACCTATCCTAAATCAGATAGAGGACTAATATCCAATATATATAAAGAACTCAAGAAGGTGGACTCCAGAAAATCAAATAACCCCATTAAAAATGGGGCTCAGAGCTAAACAAAGAATTCTCACCTGAGGAATACCAAATGGCCGAGAAGCACCTGAAAAAGTGTTTAGCATCCTTAATCATCAGGGAAATGCAAATCAAAACAACCCTGAGATTCCCCCTCACATCAGTAGGAATGGCTAAGATCAAAAATTCAGGTGACAGCAGATGCTGGCGAGGATGTGGAGAAAAAGGAACACTCCTCCATTGTTGGTGGGATTGCAAGCTTGTACAACCACTCTGGAAATCAGTCTGGCGGTTCCTCAGAAAATTGGACATAGTACTACTGGAGGATCCCGCAATACCTCTCCTGGACATGTATCCAGAAGATGTTCCAACTGGTAAGAAGGACACATGCTCCACTATGTTCATAGCAGCCTTATTTATAATAGCCAGAAGCTGGACAGAACCCAGATGCCCCTCAACAGAGGAATGGATACAGAAAATGTGGTACATTTACACAATGGAGTACTACTCAGCTATTAAAAAGAATGAATTTATGAAATTCCTAGGCAAATGGATGGACCTGGAGGGCATCATTCTGAGTGAGGTAATCTAATCACAAAAGAACTCACATGATATGTACTCACTGATAAGTGGATATTAACCCAGAAACTTAGAAGACCCAAGATATAAGATACAATTTGTGAAACACATGAAACTCAAGAAGAACGAAGACCAAAGTTGGACACTTTGCCCTTTCTTAGAATTGGGAACAAAACACCCATAGGAGGAGTTACAGAGACAAAGTTTGGAGTTGAGACGAAAGGATGGATCATCTAGAAACTGCCATACCCGGGGATCCATCCCTTAATTGGCCTCCAAACGCTGACACCATTGCATACACTAGCAAGATTTTGCTGAAAGGACTCTGATATAGCTGTCTCTTGTGAGGCTATGCCCGGGCCTAGCAAACACAGAAGTGGATGCTCACAGTCAGCTATTGGATGGATCACAGCGCCCCCAATGGATGAGCTAGAAAAAGTACCCAAGGAGCTAAAGGGATCTGCAACCCTATAGGTGGAACAACAATATGAACTAACCAGTACACCCCAGAGCTCGTGTCTCTAGCTACATATGTATCAGGTGGCCTAGTCGGCCATCACTGGAAGAGAGGCCCATTGGTCATGCAAACTTTATAGGCCTCAGTACAGGGGAACGCCAGGGCTAAGAAGTGGGAGTGGGTGGGTAGGGGAGTGGGGGGGGGGTATGGGGAACTTCCGGGATAGCATTTGAAATTTGAAATGTATACAAAGAAAATATCTAATAAAAAATAATAAAATAAAAAGAAGTCAATTTGTGATATGAAAAGAGAAGTTTAATTAATAGATAAATGTTTTAAAGAAAAGCAAATTGAAATGATTGAGATTAAATATATAACGCATCAAAGAATTTCTGTATAAATCCTCATAAATACAATGGATTGTGTGAAAAATAGTATCTCAGAGCTTGAAGACAAGGAAGATGAACTGGATTACATAGTAAAAGTCAATGATAAGCTTTTAAAAGTTTATGAAAAAACATATATGATATTTAGAATATCACAAAGGCAAAAGTTTTAAAACTATAGTTTTAGAAGAAAAAACAAAAGAAAACAAAATTTCCCAAGGGAATAGAAAATGATTTCAATAAAACCACAAACGAAAATTCCCCAAATCTAGAAAAGATGCTCATCCAAACACAAGTGGCTCACAGGAACACCAAACAGAGAACAGAAAAGAAACTCTCCTATCACATCATAGTTAAAACACTAAATAAATAGAACAAAGAAAATATATTGAAATATATGAGAGAGAAGGGACAAGCCACATATAAAAGTAAGTCCATCAGAATAACTTCTGCTTCTCAGGGGAAACCCTGGAGACCAGAAGGGCTTGGAAAGGTAGTTTTCTGATTCTGAAAGATAAGATTGTCAAAATCAACCCAAAATAGCTAGAAAAACTATCATAGCTGATGTTAGCAAAGTGCTAATCATCAAGTCAGCATTGCAGTACACACTAAAAAGAATATTTTGGAAAAAAGATAATAGACCCACGGGCTACAGGGAAAATAATAGGCAAGGCTAAGATAGGTATTAGACAAAATAGGAATAAGAAAACATCCTCAAACTAAACATCAACAAAGAGAGGGATCAATACGACCCTTGTAGTAAGTCTACTAATAGTCTCAATTCCCTTATTAAAGATATGACTAACAGGCTGAAAGAAAGAAAGAAAGAAAGAAAGAAAGAAAGAAAGAAAGAAAGAGAGAGAGGAGAAAGGAAGGAAGGAAGGAAGGAAGGAAGGAAGGAAGAAAGAAAGAAAGAAAGAAAGAAAGAAAGAAAGAAAGAAAGAAAGAAAGAAAGGCAGAGAGGGAGGAGGGAGGGAGGGAGGGAGGGAGGGAGGAAGGAAGGAAGGAAGGAAGGAAGGAAGGAAGGAAGGAAGGAAGGAAAGGAAGGAAAGGAGGAAGAACAGCTAACTACAATTCTGAGCACCTATGTCAAGTGGCTCACTGTTCTCTGTAACTTCCAATCCAGGGGATTTGATGTCTTATAGATTCCATAGACACCTACATTCACATGTACACACCCACACAGAGACACATAGACACCTACATTCACATGTACACACCCACACAGAGACAAATAGACACACCCACATAGACACCTACATTCACATGTACACACCCACACAGAGACACAAGCAATTTAAAATAAAATAAATCTTGGAAAAACAAAAAGAATACAAGTTGTTTAACTTTACTGCCTCTCAGGAACAAAATAAATGCTTTCTTAGGGGAAAGAATGGAAAAGAGGTCTTCAAACCAAATGGGAACAACGACAACAAACAGGCAGGCATTGCTATTTTAATACTAATTTTAAAAACTTCAAATCTAGTCATAAAAGATAAAAGAGTGGGGCTCACTTTATGATCAAAGGAACAATCCATAAAGAAAAGAATTAAATGTTCTAAATCTATATACATTAAATACAAGGCTCACCCAATTTGATTAAACAAATACTACTAAGTGTAAAGTCATACATTAATTCCAACAAAATAAAAGTCTGTGATGTTAACACCTGTTACCATTAGACAAATTTATTGGACAATGATAAACAGAGTATCACTGGGATTAAATGACATATAAATCATATAAAACACATGTAAATACATGTGCAAGTACATACACACACTTGGGAGGCAGAAGCAAGCAGGCCCCAGAGTTAGAGATCTGGTCTGCAGACTAAGTTCCAGTATAGCCAAGGCTACATGGAGGAATCCTGTCTTGAAAAACCAAACCAAACAAACAAGTAGTCTGATTGCATAAACAAGCAATGAACAATTATCATATCAATGTGGTTGTAGGAACTCCCACAAGTTCCTGCTCCTAGATGAAGAAACATAGGCAATTAATAACCACTGAGAAAAAAAGAATCAATATTGGAAAGAGCCCTCTAATTTGTTATCCAACCACAAATGGTCAGAAATAGCCAGCCTTAAACACATATGTACAACACTAAAGGAAATAAGCAAGCATTTGTGTGTGTGTGTGTGTGTGTGTGTGTGTGTGTGTGTCTATGTGTGTCTGTGTATGTATATGTGTGTGCATAAAAACAGTAAAAATTATACAATAGGAGGTTATGAATTTGAGGGGGAAGCAGGGCATGGAAGGAGTTGGAAAGGGGACAGGAAGTTTCATATACAAAACTTCCAAAATATGTAAACTGGAGTTCTGTGATTACAAAAAAAAAAAGTAATAGTAGATATCAAACATGTTTAAGAGAACTGTTCATAAATTTAAGTCATTTAAGAGATAACTTTTTATAAATAAAATAAAAATGGTGTTTCTAAAAAAATTTAAATTAACAATACTTGAAATTGTCTAAGCTCATAATAAAGGCCAATAATAAACAAGTTAAAAATTATTAAAGACACCATAGCTCAAATGAACCTGACAGACAACTACAGAATATTCTACCCAAACACAGATGATATACATTTTTCTCAGGAGCAGTAGATCATATATAATAACATAAGTAAATTTCAACAAATAAGAACTCAAGTAATTTCATGTATTCTATATGAATACAATAGAATAAAACTACAAATTGATACCAATGGGACACAGAAGAAATAAAAAATGAAATCAAAATATTCCCAGAAATGAATGAAGACAAAGACATAGAATACCTAAGCCCATGGGATACAATGAAGGATGTCCTCAGAAGAAAGTTTAAAGTGCATAGTTAAAAAAAAAAAAAAAAAAAAACAGTGAGATAGCAAATAAACAAAGTACTAATGCCTCAAGGCACTGGGAAAACAGGAATAAAACACCAATCACTAGTCAGGGAGAAATAACTAAAATCAAAACATAAGCAATGAAACATAAACAAACAAAAAAGTACAAATAACCAGTGAAACAGAAAAGGTTTTGTTTGAAAACATAAGATGAACAGATATTTAGTCAAATTCACCACAAGAACATTCCCAGGTCAATAGAAAAGTAGAAAAGGAAGACATTGCCACAGATAGTAGAGAAGTCCAGAATATCTATTGAACATACCTTACAATTTATATTACAGTAAACTAGAAAATATGAAAAAAATAGATGAATTTCTAGAAGCACATGAGTAACCAAATTTATCCCAAGATAAAATAAACCACTTCAACGGGTTTATAACAAGCAAGACTGGCAGTAATTAAAAATCTCTAAACTAAACGAAGGGCAGGTCCAGACGGAGTCAGTGCAGACTTCTAAGAAAAACCAGCACCAATAATTCTCAATTTATCTGTAATACTTCTAGTTGTGTTTACAAATCCTGTATTGTCCTGATTCCAAAACCAGATAAATACACAACAAAAGAAAGAAAAAAGGAAGGAAGGAAGGAAGGAAGGAAGGAAGGAAGGAAAAAAGAAAGAAAGAAAGAAAGAAAGAAAGAAAGAAAGAAAGAAAGAAAGAAAGAAAGAAAGAAAGGAAGGAAGGAAGGAAGGAAGAAAGAAAGGAAGAAAAGAGAGAGAGAGGGAGGGAGGGAGGGAGAGAGAGAGAGAAGAAAGAAAATTATAGATCTAATCTCCTTTTTTAACATAGATACAAAAATTCTCAATAGAAATATATGCAAACCAAATTCAAAAACATCATTATTTCAATAGGTCTTTCAGAGAAAAGGTCACTGACAAAATTTGAAATCCTTTTATGATAAAAATCCCTGAAGAGACTAGGGATTAAGAGAAATACATCTTAACTTAATATAAAAAGACTATGTATGACAAACCTATGATCAACATCATACTAAGTACAGAGAAAAACTCACAAGATTTCCACTAAGACCAGGAACAAAGAAAGGATTCCCACTCTCCACATCTTCTTCAATAGGAAGATTAAAGTCTTAGTTATAGTTAAGCAGTAAGGCAAGAGAAGGCAATGAGAAGAATACAAATGGGAAACCAAGAAGTTTATGCATCTCTAATTGTAGTTGACATGGTTCTATACACAATGAACCCCAAAGACATTGGCCAGGAGACTCTTGGACTTGATAAACACTTTTAGCAAAGTGTAGTTTACAAAACTAACATGCAAAATCGATAGGTTCCTCTCTGCCAAAGAGCAACCATGCTGAAAAAGAAATCATAAAAATATTTGCATAACAAATGCCTCAACAAAACAAAAGAAGACAGAAATACCTTGAAATAAACCTAACCAAGGAAGTGAAATAATTATACAGTGAAAAATTTAAAACACTGAAGAAGTTAAAGATAAAAAATCCCTCCTACTCATGGATTTGAAAAATATCTTCTTTTTAAAAGCAATCTACAAATTCAATGCACTTCTAATCAAAATTCCAACTTAATTTTAAAAGAATTCCTTAAAGAATATTAAATTTCATAAGGAAGACAAAAGACCTTAAATATCCAAAGCAATACTCAGCTGTCAGTCAGAACACTGCTGGAGGTGGCAGAATATCCTCTGTCAAGCTATACTACAGGGAAATTTTAATAATATCAGCATAGGACTGGTACAAAAACAGACAGATCAATAGAACAAAATACAGGACACAGACAGAAGTCCACATAACTATTGACACCTGACTTTTGACAAAGGACCCAATTATATATACATACATACACACACACACACACACACACACACATATTGAAAACTAGGATCATCAACAAGTGATGCTAAGGAAATTGGATATCAACATTTAGGACAATGCAAGTTGATCTTTATCACTGATCCTGCACAGAAATCAATTTCAAATAGACCAAAACCTTAAATGGTAGTCCTGAAACTACTAGAAGACAAAGCGTGGCCTGCAATTAAAGGTATAGATACAGGGGCTGGCGAGATCACTCAGTGGTTAAGAATGCTGCTCTTCCAGAGGACCTGAGTTTAATTCCAAGCACACACATCACATAGTTTACAACCGCCTATAATTCCAGCTCCAGGGGATCTGATGCACTCTTCTGGCTTCCAGGGTTACATGCATTAACATCACAGACCCTCAAACAGATAGTCAAATGTACTCATAAATAAAAATAAGCTTTTAAAAAAGAGATAGACACAGGTAAGGAGTCTATGAACAATACTCTGATCATTCATGAAAAAGGCCAACAATAACCAAGTAGCATCTCATGAAATTAAAAATCTTTTGTTCCATAATGGAAATTGTTGACCAGGTCTTTACCAGCTGTACATCTTACATATGACTAATATGTAGAATCCACAAGAAAGCAGATGACCCACTTAGTAAATGGACTTAGATTCTGAATAGAGAGGTCTCAAAGAAGAAATAGAGATAGCAAATAAATATTTTTTAAAGTGTGCATCTTTGGCCACTAGTTAAATGAAAATGAAAAAAATTGAGATTCTACCTTATTCCAGTCAAAATGGTTATTATAAGAAAACAGCAAACTAGAAATGCTGTTGAGTGAAAGCCTTCCACATTAGCTTTTGTTAGGAACATAGACTGGTATAACTGCTGTTGAAAACAGTGTGGAATTTACTCAACAAGTTAAAGATAACTGCACGTTTGCAATATGATTCAGCTATAGCACTCCTGGGTATATCCAGGGAGTTCTATATCCAACAGAAATACTCTTCCATGTTCATTGTGGCTCTAATCACAGTAGCAAGATATCTATCAACAGAGTAATGACTAATGAAGATGTGGTACATATATATGCCCAATAGAACTTTTATGTGGGAAAAAGAATGCAATTAAGAATTTTGTAGAAAGATCTGGAGGTAACCCAGGTCCAGAAAGACAGGTACCACATGTTCTCCTTTTATGCTGATTCCAGCTATGGATTTTTAAAGCAGTATCATTAACACTGAAAGCTGGAAAAGGCCAGAAAGACAGAAGGGGACCATTAGAGGGAAAGAGGGAGAAACAGAACACACAGGATTGGGAAGAAGGAAACACTAGGTAGAAAGGTATAAGGAGATGGCGAATAAGAAGATAGGGACACAGTGGAAAATAATAAAGATAAGGATATATTGAAAACCCTAATGTAAATATACTGTTTTATAGGTTATTTAAAATTATGTTAAGGTTCTAGAGTGGAGGTACACTCCATGGGTGGATGATGTTGCTCCCAGAAGCTCTGTTATTGAATGAAAATCCCAGCATGGCATGTTGTACATGCCTTTAATCCCAGCACTCAGAAGGCAGAGGCAGGCAGACCTACCAAGTGAGTCCAGGATACTGAGGGCCATTACACTGACAGACCCTGTCTCAAGAAACCACAAAAAAGAATGAAAAAGAAAGGAAAAGAGGAAGGAAGAAAGAGGAGAGGAAGGAAGAAAGAGGAGGGGAGGTGAAGGGAGGGGAGGGGGAGGGGAGGGGGAGGGGAGGGGAGGGGAGGGGAGGGGAGAGGAGAAAACCCTAGAGCCAGGTATGGGTATAAGTTATTGGCCAATGAGGCCCCCAAACAGCACAAGTTACTATTGTCTACCAAAATGACTAAATTCAATGATAAGCATGAAGACAGAACAGCTCCCCCTATCCTTTCAGAGGACTAGAAGTGAAACCCTCTTTTATTTGATGGCCAAGCCATGCACAAGGTAGACATTTCCTCCTGACAGTAGATCTTCAAATTCTCAAAAATCACCTAATTATTCCTGATTGAATTCTCCGGGGACACACTAATTTAGAAATGTTTCTTCATTAATGCCAATGTCTTGCAAATGTTGTAGAGACTGACATATGCTACATCATTCAATAAAATGTGGACAGAGAAAAGCAATAAATCTATGCTGTAGATCTTTAGTCCAACTTCTCTAAAAGATATGTTATGTTCAGGTATCATTGGAGAAGTACTGAAAGCTAAATTTTTTTTGAGTTCAAATCTAACATGTCTTTTATGAACTAAAGGCCTAAGTTAGAGAGGCCTAAGTCTTCTCAAAGAAGCAATATGCTGAAGTAAACATATCTATCATCTTTGCAAACCATCATGAAGCATGTAAGCTGACCGATAATAAAAAGAATCTGCACACTGTTGTACTTTGTTAAAGTTGTGATTGCTGTCACCACAGTAAAAATACTCTTAGCCTGACAAACATCTAACAGGAAGTCCACTGTCGTGTAGAACAGTATGGCTATGAGGAAGCATCTTCAAGAGCAAGCATAAGATGGAGGAACCTGTCTGACTGACTGTCCCAGATGTGAGCTGCTCAGTGAGGTACCCAGTGATTGTTGTGTTGCAGTTGTCTGTAAAAGTGATGATGGCGGGCTTTGTGTGTTTCTTGTTTGTTTGTTTTGTTCTAAGGAAGAATGAATACATCCTGTGACAGAGAAGCATGTTTTACTTTCATTGGAAGAAATCTGACTGAAGAAATATCTTTTGCTCAAACTACAAAATTGTGTCTCTTACTTGGCACTCAGTGTGCCATATATTTAAGAATCTAAGGCATTCCACACTACTAATTAGAATCACCTTCCTTCAGCATCATTTTGATGTCCTCCTTACCCAGAACTGAAGCAGGAAGACTCACAGAGTCCTGCTATATCAAACACTAGCCTCACCCTAAGACTCCACTAACCATAAATTTCAAAACACAGCAGCTTAGTATCATACTAACCAAAGCTGGGTTTAGAAATGAGTTCCTGGCTAGGCAAGTGGGTTCGTGGTAAAGTGTTTGCTTAACAAGCAAGGTCCCGAGAGCAAACCCTAGGATAGAAAGAAATAAAGACAGATAGGGAGAGGAGGCAGGAAGTAAGGGGGAAAGGGAGAAGGGGACAAAAATGGAGAATGGAGTCTTGCTTAAATTTCAGAGTGCTTACAGTATCATCTATTAGATTTACTGCAGTCATTCCACTACGCCATGGAACACTAGGAACCCTACCTAATAATATCCTGTATATATCTATTTAAGTTTCACAGTGTGTGTGTGTATGTGTGTGTGTGTAGGTACATTCACCCTTGCATGTCTGAAAGTTACAGTGGGAGTCAGTGCTCTAGGAGCTGCAGGCATTTGCAGGATACCTGGCTTATTATGTGAGTGTTTGGATCTTTATGATCATACAGCACGTGATCTTAGTCACTGAGCCATCTCCCAGATCCTAGTTTTGTATATTTCTCAGTAATTAAAAGAAAAAGTTTTGAATCTTCTCAACATTATAAAAATGATACATGCTTGAGATAACAGATAAGTTGCTTACTCTGCTTTGTTACTACACATCATAAACATGTATCAAAATTTATACTATAGTTCATAAATATAATTGTGCCAGTCAACAGAGACTCAAAATATATCATAAAATAATAGTAGCTATCATTCAAAGCTTTCTAAATTTTCTGATGCACTTAAAGGCAGAAGACACTGAATGCCATCGTCTCTTATTCAAAATGATAATACAGTAAGCAAGAGTATTCTTTAATACACAATTTAACAAACTTTAACATAGTAAACGAAGTAAGTTACACTTTATTTTCTTAGATTTAATTAGAGTCAAATTTATATTGTGCAAGCATATTTATTGTGACAACTGCCATATATTAAAATACAACTAGATTAAGAAGTGATAAAGCACCCTGAAAAGAAATGGTTGGAGAGTACAGGGAACATTGTTTCCAAACAAGTCTGCAAGCTGTGCTCTTTCACTTATACGCTATACAGCATACTAATTAATTGCAATCTTCTAAAACTTAATTATCATTGCTTTTCTACTACTACATAACCAATCCCCTCTCTATAGCCTAGCTCAGTTCTAAACTGAAAGGTCCATTTACAGAAAAAAGGGTATCCACACTGAGTATGGATAAACAGATGCTTAAGTATGTGTTTGAATAATCAAAAATAAAAAGTATTTACTGCAATGAAATTGTGAACCCTTTGGAAATTGATGAACACAAAGGTAATATTTCAAATTGATGTAAATTAAGAGGTAAAGGCAGACAGATCTTTATCACTGTTAAGTTTGAGACCAGCCTGAGCTTTGGAGTGAGTTCAAGGTCACCTAAAACCAAAATCCATCTGAGAGCAAGTGAAAATTCACCACTCATTAACTATCCCTACGATTTTCTGAACATGTCCTTGCACCATCCCAGAAGGCCCAAGCCATATCTCATTTGTCACAGGAAGAAGTTGAAAACCCTTCATACACCTTCCCTCTACAGGAAAACAAAGCATCAAGGAGCCAATGTAATGGTGAGGCCTAGAAATCATTCAGTTGCTTGCTTTGATTTTAATTAGCCTGATGCTGAGCACAAGTAATTGTGCAGATTTTACTTCATCCTATGGGCATTCTGTGCCTTTCCTGCACTATGGAAATGTCAGAGAGTGAGAGAACACATCAGGGGAGGCTCACCTTACCTCTGCTTATGCCTTCCCTATTGCTTTTTCCATCTGACTAAGGTAGATTCTGTCTCCCTTCTCATATTTTTCTTTAAGAGTACAATGCCTGGCACTGAGGGGATGTCAAAGGAACATTTGATCAATGAGTAAATAAATGAGAGTTAAACAACAGTCTCCACTCCTTTTCTTAAAGACCTTCCAACTCGGGTGTGTAATTAACCACCAGATGCCTAGTTAAGCCATTAAGGCATGTCTCAGCCTCCCAGAAACATCAAAACAAATAAACTCATTCTTTGGAAACCTTGTAAACAACACTTTGAGTATGTTCATTCAGTAAGTTGTTCCTTGAAAATGTCTGTGTCCTCCATGTGTAAAAGCTTTACCAGGATTTCATGAGTATCAATACTGCCACTTGGGCTCCAAATCGATTTCTCAGCCCATATCAGCTCAGAATTATCATTACAAATCGACTATCTTCTTTAGAGGCTCTGAGGTAAGCAAGCTCCTTCCTAGTCAAACAACTGTCACCCATGAAACCAGGAACAGGGCCACGCCCATAACAGTGCCTCATAAATAATATTAATTCAATTGAGCATAGAGTTTTCTCTCACAGAAGGTGTGTTAGTTTCGAAAAGTTCTAACAAATTAGGAATAAAGTACCTGAGATAGCTTCTATTATCAATTTAACACATAATAGTCATGAAAAACAGATGACACTTCAACTGTAAAGTAAAAAGAAGCTTGTATAACGACTGTAGTCCCTTGCAAGTAGTCCCTAGAGGTTCTCAAAGCTACCCCCCTGGCAGAAATTAAATGGTTCTCAGATAAAGTTCCATATATACCAGAACATACTCAAGTATCTTTAGACTTTTCACTATCTTGGAAAAATTCTGAACCTGCAGTACCATCTTCTGTAAATTTATGACTCGCATAGGAAAAATAAAGGTATGAGTGGTAGGAAAAGAAATGGGGAACTCGAACCATGTTTCTTTGGCCATACATGGTATTAGTGAGCTTTAGGCATAAATCGTCTTCACAGTTCCTGATTGTTTTTAATATCAGCAAGATGAACAGAAAAATATAGATCTTGGCTCTCAGAATGGATGTGTCTTCTTAGTAAAAGCAAACAGGCAAATTTTATTTCATTCAAGATTAAAAACTAGCACATGTTATCAAGAATAGGGCGTGAAAAAGTTGGGTGCATAGTTGTCAGTTTCAAAATGGAATTGCCAAGGTCAAACCCTGATAGATGAAGGGAGAGTCTTCAAATATGATTTGCCTGACAACACTACATGATGTTTAGAGTTGATTGTCAACTTGACAGGATCCAAAATCACAGAGAAGACAAAACTGAGTGTCTGCATGAAATTTCTACATTAGGATGAGATGGAAAGACCCACCCTGAAAGTCAGTGTCTTCTTTCCATGGGCTAGAAGAAAATACAAAGCAAAGCATGAGCTGAACACCCAAATTCATGTGTCCCATTCTCTCAACCATGCTTGAGCTATGAGCAATGATCTCATGGTCCTGACTATATGTTGTTTGTTCTAATAGCCCATGCCTTGAGCCTAGGGACCAAAATAAACCCTTCCTTTCACAAGTAGCTTTTGATAAATATTTTGTCACAGCAACCAGAAAACTAATTAATAACATACATCATAAAGACAGTGAATTCCTTTTACAGGGAGACTTTCTTAGTTCACTGTCTCCAGAACTTACTCGAGAAAATAGTATGCAGTGAGTTTTAGGTTTGCATTTACTTGGTATCTGAATCTAGTTAACAACTGGAGTTCACCAGCACTCATGCTACCGCAGGTACCAATACAATTCTTTCAAAACATCCCCTTGCCCCACCCCTTCTTCTCTCTTGGGAAGAAGTACACCATGGCACACATGTGGAAGTCAGAAAACATCTGTGAGTTACATGTCACCTTCTGCTTCATTGAGGTCAAAAAGCTCTGCTTTCTGCCATACACTGCATTTTCTAGGCGATCTAGTGCTCAAATTTCTGAGCAATTCTCCTGTTTCCACCTCCCATCTCAGTATAGCACTGCTGTAAATATAGATGTATATCACATTTAACAAATAAATTGAGTGGTTGGTGATTTTACTCACTGAACCACCTTCCTGGTCACCTTTTCTATTTTCCCCAGGAAAACCCTAACCCTCCATTCTTTTCTTGGTGATACCATAGCCAACACTACCTGTGTGTCCTATACTGTAACCTTGTGTTTATTCCAAAATACAAGTACATTGACTCAAGATTTCTCTCTCTATTTTTTTGACTTTGACATTCCTAAATATAAATTCAACAATATGAAGAAAAATGTAGATTTATCACATGTCAAGTACTTTGGTAAAAGCCAGGCATCTATTATATTCACCACCCCTCCCTCAACCCCACATACACATACATATGCTATTCACCCTTTATAAACACAAAAATTAGTTCTCAGTCTCACTACTTCAGTTGGAGACTCACAAGTCACAGGAGAAAGACCTGGAATTAGAACTCTAATTTCTTTGAAAGGACCAAAGATGAAAGCCAGAAAAGGAAGATATATACGTAAATAATATGAATATAGCATGGCTCGTAAAAGAATGTAGAGCTGTCTGAATCCATCTATATAGCAAAGCAAGAAGGAAAAAGGATTAAGACAATGTAGAGATTAGTTAACCAGAGTATCCTGTGGCTTTACACGCCACATTGCATGTATTAGGCTACAGCCATGTAACAACCAACACTACTCAGACTGTAGGACACTTATACTAGTTTTAAGGAAATTACAACAACATAGCAAATCCAGTTATGTAAAGGAGTTTGAATAAAATCATTAAGGGCCATGAAACTATAACAGAGGAAAATGGAGTTAAGAAAATAATAGAAACATCAGGAAGGCTGCCAGGTCTAGAAGATTTGGGAGATGATCAAGAAGTGGTAATCATTACAACCGAGAAGAGACTCAGTGGAAATTCCAGGGAAGAATATTTTATTTCAGGTTAGAGGACATATTCTAACCATTAAATCCACCTGGGAATGTAATCACTCTGTTGAGATGTTTAAGAAGTGTGTGTGTATGTATATATGTATGTACGTATATACACACTTATTTTTTCTTAACAGAATATCAGTCCTGCCTGTCCTTGAACTTGTAGTTCTCCTTCTTCAGCCTCTCAAACTCTAGGATTACAAGTCTGCCCCACCCACCTCTACCACATGCAGCTTTGTGTGCTGCTTTTGAGAAAAATTTGCATATGCCCCAATAGTAAACCCAATAGCAATGATGGTAACATCTTTATGGCTCATGTATAATTTCAAACTTGCTTCATGTTTTTTTTCTATAATGAAGATGATACAAAACAAATTATTTTATGTGTATTAGTTTTTAATGCCCTGCCTTATGATTTTTTCATGGATATAATACATATTAATTCCGATTTGTAGATGAAATACTTATATAATATTGACAAAGAATGAGAGTAGCACCTACAGGAATATTTTCCAGGATTGGAATTAGCAGAGGCATAAAGGAGGTTTTCAATACAACAAACTGTATCTATAATAAAAATTATTAAAACAGGTCATTGAAAAATAAATTATTTTGTCTGTGAGGCTGAAGATAATCTGACCCTCGAATTTCAGCATATTTAAAGAATGGATTCAGCATTACAAAATGTGAGAGTGCTAGTGAGAAAAATATTCATTACTCTTACTTCATTAATATCTATTGTATAAAATAAGGCACAAAGGAACTATTAATAAAGCATTTTCATATAATTTTTCTTAAAAATCAAATTTAATTTTAAAAGCCCTGAACTTTCTAATATATTCTTTATCCCCTTTATCTTTCTTATTTATTCTGAGAATGGCAAGACCTATTTTGTCAATGTTATCTTTAAAAAGAATAAAAGTGAGAAAAAGTCAGCTTTGTGATTTATTTAAGCCAAATACTCCTCAATTCCTGGGAGTACCCTTCTCCTTGGTGATGCAAGTTGACACATTAAGTTCCGAAATGACAGATACCAGTACATTTTCCAAGTCAAGTCCCAGCTAAACTCAAAGTCCTTATATTCTCACTTTCACATTGTTATCCACTACAAAATGTCCTTTCCCAGTGATGTACCTTATGCTTCCTTTGGCTAGTTCAATGTCTTCTTGGTTGATCTGCATATTATATAGGCCAATTTACAAGGTTGGCACTAATTTTCACATACAATAGGGCAATGTAAAATTCACAACAAGCCCTAACAAAGCAGTTCATATCACCAAATCTTGATTACACTGTGCTGAAGAAGTCCTCTGGGGCACTTTAATTTGTTTAGAGACTAGCTTGCTACCCTTGATGGCTATTAGCAATACGCTCAAGTCCCTGTGTATTATTACGCCAACACACACATTGAGGGATAATTGCTGGCACTGTGCTTTGGTATTTCAACCATGATGCTGATATTTATCTGCCTTGGTAAAGGCTTCCATGGGAGCAGATAGCTTGTTTTTGAAGGGATGGAATAAAGGACACAGGAAAGAGAGGAAACAATAATTGAAAGTATGTGTGCTATGTAATAATTTAAGTTAATTGATATCACAGGGAAATCAATTTGACCCTGTAATTTTAAATGAATGTTTCATAGTCATTGTAATATTTTAAAGACCTAAGTAATTTGGGAACAGACCACTGACACTGTGGTGGCGGGACCTTTTAAGAGAAGGATTCACTCTGATGTTTTTCTATTATTAAAGAAATAATTTCAAGTATCAACAATTCTTACATTGAAATGACACTGTCTCAACTTCATCTATGAGGCACTTAGCATCTGACTGGAAAATTTTTCCGAAGAAAAAAAAACAAAAAAGAGTGAGAAAACAAACAGTGCTGAGCCTAACACTCGCTTACACTGGCCACAGAGGACTGAGGGCTGCATTGCCTGACATCACAGCAAAGAAAGCACACAGGGGAGTAAAAAAAGGGACTCTGGTTTGCCTCAAGGGGGGAAAGGAGGGTACAACAGTGGGGAACCTTCAAAATTGACAGCAATGAGTGGGTTTTATGGGGTGTATACCAATTCAAATATATGGAAAACGTTTTTAAGTTAATGAAGTCTGATTATAGTCAGCAATGGATAATATTAGGGCATCAGTGTTGATTTAGTCAGCTAAGATTCTATTATTACAGCACAGAAAAGAATGTCTAGTGATATACAAACGGTAAAGAACATGGAATATAGAATTGATTTCAATGCTTCAGTGTTGTCCAGAAAGAAACCTGATGAGACAATGAGGAAGGTCTTGCTGATCCCTGAGTCTGCGGATACTTACACGGGAGTGGGTCACTGTAAAATTATTTATGCTGCAACATGGGCTTGAACTGCAGAAGGAGAACAAAAGATATGTTAACATGGATACGGGAAAACCATGGAGGCCATACCCTACACAAGGAGCTATAGGCAAAAGAAATGCTGAGCACTAGAGAAAGTTTTCCCAGAGAAGAGCACACTAAATGATTATCCAATATCAAATGGTCAGTTCTGAAAACACACATACAAGTAACATTGGACAGACTGAACACATTCATTTATATGTGTAGGAATATAAATACATCAGCAAATTAAAAAAGAGTTCATGAATTTGACAGAGAGCAAAAAGCAAAGAGAATATATAAGGCAGTTTGGAGGGAGGAAAGGTAAGGGACAACTGATGTAATTATATTATAATCCCACCCCCTAAAACCCTCTTCAGTCTTAGAGGTACACATCACAAAGCTGCATCCCTCAGTATCTGCTATCCTTCTTTTCTCTTCCTAGAAATCTAACACATGCTCCAATATGCTTATCACTGATACCTGCTCCCATGTGGTTGACTTGTCAATAATGTACTATGAAAGGTTTCTGACCACTGCAACATCTGAGATACTCTAACGTGTGTTTTCATGAGCCTTGCTAGCACTGAGAAATGCTCCAGTTTCATATTCATAAACTATGTCTCCTTCCAGTTAATTTCTCTTATAGAACATTTGTACTTCCCAAATAATAATTTACTTCTACATCTATATCAAGAGCTAATAAACTGAGATGCTCACCAAAAAGTCTAATTCTAAACTCCAGATACATAAACACCTTATGGTAACAGTTCCAGGCAGATATTCCAAATGAACTGTAATCCTGTTACTTAAAATTGCAATGATTGCCTTTCCTCCTTATTCCCCTTTGAATATCTTTTTAATAATAGCACAATAGATTCAGACACCCAAATCAGAAATCTTGGAGCCATCATAGTCCTGATACACACTCTTATCTAACCTACTTAGTCTTTACTATGTACATTCTATCCTCCTATTCTACTATCAGAGTACAAAGTACTTCCAAGGGCTCTCCACTTCCTGCAAGATTTCAGGAGCTTTCAAGATACTTTTGCATCTGTCTAGTTTCACTACTTTGAAGGTTCTGCACATCTAACAGTTTATTCAAAGCATCAATTTGTTTTCTGTCTCTCCATTTCTTGGCTTCTGGGCTTGTGGTACTTCCTCTACCTGGAAAAGCCTCCACTCTCCCACCCCTCTATCAGTAAAGAAACGTTTGGTCTTAATCTCATCTGTTGGGGACAGGAGGGAAAGGATAAAAGGGGAGAGAAGAGAAAGGCAAAGAGTTAGCTATAAATAATAGAATTCTGGTTGAATACATTCAAACAGTATAGGAGGAAAGAATTAAGGCTAGAAAGTAGGTTTCCTGACTCTCAGTTCTATCCTGTTTCTGATTATATACACATGAACACACACACATATATGCATATAAGTATAGATATATTAATAATGAGAGTAGTTACTTGAAGTATATTTTTTATTTGTTTCTTTCAATACAGGGTCTTACTATACAGTTCTGACTCTCCTGGAACTCACTATGTTAACCAGGATAACCTTGAACTTAATAGAGGTTCACTTGCCTCTGCCTCTCTGCTACTTCTGCCTCTCTGCTTCTCTGCCTCTCTCTCTGCCTCTCTGCCTCTCTCTCTGCCTCTCTGCCTCTCTCTCTGCCTCTCTACCTATGCCTGTCTGTCTCTCTGTCTCTCTGCTTCCTCTGCCTCTGCCTCTCTGCCTCTCTGCCTCTCTGCCTCTCTGCCTCTCTGCCTCTCTGCCTCTCTGCCTGACTCTCTGACTCTCTGACTCTCTGACTCTCTGACTGAGACTATTTCTGCCTCTGCCTCTGCCTCTGCCTCTCTGCCTCTGCCTCTCTGCCTCTGCCTCTCTGCCTCTGCCATCTCAAGTTTTGGAATTAAGGGCAAGCATCACTACATTACGCTGGAACTATAAACATTAAATAGCATTTATTGATAAATAATATTAATAAAAATATAAAACAAGTTTTTCTGACTTCATAAGCAGGGTAAGAAAAATATACAAAAGGCAAAACAGAAAACAGGATAGATTTTGGTTAAACATGTAAATGTTATAATAACAGAAGAGACCTTGATACAAGCCACAAAAAATGTTTCAGTGCATTCCACATCTTCTACAATGAAGTAAAAAATATTTCACTTCCTAATATACCAAGGTCACTGCCAACTTTATTTTATAACAGATTCTGCAGTTTCTTCTTGTTTTCCTGTCACCTAAACATTTCTGCACTTTCTGGTCAATTGAAACAATTGGCAGAAGACCAAACAACCTCTCAAGCACCAGACCTGTTTGCCACTCCTCTACATCAGTCAGCTCTGAGTACACGCTGGCCATGGTAACACAGACCTTTTGACTTCCAACTAATGGTCATCTCATTATGATGTTGCTCTGAAGACATCCCCAAGTACTGCCCTAAGCACTCTCAAGTCAAATACTTCTTCACATCTTACAAAGGAAAGGGGCCAAGAGAGGACATCTTAAAGCGATCTAAATAGCCTACCAATTCCGAGCCTGATACAGTCTGCTGCAGGCAGCTTTTAATCACTAATGCAGTCCTGGTTGTGTGCCGAATATTCACCTCAAAACTTGATACATACATTTGATGTTCCCAATAACACTACAAGACAGATATGGCTACTGTCACCAATTGTAGATACAGAAAGCAGGGCACAAATAAGTATTATATCTAAAGTAATAAGTAGTATAAGTACAACCTAGCCCAGGCAGCCTTAGTAAGTCTATGTGCCCTTAATCCCTGCATCCTAGTGCCTGTTCAAATGGTGTTTAGGGCTATCCAGAGCTTCAACTGGGGTCCATGTCACTATGATGGCGCTCCTTTGCACTTAAAATATCCTACATAGTAAATTCTGACAGCCCCTACTGACACTACCCATGTCATTTTGCCATGAATAAATTTAGCTAGGGTTTTGTTGTTGTTGTCACATTCCTCTGCATAAGAATACACTATGAATATTTTTACAGAAATCTAGGCCCATCTGTTCCCCTATTTCTACACACATGTATTCACAATAACATCTCTTTATGCATTTCTAAGATCCAATATGAACACAATAAGTAACATAATTTGAGGATGGACACAAGGCAGCAAAATGTCAAGCTATCTTTCATGAGCTGGTTATGCAATAGCAAAGCAGACATGTCCTCAGCCGTTTTTAGAGATTCATGAATTAAGGAACTTCAGTCTCTTTCCAACTCTTTTATGCAACTCATTGGAATGCTGTTCTACACAGTTGATTGATTCATGAGTTTTCCCCACTGCCTCTCTCCAGCTCCTTACAAACAAAGGGCAGATAGAAGAGCCCCTACTTTTCCACATACCCAAGCCACTATGCCACAGGGTTAGAAGGGTGCGACTCCATGGCAAGCTCTATTCAAGTCTAAGCTGCACTTTGGTTCATCATCTAAGACTGTCTTTCCATTGTTCTCAGCCCTGCCAGGGCAGCAGCCCCCTGAGAAAAACCAGGTTTGGTTCATTTCTGTGTCCTCAGCTTCTGGGAAATAAACCTATTTAATAAATATTTGGTTAATGGTGCATGAATAAACATAAGAAAGACATTTGTTCTCTGTTTCCAACAGTTATGTGAAAATATATGGGAATCCCCTATAATTTGTACCATATTTTCAGAAAAATATAAATATTAAATGAGTCGCTTCTCGGCCTTTTGGCTAAGATCAAGTGTAAATATTAAATGATGTAAATTCAGGAAAATATAAAAGATTAGAACCCTAAATATCACAAATCTCACAAAAAGAATAATTCAGCTTGGGAATTATAAAAGGTAAGAGGAAAGAACTATTTGAATTTACATACAATGCTGCAGTTTAAAATTTTCAATTTTTTCATTGTTTTTCAAACCATTTTGACCATGCAAGTAAAGGGAAATTGAAATGAATTAAATTATTTTAATCATTATACACAGTTTTAACTTATTACATACACAATTTCAACTTCAAAATATTTTAAGTATATAAAGGAAGGAGTTACAGAGACAAAATTTGGAGCTGTGACGAAAGGATGGACCATCTAGTGATTGCCATATGCAGGGATCCATCCCATAATCAGCTTCCAAATGCTGACACCATTGCATACACTAACAAGATTTTGCTGAAAGGACCCAGATATAGCTCTCTCTTGTGAGACTATGCCGGGGCCTAGCAAACACAGAAGTGGATGCTCACAGTCAGCTATTGGATGGATCACAGGGCCCCCAATGGTGGAGCTAGAGAAAGTACTCAAGGAGCTAAAGGGATCTGCAACCCTATAGGTGGAACAACATTATGAACTAACCAGTACCCCGGAGCTCTTAACTCTAGCTGCATATGTATCAAAAGATGGCCTAGTCGGCCATCACTGCAAAGAGAGGCCCATTGGACTTGCAAACTTTATATGCCCCAGTACAGGGGAACGCCAGGGCCAAAAAGGGGGAGTGGGTGGGTAGGGGATTGGGGGGTGGGTATGGGGGACCTTTGGGATAGCATTGAAAATGTAAACGAGGAAAATACCTAATAATAAAAAAAGATTAAAACATTTTTAATATATAGCTTAGAAATAAAATGTGAAAATCATTGATTCTGATTACTTTTTTCAATTTTTTTATTAGATATTTTCTTCATTTACATTTCAAATGCTATCCCAACAGTCCCCTATACCCTCCCCGCCCCCCACTCCCCTACCCACCTACTCCTACTTCTTAGCCCTGGTGTTCCCCTGTACTGGAGCATATAAAGTTTGCAAGACCTAGGGGCCTCTCTTCCCAATGATGGCCGACTAGGCCATTTTCTGCTACATATGCAGCTAGAGACAGGAGCTCCGGGGTACTGGTTAGTTCATATTGTTGTTCCTCCTATAGGGTTGCAGACCCCTTCAGCTCTTTGGGTACTTTCTCTAGCTCCTCCATTGGGGGCCCTGTGATCCATCCTATAGATGACTGTGAACATCCACTTCTGTATTTCCCAGGCACTGGCATAGCCTCACACGAGACATTACATCACACGAGACATCTGATTACTTTATAATTAGCTGTCAACTTTTATTACATGAAATCTTGAAATAGATAACTATATGTATAATAAAATAAAATTTTTCTTGATTTATAAACTATCAATAAATTGTAGAGCTTTTATATATTAAAATATAAAGTTACAAAGAATTTTTCTTACCCTTATATTGTTAAAAAAATCTTAACAAGAAATAGGATACTAAGAACTCTTCCTCTGTATTAAAGTATAGTTTAGTTTTCATATAGAATGTACTTTTAAATTACTCAAAAATAGAACATGATAAATGAGAATAAATATCTGAGTGATGCCTTAGAAAACTGAAACATAAGGCTGATCAAAATGAGAAGGAAATCCAGAACTTAGAACACAACTCAATAAGGAAATAGAAACATCAAAGAGGACTCAAGCACAAATGAAGATGGAGTTGAGAAACCCAATAACTCCGCAAGAAAACTCAAAGAAAAGGCTCACAAGTAAATTAATCAAGCAAAAGATATCAGGATATCAGGACTCAGATATAAAGTAATGGAGCTATACCACATAAGTAATGGAGCTAGACCACACACACACACACACACACACACACACACACACACATACACACACACACACACACACACACACACACACACACACACACACACACCACATATGGAAAACAAAAGAAATGTGGCATACCATAATAAAAAAAAATCAAACCTTCACATTAAAGACATGGGTGAAGGAGAAGAATCCTAAGTCAATGGCATGGACCAGATCACCAACAAGATCATAGACTACCTCCCCAAAATAATGAAAGACAAATCTGTATGATAAAAGAGGCACACAGAACACTAACAAGACAAAACCAGAAAATAAAAGCCACATGATATATCATTGTTAAGGATACCTAACAAACAAAATGTATTAGAAACTGTAAAAGAAAAAATGCACACCATGTCTAAAGGAAAGTTGATCAGAATAACAGCTGATTTTACATAGAAGCTTTGAAAGCCAAAGACCTTGAAGTAATGTATTTCAACTCCTAAAAGATTATGATGGCTAGCCTAGACTAATAATCCCAGACAAACTATCAATTATCACTAGAGTAGAAACAAAATGTATATGAATACCCTAAAAATGTATATAAAACAAGCCAAACCTGAAGAAAATATAAGCATTTTGAGCTGAAGAGTAAAACAAGACTAGCAGAGAGATTATGAGAAGAAATATAAAACTGTAATTATTAAAACAGAAAGTGCCACTAAAAACACAAACAACAATATAGATAATCAACAACATGATAGCCATAATCAGCACACACATTACAATAAGAACTTTAAATATCACTGACCTCAGTTCTCTAATCAAAACCACAGGCTGACTGAATAAATCAAGAAACAAAACCCATATATCGGCTGTCTACAAGAAACTCACCTTAGTTTTAATGATAGGCGCCACCTAAGAAAAAAAGGATGGAAAAAGTACTCCACTCAAATGTGATAAGATAAAAAAAAAAAAAAAAAAAAAAAAAAAAAAAAGCAGGTGTCAATATCCTAATAGCTGACAAAATAGACTTAAAACCAAAACTAATTAGAAGAAATAAAGAGAAAGACTACATTCTAATCAATGAACGATGAAAATATTACTATCCTAAACACATATGCATCAAACTCTAGGGTTCCCAACTTCATTAAAAAGGCACTACTGTCTTCCAAAACATAGATAAACATCAACCTATCAATAGCAGGTGCTTTCTCCAACAGACAGGTGCCCTGGCCCATTGCATCTCTATTCATACTACCTAGTAAATCAGGAAAAATCAGCAACCTTAATGTTCTTCAAATGACAAGTAAGTAATGAAAACACAGAAAAAACACCCATGGAAAAACTATTTTACTGGAAGGATAAATGAAATCATGGACTTTGTAGGTAAATGTGTGAATCTGGAAAATACAGCGAGATCACTCAGGCACAGAAAGGTAAGAGCTGTATCTTCTCTCTCACTGGAGACTTCTAGTTCCAAATCTTCAGATGTGAGGACACATCTTGCAGTAACTGCAGAAACCACTGATGTAAAGCACAGCCATTGGCTGGCTGGATGGGGGACATACAGAAGTGAACAGCAGGGTACAAATGATCTGATTGGACACGTGGGAAAAAGGGGAGGCTCCAATTAGGAAAGGGTAGAGAAAGAAACACAGAAAAGGGGAAAGGAGGTAACAATAAGGATGTGTGAAAAAGTTACAAGGAACCAAACTAGTAACATTTGACAAAAACCAACCCACCCTAACATATATGTAAGCCCATGTATACACATATAGTTTAAATGAACTTGTCTTATGTGGGTGATAATGCTTCCTCCAAGAACCAAAAACACCAACGCCAACAAAACCCCCAAAGCCAGGCATCAGAAGTCATCTTTTGAGTTGTTGGTCAGTGTTGTCCAAGAGACTGCCAAAACAGAGGCAATTACTATTGTCCTTTGTTGAAGGAAAATACCAGTTACTAAAGACACTGTGCACTTAGACGCAGGGTCCAGATGCTGCTGAGCTGGAACTGACATGAATGTATCCTCCTTGGGGATTAGCTTTCCTGTTACCAGAAGGTGTCTACACAAGCTTTCAAAGGAGGAAAGCACTCAGCAGTCCTACCCAGTTATGACACCATGGACCACCGCAACAACCAGCATGACACAATAACCCTAAGGCTGCATAGTGCCAATCACACCTTGGCACTAACCAACAGCTCTCTAACTGGATTAGACCCACTCAACAAAAGGGAACTCATACCTAGTTTGAAACGCTGAGCCAACTCCCCAGGGCTAGTAAAGTCATGGGTCTTGGATGAGATCTGCAGCTGCCACTTTACTGAAGCTGCATAATTCCTAACTATATTCTAAATATTTATCCTTATAGCCACAGAGAGGTGCAGTCTTTACCCATCATTAAGGAACTTCTTTTTGCAACATATGGATAGCTTTTAAGAAAACCACAAACAATCAAAACACAGAGTTACAGAGCCCAGTTTCAATGGTGCTCTTGTACCTAAGGGTCAGAGAAGGGAAAGTAGGAGGGAGGGAGGGAGGACAAAGAGAAATAAAGAGGTGACAAAGTATTTTTGGAAAACCCAGTCCTTGGTTGTTTTAGCGAATGTATAATGATACAGACATGAGGGAAATGTAAAGCTGAGATGAGATGGCTAATGGAAAATTAAGTAAAAATGAAAACAAAACTCACAAGAATGTAATACAAGTCTAAATTTTCAAAGGTGAAAATCCAGACAGCTCATTGTATAATAGGATATAACAAATACTTTCTAATGGCTGAAATTCAATTTCAAGCTTATTTCAAGTTCTTTTAGCAAATGTTCTACAAGAGAAAATGAAGGTGAACTATTAGAGAGTGAAGGAAGGGGGTGTCCTGCACAGTGCATTCAGACAGATGGCTTAAAGTGAGTCTACTTCTCAATGCGTAGCATGTTGAAAGTCTGTAGTGGTCTGATAGCACATAGGTCTTCAAGTGCATTTGAGTGCATCTGTCACTTAATTTCATGAATCTTGAAGAGCAGGAGTAAAGTAAGAATAGCTTTCAAAATCTGCTTACAATGCTAACCAGCTAGTGCAAAATGTTATTTTCCGATTAGGTAATAAATACCAACTTTAATCACAGTATTTACTGACAATCAAACAGAACTCCACAAGGAAACAAGAAAAGTAATCTTAAAATACCAAGGCAATTTGTAACTTTAAATCATATCTCTTTTAAAGGCACATTTTCAACTGTACTTATTATTGTCTTTTTCATATTCAAATTCTCACCAAAATGTTGGAATTATTATAGTCATTATTGCTATCATTTCAGCATTACAACCAATTTGGGACCTGGTAAAAATAAATGCTCTGTATTTAGGACAATTTGAAATAATTGAAAATTCAGTAGTGTAGCTGATTAGGTAGGCAGAGACACATTTAAAAGCCTAAACAATGCTTATCTGTCTATAGTTACTTAATCAAGAACTTCATGGGTGAATTGCCACTGCCCTGAGGATATGTGAATCTAACTCAAAGGCATTTGCTCTCTTTCTGATTCATGTATATGTACTTATGTGCACGAGTCTATGCTGGTGTGGATGAAGGTACAGGCCATAGATTAAGTTAAATGACCTCTCTTCATCTCTGTCTCTCTCTGTCTCTCTCTGTCTTCTCTCTCTGTCTCTCTGTCTCTCTCTCTGTCTCCCCCCCCCCCAAGTCATTTGTGTGGTGTGCCTGCATGGCCTTGCAAACGGAGGCCAGAGCAGGACATCTGGTACCTTATTCTCTCTGCTTTGTTTCCTGAGACAGGATTTCTCATTGAGCCAGCAGTTCACTGTTTTGTCTAGGCTGGCACATGAAGGAACTCTTAGGATCAGCTAGTTTAGAGCCCACCCCATCCTGCTAGGATTACAGGCACATACAGCCCTGCTCAGCTTTTCATGTAGGTGATGGAGTTCCAATCCAGGTCACTAAGCTTGCAAATAAGGTGTTCTTGGTTATGCCCTAAGGCCAGAACTAATACCAGATAATCCTCTCCAACTAGTGAAAGCAGAGAGAGAGAGAACACAACAGAAATCTTAGGTGCTGGTTCATATGTGTGTGAGTGCATGTGTGTGTGATAGAGAGAAGGGAAGAGGAGGAGAGGGGGAGAGAGTGTGTGTGTGTGTGTGTGTGTGTGAGAGAGAGAGAGAGAGAGAGAGAGAGAGAGAGAGAGAGAGATGTGTGTGTGTGTGAGAGAGAGAGATGTGTGTATAAGAGGTATGTGTGTAATAGAGAGAGGGGGAGAGAGAGGAAGAGAGAGGAAGGGAGAGAGGGAGAGAGAGAAAGAGGAAGAGGGAGAGAGGAGGAGACAGGGACAGGGAAAGACTAAGGTATTAGAGAAGTGTCTAAATGAGGGAAAAAGTGAATCTTGGCTGCTTCTATTACTCTCCTTCTGGACATAAATAAAGTTGGTTGCCTTGTTTATGGAGCCTGCTCATGCCACTCTTTAGTAAGGAGGTATGTATGCAGGTATGGGCATGTGTGACAGAGTGCCATGAAGTCCCTGCACAAAGGTTCTAAATTAATCACTCATTTCAGACTTGATCTTGGCTAAAAGTCACTTTAGTCTCTCTTCCTCATCTCTCTGGTTGGCTAGAGAGTTTGTCCATTATTAGTTTCCTCCTACCATCTGTATCTTAGCCTAGCGCCTCATGCTTTCTTATCTTAGTAAATTGTGTGCCTCCCAAAGGAGGTAGCAGACACATTTCACCACAAATACACTTCGAAATCACTAGGAAGTGTAAAAAACAAGCTCCATGAGAAAAGGTAGAAAGTTGATGACAGTTTGGTTGGAAAGCTATGTCACCACAATCAGAGTACCAAAACAGATCTCAGAGGAGAACATCAGATCTGCAGAAATCAAACCCTGGCTTAAATGTCTGATCTCAGTCCTGCAGTTATAGAAAGTAGCTGCCTTTTAGAAATCTCTGCCTTTTTTCCTCCATCCCCGCTTTGCTTTAGCATTTTCTATTAATCCAAAATGTATGTGATTGCACTGTCTCCGGCCTCAACTCAGAGCCACTTTCCACTTCATGCCTGACTGGTTTTACCTGGCGTCTTCCTGTTTGTTCTTGATCTCTGGGACACTTGTCTGTCCTGCTTCTCTCTAGGCTCTCCTTGTGATACCAGTCTAGACCTGGCTTACTGCCCCTGCCACTCCTGCCTGTTAGACCCCTTTCCTAGTCAGCCTTCAGAGACTCTCCTGTCGCCTGCCGAGCATACCTGTTCATCCTGTTCCCACACATGATGTTATCTCTTCATGTCATACTGAGAATAAAATCAAAGTGCAATGCACACCCTCTATAATAGGAACATAGATGTTTTGTTTCTCAAGCATCCACCCAGTGCCCCATGTTTTAGTAACAGCACCCTAATATTTCTTGGACTTCAATACCACTTTCTTGGTTAGTATCTTGTCAGGAGAATCAGTCATGGTATATTCGATTTTGATAAGATTTCCAACAAGTTGTCCTTTCTCTAGGATAAAATGCTTGAGCCCACCTGCATGAAGCTCGGGCTGAAAGATTCTAATTGTATCCTAATGGCATATCTCTTGCCATTTGAAGATGTATTGTGACCTAGACTTGTTTGCCTTTGTGTTTCTCTCAACTCATAAGGGCAGACGCTTTCATCCAGTCTCAGTGTCCACCATTACCACATGCCATCATCCCTGTATTTACAAACTCATACCCTGTGCTTAGAAAGATTTTAATTTCTAACACTCAGATAATAGCTATGCCTTCTTGTTGGTCCTTATTGCCCATGTGAATTTATCCTACACAGTAATTCTCCCAGGTTTTCCCCCTGTGGGTAAAAGAGCTGCCTGTGCTTTTCTTACGTGTCTAGCCCTGTAACTAATAGTTACACTCTATTTAGCAATGAATAAAAGCTCTGATACACACTGACTGCTAGTGGCTTCCACCTGCTCCCTTCCCTGGAGAACTGCCCTCCTTCACAAACTGTGACTGAGCTGTAGGCAGACAAGGCTAACCTGTTTCTTCATTGAAGAGCCAACTCCATTGTACAACTCCCAGGTATGCATGCCATTGTGCTGAAGCCTCTTCTATTGAATCCTGTTTCTTTCCTTCTCCTAAGAACCCAAATCACTTTGGAGTCTGCCATGGGAAAACCAAATTCTGGATGAATTGGAGACATTCTTAACATCTTCCCTGCCACAATTCAGACAACTGGAATGAATTAAGACTGTTTTATTAGAGTTCATCCCTGGAAAAATCATTTTAGACACATAGTAGAACAAACTAAAAAGTTGACTCATCTACTAAAATCATAAAAAAGACAATTAAAGTAAAGCAAAGACGCCACAACGAGCAACCCTTTAAGCTGGGCGGTGGTGGCGCATGCCTTTAATCCTAGCACTTGGGAGGCAGAGGCAGGCGGATTTCTGAGTTCGAGGCCAGCCTGATCTACAGAGTGAGTTCCAGGATAGCCAAGACTACACAGAGAAACCCTGTCTCGAAAAAAACAACAAAAACAACAACAACAAAAAGAGAGAGCAACCCTTTGTCTTCACAAGATCTTGCCCTAAAAACGTACTTCCATTGTTTAATAAATTAGGGAACTAAGAACAACTTAAAATGGCTATTTAGCTAATTGGTGCTTTTGTAAACGGACATTATAATGCAAAAAGTTATGAATCAAAGTGTTGTAATTAAAGAACAAGCATTCTAGAATGTAGTCTCATATTTAAAAATATGGATTATTTAAATAATAGATGGGAAATTTTATATAAAGCAATACAGGTAAACATATTTGGCAAAGATATATTTAACATTCTACCTCCAAACAAATCTGAATAGACTAACAGAATTAAGAAAATGACATTAAATATAGCAACTTTGAGTCCTTCCTCACTCTTATTCTGAGCCATACTCTGAGGATAAGCACAGGGATAGCCTCCACACGCTGCAACTGCTGGCGTGTGCCACTGTCCTGCTCAACACTTCTTCCTAGAAGCATCTCAGTTAGGCTAACGCAGTAGAGACTGACAGTAATTAATGCACAAATGCACAGTCCTGGGAAGCCTTATGGTTAAACAAAGAAAGCTAGGACTTTGCCTTTTACATTAAGTTAGGATTTTTAATAATGGCAGATCTTCACTCCTAGAACCGAGCACCCCACCTTTAAGATGGCTATGCTACAGTGTAAATGAACCCATACAGGTGAAGTATCTAAACCATCTTCACAACTAAACCAGAGCTTTATCTAAAAGCTGGGTCAGTTTGGAATACATTTGTACAGCAGAATAAATTTTCCCCCATCTATAAAAAAGTCAAGCTATATTTGAGTGTCACAAAGTTTATAATTCTAATTAATCTAGTTTGACAAGAACCAGAGTACATAAAGGAAATGACAACTTGTTCCACCTGGTTCATCCGTTGCCCTTACCATCTAGTGCTCTGGAAGGCTGAGAACCACCTAGAAGCAGAAGCAGAGTAGGGAGAGATCAACAGCTGTGGTCTCTTCCAAGATCTAAGGGGCCAGAGATTTAAAAAGTAATAGGTGAATGAATTCTAAGTTGGAATTAGAAAAGCCTTCCAAGACATATTGATGCCTGGGCTAGACTCAGATGATTGGATACTTCTCAGATATTAACTACAGAGAAGGATTTCCCAGTGTGAAAGAATTAGCACTATTGATTCACAGAGGAATTTATCCTGTCTCATCTTGATCCAATCCCAGGAAGAAGCTGGGCAAGATGACATGAGCCTTTAATGCAAATTCATGAGGAAGGGCTGCCTGGCTTATGCAGTAAGACTGTGTTTCCAATGGGGCAAATGGAAAAGATAGAATTCCATCACAGTACAGAATATGTTGGCACCTTGATTATCCTCAGAGCACATATAAATGTTACAAGTGGGTATAATGGCACTCTTAGAGGGAACAGTATAACCTTAAGCAAATAGAGATATATTTTCAAATACAGATAATAGCAAAACTTACTTGCCAGGATATCATGTGTAAGAAAATTTCTATTTCATCTTGCCTTTATGGGAGATGGTAGTTAGAGATAATTATAAGCTAGGATTTATGGTTAATGGTTGATGACATTCACAGACTCCATCAACATGGCTGCCCACATCTTTAAATATACAGGTTAGCCTGAGGAAATACACAGCAATACTTGCATCAGAACTATATTTACTTTGATTGAAATGCAGAACCTGAGATTACAGCCTTTGAGACTGGGAAGGCAAGGGTGTGTGTCTGGAAGTAAGCCAGAGCAACTAGGAAGGAATGGGAGGAATGGAATGGTGTGTGGACCTTCGGTTCTCAGGATAAAGTATACATGATAGTGGTAACAGGAAAGGGATCCCATTATTTTAGTATTGGCACCAGCTGTAATCCACTAACTGCTTTAGGCACATTCTCTAATGAGCAAGTGATAGCCCTTTGTTGTACAAAAGGAAGGTGGTGTATTCACAGGCTTTTTTCCTTTGAAATGTTATGTCTAGTTCATGAGTAATTAAATATAAAACCACAATAGTAGTAGAAGTTCAGCAGTCCTGATGTGTAATCACACATTTAATGTTTCCCAGCTCTGGAACTTTGTACAAGTGACTCTACCTCTCTGGGCTTCCATTTTTACCTCTGAAAAATGGAGATCAATATATTTTAATTACCATGGTTGTCTCAGTTCCTCTTCTGCGGCTATGAAGAGACACTATGACCAAAGAAACTAATAAAAGAAAGCATTTAATTGGGGGTGAGTGCACAGCCATATCAGATAACATAGTTTACCAGGCAGGGAGGCATGGAGGTGGATCATCAAGACCTTACATCCTGATCTGCAAGTTGAACATAGAGAGAACAAGACTGGGCCCTGTGTAGGCTTTTGAAATCTCAACTACCACTAGCAGTGACACACCTTGCTTAATAACACCACACCTTGTAATCCTTCCCAAAACTGTTCCACCAACTAGGATCAAGCACTCAAACATATGGACTTATTTGAGGCCACTCTCATTCAAACAACATTTGCTGATATGAGGATGAAGTAGTACAATACAGGACATTTGAAACTGTTAGTTTTGGTAAACCAAGGTTTTGGTGTGTTCTCTTTTATACACAAAGCAATATCCTGTGTGTGTGTGATAAAGATATAGTAATATAGATTATATGTAAGATATACAAAAAGGGAGAGAGAGATTAAACATCCTCACTGCTAAAAGGAGGAAAATTAGGTTGGAAAAACAAAATATTTACTGAACAATATTTACTGTTCTCTGGGTTTTAAGTGAAGCTACAAGAATGCTTATATTAGCATTGATGGCGGAAAACAAGATTCACATTTTTAAATAAAAAATTGGGATAATTTCATATTTATTGAGAACCATCATAAAGATCCAAGTAATGGAGCATGCAAAGGGTTTCCCATGTCCAGGCAGCTACAGCAACCAAGAGTAGCTAGCCTGCCAGAACCTCAATGCCCCTTTTGACATTCATTAACCATTCTCCTCTTTTGACCTAATAAATCAGGTTTACATCTCATTCTCAGCCCAAGAGGGAACCCCAGGGATCAAACAGAGCCTGCACAAGACTACCTGCATTCAAACCCTGGCTCTGTTCTTCTTCTCCTAACTTAAAGCTTCCCAGCATTTCTCTGTGTTTCATCTTCTTCAGTGGGGGTGACGTAAGAATCTCAAAGAGCTGTAAAACAAACAGGTTACTATATATAGCACTTAGAAAGGACTTCTATGTAGTAATAATTAGCAGATGTCAATTAGAAATACATTCTAGTGAGGACACACTGACGCTTGCAGTCTAATCTGGCCTTTTACATAGTTAGTGAAATGTCCAAACAAACAAAGTTTTCTCCCTTGCCTGGCTAGCACAGCGTGTCATGGAGCTGGCCACCACGGAGAAAGATGCATGGAATAAAAGCATACTGTGAGTTCTCAGAGCTTCTGTGAAATAACAAATGCAAGGCAATTTCCCTAATACTTAGACTAAAGAGATTAGAAATATGCTTCATTGTCAGAGCAAACATTGCCATTATCATAGGTTTAAATGAGCCTTGCTTTCTCATGAAAGCAGTGATTTGGGATGGGGTACACTCTAAAGAGTTAAGTTCTTCACCACTCTTGAGCTAACAGTTTGTCTATTATATCTGTTTTTTTTTCCCAATGTCAGAAATTCCCAGGAAGTCTCTTAGACAAGAGAATGACTGAACCTTACTGCAATGCAAGACACGCATTATGAATCCTAATTTCAACTCATGAAAAAGGGAAAAGAAAGATACATACATACAGACATACATACATGCATACACACACACACACACACACACACACACACACACACACAGACACTCACTCATAGAATGATAAGGTCTAGCCAAAGAGGAATTGCTTTCTTAACACATTTACAGCATTTGATTTCAATCAAATTAGCCAACTGACACAGTCTTTTTAGTGAAGTTGTATATGAAAAAATAAAATACTAGATAGAGACAGCTTAATACTCATCTGGGAAGACATAAAGCAAGGGAACCATTAAACTACCAGCTAACCTCACAATGCATCAAACTAAGTGTGTGTGGATGTGGGAAGCTAATATTATACCCTATGTAAAAGAGCATAAAAACTGACAAATTTTATCTGAATAGATTCAACATATAGTTTATGGTCTGTACATAAAATTCAGTTAGCACAGTGAGCTGAAAAGCTGACTTGGCAAACTCTAAAGCTAAAAATGAGTCTGTGCTCTGGGTGGCCCGCTGATGAGCCAGGCATTCAACAAATCATACGAAGGCCAAGGAACTTTATTTAGATTCATGGATAGTATCTTTAATTTAAAAGGGGATTATCTTTCTGAGAAGTAATTAGTTGAAAGGAAATGAGAAAAGACTGCTTTTATTTTATGACATCATTATTATTTGATAAATTCTTAAAAATTAAAATAGTGAACAAAAATCCTTTTTTTGAAACAAAAGATTTGAACGATCACTATGCAATCATAATGAAAACCATATGAGCTCATACACACTCAAATTAACAAAAGGTTTTCAGTGCCTTGAAATTCTTGTTACAAGAAAATTATATAATTTAGCTTCATCTACCCAACAATGATATGATGTTAAAATCAAGAATTTATGTAAATAAATAAGTCCATTTCTTAATTTTTCACATATATTAACAAGTAAGTGCTTTTAAAGAAAAATAATTGTCTGATTCATAAGATATTGTCTGTCATCAAATAGAATAAATAGTTTAAAATACAGATGAATAAAACTATTTTAATGTAAGGATTTATATTATGACTACACATGGCTCAAGTCTCTTTTTTGATTTTTTCTCAGCATCTCTAGTGAGGACACGCATACTTATACTTTTCATACAGATATTATATGGAAGGATCATTCTTCTCCAATATTAAAATCAAAGAAATATGCATTTCAAATGTTATACGTGAAGAAAATGATGAGAAAAAAAACCCTGTGTAATGTCTCAGTTCACATTTTTGTGATTCTGTAGAATGCTTATGTGTTAACTTGAAATCTGTGATTTTATTTAAAGTGCTAAATATAAAAACTGAAAACCTGTTATCAGATGGGAAGGCTAACTTGGTAATTTAAATGAGACAAATGATACATGGAAATTTGTAAATCAGCATTGCTATAGTTCTCAACTGTCCCCCAAAACTAGATGACGAGATCCTATTGCTGAAGACACTACATAGGCTTCTAACATAGAACATGGAGGAACAAAGCTAAAACTGAGCTGAAAAGCTCCTTACTGCTAGCTCTTTTTCATAATTATGAGGCAGAGTTACACAGATTCCAGAGGGTGAAAAGTCATCAAAGGTCTTATCCATCTACAGACTACAGCATCAGTCTATCAGGAAGAGGTGCCCACTGCTGCAACTGTGGCATGACTGTTAGGGATGATAACTACTTGCATTCTCATTGGGTTTTATTCGTACCCCATGGGAGAAATTCAAAACTAGAGCTAAAAACATGATCATAAGACCACTGTTAATGGGGCCCTAGGGCAGAACCTACAACTAGGTTTTTTTTTTTCCTAGATGGACATAATCTCACATTGTCCTTTAGATTCTTATGCTTATATCCATAGACTAGTATGCCTCTCAGCTGTCATAGAAACTTTTCTTTGCAGTGGGCAACAATTACTACATAGATTCATAACTGGTCAACATGCTAAGGAAAAGTAACTATTGAGTTTCATCCCTAAACAGGACATTCTTATCATCTACCCAACCCCCAGCCCTCCAAACATTAGGGAACAGGTGACAGAAACAATGTAAGAGCTGGACACAAAGAGTGCTAACAAACATTGTATTCTAACACAGCTATTGCGCTCATGAACTCATAGTAACAGTATCTACCTGGACAGATCTGGCCACAATTTGGCCAATCAACATGCCATCGTGATGTGGAAGGGGATCATGAGGGCCTCAGGGACAATTAATGGCTACTAGTGGAGGGGTGCAATATTCTTGCATCGATTAGCCACTGGTAACTTGCCTTTGCTAATGTAAAGAACCCCAACTTGTGCTTATGCAGGTAACCATAATTGAATACAGTGAGTCACACATACTCACACAAAGATAGGAAAGTAAGAGGGGGACTTGTTGGGAAAAAAGAGGGTTCAGTGAGAGGAAAGGAATGAGAAGGGATCATAAGGCATATAATCAAATTACATACATACACATACACATCCATATGTTTGTGAAAAATAAATTAATTAAAAACAAAAAACTAAAACAGCAAAGAATATCTAAATGATTATCCTTTTTTCTTCAGTATCCAGTATAGAATTTGAGTTAAATATTCTGTAACGTGACTTATAACAGTGTTCTCTCATTTTAACAAAAAATGTTCTCGTGTCATTTCAAGGAATTGCAATTTTCAAATTAATTCTATTGAGTTCCCATTTCCTACAGAAACCAAAAAGATTATCTCCACTATCTTTGACACTTGTGCAAATATCATTTGAAATGATATTAGCACAAGCATTGGTAAAATTCAGAGATAGGTTCTAAGTACAAGAAGTCATTTCTGTGCTTTTCTCCTGACGCCAGGTCTCTCCATGCGCCCCAGAAAGCCCCAAAACACCACCCCACAGGCCAGAATTCAACCATTAGCTGTTCAGGTAGGCCTCCCTGGACTTTCTAGACTAGAAAATTCCCTGCTATAAGGATTCATAGCAACGTGCTCCTTTAAGGAGGACAGGGGCCACAGTTATAATATTACTAATGTATATGCAATTGGTGACTGTTTACTTGAACTTAAGATTTCATGAGCAAGTCACTGTATGCACTATGTGTATGTATTTCCAACCCATTGAATTCCCAGCATTAGTCATGTTAACGTATCACAAAGAAGATTTTACCACCCCCACTCCCCAAAATAATATCAAATATCAACCTCTAAAACAGTCATGATTTGCACTTTTAATTTATAGGACATAAATTATTACCTCTATGAATTATTACCATTAATAATAATTCATTTTAGATTTTAATTAAATTATAGTAATTTTAAAAATTTAACTCAGAGCATATTAAAAACTTTTCAGGTATACAACTGTTTTATCCCTGTAAATGGAAGTAATTTGGATTATACCCTTGAAACTGATCTCCCTCACCTGGAAGTCATCATTTACCCATTGTTCTTCAGTTAAGAAGAGAAAGCTATTACAGTCCCTACCCATTCATGCTGGAATATTCACTGGCTTGATCTCATGCAGGCCATGCACAGGCAACCACAGGTGCCATGAGCTCGTGGTACAGCACACCAATTCAGTCCTGTGCCTGCCAATCTCTGGCATTTTCACCCTTTCATTCCCATTCTCCAAGATGGACCCTGAGATTTGGGGAAGGGTGGAATATATCCCATTCGGTGCATCCCAGGCTGACCGCAAACTTTTGCTAATCATGGCTTCTGATTAAATTTCAGCCTTGAGTCAGCACAATCAGCTCTTGGTTCTAAACAATCACAAACTATTTTAACAGTTATTTTAAGGCTCTTTGTAGCAGACTTTGCATCCTATCAAAAGATCTCTATGAGTATTTTTGTTGTTTGTTTTTAAGATTGGGCCATTCTCTCCTGCAGGATATCCTGTGAGATTATATTCTAATAGTACCCTCAGACTCCGTCTAACAACATGGAATCTTACTCACCTTTCATTATCCATCCAGAGAAATTCTCACCGAGTAGCTCCAAAGATTTGCCATTGGTTGTATCATTTTTCTTACCCTCCCTTTGAAAATCTCCTCTCCTCAAGAAGTGGCTGTGGCCCCTTGTAAAGCCAACTTCTCAGCTATAAAGCCTCCGCTCGGCTCTGAGAGCTGTTGCATCCTTTCAACTTGATGGTTTGTGTTTTTATTTCATGTTTAGCTTCTTCATAAACTATTTACTCCTTCAAATGTTCATTAGTTTCTTTGAAAGGGTAATCATTGTTTTTGCTCCAACACCTTTCCTAGCTTTTCTCTTCTCCATTTTTCTAGAGTACTCATGTTGTCTGACTTTGTACATAGCTGACCTCAGCCTCATGCCTCTGTCCCCAGTGGTCATCTGCAGTCTGGCTTCCTTTCTGCCTTCTTCATGCCAGATCCAGAGACGGCTATGGCCCTTTCTTTTCTTGAAACTTTGATTGCACAGCTTCTATGGCGTCTTATAAAACTGGATACTTTTATAAACTTCTCATTTTAAAATATTTATTTTTATGGGCATGAGTTTCTTGCCTGGATGCATGTATAGTGTGTGTGTGTGTGCATGTGCGTGTGTGTGTGTGTGGTGATCAAAAGAGAAGGTTGGATCCTCTAGTACAGGAGTTATGGTAGAGATACAAATGATGAACGTATGAGAAACATTTACTCATATGCCAATATTATAAAAATTCATGAAGAGATGAACCATTTCTCGTCCCCTGATGTACAACAACAAACAAATATGTGGAGTTTAGAAGCACACTCAGCCAACTCCTGGATCATCTGGTAACTGATGACCCAGGCCTCTGACAGTCCTCCATGCTCGTTGCTTCCTTTTTGTCTCCAGATGCTCATCTGCATTCCAGTATTGGCCCATGTACTCAGAAGTAGAAAGGGGATATTTGGTGAGATTCTACCAAGTTCATCTCTCTGAGGCTACTGTGGATGCTAAAAATTATAACTTAAATAATGAAATCTGCTACTTTTCGGTAAATCACATTATCTGTGCTATATATCACCACTACTTTTCATTGATAAATGCCAACTACCTCCCGGCACTATATTGCAAATTTCTTCAGTTACATTCCTGATCTATCATTCTGAGTCTACCCTTATCACATAATATTTCACAATGAACTCAATTATAATTAAAATGTAACCATTTGTTTTTAGGTTTAACAAATATATTCACAGAGAAGTTATATACGAGAAAAAAATAATTAAAAATTAAAAATGAGGGCCAATGAATGAAAAATGGGATAAAAGATTAAAATGTTGCTACATAAAACAAGAAATGATGAAATAAAGATGGCACAAAAAAGATCATAGTTAAAGATGCAAATACTAATCTCTTAATAGTAGAGACATGGTTAGGTAGTTGAGGATATGCTCTGAGGGAGAAATGGAGAACCTGGACCTTCTTCTTTCTTACTCCTCATTTCCTGCCAGCATGAAGTAGACGAGTCATCCTATCACGAGTTCCCTAACAGAGTATGTGCCTGTTCACAGGCAGAAAGCAGCAAACACAAATGATCATATACTGGATACTCTGAATTTGAGTCAAAATAAAGTTCTCTAACTCTCAAGTTGGTTAGCTCAGATACTTTGTTATACTAACAGAAAGCTGGCGTACTAATAAACATTATCATCATTGTATTTTACAAAAGGAACATCAAAATGATTTTATGTATTAATTCTTCAATATAGGATTAAAGCCAGTTCCATTTCACTTCACATTTGAATATTGACATTGTTTTGGCATTAAATTATTACCATTCCCAGAGAATTCAAGAGAAAGCATGGATGTTCAATTTCTAGATTCCTTCTGTAGCAAAGAATAAATACCTGACAGATATACTTTGCTTAATCTTTAAACTATGAATTAACTGGAAGCCTTTCTTTAATAACTGGAAATATATAGGTTGTTCATGATAATCCATGCCATCTAACAAAAGTAGAATAAATATGAATCTCTGAGAAAATAGTAATGTGAACCACTAACAATATAATCATGCTACTTGAGGAAATGTAATATTGGAGAAGTATTATGTATATATAAACCTCAGAACTTTTCACTAAAAGAAGGTATCTTTAGTCAAAGAGAGAAGGATTTTTATCCTATATATAGTGTTGGTGATGAAATTCTTTCATATTCCTTCCTTCAGAGCCAGGATCTTAGTTACATTCCTATTTCTATAACAAACATCATGACCAAGAGAACTTTAAAAGACATTGTTCATTGGGCTATGGCACCAGAGGGTTAAAATCCCTTATATAGCAGAACAAAGGCACGGTGACAGTAACAGTTAAGTGCACACATACGGATTCTAAGTAGGAGGCAGCATGAGGACACTGGGAATGGTTCATGACTTTTGAAACCCCAATTCTCATCCATGTTGGCACACCTACATTAACAAGACCACACCTCCTAATTCTTCCCAATGGATTCCATGAGCTGGGGATAAAGCCTTCAAACTTATGAGCCTATGAGAGCCATTCTCATTCAAACCACCAGAGTCTGCATCTTTATTTTAGAACATATCAATAATGGCAGGTAGAACATTTGGAAGTAATGTTTGATATTGGAATTATTCCCAAGGCCTCAGGGGAAAGTTTTTAAATATGACTAGCACTCCAATTGCAAATACTATGAGTACTTTTATTGTGTGGCTTTTAAAAAAATACAGTACTGAAAAGAAGTCTGAAATGGGCCACAGAAGCAGCTTCACACACATAGATTTCAAGGAGATACTGAAATGCTGTCCAATTACCCATTCCAGGGTGTCTTTTTTGAACACCTCATTATTTCACAATCATACATACACATTCTGAAAGCAAGAGACGTCATATGAGAAATGCTGATCAATACATCCATTTAATGGAATAACTTGTAAGTTAAGAGTCTCCACTGAAGTGTTAAGTGTTGTTCTAAAGGGTCTACCTTTATATGTGACATGGTATTTCCCCTTTGCAGCCTTTAATACCTTTTCTTTGTTTTATACATTTAGTGCTTTAATTATATGTGTTGTGAGAAAGTTCCAGTCCTATTTACTTGGTTTCCTATACACTTAGCTTCATATACTTACTGTTTCCATGAGCCTAACAGAGCAACTGTTCTCTTTAAATCATAAGAAGATCATGTCACCACAGTACATGAAACCCTCTGGCTTCCCATCTCATTCAAGATCAAAGGGAAGTCCCAGAAGCTGTCCTCTGCCACCCACTCAACCTTTCCTGCCATATCCTTCCCTCTCCATCTTCTGCATTCTTCAGTACAGTAAGTGTGATGCTTTCAAAACTGCTGCCTATTATGATCTTGTACCATACACATGGAGCATGAGTTCAATTTGCATGATCTCTATTTGCAGCATATTACCCTTCATTGGATATATGTTCACTGCTACCCAGAGTCTACTGTACAATATGCCTACTCTCCTTCCCTGTGATTCTGCTTTAATATCATTTGCTGTAGTTTAAAAGCCTGGTAAGGACTACATTTATTGCTTTATTAACTGATTGTCTGCTATCCCACGCACACACAATCAGAATACTGTTTTACTAAAGCAAATGAATTGCATACTGCTATAACCATGTTTAAAATAGTGACTGGCCAAAATTGTAAGTATTTTATAGATATCTGTTGAGCAAATAAATGAGTATATAACTTTAGTTTATCATATGCAAAGAAATAAACAAAGCAATATAAAACAAAAACACTTTTTAAATATACAGGTAGGACAAAAAAAAATACAAGACAAGCATATCATAGTGACAGAGGGCACCACTTTAATCCTTGTGCTATCTTCTTGGTGTGTCCACTTACCAATTAATTGACTCATTCAGTCAGTCATCATACTGGTTAGAAACTGAGACCAGTGCGATGAATTGCATCTCCCACTTCAGTTGTTCATGAGTCTAAGAAAGCCCAAACTAAGATAGGAAATATCTGCCTGTGCTTTCAAATTTCACAAAAGGCATATTAAACATGATTTTTCAAATACTTTATGTGAGATATATATTTTCCAAGATAGTAAAGATCATATTATGATGAATAATATATATACTACTATGAAAGCTATATTTTAAATTAAAAATCCATAAGTAGTATACATGTAAATTACCTACAGTGATTTAGCATAAAGTGAAACTAATATATTTTACTAAGCATCAGGTTTTAATGGGGAAGCAACAATGACAGCAATCCATATTTAACGTCATGCTTTTAATCTCAAAAACCTTGAGTGAAACTATTATTTTTTTGACTTAGAAAATATTTGACAATATTATTCTGTTGTTTTATTCTGTTTTAAATGTGATACATAAGACTACATATATAAACTTTAGTTATTAGAGTAATGATTCTCAATCTTCTTAATGTTGTAACCCATTAATACAGTTCCTTATGTTATAGGGACCTCCAACAATAAATTTATTCCATTGCTCCTTCATGCTGTTATGAATCACAATGTAAATATCTGATATGCAGAGTATCTTATATGCAACACCAAAAGGGGTCACGATACACAGGTTGAAAACTACTGTATTAGAGTAAGCAAGTTCTCAGACAAAGAATATAAAAATGTTTTTCTCGAGAACTGTGTGAACTGAAAGAATTTTAATCACTGATTACTTTCTCACTTAATTTTAAAAGTTTATGAAATCAAGTCATTTCCTGATATTTAACTACTTTATAAAGAATGACTGATTTTACACAATTTGAAACTGTAACATTTAAGCACCAGCTATCACAGTGGGCTGCAGTTGACTTGAAAAACACACAAGCATTTCCTTTCCAAGGGGAAAAAGGGTCTGAAGTGAGTATTTTCAAACAGGACCAGTTCACTTGGAGCTTGGTTGCATAAGCTAAGACACTCGGTTCTATCTGCTTCTCACCTGTCAGTTTAGAACTTTACACATGAGTGAGTTAACTGACTCAGAGTTCCTCTGTGAGCAATAAGTCAGGTACAGTAATAACAATAAAAAGTACAATACTTTTTTCTTATATTATTCTCTTTCCCAGTGAAAAAGAAAAGTTAAACCTATAGAGAGTAGGATGCTTCCAAAGGTCCATATTGTGCATGCACCTGTAAACGAGGCCCGTGGCTTCCAAAACCCAGATAGCGCATGAGCATCCCAGGAAATCTGCATCAGATGTGCTTCGGGTTGAAAGGAAATGTAACAGATTCAAGAAGTTAAATGAACCGTGGAGAAGGTGTAATTTACACAGATAGACTATGTTATACAACTGCTCTACTTGTAGAGTCTATGTATAGAGCAAAACAATTCCCTCCCTTATTTCCAAAAATAAATGTAGTTGGTTGTTCCTTTGCAGATGGATGAGGTCTTTGTATCTTTCACGGCAATTTCAGGTGGGGAGATGGGCATTCTACTGCTGGTTGGAAGCAATACAGTTTAGCAGTTCAGAGCAGAACTCAAAAGTCACCTGCAGATAGACTCACAGACTACTGTGGGTTGCTAAAGCTTATGAGTGTGGGTTCTTGTTTTTTGTTTTTTGTTTTTTTAACCATGTTGTGCTACAAAGGAATGAGGAAATGTGCATAGAAAAATAAATGCCATTATGTAAAATATTTAAATGTTCAATCAATTCTCTTTGATATTTTAAAAGACATAATTAAAATATTTTCTAGTATGAGTTTAGACTTTATTAAGTCAAATCAATAGCTATTAACAATGCAGATTTTATCTTTTTCCCATTTGAAAATATTAGCCTGGAGTTGAGGCAAATAGTATATGGTGTATATAGCTACATGGCTCCTCTGATCTGCCTGGGGCAATTTGACTTGAGTCTCTATTTATACTGCCCTTTTAATAAGTTCAAATTACTATAAATATATAAATAGTGTGAGATTTTTTCAAGTAAAGAAAATAAACCTGAAAAGTAAAAGTTAGTTTAAAAAAACAACAGCTTTGACCTATGTTTGACTTTCAAAATATAATGAGCTTGTTATGACTTATTAAAATAGCAACTATTTAAATGTTTTCCATATCTAAAACAATGGGCAAGGAGCAAAAGCAATAATGTCTGAGGTAAGAAAGAAGGGAGAGGAAGTTGCATATACTCTGGGCATGTCAGCCCCTTCTATAAGGTTTGTAGTTCACCTCTAAGAGCTGGAAGTCTCTATGTGTGTGCATTTGTCTATGTAGGAATGGTGAGACATATGAGTGTTTGTATGCATGTGCATGTGCGTGTGTGTGTGTGTGCGTGGGTGTGTAGACTGGTGTGATGATGGAAAGCGGAAAGAAACTAGAAAAATAGACATCACATTCAAACTGCAAACAAAAGTAACAACATACAACACAATCCATATAAAACATGCGCTGAAATTTGAATCTTAATAAAGTGTAATATATCACAAAATTTATAATAATAAACAGTTACTTTTTTGAAAGTATAACTAGATACCTTCAGGAAAATATGAACTTGGAGTGAAATAACATAAAATAAAGGAAAACTGTATACCCATAACAATTCCAGAAGCCAGCATGCAAAGACTGTACACTCAAACTGAGTACAGTTTTTTATTGAGAGTTTTAGCAAATACAGCTACAGTATGAAAGAGATAGATCACTGTCTACAGTGAGCTCACCACAGCAAGATTTCAAAGCTGACTCTGTCACAGTGCACTGTGCCAATACCTTTAGAGTAGTGAAATTCTCACTAACACCTTAAGGTCAATGTGGTTAGGAACATATGCCCACCACTTACTCTGTAGCAGGCTCCATATGTATCACTGGTGTATATCATTCTCACACTTCTTAGATGTAGCCACTCTTATGTGTGCCCAGCTACTGAGCTGTGAGTAGATTTAACGCCATGCTTTCATCTCTGTGCTGGGAAGGGATGGCATCAGGATGTCAACCCTGAGAGCCTGACAGCACAGTTCCAGCTGCTGGCCATCACTCAGCACAGGAGGAAAACAAGAGCATAGAGGTAAGAGGAGCAGAGCAACCAAAGCAAACTGAGCACTGTGCCTTGTCTGGAGCCGTGAAGCAGCCTTCCAGTTTCAGTTCCTGTACTCACTGTCTACTCATGTTTGCTGGGATGCTGCACAGCAATCGAGAAGATCTTTCTAAAATGCTTATCAGTTATAATAGTCCTGGTCCAAAATTTCCAATTGCTTCCTCTTAACATTTACCATAACCATAAAAGGCTTTGCCAAATCACAAGTCTTTTAATTTATATTTTACCTGCCACTAGACTGTAAGATTTTAGTTTACCACTAGAACCATGTGTTCAGAATACATATATTTGGTATTTATTGAATAAATTAGGGAAAAATAAGTGCATATATTACTATAGTAGCAAAACTGCCTTTTAAAAATCTTCCTTTTCTCAGTTTCCTATAGCTAAATTATGTATTAATTCAGATAATATCGAAAAGAGGGAATGAACAGAAAAATACATTTTTGAAAAACCAACTATGAAGTAGGAAGCAACTGACCTCGGTAACCCTGGAGAGAGTAGCTCACCTCTAGCCTGCTGTTTTACGGGAGTGTTATATGCTGCTTCATTTCTTATTAAGCATTTCAGAGTGAGTTTTGTTACTGCTTTTCAGTAATGCAGTTTTAAGTTTATAGAAAAAAAAAACAATAATAATCAAAATATTTACTTCCTTTCCTTGGCCCAAAGCTGCCACAACTGCTAACATTAGTTGGTGAGGTAGGTTATTGTAAGTGATAAATACTGAAATACAATGAGCTGTCCCAAGTAGATTTATTGTATCACACATCCCTACAGGCTTTGCCAAATCTATACTGGTACAGACCTAACGTTACAGTACGACGCAGAGCAACCTCGGTGCCTGGCCAATGCCACATGCTTGGCACTCATCCTCACTCTAGAGCCCTTCTCACTGTCTGCATTGTCTCGCTATCACACACCAGGGCTGAACTCATTATATATGGCCACTTCCCACTGGCTTATTTTCAGCTGGTAATACTCGCTAAGACGTCTCCAGACTTCTTTCCAAATCTAAATGGATAAGTTTTTATCACTAAATAAGAGCCTGTGGTATGAAGGTATCGAGGTTTACTTACTGAGTCTCCTATTAGAGGAAATTCCAACTGCTTCCACTTGTCAACAATTATGACTACAGCTTCCACAGATGCACTTGTGAAAGCTTCTCTGTAGACACTGTTAAGCTCATTTCAGTCAATACTCAGAAGCATTTCTGCTGCATTACATTCAGTTTTATATGAAAACCTTTCAACCAGCAATGAACAAGAGCTTTTCTTGCTCCACATCTCTGCCAGCATTTGACCCTGTCAGTAGGACCACAGTATGACAGCCAGTGTGATAGCGATATAGCAGAAGTTCACAACTGTAAAACAAAACTGCTAATGGCATGAGAAGGAGCCTGCTGTCATGTGCATATTTCCCATGTAGATCTCCTGTGCTAAAATATCTACTTAGATCACTTGCCTGCTTTTAACTGGATTGTTTTCTCATTGTGGGATTTTAGGTTGTTTTTGTATGTTTCACACTCTATTCCATTCATATGTGTTTTATAAAGTTTTGGCCCAGTCTATGACTTCTTTTAATTTTACCAACAGTCATGTTCATGAAGCAGAAATTGTTGAGGAAGTTCTATTAAGGTTTTTTTCTCATGGATGTTACTTTTGGTGTCATACCTAAAAGCTCATCATTAAACTAAGTATCACAAACTCTTTCCCATGTCATGGCTTAGATTTCTGCCAAGTTTGAGGGAGGGAGATGGCTCAGCCAACAAAGTCCTTGCTTCACAAGCATGGGGACCTGAATTTGGATCTCTGGTACTCGTGTAAAATGCTGGGCACAGTGGTGTGCATCTGTAGTCCAGACTAGAGAAGTGAGACCCAAGGATGCCTGAGCTTACCCACGAACTAGTTTAGATGAAGCGGAGAGCTCCAGAGAATGAGAGATTCTGTCATAAAAACATAGTGGAGAACAGTGGAGGAAGATGCTGAGCATAGACCTCTGATATTCACACAGAGCCATGCGTACACACATGCAACTGTACATATAGACTGTATACACATACACATGCTAGCAATAAAATACAGCACACATATATGTGAAGCTCTCCAGGTTTGCTATTTTTATTTTATGTAGCTTGTGTATATGTATTTGGGAAGAACTGATACTGTAGAAATTGTGACTGTTATTTACATATAAACTAATTTATAAAAATAAAGGAAGAGAAAAATAAACAGATAAAAGCAAGGGAAAAGTTCAATGTCTGGGGCAACGAATCTTCAAAGCACGTAAAAGGTACATCTAAATCCTAACAACACTGAATCCTTATTCTCCGTTGCAAAGATGCTAATACATACCATAGTGATGATCACAAAGAAGACCAACAAGGAGCCATATGCATTGTTTCAGTGTTGATCCCACAGAACCTGAAGTTCTATGCCGAGGGGAGGATCAGCAATACAGATCCTGCAAGACCCTCAAAGCAGCAACTTCCTTCTGTTTGTGTTCATGGTGTAACAACTCTGCGATCACTGGAACTTCTAAATCTGAACCTCAGCTGCACTGACCTGCAATGTTGTCTCTCTCTTCTGCTCTATGCACACACCCACAGACTATCAGCCTTGTGAAATGCCCCCCAGTGCCAGAGAAACTCAAAGAGCATCAGGACCTAAGGTGGTTTCAGTGAACGAGGAGGTCACAGCCCCCTTAGAACAGTGTCTCTAGCCCTGGTAGGAGTAGGCTTGTGTGAGTGGGCTGGGTAGCTTGTGATTTATTACAAATGTTCTTTAGGAAAAACATTGGAACTTTCAAACATCTTCTTTAAGAACAGTATTTGAATTGCCTAAGTTTGAGAATACTTGCTCTCTGTGTTAATATAAAAACTGAAATCAATACTCATATAGAATCTCGTTACAAAAGCCTCTGTTTTGAAATATTGATTGATTAGTCTTCTACAATAGAACTGAAATCAAGTAGTCTCTACCACAGCAAACTACATCTATGATTTGATAGACATAAATCAGGTTGTATTAAAGGCTTAAAATGTGCTATTGATCAGAAGATTCTAAACACTGTACTTCAAAGTAAAACTATTTCAGGAATCATGTTTTATAATACACAGGAGGTTGTGGAATTTGTATTTGAAAAGCCACATACATTTTAAAAGAAAAAAATATACTTCTTCAAAGAGAAAAACTATATGTTAATATGTATCTATCATAGAAAGACAAGAATAAATGTCAGAGAAAGCTATTCGATGAATCACACCTTATTGTTCCCATAATCCTGATAGTGTTTGTAAAATTGTTATCTTCACAATCTAAAAGCCTCTTGGTTTAAATTTTTCCTTTCAAATCACAAGAAAATGGGTGCTTCATTTTTTGTAATGTTCCAAGCTACTGAAATATTATCAAGGACATTACTTGAAGTAATTTTAAAGCTGCAGTTATTTGTTTGGGTCTTAAAACTATTCTACAGACAAAAAAATGTATCCTGCCATTAGAGGAAAATATCAACAAGTAGACATATAGTAAAATGTAAAAGTGTCCATGAAGACATATCTGATGAAAAACCTGTAAGAAGTTCTCTTTGCTCACCCCAACCAGGCAGACGGCAAACTGCAAAGTCACGTCTGAAATTTGATCCCAGGAAATCAGATCCAATCTGAAAGGCTGGAGAGCTAGCACAGCACTTGCTAGAATGTAGTATCAGGTGGGATGGCTAGCTTGCTGGGTCTAAGCACCACAGCAAGAACTCTACAAACAGCTGCTCAAAACAGTGGCCTATGAAAACCACAAGCCCCTGAGAAGAAAAACCACAATGAAACAAAATAGGAATGCTGGTCTGGAGGTCATAACACCACACATATCCGATTATTAAAAGAATGGCATCATAATTAATAAGTAGTCCTCCATACTGGAAAACGTGCAAAGGGGTCAGGAATATCCTGAAAATAAATGTATACAAATTAAGGAGCAAAGACATGTGGTATCAGATCTGATGTTTGGTGGAAATTGTTGCTGAAGACTCGGAGAATCTGAAATAGGTCATGAAAAAGCTTGTAGAAATAACTTGTAGAAATATACAAAGAAAAATGGAAGAGATTAGATTTCAAGACACTAATGGCTCCATGTGAGATTACCTTAGATCAGGAATGTGGAAGCCAGGTTTACTGTGCAGAAGACTAAAGGAAATGATGTCAGAACGCTAAGATCAGGTGCTACATGGGCTAGCAGGAAGCACCCCAAAGTAGAAGTATAGACAAAGGATATAAAAATAAAGCCTGTGTGATCAGGCGGACATAAAGTACCAGGAGTCGCAGACATCAACGTACGCTTAAGACAAGAACAGAATGAAACTTACATGCATATGCCATCCAACACACACGATCTATGCAAGCTACGCTGACCAAGACAAGTTCCCAGGACAAGTTTCTGGGATGTCAAGTTTTATGTGATACAACAAATGGGCCAATATACACAGAAGTGTGTTCAAAAAATATTTCTGTGGCAGTACTGTTTTATAGTATTGTTTAAATCAATACATTTTGAGTAAAAAACAACAAAAAAACAACACTTAGTTATGCTGTACCCGTGAGCCTCATTGTACCAGTCAAAGACCTTCTCCAGAAAAGACTTGCCTATCCTTGAAAAGTGGGATTGTTCCAACAGACCACTTCCTGCAGGCTCTGGCACTTCCTGCAGATTGTAGATCTGTCAAACCTCCATGATAATGTAAGCTAATTCTTAAAAATTAATGCCTCTATTCAGGCACTGCTTACTGGAGAACCCTGACCAATAGAGTCCCATTACAAAGACTTTGAAGAGATCCTCTCTTATCCCAGATTACCCTGCTCCCAGGAAGGATTTCCTAGCTACTGCTGAATTGTCTGAGATCAAAGGTAGGAGTGCTTGCCTAGTGTGCACAAGGCCCTGGGATTTATGTAACACCACCGATGCCTCCAGAATCCCATCTACATCGAGCCTAGCATAGTGTACCTAATCAATAAGCCCTTTAAACATATCTGAGTTTAAGATTCAGATACTGCTGATGTACACTTGCTTCAAGATTATACACAATGCTGATACTTCCCACCCATTTTTTATTTGGGCAAACCAAACTTATTCCAACATTTGCACCTAAAATAATATCTATCACTTGTCCTTGTTTTTTCTTGTGGCAAACTCTGAAAGGTGAATTGCTTTTTAATCATTCTAAAGACACAATTTAGTTCTTCAGAGGTAAACTCTAATCTGAATTCTAAGCCACTTCGATTTCCTTTTGGTCTGCTAAGTACTTGTTAGTCCCTCTAATGTTCATGCACTCAAAGGAGTGCTATAACCTAAGGATTGTTGCCCTGCTTTACAAAGAATCTAAAGCTGAAGTTCAAGTTTACATGGCAGAATAAGTCATATATTGGTGGTAACTAACAGCTGCCCAATTGGACACAAGGCCTGATACAGGAGGCAAATCACACCTAGAAGTAGAAACCCAGACAACCATCTGGGGCTGGTGAGGCCATGGATCTTACAGGAGAACCTACGACTGCCACTTTCCTAAACCAGTATAGTTCCTAACTGCATTCTAGGTACATATTTCTATATCCAAACATAGGCATAGTTCTCACCACTCATTTAAGAAACATCTCCTTACAGAAGACAGAGAGCATTACAGAAACCATACCTGGTCAAAATGAAAAGAAGAAACTGATTATGGGATGCTCAGCCCAGGTAATACAACTATATCCTCTTCACACCAGAGGCTGAGGGAACATAAGGAAAGACTGTAAGAGCCAGAGGACCAGGAAGTCAGCTAGCTGTAATATTGTGCCTCCTATTCCATGACATGGAAACTATGATACCCTAACAATATGGCTCTCTAAACAAGACCTGAACAATGACAACACAAGTAGACTTGCTAACATGGAAGGGGAAGCCTCACTGGATCCCGCCCCTAGACATAGAACATCTAAAGAAATTAGAATACTCATCAGAACATAGCTTCATAATTTACTATAAAGAAACAGTTAAGAATACATGAGATTGGGCCGGGCAGTGGTGGCGCACGCCTTTAATCCCAGCACTTGGGAGGCAGAGGCAGGTGGATTTCTGAGTTCAAGGCCAGCCTGGTTATTCTACAGAATAAGTTCTAGACAGCCAGGGCTACACAGAGAAACCCTGTCTCAAAAAAAAAAAAAAAAAAAAAAACCAAACAAACAAAACAAAACAAAAATCAAACAAAAGCATTTACTAGTGTAGGCGGAGATGTAAAGTGCCTGCCTTAACTATAGTCAGTAAATACCAAGGACAAACTGTGAAGAAAAGGTCAGAACAATCAGCTGAGTTCTCTGAGGGAGGAGGGGCTAGTATATGTGGTCTCTCTGGTTTGTTGGCTGTGTTTGTTTCTCATCTGTGATGGAAGGAAAGTAAAACCAAAGTAGAGATTGGAAGTGGAGCCTCCTTTGGCAGCACATCATTTTCAGACCTTGAACTCATAGAGATAGAACTAAGCAGGTCTTATCAATCTCTGGGAACTTGGGACATTCTTCCTAAAAGTTACAAGGACTTCAATAAATACACTTTGAAACTAGCCATGGTGGTGACTGCCTATGATCCCCAGCTCCTGAGACGTGGAAGCAAAAGAAATAGACATTCAAGGCCAGCACAGCTACACAGCAGTTTGAGACCAAGCTGAACTATACTGAGATCCTGTCTCAAAATAAAAACAAAACAACAATTAAAAAAAAAAGTTTTACAGCCACCTGACTCACATGCTTCACTTTAACTCTGGCTTAGCTGAAGTTGTAAGTGTATACCTTGCCCTTTTGTACTTCTCCTAAAACTACCTCAAAATAGGCCAGATAAGTAGGCGTACAGCCCTGCGCATAGCAGAGTGCAATGACGTCTTTCCCTGTTGATAACCACATTTCCATTAAATGTTCTTTTACTAAATGTTCTGATAAATGACTTCTTTTCATCTGCAGACTCCAGGCCTCTCAGATCGAATAACCACAGGAGAAGGGGAATTATTATTATAATAAAATAAAGGACACTTATAATTTAATTTGGAAATATTTTTACCTCAGTAGTCACAAGCATGGGTTTCAATTAATTCTGAATGTCATGTTTTATTTTGACTACCAAAGAAAAACTTTTAAAAGCTATATTACCCGTGAGTTTTCCAAATCCACCAGGAATAGAATACTAAATTTCAAAATAAGTAAAAATGAGCAAGGAGGCAATTATTTTATCATTATGTAATCACTGTTGCAGTGCTTTCCCAGTGAGATATGCTAACTTTCACGGGACTGTTTGGTACAAAGCTGCCTGAGATGCTTGGATTTCAATTTTTGTGAGGAGCTGGAGAGATGGTTCAGTGGTGAAGAACACTCACAGCTCTGATGGAGGGCCAGAGAACGGTTCTCTGCACCCACAGCAGGCAGCTCAAAGCCACCTGCAGCTCCAGTTCCAGAGAATCTAACACTATGCTCTGGCCTTTGTGAGTACTCACGTGTGCATACAGACACACACCTACACATAATAAAATAAAATGAGGAAGATACACATTTATTCTAAAGTCTTGGTTACCAGAATGCAACTACAAATCTTAGATATCCTGTGGTTGGCTTCTACACCTGCCCACACCTTCCCTCCACTGAGTCACCTATGTGACTCATCTCTCACCATTCCTTTCTATGTTAGTTACTACAAGCCCAGAACCCATCTACAGAACTGAATAGCATGGTGGTATGGAGCTTTTCATGCTAATCTTATGATTTGCTAAGAGTGGTTAGGGAATTTTATCAGTACAGACCGAATGTTTTCATATGGTTTAAAAATACTGTATTTGAATGGTATACATTTATAGAAAAAGGTGCTGGTGGCAGTTATCCAAGGCAGGACCAATTATAACAGTGCCCAATACAATGTCTGTGACCTAATGGGCACATAAACTGAATGCACGACCCAAGCCCCTATCATATACTCTGTTTAGCTCCATACTTCTCTGGCAAATTCACCCAAAACTCTCCACACTTACCCTGCAGCTCTCGTGCTGTGCACCACTCTAAATAGCCTAATGAGCATGGTCTCCACACAACAATTGTAGTTGGTTTGTGAGAAGCCTAGACAACAGAACAATAGTCATCAGACCATTATTGAACAGCCCCCAGGAATGTACCATCTTCTCCTGGGTAGCTGCATTCATATAAATACTCAGGACTGAGAAATCTTCCAAGTCTTACTATGAACCCAGCTTGAGCAATGTGTACACTTCCAAAAGCTCAAAATCTGAATTTATTTTTATACAAGAATTGAGGGGCTATGAGATAATTAAATTTTGTTACTGCTACTGAATGGGCCTTCCATCCTAGGATATCTTGAAATGTAGTAAGAAGTTCCTTTTTTTAATGAAAAAATGATGAAGTAGAATTGGGATCTAACAGAAAAGCCGGAAATGCAAGTGCATTTTTAAATTTTTTTAATTAGATATTTTCTTTATTTACATTTCAAATGCTATCCCGAAAGTTCCCTATATCCTCCCCCTGCCCTGCTTCCCTACCCACCCACTCCCACTTCTTGGCCCTGGCATTCCCTTGTACTGAGGCATATAAAGTTTGCAAGACCATTGGGGCCTCTCTTCCCAATGATGGCCGACTAGGCCATCTTCTGCTACATATGCAGCTAGAGACACGAGCTCTGGGGGTATTGGTTAGTTCATAATGTTGTTCCACCTATAGGGTTGCAGACCCCTTCAGCTCCTTGGGTGCTTTCTCTAGCTATTCCATTGGGGGCCCTGTGTTCCACCTTATAGATGACTGTGAGCATCCACTTCTGTATTTGCCAGGCACTGGCATAGCCTCATATGAGACAGCTATACCAGGGTCCCTTGAGCAAAATCTTGCTGGCATATGCAAGTGTATTTTAATTGTGAACCCACACACAAGACTGTACCTACTTTGGGGACTGATTTAAATTGGCATCCTCATGACAATTTTCATTGGCACTACTAGTGTCACTTGAGACTATCTAAATTTTACACATTCAGCTGATTATTAGTAAGATTTTTGAACAGGAAAGATTATGAAATATGGTACAACTTCTATACTAAAACTGTTAAAAGACTAATCTATAATCCTAAATCCAATTCTCTGGGGTGAGATGCTTTCAGAATTGGATAAATATGTCTATCAGTGTTGTTTATTTAGAAAGTGACTCAGTAGATATTTCATAAATTAAATAACTTTCTATAGCTTTGGGGGCTCTAGAAGGAACCAAATGGTAGTATATCCAACCCAGGTAACTGGATGAAATATTAACGAAGGTAGTATTTATTTAGATGTATCACAGGAAACATACACACGCACACACACATACAAAGGGTCAGAAACGTGAAGTTAGCATTGTGGTGACAACCACTGAGCTCCTTCAAAAAACTAAACTAAGAGGTTGGAAACTGAGAGTAGATGTTAAGAACTCCAGTTCAGATATACTCTTGGATTCCACTTCATGAAGGGATCCCTACTCTGTTTATTGACCCCATCTTTTAACCAGTGTCTTCTACGGAAGGAACTAATAGAAAGACAGACTATGAGGAGTCTGCAAACATAGATTATAGATAGTTGGACTCTCAAGCACACAGAAAGATAGAGAAAGATGGGATGAACCTAGAGATTAATAGAAATCATCCATCATTCACTAGAGTAGGATCTGAGATAGTTTGTATTAACCAAACTTATTAGTATTTGTACAACAAAATACACAAGATAAATGATAAATGACTAAAGATAGACTAGAGCTTCTCTTTAGGCCACCTCAGGTGTTCCAGCCCTATATATGTATTACTGAAAATAACAATGACCAAATAAACACTCAGGCTTTTCATAACCCCTACATATGGTTGCTAATATAAGTTTTGATATGGCAAGAATTTGTAAAGAAGAGATAAATGTCAAAGTCACAAAACTGTAAGATTCTAAATCTGAGCCAAATAGGAGTTGTTAACTCTCTGTCTACTTCCTGACATGTGAAACTCTACGAAAGTGAAACAGCTCAGTACTGAGAAGCCTAGAACAGAAAACCATGCTTACTGTTTGCAAGTTTCATTTGAAAAGTCCTAGCTAAGCATCACCACCGTTTCCCCCTGCTGACAAGATACACTGTATTCAGTGTTCTCAGGAGTCGTTATCCCTAGTTACTTGGAGTCACCAACCAATTTGAAAACCACGTGTATATTTGTCACCCACAGGCAGCACTGAAGCTGGAGACATCTCTCTTTTTGACTGTTCTTTTGACTTTTCTTTTCACTGTTACTCGTCTGACTGGGCACAAGTATATAATGTTAATTGGATTTTATATACATGAAACCTTAATTGCAACCCGATTTCAACCATCACACAGCATAAATTATGAACCCACAAGTGTGTTTTATGGTTAATTGTATCCTCACTGATGTTACTGACTTTTCAACACAGTAACTTTAAGTCTAACACAAGTCATGTACAGACTTGGCTAACCTGAAGTTAGAATAAAATTCTTCTGTTTTCCATACAAGAGCTCTATCCCTCCCTTCAAAACTCCATGCAGGAGATATATCTATCCCATGATTTTGTATCCATTAGCCTTCCACACCATGGGCATTGTTGCTGTCCAGGCAATGGATTTTAAAGTACACATACAAAGGCATATGGCATACAGGGTTGTTTTCGACTCCCAATTCCCTGCCATTACCCAGCTTCTAGTTTCCTATTACTTCCTCAAACCCAATTATTTTTCTTGGCCCTAGAATTGTTTTGTAATTATTTGTTAGCTTAGAAATTTATATTTTTATTACAAGTACTAGACATGGAAACTTTGTCTAACAATCCTGAATATATGCCAAAGGCATGCATGCATATTCTTTAATTATTCGACTCTAATACGTTTCTTCAGAGTAGCTGTGAAGGGTAAGGCTAGTAGCTTTTTTTTTCTCTTTAAATAAACATATTTATCACAATTCTGAGAGTCGAGTCAGGTAACAGTGAGTAGTCACAGGAGACAGACTGTCACTCATCCCAAATACAGGCTGGGGTTTTTTGTTTTGTTTTTGTTTCTATTTTTATTTTCCTGGATACGACGTAGATACTCCACAGCCTCCCTCAGGCTATGAAACTGAACCCCAGCCAACCGAAAGTTAATAGGAGTGATAGGCACTTCTTGGGCCAAAATTTCCCTAGTACCTTTCTTCTCCTGTCTGGCAGTGCTGAGAAAAGGGCCCAGGGTGATGCTGAAAACCACTTGCTAAAGATGGCAAGTCTCCCCATTTGAGGTTCTAAGTGACCTCCTCACCTTTTTAGTAATGTTACACTGTGTCCAAGCCACTTTACATGCCATTCAATTGGTATAGCTCCAATTAACTTATTTGAAGATACAAAGAAACAAACCCTCTAACTCAGTTTCTACTACTACCTTCTCACAACATGTTTCGGACACCCAGTGTGGAATTTTGCAGACATACACCATGCAACCAATGCTATAGCTCAAGACATCAGCTGAAAGCCTCCAAGTCAACTCTAGATTGAGTCAGATGCCACATTTTTGAAACCCCAGTCCACAAGCCTGCTCCTGACCCCCCTGGCTCTGAGTGTAAATTGTAAGCTGGATGTTTCCCCTCCGCTGCTCTACAGCACAGTCCAAATTCTCAGGTTCAGTTAATTTGCTAGAGCAGCATACAAAACTCAAGAAACCTGTTTACTGGTTCATGATGGAGGATATTACACGGGATGCTGATGAAGGATGTAGAAGAGAGGGCAGGTGGCTTCCTCCCCCTCTTCCAGTGACCATGGTGCAAGAACTGCCACCGTCTCAGCTCTGTGAATTCTATCTTTTGAAACTCTAGTGGGGACTTGGTTACATAGGCACTATTGATCACATCACTGGTTTGGGGGACAATTTACACTTTAGATCATCTCCTCTATCTACTGCAATGGTTCTCAGCCTTCAGGCCATGACTTATTTGGAGATCAAATGACCCTTTCATGGAGGTCGCCTAAGATCACTGCATTACAATTCATAACAGCAGGAAAATTAGTTATTAGTAGCAATGAAATAATTTTATGGAGGGGAGTCACGGTACATGAGGAGTATATTAAAGGATTTCAGAGTTAGGAAGGATGAGAACCACTGTCCTAGAGTCTGAGGGCTAAGCCTGAAGACCCAAGACCTCTAACCCTGCTTCAAGCCTTCTAAAACAAGCCCTGATCCTGAAGCTAACAGGATCTTCCAGTCAACAAATTAGCATATAAAATATCATGTCTGGAGATTTCAAGGATTTCAGGAGTTTTGTGCTAAAATTAGAGGAAGACAAAGATACATCTTGTGTCTTATCATAAATCGTGCTTTTCTAGAACCACTGATATTTGCTGTGGGTCAGCAATCTGGTTCTCTTTCTGCCATCGTGAAAAGACATTTGGACCAAAAGCATCTTATGAGTGGAAAAATAATTTTGACTTACACTTGCAGGCTGAATATTTTTACCTGGGTGTGTTTAAATGCCCGGCTGTCACTGAGTGCAAGACAATTTCGCACATCTTTCTCCAAGTGCTCCCTCTTCCGATTACTAAGTCACCCAGGAACTCAGATTCACTCTAACAAATACTGAAAATCTCTTCTCATCATACAATCCACTCAATTAATAAGAGCACTATGAATTCTGACTATCAGAAACTTCTTGATAAGATGAGAATTTAGGAGCTCACAAATATGACCATACTAATTACAAGCTATAAAAATATAATAAAGCATTGTCAGCTGGATGTGGTGCCTACACCCTGTAATTACAGTATCCCCAAAGGTTAAAGCTGGTTTGCCACAAATACAAACTAGTGTGAGCTTCAGGTCATCCTGGCCAAGAGACTAAGGCTATATCTCAAAAATAATTAATTAATTAATTAAATCAATTAAAAACATTGTTTCTACATCTCATCTCTAAAATTTTTGTGTAGCCTAAAAGCACTTTAATTTTAATTTTTAAACATTTAAAGTTTTAAATTTTATTAGTCGACAAATACTGATCGGTAACAACTATATCTTTGACCAACGTGATGATTACAAAAATTATAAGAATGCCCATAGCTGCTGGGCGTGGTGGTGCACGCCTTTAATCCCAGCACTTGGGAGGCAGAGGCAGGCGGATTTCTGAGTTCGAGGCCAGCCTGGTGTACAGAGCGAGTTCCAGGACAGCCAGGACTACACAGAGAAACCTTGTCTCGAAAAACCAAAAAAAAAAAAAAAAAAAAAAACAATGCCCATATCGGCTGGAGAGATGACTCAGCAATTAAGAATACATATTGCTCTTCCAGAGGACCAGAATTTGATTCCCCACACCCATATGTCAGCTCACAGCCATCTCTAATGCCAGTCGCAGAGGATCAGAAACCCTCTCTGGCCTCCACAGCCACCAGGCAGGCATACATATGGTATACAGACTTACATGCAGCTAAAACATCCATACACATAAAATAATAAAAGTAAAAGTTAAAAACAATGTATCCGACAATATTGGACAAAAGAAGAATTTGGGAATCATAGGAGGAAACAAGACTCATCTACATAAGATAACAAAAGCAGGCTGATTTATGGAAAGACTTATCTCTGGGAAAATATACAGGTACCTGGTCAAAGTTTCATGTTCAGTGAATACTTCTTGAACATTCTAGGACTGGTTAAAGGGCTACTTGCCCCACCCCCACAGTTTCTGAGCCATCCATTCTGAAGTGGAGGCCAGTAAGTTACATTCCTAACCAGTTTTGTTCAAGAACTACTGGTCTGTACCACAGTTATCAATAGTGAAATGATTGACCCTTTAAAACAGATTGTTCCCTGTGGAAGGCCAACATGAGTATTATGATAGTTTACCACTTCTCTCACATGTTTTTAAAAGATATTTAAGTAGTATATAGTGACACCCAAATTGCACAATGCTCAAAAGAGCAGGACTAGAGTTCTGGATTCCTGACTGTTCTGGAGATTAACTGCTAATAAGCCTACCTTCTCCCATAGACACTGTCACCTAGACTTAGATTCTCAAGGGATATTTGGCAACATTATACAATAGAAAAATGATGAAATAGAAAAATGTGAGCTAGATACAAAGAGAATTAGGCTTTGAATGCCAAGGGTTTTAATTCATAGATGTACATATAACAGAGACAGGTCACTCAAGCCAACCGGTATTTCTTTTTTACCAGATTTTCCCCCAGAATGGGCTGCCAAATCAGGTCTATTTCTTGTGAAAACTATCAAGTTATGATAACCACATACAATGCCCTCTCAAGGATCCAGAAAAGACTGAAGGCAATATAGGAATGAATATTGAGATTATTCAACAATGCCTCCTATGGAAAAATATGCAATCCACAGCTGAATTCCTCTAACAGGTGGGCAATCATGTTTATATTTCCCTTAAGTATTCTGAAATCTGGGTTTGTAAACATCTGTATTTTAAAACCAATTAAATGAATTCTTTTACTCAACATTCTCTACAACGCCTACAACCTAACAAGGACATTTCCTCTGCTCAGGATGATGTGGTTCCTATCATGGTTATCTAGGAGTTATCTAGGTTATCTTTAGGAGTCCACACTTTCCTAACAGAGAAAATATGTATTAGGCACACTTCTATTATGAAAACCTGCTGTAGGGAACAGCCCAGTGCTTAGGGTCTCTCCCTCAGTTGGCTCCAGGGTCTCGTCAGGAGCAGACAAAGTAACTCTTTGGCCTGAGAAGTCGGACGTCACTGCAGCTCTCCCGGCCTTTACTACTTTATTCTTGTTCCCTGCAATCCTTTGACCTTCAGATTTGGAGGCTATGTCTCCATTCTAACTACTGTATTGTTTTAAAACAATAAAAAATAAGCAAGAATAAGTTGTGAAGAGACATAATTATGTAAATTCATTCAGTAATCATATTGTCTTCAATGTGCCAAGGACTGCAATTATTTTTAATGAAAATTTTTCATGGACTAAAAATAACCAAAGTAGAAATAAGCTACAAAACAGCAGTGCTTTTTTCTCATCTGATAAAATTCCCACATTCCTATACTTAAAAAACACTGTAAAAAAATTGGGTGTGGATCAAACAATGTGTAACATCCAGTGTCAACATTAATGAATGTGGGTTATAGACAAAGAAAGGGGTCATGGAATGTAGAAAAACGTTTCTGTTTGGGTAGAAAAAGGAAAGTTTTATTTTAGACTACCACATCCCACACCTTATTCCCTTGACTGCTATCTAATTATTCAATACATTTCTTATAATGGTGTCAAGTGGCAAATGGAACAGCTACCAAAAGTATACCTCACAAGGGCTGGTAAGAAATTTCCACAATGAAAGTACTGATCCCTAAGCCTGACTACCCAAATTTGATTCTCAGAAATGCCCATAAATGAAAGAACTGAATCTCAAAAGTTGTCCACATACTTTGTCATGTGTGTACACCTGTAGACACACAGACACACAGACACACACACACTCATTCTCACATATGAACTTATACATGAAATATTTTTTTATTCTTCTCTGACATATTACATCCTGATTACAGTTTGCCCTTCCTCCCCTCCCCCAAGTTTCCCCCAACCTCCCCTCTCCCCCACATCCACCTCCCCTCAGAATAGACACCTCCTAGGAGTGTCAAGTAAATACTGTATAACAAGCTACAGTAAGACCAGGCACTTACCATCACATGAAAACTAGATGAAAAAGGTGTATAAGGCTGCTCAGTAAGAGAAAAGGGGTCCCACATGTAGGCAGAAAGAGTCAGGGACATCCCCTGCTCCCCCGTTAGGGTTCGCACACGAACATTAGCTATTCATCCAATTTGCTCAATTATGTTCATAACAGTTTTATTCATAACAGCCAGGAACTGGATACAACCTAGATGTCTCAACTAAAGGACTGACAAGGAAAATGTGGTAATTTACACAATAGAATATTACTTAGCCTCAGATGTTAAAGACAATGATATGGAACTAGAAAAGAATCATCCTGAATGAGGTAACTCAGACCCATAAAGTAATTTTTTAATGTAGGAAAAAGTATCTGCGGCATGTAGGGTACTGTTTAGTCAGAAAGCCTTTTAAATTTATCAGGATATCTTACAAAAAAGCTATCAGGTTAAAGCTGCATTATGCATGGGTTGGAGTGAGTGACAGCTCAGGGGTTACCAGCACTTGCTACCTTGCGGAAGATCCAAGTTTTATTCCCAGCACCTGCATGGCATCTTGGCAATGGTCCATAACTCTAGTTCTAGGTAATTCTAATGCCCTCTTCTAGCCTTTGAGGCACCAGACATAAGCATGGTGAAAATAAGTAAATACAGGTATCACTTACACTAATAAAAACATAGTCCTTAGACAACTAGCTGAGGGAGCACACTTAAAATAACACTGTAAGAAATAGAAGTCTAGAAATGGTACACTATTCTCTGTGAGGCATACAGACCCTCAAAGAATAAAAAACAACATAGACAATTATTTTCTTATTTTAGATTTGTTTATAAATGCAAAAGGTAAAAAATTACAAATATAAATTATAAAAATACAAATAAATGCAATATTCTAAGATGGATTATAATGTATTAATCAAAATGCAGTAAATCAATTCTCAATTTCTAATCCACAAGGTGAGTCTTTCAAATAATACCTTAAAAGTTAATTATGAATTTATAATTTAGTTATGTAGTTTGTAGACCTTTGTTCTACGTTTCAATCACTTCATTATTCAATATCTTTAGAATCAGGGAAATGCAAACTAAAACTACTTTGTGAAACCACCTCATCCCATTCAGAATGACTATCACCAAGAAATCAGATGGCAAATGTTGGAGAGGATGTGGACAGAAAGGAAGCCTTACTCACTGTTGGTGGGACTGAATTAACATAGCCATTGTGGAGATCAGTTTGGAGATTTCTCAAAAATTAAAACTAGAACTGACCCTCATAGTTCATTACTGGGCATATACTCCCAAAACTCTAAACCATACCACAGAGATATTTGCACTTGTAGATTTATCACTGCTTTATTCAGCATAGCAAATATTTGGAATCAACCTAGCTGCCCACAAGCAGTAGAACAGATAATGGAGGGGGAAGGGAGAGGGAGAGGGAGAGGGAGAGGGAGAGGGAGAGGGAGAGGGAGAGGGAGAGGGAGAGGGAGAGGGAGAGGGAGAGGGAGAGGGAGAGGGACAGAGACAGAGACAGAGACAGAGACAGAGACAGAGACAGAGAGAGGGCAGAGAAGAGCTACGGATTCTGAAAATGAAGTAGCAGGAGATGAAGATTGGGTGTGTAATGTGAAGGAAGAGGATCAAGCTGTGAGACTATGCTGGGAATAAGGGGGGGCCATGACAGGTATGAGGAAGATAAAAATCACAATATAAAACCCATTAAAGCAAAGGTATTCTTAAAGACTAAAAATTTAACTGGATTGCCTTCAAATGATTCCAGCATGCCTGCAAACATAGAGGCATTAGGTATCTCAGTAGTGATTATTACTCTATTGTTTACTAGCAAAGAAATGTAAAATTTGGCAATCATTTTGTTCTTGAGAGAGGTGTATAATGGATGCTAAACATTTCTAATGGCACTCCTCAAGGGTGAAAATTTAGCTTTGGGTCTTCAAATATATACAGGCACAGAGGTGGTTCCAAAAGACTTTTTGACCTGACTTTTGTGTGTATTTACACACAGACAGGACACACACACACTCACACACACCTACACACTCACTTTGTAATCAAACGTTTTGAGAACCTATCAGCTATAACTCATCAAGAAACAGTGTGTCTCTAAGCTGAAGCATTTGCACGTCAGATCACCAGCAGTCTACAGCATTTGGTCTTCCTAAGGCAGTTAATCAGATATTCCATAATAAACATGGATTTTCATATTTGTCTGTGTTCTTACATTTTGAAATAATAATTTTAGTCTTATTCAATAATGCAACTTTTATGCAAATAGTAGCTTTCATAAAGACTACCCATTAATTGAAAATATAGTGATTGAACAATAAAATTGAACAATGGACCAGTAACAACTGTCATTTTCTTAGAGTACATTCTGGGAGGACTTTAGCACTTCTAGAATGAAGTCTATCCTAAGTACATAAGCAGTTCGGTGTGTTTGTGTGTATGGGCCCATGTGTGTATCTGTCTGCCTGTCTGTCAGTAAGTGCTGAGAACTTCTGACAATTATTTGAAGAGAATGTCTCTTTCTGGGTCTTGTAGATTACAGCAGTTCTGCAACCTCAGCTCGGTGAGTTATGCTCTTAACTCTTCTATTTACTCAAGAATACTCGGGTAGGTTTGTTACAATATTTGCATTGTAAATATCAAGAGATGGTGACTAGCCCAGATGCCCACACCACAGCAACAGGTACTGTGTCTCATTTGAGGGATAGGTGATTTATGCCACAGGTGTCTATAATTTGTTCAGCAGAAATAAATAGTTATACCATTTGTTACAAGGGGGAAGCACACACACAGAAACACCACTGCAGGCGTGAGGACTTTAGGTCTTATCTCTGGATTGGAATCCAGAATGCCTGACCCCTGCTGGCTGGGCTATTTGGAAGATTCTGTCAACTTGAAGTAGAACTAACTGGAAGATAAAAGCCACTGAAGGTGGGTCTTTTTGTCCCTGGTCTTTTACTGTTGTTCTGATTTCTGTCTTCCATGATGTGAACAGCTCTATACACACTTATGCCACCATGATGTCCCCAAATTCATAAAGCCAAGTGACAATTACTGTCATTTGAAACTATGAGTCAAAATTTTTTCTACTTTAAGTTATTCTATCAGGTGTTTGTTCATAGCAATGCAATAATAACTAACATGGTAGTAAAGAAGAATGCTCAAAAATAAGAGACAACTAACTTAGAATATTTCTAACAAATATAGCACAGGTTGATAGAATATTTATAAACAATAAAAATAAAACTTAATGAGAAAAAACACACCAAGGCACATGAATAATTTACTCATCTGTAAATCAAAATATAAAGAAAGAAAAGAATTAACACCTATCACTACAAAGGGCAAAAGCAACAACAGAATAAATAAAATAAAATTGAAAGGAAAGAGTTCATTATTGGTCATTGAATTATCAGAAGTCTAAAAATATAACATCAAACGATGGTAATAACTAAATATATAAATTATTATAAAAGTATAACTGATTATTATGGAAGCTTTAAATTAATATATATAGCCTTAAACTTTAAACTTTGATTCAGTTTTGATTAGGTATTTTATATAAATATAAATCTGGGGATTTGTTCCAGGTAGGAAAAAAAAACCCTAAACATTGAAGAGAGTGGACATTTCCTTATTTGTGATATTTTCTGTTATTATATATATAATAATAAATGATAACAAATGAATAACTAAGAAGAATGGGTAGACTAGAAAGATGGTAAACTACAGCAGATTCAATATCTGCTATAAACTGGCATTGAAACCTTAAGAGTACACAAACTTACCTTGTATTTCAGTTTTTGTTTTTCAAATTTAAATAAGATAAATAATAGTATTCATTCTTATGAAGCTGATGTAGGGAGTAACAAATTTTCCTATATATTACTTGTCCTAAAATTATGTTATCGTTAAAAAATTAAGAACATAGAAAAAGTTTACAACACAATTCCACATAGAAGTATGCCAACCAGAACAGGAAAGAACACCAAACAGTTAACAAAAAGGAAAGCAAGCAAAAAACTCTGCCAAGGAATAGGGTATCATAAACCAAGACATGGCTGCAATTCAGCAATGTGAGCTGCCTTTCTGGCATAGGCTGCAAGCTTGTTTGACGAGAGCTAATTACCAGTCTTCTGGAGCTAGTCATCAAGTAGGCAACTGTGTTCACTCAAAACTTTTGTTTCCTGGAACACATTTTGCAGGTACCAGTTTCTTAAAGTCTATTGCAGAGCTATCCACTGGCTGCTATTCAGGCTTTCTAATAAAATCTCCAAGTGCAAAGCCCTGTCCCTCACCTACAAACAACACGATAATTGTGTTAGTAAGCTCTGCAACTGTTAGCAGGCTGGAACCAATAGCTTCTGAAGAGAATCATCTACTTTATTTAGCAAAGGTCTTTTGTATTTGATTTATGGTAATTGATTTCCCAAGTCACATTTTTCTTTTCCTGAAGATAAGTTTCAATACCAATCAAGGGTCAAGTATTAGAGTAAGTGTGAGTGTGAGTGTGTGTGTGTGTGTGTGTGTGTGTGTGTGTGTGTGTGTATGTGTGTGTGTGAGAGAGAAAGAGAGAGAGAGAGAGAGAGAGAGAGAGAGAGAGAGAGAGAGAGGAAATGAAGGGAGGAGAGAAGAAAAGAGAGAAAGAACAAGGAAGGAAAAAATAAAAAAGGAAAAAGAAAGCCAGAAAGAGTAAACACAAGCAAAAAAAAGAAGACATTTAAGCTGAGTTTTGATTAGCTTCCAGAGTCTATGTATAAGTAATTATATTTGATATCAGCAGTTTCTATCACCATGGAAAAATTTTTATTTAAGTAATTTACAAAGGTAATACAAAGAATATTTTGGCATCATAAATTCTTTATTTTTTAAATATTTTATCGTGTGTGTGTGTATGTGTGTGTGTGTGCGTGCATGCGAGTGCCCATGGAGACCAGAAGAGGGTACTAGGTTCCCTGAACACTAGTACTTAGAACTGAACTCTGGTCCTCTGAAGAAGCAACAGGTAACTCTCACTCCCTGAGCCTATCTTCTGCCTGGCATCATGAATTTTTATAAATAAGCATATCTTTAAGAAAAAGATATAGATAGAGGAAGCAGAGGAAAGGAGAGATGGTAGGAGAAGGAAGAAGGGAAGTGAGAGGGTGAGGCTGAGTGTCGTCTCTTGTCCACCCAGGAAGAGAAGTAACTACTCCACCAGGGAGACTGATTGATTATACAACAAGTATGGCCAAAGACCATCCTAATTGAGTTCACTAATAGTCTGGAAAAGGCCCATTACTTTCAATATTTTGGGGATGTTTTAGAGGGATAACTATAGTCATAGTTTTATGTTCTCAGAGATATGATCAAGAATTCAACTAAATAGAAGAAATCCAACATCTGGCTCAGAAATAATGAAATGGGTATTGATCTATATAACTGGTCCATCAACCAAACACTGACTTCAGAGGTTTATCAATTCTAATTTGAAATAATTCTTAATTACGCCATCCATCCACCTCACTTCATTTCTCATTGTTTGCTTATATATAGTGTGTATATAAACATGGGAGAGTCTATAAACTTATTAGTATTGGACTTCTAGAGTCTCCTCCCTAGTAACTAAACCAAACATTTTAAACCCCTCCCCTCACCCACCCACAATCCCTAACAAGGCTTTTATAATGTTAGCAGGACATTGCCCTGTAACCAGGGATCACCACTCATACTTGTGTCCTCTGATATGTCAAGGGTATTACCAACCTACCTTCTCTTGTAATCTTTCACTTCTGAAATCCTGTTCATTTGCCTTACATCTAGGATCAGCCTTCCATAATCAGCTATTTTAAAGCTGTGAGCCGAATTCTTTCAAATGGCTAACTTTATAAGCACATTTTCATTCAGTATCAGAATGCCAGTGTCTCTTACTTTAAGGTCAGTCATCCCCTGAGTGAAGTAGAACAAGTTGGTTTAAGAAGATGTTGTTGAAAGGGAAATTTAAAAATTCACCTGAAAAAATGTTTGCAATACTTTTGGAAAACTAAACTAGAAATGCTTGAGCTTTTCACCAACACCAATGGTTAACCAAGTGTACTTTGTCTCATTCTCCAGAGTCGCTCCCCCACTGATGCTCTTATAAGCTAGTCAGTAGAAAACATATCAAAGATTTATTGAAATAAATCTCCAAAAAGAAAACTAATACTTTCATGGAGGGACAAGATGACTTAGCTAGTAAAGTGCCTGTCAGGACTGTATGAGAACCTGCATTGTTCAGACCCTCAGTCCACACTTAGACTTGGCTGTAGAAACACACACATTATGAGCCCAGCGCTGGGATGCAGAAACAGGCAGATCTCTGGAGCTTGTCCTGCCAAATCAGTTCTAGGTTTTGTGAGAGCCCGTCTCAAAAAATTAGGTGGCAAGAAATTGAAGGAAATATCCAACATCAGTAGCTGCCATCACATATGGAGACACACATCTACATGCATATCTTCAAGCACATGTGTACATGCCCACACAAAACAACAACAGTATAAATAATAGTTTGAGTAAATAGTAATATAATTTTGGGAAAATACTAATTAGCTTGGATCATTGTTGTATGAATTCAATGAATGTGGGATTTTTCTGTTTGGGGAAACTTTTTTGGTTTTTATTATTTAATGTTTTTAGATGATATTTATAAAGAGAATGAATACTTAGAACTGTGATGCTAGTGCACAAAAGTCACAAGACAGGGCATTTCTCTACAGAGCTGAGTCATGCCATACTTCAGTATGCTAGAAAAACAGAAGCAGGTCTCAAATATCAGCTTGTAAATTGCACTACTATCTATGCAGGCCAGGACTGCAGTCCATGTCTATGAATGTAAGTGTCCTGCACCTCTTTTGTGATGCATAATACTAACCAAGCTGCACCAAAGCAGTTTTTAATGATGTCACTCAAGAATGTTCTCTTGCTAGATGATGACTGAGAAATCAATTTTTTTTCATTTTTTATTAGGTATTTAGCTCATTTACATTTCCAATGCTATACCAAAAGTCCCCCATACCCACCCACTCCCACTCCCCTACCCGCTCACTCCCCCTTTTTGGCCCTGGCGTTACCCTGTTCTAGGGCATATAAAGTTTGCCTGTCCAATGGGCCTCTCTTTCCAGTGATGGCTGACTAGGCTATCTTTTGATACATATGCAGCTAGAGCCAAGAGCTCCGGGGTACTGGTTAGTTCATAATGTTGATCCACCTATAGGGTTGCAGATCCCTTTAGCTCCTTGGGTACTTTCTCTAGTTCCTGCATTGGGAGCCCTGTGATCCATCCATTAGCTGACTGTGAGCATCCACTTCTGTGTTTGCTAGGCCTCGGCATAGTCTCACAAGAGACAGCTACATCTGGGTCCTTTCGATAAAATCTTGCTAGTGTATGCAATGGTGTCAGCGTTTGGATGCTGATTATGGGGTGGATCCCTGGATATGGCAGTCTCTACATGGTCCATCCTTTCATCTCAGCTCCAAACTTTGTCTCTGTAACTCCTTCCAAGGGTGTTTTGTTCCCACTTCTAAGGAGGGGCAAAGTGTCCACGCTTCAGTCTTCATTTTTCTTGAGTTTCATGTGTTTAGGAAATTGTATCTTATATCTTGGGTATCCTAGGATTTGGGCTAATATCCACTTATGAGTGAGTACATATTGTGTGAGTTCCTTTGTGAATGTGTTACCTCACTCAGGATGATGCCCTCCAGGTCCATCCATTTGGCTAGGAATTTCATAAATTCATTCTTTTTAATAGCTGAGTAGTACTCCATTGTGTAGATGTACCACATTTTCTGTATCCATTCCTCTGTTGAGGGGCATCTGGGTTCTTTCCAGCTTCTGGCTATTATAGATAAGGCTGCTATGAACATAGTGGAGCATGTGTCCTTCTTACCAGTTGGGGCATCTTCTGGATATATGCCCAGGAGAGGTACTGCTGGATCCTCCGGTAGTACTATGTCCAATTTTCTGAGGAACCGCCAGACGGATTTCCAGAGTGGTTGTACAAGCCTGCAATCCCACCAACAATGGAGGAGTGTTCCTCTTTCTCCACATCCACGCCAGCATCTGCTGTCACCTGAATTTTTGATCTTAGCCATTCTGACTGGTGTGAGGTGGAATCTCAGGGTTGTTTTGATTTGCATTTCCCTGATGATTAAGGATGTTGAACATTTTTTCAGGTGCTTCTCTGCCATTCGGTATTCCTCAGGTGAGAATTCTTTGTTCAGTTCTGAGCCCCATTTTTTAATGGGGTTATTTGATTTTCTGAAGTCCACCTTCTTGAGTTCTTTATATATGTTTGATATTAGTCCCCTATCTGATTTAGGATAGGTAAAGATCCTTTCCCAATCTGTTGGTGGTCTTTTTGTCTTATTGACGGTGTCTTTTGCCTTGCAGAAACTTTGGAGTTTCATTAGGTCCCATTTGTCAATTCTCGATCTTACAGCACAAGCCATTGCTGTTCTGTTCAGGAATTTTTCCCCTGTGCCCATATCTTCAAGGCTTTTCCCCACTTTCTCCTCTATAAGTTTCAGTGTCTCTGGTTTTATGTGAAGTTCTTTGATCCATTTAGATTTGACCTTAGTACAAGGAGATAAGTATGGATCGATGCACATTCTTCTACATGATAACAACCAGTTGTGCCAGCACCAATTGTTGAAAATGCTGTCTTTCTTCCACTGGATGGTTTTAGCTCCCTTGTCGAAGATCAAGTGACCATAGGTGTGTGGGTTCATTTCTGGGTGTTCAATTCTATTCCATTGGTCTACTTGTCTGTCTCTATACCAGTACCATGCAGTTTTTACCACAATTGCTCTGTAGTAAAGCTTTAGGTCAGGCATGGTGATTCCACCAGAGGTTCTTTTATCCTTGAGAAGAGTTTTTGCTATCCTAGGTTTTTTGTTATTCCAGATGAATTTGAAAATTGCTCCTTCTAATTCGTTGAAGAATTGAGTTGGAATTTTGATGGGGATTGCATTGAATCTGTAGATTGCTTTTGGCAAGATAGCCATTTTTACAATGTTGATCCTGCCAATCCATGAGCATGGGAGATCTTTCCATCTTCTGAGATATTCTTTAATTTCTTTCTTCAGAGACTTGAAGTTTTTATCATACAGATCTTTCACTTCCTTAGTTAGAGTCATGCCGAGATATTTTATATTATTTGTGGCTATTGAGAAGGGTGTTGTTTCCCTAATTTCTTTCTCAGCCTGTTTATTCTTTGTGTAGAGAAAGGCCATTGACTTGTTTGAGTTAATTTTATATCCAGCTACTTCACTGAAGCTGTTTATCAGGTTTAGGAGTTCTCTGGTGGAATTTTTAGGGTCACTTATATATACTATCATATCATCTGCAAAAAGTGATATTTTGACTTCCTCTTTTCCAATTTGTATCCCTTTGATCTCCTTTTGTTGTCGAATTGCTCTGGCTAATACTTCAAGTACTATGTTGAAAAGGTAGGGAGAAAGTGGGCAGCCTTGTCTAGTCCCTGATTTTAGTGGGATTGCTTCCAGCTTCTCTCCATTTACTTTGATGTTGGCTACTGGTTTGCTGTAGATTGCTTTTATCATGTTTAGGTATGGGCCTTGAATTCCTGATCTTTCCAGAACTTTTATCATGAATGGGTGTTGGATCTTGTCAAATGCTTTTTCTGCATCTAACGAGATGATCATGTGGTTTTTGTCTTTGAGTTTGTTTATATAATGGATTACATTGATGGATTTTCGTATATTAAACCATCCCTGCATCCCTGGAATAAAACCTACTTGGTCAGGATGGATGATTGCTTTAATGTGTTCTTGGATTCGGTCAGCAAGAATTTTATTGAGGATTTTTGCATCGATATTCATAAGAGAAATTGGTCTGAAGTTCTCTATCTTTGTTGGATCTTTCTGTGGTTTAGGTATCAGAGTAATAGTGGCTTCATAAAATGAGTTGGGTAGAGTACCTTCTACTTCTATCTTGTGAAAAAGTTTGTGCAGAACTGGAATTAGATCTTCTTTGAAGGTCTGATAGAACTCTGCACTAAACCTGTCTGGTCCTGGGCTTTTTTTGGCTGGGAGACTATTTATAACTGCTTCTATTTCTTTAGGGGATATGGGACTGTTTAGAAGGTCAACTTGATCCTGATTCAACTTTGGTACCTGGTATCTGTCCAGAAATTTGTCCATTTCGTCCAGGTTTTCCAGTTTTGTTGAGTATAGCCTTTTGTAGAAGGATCTGATGGTGTTTTGGATTTCTTCAGGATCTGTTGTTATGTCTCCCTTTTCAGTTCTGATTTTGTTAATTAGGATTTTGTCTCTGTGCCCTCTAGTGAGTCTAGCTAAGGGTTTGTCTATCTTGTTGATTTTCTCAAAGAACCAACTCCTCGTTTGGTTAATTCTTTGAATAGTTCTTCTTGTTTCCACTTGGTTGATTTCACCCCTGAGTTTGATTATTTCCTGCCGTCTACTCCTCTTGGGTGAATTTGCTTCCTTTTTTTCTAGAGCTTTTAGATGTGTTGTCAAGCTGCTAGTATGTGCTCTCTCCTGTTTCTTCTTGGAGGCACTCAGAGCTATGAGTTTCCCTCTTAGAAATGCTTTCATTGTGTCCCAAAGGTTTGGGTACGTTGTGGCTTCATTTTCATTAAACTCTAAAAAGTCTTTAATTTCTTTCTTTATTCCTTCCTTGACCAAGGTATCATTGAGAAGAATGTTGTTCAGTTTCCACGTGAGTGTTGGCTTTCTGTTATTTTTTTTGTTATTGAAGATCAGCCTTAGTGCATGGTGATCTGATAGGATACATGGGACAATTTCAATATTTTTGAATCTGTTGAGGCCTGTTTTGTGACCTATTATGTGGTCAATTTTGGAGAAGGTACCATGAGGTGCTGAGAAGAAGGTATATCCTTTTGTTTTAGGATAAAATGTTCTGTAGATATCTGTCATATCCATTTGTTTCATCACTTCTGTTAGTTTCAGTGTGTCCCTGTTTAGTTTCTGTTTCCATCATCTGTCCATTGGTGAAAGTGGTGTGTTGAAGTCTCCCACTATTATTGTGTGAGGTGCAATGTGTGCTTTGAGCTTTACTAAAGTTTCTTTAATGAATGTGGCTGCCCTTGTATTTGGAGCATAGATATTCAGAATTGAGAGTTCCTCTTGGAGGATTTTACCTTTGATGAGAACGAAGTGCCCCTCCTTGTCTTTTTTGATGAGTTTGGGTTGGAAGTCAATCTTATCAGATATTAGAATAGCTACTCCAGCTTGTTTCTTCATACCATTTGCTTGGAAAATTGTTTTCCAGCCTTTTATTCTGAGGTAGTGTCTATCTTTTTCTCTGAGATGTGTCTCCTGTAAACAGCAAAATGTTGGGTCTTGTTTGTGTAGCCAGTTTGTTAGTCTATGTCTTTTTATTGGGGAGTTGAGACCATTGATGTTAAGAGATATTAAGGAAAAGTAATTGTTGCTTCCTGTTATTTTTGTTGTTAAAGTTGGCATTCTGTTCTTGTGGCTGTCTTCTTTTAGGTTTGTTGAGGAATTACCTTCTTGTTTTTTCTAGGGCGTTGTTCCCATTCTTGTATTGGTTTTTTTCTGTTATTATCCTTTGAAGGGCTGGATTCGTGGAGAGATAATGTGTGAATTTGGTTTTGTCATGGAATACTTTGGTTTCTCCATCTATGGTAATTGAGAGTTTGGCTGGGTATAGTAGCCTGGGCTGGAATTTGTGTTCTCTTAGTGTCTGTATAACATCTGTCCATGCTCTTCTGGCTTTCATAGTCTCTGGTGAAAAATCTGGTGTAATTCTGATAGGCTTGCCTTTGTATGTTACTTGACCTTTTTCCCTTACTGCTTTTAGTATTCTATCTTTATTTAGTGCATTTGTTGTTCTGATTATTATGTGTCGGGAGGAATTTCTTTTCTGGTCCAGTCTATTTGGAGTTCTGTAGGCTTCTTGTATGTTCATAGGCATTTCTTTCTTTAGATTTGGGAAGTTTTCTTCAATAATTTTGTTGAAGATGTTTGCTGGTCCTTTGAGTTGAAAATCTTCATTCTCATCCACTCCTATTATCCGTAGGTTTGGTCTTCACATTGTGTCCTGGATTTCCTGGATATTTTGAGTTAGGATCTTTTTGCATTTTCCATTTTCTTTGATTGTTGTGCCGATGTTCTCTATGGAATCTTCTGCACCTGAGATTCTTTCTTCCATCTCTTGTATTCTGTTGCTGATGCTCAAATCTATGGTTCCAGATTTCTTTCCTAGGGTTTCTATCTCCAGTGTTGCCTCACTTTGAGTTTTCTTTATTGTGTCTACTTCCCTTTTTAGGTCTAGTATGGTTTTGTTCATTTCTATCACCTGTTTGTATGTTTTTTCCTCTTTTTCTGTAAGGACTTCTACCTGTTTGATTGTGTTTTCCTGTTTTTCTTTAAGGACTTGTAACTCTTTAGCAGTGTTCTCCTGTATTTCTTTAAGTGATTTATTAAAGTCCTTCTTGATGTCCTCTACCATCATCATGAGATATGCTTTTAAATCTAGGTCTAGGTTTTCGGGTGTGTTGGGGTGCCCTGGACTGGGCGAAGTGGGAGTGCTGGGTTCTGATGATGGTGAGTGGTCTTGGTTCCTGTTAGTAGGATTCCTACGTTTACCTTTCGCCATCTGGTAATCTCTGGAGTTAGTAGTTATAGTTGACTCTGTTTAGAGATTGTTCTTCTGGTGATTCTGTTACCGTCTCTCAGCAGACCTGGGAGACAGATTCTCTCCTCTGAGTTTCAGTGCTCAGAGAACTCTCTGCTGGCAAGCTCTCTTACAGGGAAGGTGCGCAGATATCTTGTTTTTGGACCTCTTCCTGATCGAAGAAGAAGGCCCAAAACAGGGCCTTTCTCAGAAGCTGTGTTGCTTTGGCAGTTCCCAGAAGCTGTCAGCTTCAGTGGTGCAGACTCTCACCTGTGCAGACTAAATTCCTAAGTTCCAGGGAGTCCTGGAACCAAGATGGCGACCGCTGCTCCTGAGGCTGAGGCCGCCTCCCGAGCCAGGCGGACACCTGTCCTCTAGTCCGGAAGGTGGCCGGCTGTCTGCGGCCCGCCAAGGGTGCTGCCTCAGCGGCTCTGTGCTTCCGCCTGTCCCAGAAGCTGTCTGGTTCTCTGGCGCACCCTCTCACCTGTTCAGACTAATTTCCTAAGTTCTGCTGAGTCCCGGAACCAAGATGGCGACCGCTGCTGCTGAGGCTGAGGCCGCCTCCCAAGCCAGGCGGACACCTGTCCTCTGGTCCGGAAGGTGGCCGGCTGTCTGCGGCCCGCCAAGGGTGCTGCCTCAGCGGCTCTGTGCTTCCGCCTGTCCCAGAAGCTGTCTGGTTCTCTGGCGCACCCTCTCACCTGTTCAGACTAATTTCCTAAGTCCCGCGGAGTCCCGGAACCCAGATGGCGACCGCTGCTGCTGAGGCTGAGCGAGAAATCAATTTTTAAAAATGGTCCTAGATACAACAATAATAGAACTTTTCTATTTTCTATTGTTTTTGTTTCTTACTGTTTAAAATCAGGGTATACTGTATAGCATCTCTATAATTTTGTTTAGATGATTACCTTATCTGAAAAGGTTGTTGTTCTTCCAAGTTCTCAGTTTTGGGACTTACGTTTCCAAGCAAGAGTTAAAGTGTTCAAACTAATTTTTAAAACATTCCAGAGGAATGCTACCAAGCCATCTGATGGCAAGTAAAAGGGAGAAAGCACAGAAACTGCTTCATTATAATAAACATAAATTTAAGGCAATTCTCTCTATATATAAACCTTATCCTTTGTTGGCTCAACCCTTCAAATGGTTGAGTGTAATAGACACAAAATAGGAAATTCTATCAATAGCAGTGAGAGATTTGTGAGCAACAGTTAATTTGAGAGGCATCAGAGTAGGGTGTAGGAAGGTGCGGGACCTACATTGTGTAGAATCTTGAAGGACAAAGGAGAGGTTGGCCCCAGGAAGGGAAAGGAGGGACATCATAAGCAACTGATCCAAAATTAGTGGGCGCATATGAAAGCAAATTCAAGACAACAAGCTATGCTTCCTGGGCAGATGGCTGTGGGAGCTGGTGGGGGGGGGGGCACTGGTGGGGGTTGGTGGAGGCTGGTGGGGGCTGGTGGGGACTTGTGGGGGCTGGTGAGGACTGGTGGGGGCTGGTGAGGGTTGGTGGGGGTTGGTGATGGCTGGTGGGGGTTGGTGGGGGTTGGTGGAGGCTGGTGGGGGCTGGTGAGAATTGGTGGGGATTGGTGATGGCTGATGGGGGTTGGTGGGGGCTGGTGGGGGTTGGTGGGGGTTGGTGGAAACTTATATATTCTTCTCTATCTTCACTCACTTGAGAGCTTTCTTTTTACATACCTTTTTACAACTAGTTTCTCCTCTTCACACTCTCAAACTAGTCCAAAATGAAACTCATTTGAATAAGAAAATACATTGATGCCGATTAACAGTCATTTTTTTTTGTTTTGTTTTGTTTTTTGTTTTCATTTCAAACCGACTAAAAGTAATTCTTCAGAAAGGAACACACATTAAATTTAGACTCAGGCATACACAAGTCAGGGGGTGGGGGTGGGGGGGCTGTGAGTCCATTACAGGTCTTCACTGAAGATTAAATATATTATCACTCACTCTATTCTCTCATTATATAAAGGCTGATTTGCTGGTTAGATTGGCAATAGGCTCTCATCTAAATTACAAATCTAATAATTGCAAATGAGACTGTCTCAAGACTGTTGATATGTTTACATTGCTTGGTTATGTAATAAACAATGTCTTTTTGTTACTATCCTGTGATCAATCAATCTCCAGGCATCCAAGCTTTCTTTTGCACTGCTAAATGGCCCCACCCTAGTTCTGCTTTGAAGCCACTTTAGTCTCCGCCAGGAGTTTTATTGCTAGGCCAGCTCCTTCCTCAAGTTTCTAACTTTACATTAGGCACACTTATCTCCAGTCCATCAGACTGAAAGGGAGACTGTCACATGTCCACTGGAGACAAACTCTTACTTGAGACACTAAGACTGAGTAGTTATCTAATTCCACCAAAGAGAGTAACTGCAATCCAATTATGGGCTGGCAGGGAGCTCAGCATCCCTTTAGTAGTCACTAAGCTCTTTTCCTGCACTGTGTGAGTTACATCATTCCTTCTTCACTAGCCCCTTCTGTGGGTGAATGGCATCCTAGCCTCTAAAGTTGTGTCTCTAAACTCCACCTTCCTTCCAGGCACACCTCCTTATTACTAGAGTGAGACTGCTGTTTTCCCTCCTAGCTTTTTGCTACCGAGTCTCCACTAAGTCCCATAAGATACCTGCCTCTGTCTCAGGAAGCTGATCCCTAAGGACTGTATCATATAGATTCCCTTCTTGCCAGCATTTTGTTGAGACAATAACTGCCAGGAGACTAGAAGGTAAGAGAGAGAGTGGGTTCCTTTTCCTCCTCACTTCAATGCAGCATTTCTGAGTAGAGCACCATTCCTTCATAGCTAGAGCATCTCTCCTCCAGTGCTTGGACCCTCACTCTGGCAAGGATACTTTCTCCCCTAGAATCCTTAACCCTGGAGTGACAACACCTTCCTTCTGACAGTGGTCTCTAGGTTACCCACCAGCATTGTTTTAGATCTGGTCTTACCCACAGCTCTGTGAATGGTCCCTTCACTACATCTTTACATTGAACTATCTAAAGCAGATTTTCATCCAGGCTACTCATGCTCTACAGGGTTCCATGTTTGGGGGGGGCACTGTTTCCATAACTGACTTGCATTACTTCGTCTAAGGTTCCAGACTTATCCTCACTAGTCTAGTCAGGGCTCACTGCGACTGAGTGAGTTGTCAATGATGAGTGTATGATTTGGAATGCCTGGTCATACTGAAATCAGTGCTTCTGTCAAATGGCCAAGAAAGCAGGCCCTCTTTTACCAGATAAACCATGTCATGTGAATGATATGATTGAAATGTTTCAAACTGAAGATACCAGAGGCTACATGGTAGATGAGGTTCGTACTAGGAAAGGCAACTCAGTATGACCAAAAATCTAGATCCTTAGTGGCATCAATTAAATGGATAGATCAAGCTTATGAGAAATTAATTTCCTACCAAGGTTTCAATCAGATAAGCCAAGACAGCATTTTTGCTTCAGTTTCCTGGGGTAGGTTATTTATCTACGTGCATAAACAAAAATCCTAAACTATATAGCACCAGCCCAAGTTCAATTTAGAAATTTCTCAAGTCTACTTCAACCACCCTATGAATGCAACCACCTGGATACATGCAGCTAGATCCCTGAGTGGTGCAGCCATATCTAACAGGTACCTCAAAAGTCAGAAAGCCAGCACGGATGCTTGACAAAGACCCAGCAAAGCTGAGGCAAATGATGTAATTGCTGCCATGCGGTCATCCATTTTCGGTCTTGATCTCTCCATGATGCATATCTGTGGAGCTTTTAATATTTGTACTACTTGGGGATATTTGATTGATGGGAAATTTTCTATGAACCATATGTCCCAGGAGCACTGCTTCAAAACTTCCTCAAGAAAGTCCTGAGCATGCTACTCCTCCCACTTTTACAGAAATATCCTTACCTAGCCCTGCTTAAAAGTGTTCCTTATGCCCTGGGGGTTGTGACTCAAACACCAGGGATCTCCTTATGAGGCTCTGACTCCAAAATATCTTGGAACATCTGCCCCTGTACTTACTCAGGAACAGGAGCAAGAAAATCAGAACAAAGTTATCTTAAAAAGGTAAACAAGACGGGGAGAGCTAGAGGGGTTGGCAGCTGATCAGATTAAAAGCCTCATGTTGCTATATGCTCAAGCAATTGTGTGGCATATAAGATTAGTGGCTGAATACAGTATGCTCCTTGAGGAAAAGATACAGCAACACAGTTAGGTTGGCTAGAGTTATCTCTTCCCTACACATGGCCTTATACTGATGAACAAAGGATGGTGTGGATAAATGATAAAAAAATAAAGAATCAAGACTCCCTTTCTTGAAAAAGTTAGCTCATGAAGGACCGCTGTGGTGTCCTATGACCAAGGAATAAAAGAATACCAAGACTGGACATATAAATAAATCTTATAAGGATATAAACATTGTATTGTGCCAGAAATTGAATAATAACTGCAGCAGTTTTTGGCTTGAAGATTTTTCTTGGACCTAATGACAATTAACACTCTGACCAGTAAAAGTTGATAATACACTGTTTGGGACATGGCAATCTGCCCAGGCTGGCTTGGAAATTTTCTGTCTAGTGCCCTTGAAACTTCAAGAGTTACCAGCCTAAGAAAGGGCTATTATGCTTTGTCAAATTATGCCACAAGATTCTTAAAAGTTGTGTTATGAGGTTGATGAGGAAAATGATTGTAAAACATAACTGTTTTATCATTGTTTATCAATGATGGCTAAACTTATAACCAAGGGGAAGTTAAAACATATGTCTTAACATAAAACGATATGATCTATGTTTTGGAGCAACATGAATCCATCCTTGCCTACTGAGCTCTGTATACATAAAGAAGCACTCTTACAGCCAGCCATTGCTGGGGTTGGTCCTCAGCACCTGAGATGTTGTGAAACAGTTCTCATAAATGTTCAAGTACGTCTCATGAGAATGCGAACACTGGCATCATCTGATTGTTGCGGGCCTCACTGTCACATCAGATCCTCTAGCTTGTTCTTCACGAATCACAAGTGAAGATGCCAATACAGCAACAGTATGCTTAGCTGGGATTGTCCTATCATTTTCTACAGTATTGTCAGTACCAATACCGCTTCCTGAATCTATCCTACTTACTAACACTAAGGCTCTAATCACTTTCTTTGCATATACTAAGACACACCCACTATGTATCTTCTATTTTCCTGTATCCACACATGTGCTTTATTTTAAATATGTCCCCCAGAGTTCATGTGCTGGAAACTTAATCTCCAGTGCAGTGGTATTAACCTCTTGTTAGGCCCTCATGAATGTAGTAGTGCCATTATGATAGGAGTAGGTTTGCCATGAGAGTTAGAAATCTGAAATTAGCCCAGACTTTGCTTTCTCTCTTACATATTCTCTCTTGCCCTTCTGCCATGGATGATGGAATAAAAAGGCCTTCCTCAATTTCTGCATTCCATCTTTAACTTCCCAGTCTCCAGAATAGCAATAAATATTTTGATAAATTTTCCAGCCTGTGATATTCCATTTTAGTAAGGCAAAGCAGACCAAGACACTGGTAACATATTATTGTTCATTGGTCTCCAATCACACGCAATTTGCCAGTGACACAAGTCCTTATCAAATAGGGTCCACTGTACTGTTTGCCATGTATTTCTTATATACCCATCCCAGAGTTGTATTCATGGGTTATATCTCTGGCCTTACCTACACCTATAGCTTTTAAAAATTATTATTATTATTATTATTATTATTATTATTATTATTATTTTACATATTCACTTTACATCTTGCTCACTGCCCCCTCCCTATCTCCCAATCATCCCCTCCCTGGTCCCTCCCCCACTACCCCATCTCCTCCCCCACTACCCATCCCTTCTCCTCTGAGCAGCGGGGCCCTCTGGGTATTTCCCCACCCTAGAACATCAAATCTCCATGTACATGGAGACCGTCTCTCTCAACTTCATGATATTTAAAAGTTAAAAAAAAAATCAGGATGAAATGACACTCCTTCCTATGGACTAATAACTTCTAATTTTTCAATAGGAACATGAGGCAGTGAGTGAATAACACAAGGCACTAGAGGAAGTTGCCTGCCAGGCTGACAGTGAGAGTCACACCCACTATTTTTCTGCAGCTCTACTTAGATATTCATTGCAAGGTGACAAATTTAAAGATGAAGTCGGGGGAGGGTGAAGATTCCACAAACTTAAGTTAGCGTGGATAAGAAAGTGCTGGCTTCTGTAAGTATACTGCATCTTTCTATGGTCAGCACAAGCATTACATCTTCAAAAGTATTCAGGGACACAATATTAAGATATGAAGACAAGCTAAACAGAATCTTGCTAAAAAACATGTGTTCTGGCTTCCCTGATAAATCAAAAAATTACAATCATATATCTTAAAAAGCCAGTGGTGTTTTAAAGGTAGGCTATCCCAAACCTCTCCATTTGTAGAGAGGGAACTAACCCTAAAGAAGCTCAGTGCCATAGCCAAGTGCTCCTAAGCACCAGAGTTAGTACAGACTTTGCCTCCTGAGTACTGAAGTCACTCTCCATTCTGATACATGCAGTATCTGCTTCTTAGAAGACACTTTGGAGAATAAGATAAAGTTCTGTATTGAAATCACTCAATGCTAAGTAATGGAACACCCTTGAGAGAATCTTTATACTAATATCTGAAACCCAGAAGTCACTGGTTCGGTTTCAAGTTAGTACAGAGATTTATTCATAGAATATTAACTGAGTGTTTTTATAGTAGGAGAGTTTATTTTACCACAGATTTTCATAAAAGCATCACCAGGCAGTTTAAACACAAATACAACCTAATAATATAAAACAGTTCAAACCAGAATTTGATATTCAAGATGACGTCTGTCCAGTTTGGGGCTCACATATTTCACCCTCACCCTGGAAGTTGACTTCTCAAGAAGGCACATTGTCTTCCAGACCCTCCCTCAGCATCTACATTCCAATGCAGGCTTGATCTCAGCTAGCAGCACGCAATTCCGAAATTCTGAAATTCTGCCGGACTATCTCGTTCTATAATTGTACTGAGTTTCACGTGCATAAATAAAAATCTACATCTCAATCACTTCAAATACACTTATCCCATCTGAGAAGTAGATAGAAAACAAGTGGACCGGCAAAGGCCACCCTAATTGGAAAATCTCAAACATGCACAAAAAGGCTTTGTTCAAAGGAGCTGTGAGAAAACTAGAGAGAAAAACGTGCAAACAGATAATAAGCACGTCTTTTTAAAAGGCAGCCTGTGCTCTAAGGCATTGAGGAACTTTGTTGGAATAATAACTATTTTAGAGCCTTATGTTCAATCACCTTCAAGATCTACTTATTGCTTATGAAATTTGTTACATTTTGATTTTTTTTTTCTTTACTTTCACATTTTCGGGATCCTAGAGCAATATCCAACATAGCCAAAGTGTGAAATAACAATAAATAGTCTTGTGTGATAATCTACCATGAAATTTCATTGGATTTACTACAAGTGAAAAATAAAGATGTCATCGTAACATCACTTCAGCATGAAGCAATACATGTAAGCACTTGGAGAGAAAAGCCAATGCATTCATGCACCCGAGTTACTATCAGTACGACTGAATGAAACCGGGAAGAAGATGAATGCACAATACAGTCTGCTACATTAAGTGAAATGGAATGAGAGGCACTTTAATTGGATAAAATTTAAGAGCTGAATTACAAATGCCACACAAATAAACAGCTCTAAATAATGTGTTTTTCCAGTTAAATAATGACTTTAATAAAACAGATGAAAATGTAGGCTGTGTTGTTTTTTCTGGCTGTCAGAATCTCATTAGCATTTCAATTTAAATTCTACAAGTGCACTCAAATCTCTCATGTGTACATCTGGCATAACTCAAAACACTGCCTTTTTTGTTAAAAAAAAATTAAGGCAAATGAGCCAATTCACGATGTCGTCCAATGATATTTTAATGGATGAAAACAATGTTGTTATTTTAGCGTTGTACAACAGCAGGAGCCACCATGTGACGGGATGGAAAGATTTAGATGACACTTTCGAAGAAAAGCTGTGCTTATGAAAAAAATCCTGAAAGCATGCCTCCAAATTATTTCATATATAAAACTAACACATGAAACATGTTTATAAATCTTCAGAATAAACTCAGGAATGGTATTTTAAAAACTGTTAATGAACCTAATGCTCTGGTAAGTAGGTATCACTTTGAAACTCTGTATGGCAAGATCTCATAAACACCAAATAGGGAAGGTGTAGGGAAATCAAATCTAGGGTGATACCATGTCATAAGGGTGGTCGCAGCATTTTTAAGATGAAAATTTACAGATGTTGATGAGACTCAGAAGAGACTGAAACCATTATATACAAATGCTGGGGATATAGAGTGGTCTCTGTGGAAAACCATTTGGTGGTCCTCAAAAACCTTAAAAAATTTATGGATGAATGACCCAGAGCAGTGGTTGAATAAAAAATGTCAGCCACAGGCTCAAAGACTTGAACACTTGGTACCCAGCTGGCAGTGCTGTTTGGGAAGGTTGTGAATCCTAGGAGGTGCAGCCTTGCTAGAGGAAATGCATCACTGGGGTCAGGCTCTGAGGCTTTGGAGCCTTGACCTTACTTTACTGTTTGTTCATTCTTTCTGCTTGCTGTATGTGGATAAGACGTGATGAGACGTGAGTAGCCAGCTTCCTGCTCCCGTAGCAGGGCAGGCCTTCCCTGCCCTTATGGACTCTAGCCCATTAGATCCATAAGTCAACAACAAACCTTTCTTTTGTGGGTTACTTTGAGTCATGGTATTTGATCACAGCAACAAATATACTGAAGGTTGTTTGATTCACTCCTAAATATTTAACAAAGAGACTCAGAAACATATATTCATACAAATACTTGTACAAAAATATTCACAGAAAAATAATTTATGACAAAATGATACAAATTTCAATCAATAAATGAATGAATAAACAAAGCTACTTATCCAAACAATGGAATAGTATTTGATCAAAAAAAAAAAAAAACCAAAAAACACCCACAATGTGGAGAAATCTTTAAAGTATTATACTATGTGAAAGACAGACATAAAGACACAGACCAGTTCAGCTATTTATATAAAATGCCCAGTAGCAAATCTATCATGAAAGAAAATAGGTTAGTAGATATGAGGGACTATAGGAAACAAAAAAGAGGTGACAGCTAAGATTTCTCTAGACTAACAAAAATGTTCAGGAATTAGATACTGAAGATGGTTGTATGATATTAAAAATATTCTAAACCATTAAAATCTCTACCTTGTAATAGGGTTATGATGCATGAGTTACATCTTGATTATTTTTAAATTATGAATGAAACAATCAGACCAGTTCTCGATGGTTTCCTTTACTCTAGTTTGATAAAGAAATATTCAAGAAATGACAGAATAATGAATTACTAACAGAAGTAACTGAACTTGTACAATAACAAAAAAGTCAATATTTAACCAAAAATATGAACTGACCTAAACCTCCTTATGATTAACATATAGTAGCCACACAGAACTGCTAGTCTATTTTAAAACAAATATTTACTTAAAAATTAGCAATGGCTGTTGTGGGAATGACTATACAATGCTCCCAACATAAAATATACTCCACAAATAAATCTGAAATGCACAAACATATTTGCATTATGAACTACAAACTTAGCTGAAATGTGCTCCCCACTTTAAGCTGGGTCATAGGCTTCCATTCAAATGGTAAGACTTAGTTAACATAACAAGCTAAAGCTCCATCTTTTCCTGATCAAGACAACTGCTAACCTACTCCATTGGTGGTTTGATTCACAGATCAAGGTGACTAGTAGTCACCAGAGAAGCTGGGAAGAGGCTAACAGAGAACTATCATTTATTGAGAGCAGTTTCAGCTCAAGATAGTGAAGGAGTTCTACAGATACTGGTGTGATTGCATAACAGTATACTGCTAAGGGGGTGGAATAATAAATTTTACTATGTATATTTTGCTGAAATTTATTAAAAAAGAAAAAAGAAAAATCTGACTTGACATTGGTTTGAACATCCCCAATATGTCTGAAACATTTGCAGTCACCCAGTGCCATTTAGTTTCCTTAAAGTATTATATAACACTTCTTTAGGCATCCTTATTACATATTTGGGGAAACTTCAAGAAAGTAGTTTTTCACTCATTTGGAACATATGTTGCTTTAGCTTAAACATAAATGAACTATTTTTTATGCAATGTGAGAGCATTTCATTTTTATATTTCTAATGCAATCAAACATTCATTAAATGAACAAATCAATCAATCAATAACAATCAAAGAGAAATGTCCAAAAAAGAGAGATTCAAGGGAGATAATTTATATGCAAATGATATTGAAGAATGGTTGAAAATACATAAAAATAAAAAAGCACTGGGACTGGAAAGATGACTCAGCCATACTATGACTCATCCTTTTTTGTGAAGGGCCCATGTTCTATTCCCAAAACCCACACGGAAGCTCATAACCCTCTCTGTAACTCCAATCCCAGAGAATCTGGTGCCATCTTCTGACCCCCGTGGGTAACAGACATGCACTTGATACACAGAAATACATGCAGGCAAAACACCCATACACATAAAGTAAAACAAAATATATTTTTAAGAAGAAAACTTAGCAAGGACATGATTCAGAGGCATTAGCTGCATTCACATTATTGTACAATCACTCTTATAGAATGTTTTTATCACATTTTTCTTCCTATTTTTATTAAATTGAATTTAAAGTATATATTCACTTTCAAAATGATTCCCTGTTTCTCCTTGAATAAAAGAGGCATCCTTGTGACTAGGCACACTGGAGCTCTCTTTTAACGTCTGCGTTGTGCACTTAACATAGTTAAAATGAAATTTTCACTCTTTATATTCATATATGTACTCTACAATGAGAAAAGTGATCTGGGTGTATCATTTAATTAAGGAATAACAAATAAACTAAACACCGTGAATTGTAGAGGATAAAATTCACACTTTACTAAGCAGAATGATTGTCAACAACGGGAAGCCTCAGAGACCCCTGGAACCCAAACAAACTCTCTTTTCCTCATTGTCTTCATAAGCAAATAGAACGATAATAAAGGCCAGCTCAGTCATTGTCATTGTCTTAAAACAGAGACACGCAGTGAGCAATGAGTACTGATCACTGCTTCCATAGAGAACTTTTCCCTAAGTTTGTGCCAGTTTCAGTACATATTAACACTGACAATGGGTTTGAAAAGTACAGAGGAAAGTGAGCAAGCACTTCTAACAGGGCAGTCAAAACAAAATAAAGGTCGGAGTCTAAGAGATTTGGATGAGAGAAACCAGGAAAGATCTTAAATAGAAAGGTCGCCATTTGTTGTTCTTATGTCTTCCAGGGAGATCATTGTTCACAAAAGATGTGAAACAGAGCCTGTTTAGGATTTAGGGTTAATCTTGACAAAGAGCAAAAGTTAGATTCTAGAGATTTTTTTAAATTTTATTTGTAATTTATTTTTACACTCCATATTCCATTCCCTGCCCCTTGCAATCCACCCTCCAACTACTCCATATCGCACACCTCCTCCTCACCCCACCCCATCTCCAAGTGGATGCCCCCACCCCCCACCCTACTTGACCTCTAAACTCCCTGGGGCCTCCAGTCTCTTGAGGGTTAGGTGTTTCATCTCTGAATGAACACAGACCTGGAAGCCCTCTACTGTATGTGTGTTAGGGGCCTCATATCAGCTGGTGTATGCTGTCCATTTGGTGGTGAGTGTTTGAGAGATCTTGGGGGTCCAGATTAATTAAGACTGCTGGTCCTCCTACAGAATCTCCCTTCTCTTCAGCTTCTTTCAGCCTCCCCTAATTCAACAACAGAGGTCAGCTGCTTCTGTCCATTGGTTGGGTGCAAATATCTATATCTGACTCTTTCAGCTGCTTGTTGGGTCTTTTGGAGGGCAGTCATGATAGATCCCTTTTTGTGAGCATTCCACAGCCTCAGTAATGACGTCAGACCTTGGGACATCTTAAGTCAGATCCCACTTTGGGCCTGTCGGTGGACCATCTTTTTCTCAGGCTCCTCTCCATTTCCATCCCTGTAACTCTTTCAGACAGAAAAAATTATGGGTCAGAGTTTGGCAACCCCATCCCTCACTTGAAAATGGAGAGATCTGCCATGCAGATTCTGCTTATGGATTGGCAGAATTAACATAGTAAAAATGGCCATCCTACCAAAGGCAATCTATACATTCAATGCAATCCCCATCAAAATCCCAATATAATTCTTCAAAGACATGGAAAGATCAATTCTCAAATTCATCTGGAAAGGCAAAAAATCCAGAATACCAAAACCAATTCTTTACAATAAAAGAACAGCTGGGGGAAATCACCATCCCTGACCTCAAGCTTTACTACAGAACAATAGTGATAAAAACTCCATGGTATTGGTACAGACAGACATGTTGATCAATGGAATAGAACTGAAGACCAGAAATAAAATTACACACTTACGGTCACTTGATCTTTGACAAAGATGCCAAAAATGTATAATGGAAAAAAGAAAGCATCTTCAATAAATGGTGCTAGTCTAAATGGATGTCTGTATGTAGAAGAATGAAAATAGACCCATATTTGTCACCTTGTACAAAGCTCAAGTCTAAGTAGACCAAGGACCTCAACATAAAACCAGATACTCTGAATCTAATAGAAGAGAGTGTGGGAAGAGCCTTGAACTCATATGACCAAAAAGTAATCCAGAATCAGGTGCCATATGAAGCCAAGGGATTCTGGCATGATTCTCTCTGTTCTGTATCATAGAACTTCACGGCAGCCTTGGTTCTTAGCACACGACACTCGCACTTTGCAAATGCACTTTTGCACTTTGTATGCTGGAATGCCATCTGAGATATCTCAGCTCACACCAAAGACTGATACTTGTTAGGAACTGCAGGGTTTCGCTGTACTTCAAAGCTTTCTCTCTTACAGAAACATAATGGTTTAACTATGAAAACAGACTCTTAGGTTTTCTGTCTTCATTCTTGTATTGTGTTAGAATCCTTTTCAAAAACTGGTATCTGTGTTGCTAAATTGAGTTTCATTTTTTAAAAAATGTTGAATAAATTTTAGCTTGAGAATAGAACAAAACTTCTAACAATTTCTGAAATGGTCCCAAACATACTTCTTTCACTTTGTACTGTGTGCTTATATGAAGTGACATTCTCTGCTTTGACGATTATAAAATCAGATATCAATTAAATCAGAAAAACACTGAAGATACTTTATATTCTATAGTGAAACATTCAACCAAGACAATTCTATATGTAAAAAAAACAAGCACATTACTTACTATTTTATCTTAATTTTAATATGATTTATTTATGATTTATTATCTGTGCATGATCGGCACAGTGTTTGTCTAGTGCTCATCCTCTATGACGGGTGTCATCTAAGTAAGTTCTTGGAAAGAAAGGGGCTGTTACCCAGTCCTAAACTAGACTACAGACATACTCAAGTGTCAAGACTTATACTCCTAGTATCCCTTTTGAGAATCCAACACAGGATTAATATACTTATAGTGCTCTGTAACCTGTGATGGTCATACAGGACTTCTTTGAAATGCCAGGACCACAGGACTGGATAATAACTGATGATTTATATTCTCACAACTCTTAGTATTGGGCTCTGCTGATGCTTTGTCATAGTTACATTGTGGATCTGAATTTGTGCTGAATAGATGTGATGTTATATTCTTGTCAGTGTATGGGGATGATGTAGGTATGGTGTAAGTAGTAAGTCTTTGTTGTTGTTTGAGATGTAGTATCAATATATTGCCCAGGCTGAACTCAATTTCTTAGGGCCAAAAATTATGCTGCTGTAACCTGCCACGTGGCTAAGGCTATAGGCACACAGCAACATGTCCAGCTTAGTAAGTAGTGTTGCTATCACTTGCTTACAGCAGTTTCACTGTTTTCTCCTTTATAACAGTAATCGCCTTGCATGATACGTGTAAGATTAGAAACATCTTGTTCCTCCTTCATGCTTTGTCAGGTGACTTAGACAACTCATGGCTTGATAAAGGGTTATAACTCTCACTAATATGGTATTAGTGTTAATAATGCTTTGGTGCTTTTTTTTTAAACATACTTTCCAAATATGTAGATTAAAATTCTTTTAAAGAGAGAGTTATTTGCTCACATCCATGTAATATTTGTACAGGCAAATATGGCTATGTATTCTACAGGATACCAATGTCATCATTAGCTCTGGTCCTCAAGCTGTTCCAGCATTGGCAGGAGGAGGCCCCTCACATTGGCTCCTGTGTGTTTTTATTGGCTGCTATTCTTTTTTAAGCATTTCTTTATTTTTAACACACTAAGGTGCTACCAGGATCATACTTTATTTTCTCTGCCTTAGTCCTAGAACAATAAAAGGTCAGGGGTTTTTGTTTGGGTTTGTTTGGATTTAGTTTGGTTTAGTTTTTGTTTTTATATTGGAGAATTGAATGGAAAATCAAGTCAGGCACATTAACCTCATTGCTACTGAGGTACCACTGTTCCTGGACCCATCCAGCAGGCAGAGCTAAGAGAAGCGTGCGCACGTGTGTGTGTGTGTGTGTGTGTGTGTGTGTGTGTGTGTGTGTGTGTGTGTTTGTCTATACATTAAAGTACACATACACACAACTCTCTATATGTGTATAAATAGTCATTATATAAATGCACATATAGAGGAAGTGCTGATACCTCTAATACTAATACTGATACCTCTAATTCCAATTTATTACAAGGTATATTGCAATGCCTTTTTTCTAATCCATAACTTCTTTTCCAACAGAAACCCAGTTGTCATTCTCTACAATTCATTTACTTATTTCTTCAGTCCTAGCAAACACATGAGGTAATTATATAATCACTAACTGATATAGTTAGTTTCAATGGCCATACTTAATAAAACAGTATCGTATTGGTTTGATAGAGTCAAAACTCTGTTGTCCAAAGTTGCTCGATTATTTCTTTGGGTTCCTGTCCCTGTTGGTTTGCTTATATGACTCAGTTGTACTTTATGCATTTGCATTTGTCACTATGTGTATTCACTTCATGTCTATCCTGAACAAAATCCTAGTTAATTCTAACAGTTAAAGCAATACAAGAGCTGCATGCTTTTCTTTACTACTCTGGGGACAACCTCTGTTCTTTTCACCACACTTACTACTCCCTCTTGGTACCTAACTAACTCTGATTCTGCCACATCATCCCCACATGGTTTTGGGATGCTTGTTTGTTTGTTTGTTTAGGTTTCAGGGTTAGTTTTGTGGTGCTAGAATATCAAACTCCAGGCCTGGTACATGTTAAAATAGCACCCTGCTACTGAGGTAAACCCTACTGAGGTACGCCCTACTGAGGTACACAATACTGAGGTACACCCTACTGAGGTACGCCCTACTGAGGGACGCCCTACTGAGGTACACACTACTGAGGTACACCTTCCTGAGGTATGCCCTACTGAGGGATGCCCTACTGAGGTACACATTACTGAGGTACACCTTCCTGAGGTATGCCCTACTGAGGTACACCTTCCTGAGGTATGCCCTACTGAAGTACACCCTAGTCCTCACTTGTTCACGTGCAAATGAGCAAAGCACAGAAGTATTTTCTACTATCTCATTTCTTCCTAAAGATACAGCTTTGCATTTTCTAGAATTTACTAGAAATAATTTCAAGAAAGTTCAAAGTATCTCTTCATTGGTACCTTCCATGTTCTACTGAGTGAATACAAAATATCTTCATTTAACCACATACTCTCTAGTTAAGCTGTTTCTAGTATTTTTACAATTATACACATTATCTTTTCATGCATATTTTCATAAATATGAATTTTCATGACGTTGTGACAAATTCATAGAAGAGGGAGTTCTGGGTAAGAAGGCAAGCAAGTGGTTCTCGAGTATTTAGCAGCTTTCTCTCTTAAGTGGTAGTTGGTTTGAATTCCTACAGGAAACAGAGTGACTATTTCCCTTCAGGGTCACCTGTGAAATTCATCACACACTTAACATTGCCATTTTAAAGGTTGAGGACCATTATTTAATTATTGTATATAAATGTATGACTATTAGTAAGTCTAGTAAGCCTTTGTCATGTGTGAGGTCAGCTTGACTTACCCCTTTCTGATGAATGTCCATGTCTTTCTCTTTTTCTATAAACTTTTCAGTTCTTGGTTTTATTCTCTTCTCTTTTCTTTTTCTTTCTTTTCTCTTTTCTTTTATTCTCTTTTCTTCTCTTTTCCTTGCTGCTAAGAATCAAGCCCTAAATGCAGCTATCTAGTTCTCACCCAGTGAGCTAACCCACATCCTCTCTTGTCTCATTTCCTCCCCTCTTTTCTTACACCCTTCCTCCTCTCTTCCTCTCTTCCTCTCTTCCTCTCCTTCCTTCTCTTTCTTCTTTCCCCTCTCTATTAGCCCTGGCCTTTCTACCCTTGAAAACACTTTATCCAGTTTGATTCTTGGTTTTGAATTATTTAGATATTAAGGATATCAGTTTTCTGTATATAGTAGATGGTCTGAATATTTTCTTGTAGTTTATCTTTTATAACATGTTGACTCTAAAAATCTTTTATACAGTCAAATTTATCAATCTCTTCATTATTACTCTCTTGAGTTTTATATAAGGTTAAAAAAAAAAATACCCTGCATCACCTTCCGGGTCTCATGTGTGTGCACACCCACAGGTTTATTGTCATTATTGTTTTGTTTTTTTTTTCGATTTAGAACTGGAAGCCATTATTTTGGGGGTATAACACATTATGTAAGGAATCTGAGTGGCCACCTAATTGTCCCAGAACTGCTTATTACGAAGTCTAGCCCAATCATTTGAGATCCTGTATTTATCATTCACTAAATTTCTACATGTATTTGAGTATGTACTTAATTATGGACATTTTATCTTATTAAATCCACGTGTGACTGTTACCTGCTTTAATCAGAGAGAGTGCAGCGAAAACTATTTGTCGGCTCTACTCAAGACTGTTCATTTTTTCCTGGTATGGGTATTGTACACCTGCCATTAGATCTATTCTTAAGGTTACTTAATCCTCCTCACCACAGCTAAATGGTCATTAATTCAAGTAACTAAATTTAGGCATGTTCTGCATCCAACAGTGACAGATGCACTGTTAAAATTCCTTGTATAACTACCAAACATTAAGTCATAAAGAGGACCGGACTGTTTCCAAATAAAGGGACTAAGAGCACTGGATTAAGAGCCCTAGAAACAAGACGATATTATAGACATAACATGTATGCTTATACTCAAAGGCATAGTTTTTCAGGTTTAATAAGGGAAACCACATGCTGTAAAAACATAGCATTAGTTTCTGTAGAGGAAACAGAAAAAATAAAATAGAGGAAAAAAAATCCAAATGACAAGAGTTTGCTACACAGCACAACGACAAAATTATAACTGAGGATTTAGAAAAGTACCGTCTATTCTATCATTGCCAGATTTTAGCAACTCCAGAGAGCACATTCAGCTTCATGTATTTGTACAAGTTATCATGGAAAGGTCAGCACCTTATTTGCACAAACACATTATTATGTAAAACTAAGTAGTTGAAGAGTTGTACATATTTAGTTCAAACCCTTTGCCATCTGTTGCATGTGTTTCATGCATTTTAATTATTTGGGAGACTTGAAAAAGCTCTACATTTAAAAATGCCTTCTGTCACCAAAGAATATCTCACAGTCCTATGATTTATTGTAATTTATTCAATAAACTAATAACTAGTGGGAACAGACTCACACTTGATTCGCTCTATACTTGCTACTTTAGGGGTTTCACTGAGGAATCTACAATCAACCTTAGCCTGCAAATATGACGAGCAAACTTGGTGATTTTTATGGAGACATAATTCTTATGGAGACATGCCTCCCCAGTCTCTACTGAACCTATACTACATATGTATTTAGTGTAAAAAAGTAAGTCATCAAATATTGAAGCAATAAGACAAAATGCCATTGGCCTATAAAATATTAAGATGGCAATGTCATCCACTAAATGCCCAGATGCTAGATGTTACCTAACAGATGTCCAAAGATATACTGTAACTAAGTTTACATATATATTACAGAGAATAATGTTTTAAGTTCTTGCCCAGTGTCCACTTGGCTATTTTCAAGTATAATTTAAAGAAACTACTATAGGTTTCAGATAGATAATCATTATATAAACCAAACTCAATAATATATTTTTTGCTTAAGAATAAACACTTGAGATTTTCAGAGGAACCTACCTGGTCAGGAAGCAGGAAGTTATACAAGTATGTCTCCCTGCTTTTCCTTGTAGGAAGGTTCAATTTCATTTTCCTCTAGCCTCCCTGTCTCACCCAGGGAGGAAGGGACAGACATAAGACACACATGTGATGGATACTGATCAGGAAAACTGGCTTGCACAAACAAGAGACTAATTGTAGGACATCAGAACACTTTCCCTCCCCGGGCAATTAGGCTCTACTCTATTATCAGTGAATCACAACCAGACCTCTCAGTCACTGACTATTTAGGAAGGAATCTTTAGGGAAGCCCAAGATGAGATAACAAAAACAAGGACAGTTGAAGAAATTCTAGTAGTTTCAGATTCTTATAGCTACAGCAGCCAGTAAACACAGCCTAACTCCAAACAAGGTAAAGATTAAATTTCTCATTTAAAGCCTATCTAATTCAGTGGACATTATGGGATTCAACCCTAAAATTACATAATGTGTTAAAATTAAAATCCCAGTCCAGAGAGATAAAAAGCATCAGAACCTGACTTAGCTATAACTCACAGTTTTGAACTGCTGGAGTAGAAATGTAAAATAATATTGACATATTAAAGCTCTCAGGGAAAATCTATACAATATTCAAAGAATGTAAGGTGAGATACAAATGCTAGGAAAGAATCAAAAGGGAGTGTTAGACGTTTTAAAACTTCCTCTGCAACAGAAAGAAATAATTTCCTGTACAGGCTCATCATAACTAAGGCATGCTCGATAAAAGGAGCTATGAACTTTAAGATATGTTATGACACCCCAAAATGAAAAACAAAAAGAAAAAAATGAATTTCAAAAGCTGAAATGATAACTAAGAATGGTAACACAATTACAGAAAACAAAAAGCAACAGCAAAGAAGGTAAGCACTATCACTTCTTGCAGGGAGCACAAAAAATGGTGGGTCCTTGAAGAGCTAAGTATACACCCACATATCACCCCTAAATGTCACTTCTGGGAACATACCCAAAGGAAGTAGAAGTGGAATAGCATCTTGCATGTGTCACATGCCTGTTACATCAGTTCTTGGGAAGCACAAGCTCCGGTCCAGCCTAAAGGACAGAGAACCTACCTCAACAGACAACAACAGAAATGAAATAGGAATGCTCGCAAGGTATTTTAAAGTTATTTTTAATCTTTTTTTCCTTTGGTTTCTTGAGACAGGGTTTTTCTGTACAGCCCTGGCTGTCCTGGAACTCACTTTGTAGACCAGGCTGGCCCCGAACTCAGAAATCAGCCTGCCTCTACCTCCCAAGTGCTGGGATTAAAGGTGTGCACCACCACCACTTTTACAATCCAGTCCTTATCCCCTCTTGGTCTGCCCTCCAACAGTTCCTCATCCCATTCTCCCCTTCCTCTTCCACCCCCCACTTCTCTAAGAGGATGTCCCCACCCCACTTCCATCCCACCTGGCCTCCCACTTCCTGGGGCCTCAAGTCTCTCGTGGGTTAGGTGCATCTAAGCATCTGTACAGAGTGAAATCGCATAATGGTCATTATAAAAACTTAACATATTAAGATGTAGAAATTCAAGTTATAAAGCTTTGGTATCAAATACAATTCTAAAAATTGTTGTACTATTCAAGATGCATATAAGAAAAGAGTATCGAACAAAGGAGGAGAGATGTAGAAGGTAAAGTTACTAACTCTGACAGATGTTACAGGTGTTGAGCAGCAGGAGTTCCCAGTGTCTGTGTATAATGTGGGGAAGGCAGACAGGTTCAGCATAAGCCTCAGGCTTGGGGAACTGGGTGGGTAAATATGGTGAAACATAATGAGAAACAGAGGAAGAATTTTTGGTTATGGGAACTTGGAATTCAATTCAACTACGGTGAAAGGTAACAAGGATAATGCATGCAGTAGACACACACACACAAGGGAACTTGAGCAAGTCAATTTTGCTAGTGTAAAGCTCAAAAAAAAAAAACTCCTTTATAAATTTTAGCTTTAAATACCAGTTGCAAATCTCGCCTGCCAGAGCACCCAAAATATCCCAGAGGTCACAGGAAAAAGGAGACGTTTCAGGGACCTAGTCTGCAACATTACTTGTATCCATAGCTGCTTCATGAATGCCAGAAAATGCTAGTATGCAAAATATGCTGTTCTGATCCATGTCTAGAATTACTGGGGCTTTTTTCAAAAAGTGTTTGCATCCTGGATGTGAGTTTTTCTACCTAGGAAGAAATGGTTTTGAGGTATATTAATAAAATATTTTTTCTCTTTAAAAAATGAAATATGAAACGGCACCAGCAAAAGAGAATCTCAAAGATATTTTCATACTCATTTGCCTAACAATATTATTAATAAGCCAAGAGATAGAAGTAATAGACATGTTCGCCATGTGATCAGAAGATATACATGGTTTTTGCAACAAGGAAATAATCTTTCAGTCTTACAAAGGGGAGAAATACTGACATGTGTTATACGATATAAATGAACCTTGAAGATATTATACTAAGTAAAATAAGAGAGAGACATGCAGAAATCCCAAACAATAAAGTTCTATTTACACTAGCTACCCAAAAGAGTTGAAGCCATAGAAAATAAAAATCAAGGTACCTGGGGCACTGAAGACTTTCAGAGTGCTAAAGGATTGATACTGTTGTGGGAAGTATGGGAAGTATATAACATTATTTGTTTGTATTGTTTGGCAAAGCTCACAAAGTTGCCTAGCACAAAGAACAAAACTTAAGTAAACAATGAGCTTTAGTTAATAATAACATGTAATTATTGGTTCATCAAGTATAACAAACTGCATCATTGCAGATGTAGTAAACTGCTGCTGTGTATATATGTCAGGGGAAGCACTCAATTTTTCTACAAGCTTAAAACTGTTCTACAAAATATAATCTGTTAATAAGAAAATATGTGCACTATTTTCTTGCCTTACACACTTCTCTTTTTTAAAGATAAAATGTTTCTATGGACTTTAATTTGCAATCCTCCTGCCTCTGTCTTCCAAGTGTTATGATTACAGGCATATATTATCACATTAAGTTAAATAAATGGCTTAGAGAAGTGCTAAAAGGATTCTGAGAAGATTAAAAAACAAAAACAAAACTGTAGGCTGGAATAGGCTAACTTCATGTTTGAAAAATGAGCTCTTGAAGGGGTATAAGGAAAAAAATCAAGACTGTTAGACCTGCATGAGTAGCTTCTTTCAAAGGTTGAAGTACTAGAGCCAAAACCACAGAGACGGGGTAGGGCAAAATGAAAGGCCAGCTTGAATTCCAGGCTAACGAGTCTAGATATTAACTACAGGTGATCTAAGGTACTAAAATAGCTTAAAATAAATCAATATGATGAACAAGCAGTTGTATGCAGCTCATTTTGGACTGGGAAGATAGTTCAATGCTATAATAAAATTAAGTATAGACTGATGGAGTAAGTACCTGAATTGGGTTGACAAGGAGAATAGAAATGATACAAATCCAGTCACAGAGCCAACAAACCCAGAAACCAGGAAGGAAAGTTAGCAGTGAGTCTAATTCCTGAAGCTAGGGGAAATGGAGGTAAATTTTCAAATGGTTTCAGGCATGTTGAGTTTCACCCATCTGGAAGACCTGCAAGGACAAATGTGCACTAGATACTGTGGTAATGTTGGATTTGAGCTCAGCTGTGAATCTAAATAGAAGGAAATAATCTGAAACCAGCCTCAAAAAGAAGTGTTTTGAAGGTCTGAAAATGATTTTATTCTTCTAGGAGAAAATATTCTACAGAGAAACAAAAGTGAGGCCAACTGAAAATGAGACATTCCAGTGAGAATCTGGACAGAGAAACGTACCAGGAAAGCACAGAGGCAAGTCCCACACACACATGCCAGTGTATTCACAGAAGGAACAACCAAACAGAAGAGGCCATCCCAAAAACTGAGGAAAACGTAATGCTCTCTTCCAAAAGATCGTAGAAAGGTTCCTCTTAATTCATACCCTGCCACCACATGCTTTTAAAACATTCTTTTATTTTCTTCTATACAAAAGATACTAGGCCTCCATGGACAATCTGTGGCAATTATATGTTACCATTTATTTACAATAAGTTTTTGGCATTTCATTCACTGACAAACAAAAATGAAAAAAAAGGATATATGACTTGAATCAAAAATAATAGTGAAAGGCTATCATCCACTAGTATGTCTTTATAGCAGGGAGGACATAAATTGCTTTCTTTAAAAAAAAAAAAAATCATGTCAGTAGCATCGGAAATGAGAATCCAGAACTTAATATCCTCGCAGAAAAAGGAAGCTGTATAGGGCCAGGCCGGCAGGATAACTGGACTAACATTTGAAATTCCCAATGCCCATATGTAACTACAGCTGTTCTACTTATCTAGCAAGCATCCACTCATGTTTCCACTCAATGACTGACTAGCTATGGTATATGGAGCATTAAAAAGACCAGAATGAAAAGCCACACCACTGCTTCCCAAGGCACTACTGTCATTATCTAAGACATGTTGGAATACTGTAAAAAGAGAAAGATAAATATTACTTATTCAAAGAAGCCTATTTTGCGTATCTGTCAGATGGAAAATGCTGCTGGCAAAGAAATCTAAGTCTGTTACACCTTCCTCTGAAATATGTGTGTTAAACCTTCCTCTGAGAATCCAGAAGAGGCTCTTTTACTATAAATAAGTCACTTCATTGATATTTCTTCATTTCTTCTAATCTATCCTGTGTGATTTAATTAGGTTAACTATGAGAACCAGTCAGTTTAATTACATCTTAATAGAAATTTCTTTTTTAAAAAATTGGAGTATTAAAAAGCATAAGCTAATAATCTAGTTAAAGTTAAATAGAACTCAGTATCATTTAGAATCCATGTCTCAGCAACTTTGGTAGGGGAACTGTGGTAATGTGTAATATATCAAATTGTAGAATTCAAGATTTGAAAGCTTTCAGGGAAGACAGAAAACCATCTGTCCGTGATGACCCTTCTGGAGAATTACACCAACTGCTGCACACCAAGTCTGAAACTGTGCTTTGGACCCAGCCTCTTAGAGGTTGGCAATCAGCAATTTCATCAATCATATAAGACCCAATTTTCAAAAGAAAATGTTTCAGGTATTGCAAAAAGATTCATTTCAACTTAAATGGCAATTACATGTGACTTACTTAGAAAACAACCTGAAATATTAAAAAAAGTAATAATAAAAATGGACAAGAAATACAATCGTTAAAACTTTACAAGGTGATCCTTTTGAATGCTATGAATTAACTAGGCTTGCCACTGATGATTAAAATTGATATGGGACAAATAATTTCATTTGTAGGTTATCTGTGGACAATACCACTATAGCATTTAAGAACTTGTTATTTTTTTGTTCCGAGTATAAAGCTAGTAATGTAGAATAAATGCAAATATAGGAAATTGAGAAATCCAACAATAATATAAATAAAAATGCCCATGTTCCCTAGTTAAGAAATCCTAGTTTGGTGGTGATGGTGGCAGCACATGACTTTAATCCCAGCACTTAGGAGGCAGAGGCAGACTGACTTTTGAGATAAGGGCCAGCCTGGTCTACAGAGCAAGTTGCAGGACAGCCAGGGCTTTACAGAGAAACCCTGTCTTCAAAACCCAAAGATCTATAAATACAAATAACTTTAAAAATACACAGCAAAAAGGCCAAGGAGATAACCCATTTTCTAAAGTATTTTTTGCTTATTAGGAAAAGGAATAAAAATATAATAAAGATTATAATCAAACTAGCAATGATTTTCATGAAAACTAATAAATTCTGACTTATATGTGAAAAAAAGATGTAACCATTTATTAAAACAAAATATTGTTAAAGGGTTATTTTAAATTAGATACTGACATGGAAGTTGTAAATTAGATTGTGAAGTTTAAAATTTGGATACTGAATTGTTAAAAATAATAGGAAACTTTTAAATGCTTCATACTAACAATAAATGTTATTTTCCTTAATATTAGAAAAGGGCATCACAGATTTTAAAAGTTTTTGAAACTAATGAAACAGAAAGGGATATTAATAAAACATGGAGATAAAGATTACTGAACAGGATACAGCACCTCCCGCCGAAGCATTCGTAAAGTCGGGGACACATCTATCTTGAATGGAAGCTCATGTTAAGTAAGGTGAAAACTGACTTCCTGTTTCCATTAGCCTCTGAGAGGATGCCCTAGAGAAAAGACTTCCCAAAGGGGGACAAAGTGAGATTTTAAACTTTACAGTAGTCTATACACCACAGTCTGTGTGTAAAATGCCACACCAAGAAGGAGGTGTCTATAGTAAAGAACAGCTGTAAGGGAAAATACATGAAAAGATACAGCATACAAGAGCAAGAAACCCGGCTGGAAACGGATACCACAGGGCTGCCTTGTCTGGGCTCACTGGGAGAGGATGCATGAAATCTGGCAGCCTTGATGCGCCGGATGGGCGTGGGAGGAGAATGGGTAAAGGGTCTCAGAGAGGGGGCACCAGGAGGGGGCAGCACTTAGCATGTAAATTAATTAATAAAAAAAATAAAGTTTTTAAAAAGGAGAGAAACCCTGGGCGGCATTTTAAACTGTTACTCTTTAGGGGGCTGGTGGTCTAGTGCAGCCTCCTAAGCTGCTAGAAGGGCACCTTCAAAAGCACCCGGCTCTGGCTAGACAACTGCATTTCTTCAACCTGAATGTTTGCGATCATAATTTCAAATACTACATGTATTTTATAGATCACACATTTTTATATTTTATATATACCTGTGATAGATGTATATATACTTTTTAAAATTGAGAACTGAATCTCACTAGGCTTCTCAATTCACAATACAGTGTTATTCTAACACACAGTAAGAGATTTTAATGGTGAGACTTTCTGTCACAAGGCTCCTCCTCAGAGTCTCTGTTCACTTCACTCAGTAATGTGTGCTGTACAGATTAAAAGATGAACTGCTCTTAGCTCTCATCTTTAAGGAGTTCACACTCTAGCATGAGAGAGTCTCATGTCCACAAGCAATTATGAGACTCATGAAAAACACTAATATAGGCTCTACATAGTGCTTCTTAAGAGCACACCGAAATGAGTTGCTGTGAAGACTTCTGGCCCTGGGGAAGTTGAGCATCTACACAGTGAAAGCAGAGAGCAGGTTTTCCAAGGAAGGCTTTAGCCAGCCAGCTGATAAGAACTTAAACGGTATTCATCCAGGATCTACTCTGACAGTTTCCATTTTCAAAGCCTATGGAACTTCAATTTGTTGCTAGTATTTTCACAATATAGAAAGCTCTTGTTCTGAAACAAAAGCTGGCTGGTACACCCATTTGGCATATGGAGAGCAGGGCCCATGAAAATGTTTCAAGTCAATACTGATGACATTAGTCCAAAATCAGACACAACCAAGTCATCATCACTGTGGAGATGAAAAGGAGCCATCTACCTTTAAAAGCCTTTTAAATATTTACTAGATCTAACACTACTAAGAAGGTAGCATTAATTCAAAGACTTGGGAAACAGCCCTGCTTTTTCCTCTCAATACTTATGCATTTAAAGTATCTTTAACGCATTTAGAGTCCTTTACAGAGCCGCTGACAAATCATTTCTCCAAACAGGCAAAGTGTTGAAACCAGAGTTTAAACAGAGTCAGCAGAGAAAGATAGAAGGGAGATGGCTTCTTACTTTTCCATCTCACATAAATACATCACTGAAACATTTGGCCTCTCCTTGATATAGGAACTAGATTTATTAACAACTAAAACATCTCATAATCAAATTCTGGCTAATTTTTTCTTTTGATGGCACAGAGATTTTTGTAAAATCAAAGAACCTGGTTTTTTCCGCTTAATACATTTAGTTTTTTGTATAATCACAGAACATATATGCTACATGTTTTTTGGGGAGCGGATCTCCTTGATCATTTTCCATTTAATTGTTTTTTCAGTTTTATAACCTCTGAAACCACTTGCTGATGCATTTGCATAGATTACTTTGAGGTCAATAAAATAATGTTAATCACATATGTTGCACTAGTATCTGCATATTGATGGTGTCTGACAGGATTCAGACTATACTCTTAGAACCACCACAGGGACCACAGGATGCAATGCTGAGATACTTTCCAGCTAAGACTCCCAAGGTGACTCTTCATTACTTGCCTTGAAGTCCTTTGGTCACTTGGCACTCCCTGGGAGGGGTTTCAACCAGGTTTTTCGGTGCTCCCAACAGAGATTTTGTTTCTCAGATGAAGACTGTTTGTTTGTTTGTTTGTTTGTTTTTTGTTTTTCTCCCAGTAATCAATCACACCTTCCCACTAATGAAAGGCTTGGTAAAGTCATCATTCCTCTTCTTACTAGCCCTAAAGCTTTCTTGTCAGGCATCTCCTGATACCAAAACCAAAATTGTGTGCATTATCAGTTTGTTGTTCTAATCATATCTTTAATACTTCATTTAAACTAGATCAGAAAATTAAGAGTTGTCTGATATGTATAATGATATTTGTGCTTCATCTATATCTACCCATCCATGCTAGTTTTAATTTATGATAAAAAGAAATGAAGTTCTTCTGCTTACCTGAAATAGTTATCAATACGGAATAGAAACTGTAGGCACACAATAGTAATTGATGTTTTCAATAATAGAAATATGAGAGTTAACAAGATTGTGCCCTCATCACCCACAAACTACTGTCCGGTCTGATCAAAAGTACTCAATACCAAAGTAAACTTAGAGACAAAAATAACTCAAAGTCAAGCAATTTAATTTATTCAAGGCATTAAGAAGTCTATTATCATAGGCATCAGAACTGTTTATGTTAACAGGATGATAAATTCTGCTTGATATGACAGATTTTTTTTTCATTGCTTAAAAAGTTAGGAAGGGGAAAAAAATAAAGACATGAGGTTTTTGAAAACTACTTTTATTGAGTGTGGGTGGGCTAATGTTGCCTTTAACCTGACTGCATTAAAAAAGATCTACAGTAGGAAATTATGCCCTTAGATTGGATGTGATGCAATGTCCATGGAGAAAGCATCACCCTGCAATGCGCACCACCCGAGGTTTGGACCCAGTCAGAACAGAAGCGGGGAAGGAAAGTCCCACAGCACATCATCTGTCTTTCTGCTTCCTGACCACTGTAAGGTGAGCTACTTCCCTGAGCCATTCCAAGGCTGAAACCTCTGGAAGCAGGAGTTACAATGAACACCTCCCCCCTCCACACACACCTCTTATGGTGTAGTTTTTCTGGTGTCTTGTCATTTATGTAACACAATGAGCCAAAAATGTTTGCTACCTGTAGTCACATTCATGAATTATGGAGCCTAATGAATAAACAACTTGAATACTAACGTAAGAGAAAGCAAAATCATTTAACAGCTTAATTATCAAAGTGTTTCCAAAGGTATGATTGAAGATAGATTAATTTTTATACTAAAACCAGCTTTTAAAAGTAATTCTTTTGGGGCTAGAGAGATAGGCTCAGGGGTTAAGAGCACTGGCTGCTCTTCCAGAGGTCCTGAGTTCAATTCCCAGCAACCACATGGTGGCTCACAACCATCTGTAATGGGACTTGATGACCTCTTCTGGTGTGTCTGAAGATAGCTACAATGTACTCAAACACATAAAATAAATAAATCTTTAAAAAAATAATTCTTTTGCTTCCCCCTTTGACAATAATTATGATACATACATGAATCTAGGTTAGAACATAATATTTATAGAAAGCATAATACTTATAGAAGTAGCTACAATATAACACTCAGTTTCATGGCTAAGTGTATGAAAATGACAATTTTTTTTTAATTTCCTGGTTTGCACTTAAAAGGCAAACTCTTTCCTGGTCCAATAACACAGGTTCCTAGTCTTTATTAGGTTTGAGTATAAAACCAGAGAACCCTCTACAGACGAATTCTTATAATTCTGTTACATAATATTATTGTGTAAATCAGGGCTCCCTAAAAAATAATGATCATAACTGTACAATTTATAACAAGATTCTTTAAATGTTTAAATGTAGAGTAGATGATTAAAAACCTAACATGTTGCCTATATATGTGGTTATCAAAGAATCTGTTTTATGAGCTATTTATGATATACTGAGAAATTGGGGGAAAGACACTGAGCAGAATATTATCCCATTTAAAAAGATTTATTTGTTTTTGTTTTATGTGTATGAGTGTTCTACTTGCACATATGTAAGTATATCACATGCACACCTAGTGCCAGCAGAGTCCAGAAAAGGGCATCAGAGCCCCAGAATTTGGAGCTACAAAGTTGTGAGATGTTGTAAGCTGCTAAGTGGATACTGGGGACTGAGCCTGGATCCTCTGGAAAAGCAACAAGGGTTTTTAACCAAAGACATCTTTCTAGCCCCCTATAGTCCCATTTTTTAAAAAAATCAAATCAAATGCAAAAAGGCTTGAAAACATACGTACTAAAATGTAACTATAATTATTCACTTCATAAAATTGTTGATGTCTCTAATTCTGTCAAAATTTTTCTCTACATTTCCTAATTTAAAATTTTTATTATATGGATTTGTATATTTGGGAGGCTGTGTGGGAACCACAGCACACACATGAGGTCAGAGGATAACTTTCAAGATGTTGGTCTTTTCCTTCTATGTGAGTTCCAGTGATCTAACTCATGTTCTCAGGCTTGGCAGCAAGCACCTTCACCCACTGTGCCATGTTGCTGGTCCTATCTTTCTAATTTTTCTAATACATATTCATTTTTCTATTTATGTGATATGCTGTACTATTTAGTAGGAACTGCATATAAAAGATAGAATGTTCCTATATAGAATTATTACTTTTAGAAAGAAAATGTAGGAATAATGTGCATTTCTTATGTAAGATAGTGAGGTTTCTGCTGCTGCGGCTCACCTTGCACCCTATGCTGGGTTTACATCCACAGCTACTTACCAGTCCCAATCACTGTTTTGGAAATAAATTTCCTATCACCACTGTAATTTCCATACTCACATCTCTCTTCTGATGAATTCATAACTGAGTGAAATCTCCATTTTCTTTTCTCTCTCGTGCAGTGCTTTTACTAGCAAAGAACTATTCTTGCTGATAAAAAGGACACGCTTAACAAATACTTTAGCCTAATGACTCCACCTAAGATGACTTGTCCTTCAAAAGAAAGCTTGAAGACAGAAGCCCAAAAGAAAGGAGAAAGTTCAGAAAGAACCAAACCCCAGAGGCTGTGAATCTGGGCTGGGAGAGGAGAGGAATGGGGAGGGAAGCATGAATCTGTTCTTCCTGGTGGTCCTTTGGTGTCCTTTAGTCAGAGTGGAAAGGCAATTCCAAGGTAAGCAGGCAACATCGAGCTGCTCTATGTAATGCTCACTGTGAGAAGTATAGTTTCCTCTGATTACTGAGTAAGATTTTTAAGGGAGAGTTTTGTTTTTACCCACTAATTGTACACAAAAGAGCCCACTGCCAGGAAGAAAATAAAGTTACATGACAATATCCACCAAACTTCCTTATTCAAACTCTCTGGGTTGTGTGTGTGTGTGTGTGTGTGTGTGTGTGTGTCTGTGTGTGTGTGTGTCTGTGTGTGTCTGTGTGTGTCTGTGTGTGTGTGTGTGTGTATTTGCACATGTGTCTTGGTGCCCAAAGATACAAGAACAAGACTTACGATACCCTAGAGCTGTAGTTACAAGCAGATGGTTGTGAACTGCCCAACAAGGATGCTGGAAACCAAGGGTCCTCTGTAAGAAAGCCAAGCCCTCTTAACTCTCAGCTATCTCTGCAGACCCAGGAACCCATTTTTAAAACACAATCCTTTTAAATATAATGTAACCACAGTAATATTCTTTATTAAAAAAAAAAACATATCTCAATGACGACTTGCCTAGCATGAACAAGATCCAGGCTTCACACTGAGAGATTGTGTCTCCTAGAAATTATAGGGAAGATACATTAATAAGACTTCAATAATATGGCTGCCCAAATAATATCAAAACAGTGATAGTATCAACAGATATGATGTAAAATAGGAAATTATCAATGAGTCCCATTCCTAGATAAAGAACTAAAAGCACTAAGGGCAACTGACAATTGAGGGAAAGACAGTTTCCTCCAGGGCTGAGCCCCTAACTCATTATTCACAACCAAGTTGATTAGTCCTGAAATCATATACACCCAAGCCATACTAAATGAACTCAGCAAGTTTTATTGATTGTTTATTTGTGCATATTTATGTATATGTAACAATAATGGAGAATATAAAGGTGATCAATTTGAGAAGGAGTAGGAAGGAACATAGGAGTGGTTAGAGAGGGAAGGGGGAAGTAAGATAATTATATTTTCACTTTAATTTTTTAAATAAATAATTTTTACAAATCCCGGCCTCAGTTCTCAGTTGTTAACATCTTTGGCCATGGTTGGTGGGGAATAAGGAGTGAAATCAGAATGTGCAGAGGGGCAGAGAGAGAAAGAGGATACAGGAGAGAAGTGGGAGGAGAGGAAACAGGCTGATGAGAGGCCTGAGCATAGGATGGGAGAACCCAGAGATAGTGCTTAGCTGTTGGTTGGTAAGAGACAAGCATTTTATGCACAAGATGTTTATTCATAATCTATAAATAAAATATAAAAAATTATAGTATTTCATCAGACTTTAAATCTGATACTTATATAGAAAAGTATCAAATTTCCTTTTTCTTCTCCTTAAAAAGTAAAAATAGACACATGAAGAGAAGGAAAACTAAACTTTATACTGACTCATTTACTTAAAATTGGTCACTTCAGTGCAAAACTACACCAATCACAATAACCAGCCGCACATAATCTTCCCTCAGAGTGCTTTTGTACCTGGAATGAAATAAATAAGTAAAATAAATAAAAGCATAGAAAATAACCTCAGTAGAATACATAGAATAATAAATACCAAACAGTAAAACAAAACCTAAGTTTTCTTTGCTCCTCTAAACTGATGTTTCTTTATAAAATCTATTTCCATATACACTCAAATGAAGTTCAGGTGATACAAATGCAAATCTTTCTGCTTACATGAAAACCTTTTCACCATAGGTGAGCGGTTTTACTGAAAAGAGACTGTGAGCAGTGTGCTCTCCAAACATTGATTTTGAGGGACGACATGACACTGCACCATCCTTGACTCAATGGAAAGTGCCAAAGATTGATGGCAGTATCTAAGAAAGCCACAAGAAGAGGCCAACGTGTTCAAACTATTTGCAGAGCAAAGAACATCAAAGAGAGAGAGAGAGAGAGAGAGAGAGAGAGAGAGAGAGAGAGAGAGAAAGAGAGAGAGAGAGACATGATTAGACAAATGCTTCCAAATAATTAGATTAAGTAACAGGCTACTTGGAATCCAATCAAGAAGTCAGAAAATAATTCAGACCAAAGATAATTTTTTTTCATCAGCTTAAATGGCACTATTGTTAATTTTTCATAATATTTTAAATTTTTGGTATTTAAAATCAACAAATTTAAATATAGTCAACTTTTTCAAAATAGTCATATGGAAACCGACTACCACAGAAGCTTCCTAAATTACATATGCATAAGCATGAAAAAACAAAAACAAAATGGAGTTATTCTATTACAGGGCAACAATGCATAACCACAAGATAAATATAAAAAGCCCAGCGGCAGGAATGCATTACATCTTTTGGAGCTTTGGCATTTGAAGTCTCCTAGACCTTGTCCACTTCAAATGTTACAGGTTATTGCAATTGCTTTGGTTATCCTCCAGATCCTGACAGTAAGATCCTATTGTTGAAGATACCAACACATACTGGAGCCATAGCTCATGGTGAAAGCAAGATGATATGGACCTGGAAGCTTCATCCCTTCTGACAAGTTTTCAAGGTGCTTGAAAATATTGCACAGGCACCAGATTAGAAAACTAATCATTAGTCATTCAGATCTCTAAACCCTGCAAGCTACAAACATGACTGACCCAGCAAGATGGGCCAACTGATAATTACAGGAACACCACTGGAATAACTAACCATTTTCTGATTGTATTTAAGTCATGCTCCACAAGACAAAAGACAAAACTGGTACTTCTATAGGGTCAGGGGCCTATGTCTAGACAGGTTACATACCTTAGGGAAGAACCTGTGGCTATTGTTCTACTAAATAGACAAAGTAGTATTCAATTCCAAATAAATGTGTTCAAATCATTATATTCACAGATTGGTGCAACTCTCACTTGAGAAATCTCTTTGCTGTAGATGATAAGAGGCCCACAAATGATCAAGATACAGAGAAGAGACTTCAGAATTCATGGCCCTAACTGGAACATCTATATTATTATATCATTGCTCCCTAGACTCAGGGATCACTGGGAAGAGGGGGCAAAAAGACTGTAAGTGGCAGAAGTTGCAAGTGACTGATTACAAGGAAACACTGTGTCTGGGCACAGCAGGGCAGCGGCACACATGAACTCACAGTGGTTGTGACAGCATACACAAAACCTGTGCAAGACATCACAAGAGCAAATGTCACACAGCACCAATGCTAGCCATAAAGCTATTAGCTACTGTTGGCTTCTAGGAGAAGAAAATAACAGTTTTCTCTAAAAGTATAGGCCCTGGAAAAGTTGACCACACTCTGTGGAAGACCACACATAAGCACAAATTGTACTTGAGAGGTTAAAAAGAAAAAAAGAAAGTGAGGGAGAAAAGTTGGAGGGTTTGGAAGGAGGTTTGGATCTAAGAAGAACCAGAAGGAAAGAAGATTATGATCAAAACACGCACAAAACTCTCAAAGAACTAGTAAGTTCACAAAAAGACTCACAACTAGTTAGATAGATAACACAGACATGTTGCCCAGATCCTCATGCATGAAAGCCTTTCCCAGTAATTTACCCAGGATCACAAGAGACCACAAAACTCCACTTGCTAAATTACATGTTCTCTGCTCTCATTCAAGCATTCATGTAAACATATTCATGCTGGATGTCAATCATGGTACTGCTAATACTTACAGGCCATGTGGATAAACAAGAAGAAAACTGGCAGTAAGATTCCAAATGTGAATCTTGGGAGCAATGATATAGAATCCAAGTGACAAAAACTTCTAAAACTTTAAGTTATCTAAAAAGTTCAATTTGAAAGATATTATTATCATCTTAATTCTAATATCTGAAAGCAATAAAACTTAACTAATCTCAGATTCAGATTTTCTTACACCTGTAAAATTTGTATATATCTTATAAGAAATGATGAAAAACTGCTACCAACAGGACACTCAAAAAACTCTGGAAGCTCCACTACTGTGAAAAGAATCACTTCTCACTGTGCAAAGTAGTCACTCTATAAAAATATTATTACACCCATGTAATATTTCTATTAAGATGAGATTAGCACAAGACTTTTAAAAATAGGTTTGATAGAAATAATACAGCAAACCCTAAATGTTCAACATCTAATTTTTTTTTAAAGTCTGAAGATCCACACATTCAACAATAAGAAGTTTCCCTGAGGCACAAAGTTAAATGCACTTGGTAGAAGCTGGAGTGTAGGAAGCCTATCCTTTGGTCTCTGCAAAATCCCCACCAGCCCTATCTCTGCATTTAGTGTACTTTGCTGTTCCTTGCTTTGCTCACATTTTATAAAGGGCAGCCAGAAGAGGTACCATACTCCTTTAAGCCAAGCAGCTTGCAGTAGCATGCAGCCAACTATAGCTATAAATGAAACACAAACTCTTGAACTGATTTAAATCTAATGGAATTTAAACATTATGGGATTTTTTTGAGACGTTAGTTTTATTTTATGTAGTGGTTAGGCTGAGGAGAGCGGCCTCCATAGGTTCCTAGGTTTGGCTCCCAGGCAGACGATTTAGAAAGGGTTGAGAAGTGTGATCTTTTTGGAAGAAAAGTGGATCACTGAGATGGTCTCTCCAGCTCCCCCTCTTCTCTCTTCTCTTTTCTCCCCTCTTCTCTCCTCTGTCCCTCCATCTCTGCCTTCCTCTCTCTGCCTGGATCATATGTGAGCTCTCAGCTACTGTTCTAGCATCTAGCACCATGCCTGTGTGCATGCAGTTATGCCTCTGGCCACAGTGTTTGTGGACTAACGCTATGAAACTGTAAGCAAGACTCCAATTAAGTGCTCCATTCTATATAAATTTCCTTACTCGTGGTGTCTCTTCATAGCATTAAAATACTAACTAAGACATACTGTTTCCTTTTGTAGCTCGACAGCATGGCTCTCAGGCATGAATATCATAGATGATAGTATCACACTAAAATATCATACAAAATAAATGTATGTATGTTTGTATGCATGAATGCTTCCATTGTACTTCCATATCTAGCTTCCTGTTCTCCAGGCAGTCACTTGAATTGGAACTATTAGATCTTATATGTGAACATGGTGACTTGGCATGTGAATTGCAGAGATTATCAATAACATTATATAGCCTGATGCTTCAAACAGCAGGTGTTTAAATGTCATTTAGGAGACACTTAACTATTTTATTTTATTAAGGGTGTCTCTACACCCTGGCTCTGTATCATCCACGATACTTTGCAACTGTCCCTGTTTCCTACTGAATCTTTGCAACTAGCCCTGTTTCCTAAGTTGGCAAAGATGATGATGGATCTTGAGCTCACTTTCTATTTTCAATTCAGTTTCATAATAAAAGTAACTATCGTTTCCTATCTATTGTTACTTTTAAGTCCTAGTATCGATTCTATATAAGAGAACAGTCTAGAGAAAAAACAGGGATGCAGTTAAACTGTTCAAGGTGACTAGACAGAGGATACCTTTTGTGCTGATGCAAGCAGGCTCTCTGCTTAATTTATAGACAATCCTCACATGTTTTTAAAGACTATAATTTGAAAAGCCATTAAATATGAAAAATTCATACCAAATTCTTATATACCAAGGATTGTGTTATATGTACAATTTTTTTTTAGCCAGCATTTGGGAGGCAGAGGCAGAGGCAGGTAGATTTCTGAGTTCGAGGCCAGCCTGGTCTACAGAGTGAGTTCCAGGACAGTCATGGCTACACAGAGAAACCCTCTCTTGAAAAAACAAAACAAAACAAAACAAAACAAAACAAAAAACAAACAAAAACAAAGAACAAAATTAAAAAAAAACTGTCTTCTCAAAAAAATGATTTTGTTAAAATTATGACTCAGATGGATCCTATTGTAAAATGCTTGTTATGTAGTAGCATATTTAATTGCAAAAATCATCAAAGTCATTTAATTATGGTAACTTTATTAAGCAACACATGGAGAACATGGCAGATATGATATGACCTGGAAAAAAAGCAGGGGAGATATTTATAAACTCAGTTGATCTCAACAGACTTGAGCCATAAATTAAATAAACTGGGAAAAATCTATAGAAAAAAGTCAGGAGAGCAGACGTGCTAATTAAACGTGTACTTTGGCAATGAAGGTTAGCAGGGATGATATAAACACAGTGCAGCTGCCACTGTTGTTCGAGGTATTGATGATGAACACAATGTTACTGGAGAACAGGCTTCTTCATACCACTAAAAGACAAAACTCAAATACAATGTTTAGCTGAGCCACAGAAAGCATATATTTAAGTAAAGGCCAAATGTTAAAGGACTTTATGACTTGAGGCATATTAACAAGTCATTTACTGTATCAAAAACAAAATTTGTGGCAGAACCTGAGAGTGAAAACAGTCTAATGGACTTAAGACATTAGTGGATTTAACCACTTGTTTAATGAGTTAAGTAAGTGTCTTCAGAGTGAAAACCAACTTATTGATACAACGTTTCAAATAGTAACAGAACTCCAAACCAAAGGTGTTCCAAGTGAAACCCAAACTATTTTATGCATTTCAACATGTTTGCTTAAATAATATAGAGCCTTGCTTTTTGAAGTTGACAGGGGATTTTGCAAACAGGTTTCAAATTTTCAGAAAATTAATCCATGTTTTGGTATACATGTGCCTCTTACTTTCAGTAAACACAAATGTGTTATCTGCACAAGAGTGCATGTTGTCTCTTGTAGAGGTCAGAAGGTAACTCAGAGGGGTCAGATCTTAGCTCTCTCCTTTTGCCATGTGGGTTCTAGGGATGAAACTCAGGGCTTAAGGGTTGGTAGTAAACAGCCTGACTCATCTTACTGGTCCAAAATATTGTGCTGGTAAGTTTGTTTTCACCTTGAAGATGCGTGTTTAACTCATTCAAACAAGTGGCTAAATATTAATGTATCGATTCATCACCATTGTGGGAGATGAGCTCATGTACAGAGCAGAAGATAACTTGGCAAAGTTGAATCCTGACACTTTAGCCCCAATTTCCAAATGGAATTCATAGAACTATATTCTTCAACAACAACAAAATGAACATCTCTCTTTATTAGTCCTTCACAGGTCCTACCTTCCAGATACAAATCTCTATTTCTAGTGGAAGGTAACATGAAAACTATACACATTTACAATAAATCTTTCAGAAGCCCAAACTTTCCATGAGAATTCTAACAGAGAATTTAAATTTAAGAAAGTACAATGGAAATATTGTATGTAGTTTTCAATTACAAATTTAGTAAATATTAAATATTGAAAAGATTAATTTTGAAAATGTAAAAAGGAGTTAAACTTCACCCTGGATTTCTAAGTATTCCTGTTATCAAACTCTGTTACCTGGGAATCTATTGCTAAGAAAACATTAGAAACTGGAATGTCTAAAATTCTCTAGTAAACATTTTTAACCTACTATTAATAATTGCACATAGAGTAAACACAAGTAAACAAGTCAATTTTTCCTCAAAGATTTACTTTTGACATCTATGAGAAATGAACACATAATTAAATTAACAGTGTTTCTGAACACCAACTCTGAAGTGGGTCATCAACAAAAACTAAGCATGACATCAACTAACGTTTACTTGTATCTAACACAATGTGGAAGGAAACCATGGAAAGCTGGAGAACACTACAGCCAGGAGACAAGGCAAAGACTCAAGACAAACTGTAATTATCTTTAGTGAAAATAAAGCTGTAGAAACTGAGCTGCAAGCTGCGATACCGGATGACTAAACATATGAGCCCTGTGAGAACTGTGTGGAAATGAGAAGTATTCTGTAGGCAAAAGTGAGGCCATACAGTGGGCAGTGCTCCCATACTTCAGAGCCACTAAAGCTGTGCTCACACAAAGAACACATCGGTATGGGTGTCTCTCCCTGCTCTCAACTGTCTTCATCAACAAAACATGTAGGCTATTTCTAAAGGTCACTGAACAAATAGGAACTGTTTTCTAGTATAAAAATAAAAACATCCAACTGTTTAACAATATTATAGGACTAGGATACAGCGCAGTGGCAAACCACTTGCCTAGTGAACATGAAGTTCTCAGTTCCATCCACAGTATTACAAAAATACAGAACTTAATGTACTTCAATTACTTGGTCCGTGGCTCTACCGTAATATCTATGAAGATGCATCCTAGCCCAGGACCTGTCTTCTTGCATTCAGTACCTAATCCCAATACCAAACAAGGGAAAGCATGGGGGTGCCACCTATTAGCTGAGGGGATAAAAATTGAATGAAGGTGCAGTAAAACATAAAAAATAAGTGAATGAAGCAAAACATGTCAAAAGAAAGACTGGGCCAAAAGACTAAGAAAACTCTATGGTGAGCAGGCCGAAAATCCTATTAGGATGTTAAAATTCAGTAAGTACTTTTATTAAAAATGTAACTTATAACAAGCAGTGATGTCAGTCCAGGCTTTAAGAAAATGGGAAAAGTGTATAATATATCATTTGCAATAACTACATCTTCATACAACAATTATTTCGGTTTTGATTATTCCTTGAAGATTAAAAAAAGTCTGTTTTTATATATATCCCAATTACTTAAGGCACTCATAAATTGCCATGCATACAAAAAAAGCAATTTTAGCTAATGACATTCATAAATACATATGTATATATTCAAGCACTAGGATTTTTTTCTAAAACATCCTTAAAAATATGAGTTTCTAGAAATGAAAGATACAAAAAGCATAAAGTTTAGATAAAATGAGGAGGGGGTATTGTGCAGTGTACAATCCATCCATTTTCTCATCTATATAGTTTTCCAACATCAATTCATTATCTTGTTTATAAGATAGTTTCAATTACATATTTAATTCTAGGTGAATTTGTTAACTTTTCTAGAAAAATAATTTTAGATATGCAAAAAAATCATAAATCTACGTGATTATGGAAACGGCTTATTTCACAGTGGCCTCAACCAAGGCTTCACATTTTAAAGTGTGCATGAACTTAGATACTATTCAGTGATCACATTAAGGGGGAAAAAAGGTAAAAAATGTTTTTACCAAACTGGAATTTCTTGCATTGGTTTTTCTTTCCTTCACACAAGTGGTCATTGAACACAAATTCCACACATATTAGACACTGTAAAAATGTTCACATTAAACAAAATTATCACAGTGTTGTAAAATGTCAGCCTCACTTAAGAATCCTGCTAGTCGGTGATTTCACTATTTTATCAAGCATGTGAAATGCTATCTTCAAACTGAATGTTGCTGCTAGGTGGCTACACAAACTCTGCTTGCTTAAAGACAGGATTATCAGGAAATAGGAGTCTCTTTGACAAAGTAATGTAAAGCGTTTCCCAGAATATCTCCCAGAACAGCCCAGACTCTTGATAAATCCCTCGAACAGTGTGAAAACAAGTGCCCTTTCAAGGAAAACTACCTAGTGATTAATTACTGAAAGTGTACAAGACCAGCTCCTAAAGACAAGGTTACACTGCCATGAGAATAACGTGATTCCTACGAGTTACTGTGCAAGCTTCTCCCTCATCAAATTCATAGTCTGGCTACTTTCAAAGGATGTAGGGATTCAAACAAATAGAGAAGGAAGGAAGGAAGGAGGAAAAGAAGGGAGGAGTTGTACTAATTTATTTATAATGCTATAGTAGTCTGCCAGAGACACTTTCGGACATTTTGTATGTATGTTATATGTACCCACCCTAAGGATCGCTCAATTTATGCTTCTATAATCCTTACTATATAAACATTCTGAGTATTATTATAACCCACAAGTGAATATAAAATGGACTTGTGAAATATGAATTTCAGATACTCTTTATGCATAACAATAAAGTTCTCTATTTTATAAAAACATATTTATAAATACACAAGCATTTTAGTGAAGCTCTGATCAATTCCAAATTTATCATGAATTTAGCAGGTAGAAGATGCAAGTTTTGGAAGTGGCAGCAGTTGCCAATATCACATTATGTTACTGACATCAGACTTTTAAAACCATTAGTTTTCTTAGTAAGATAACGTGTGTGGCTGATGCATCACAATGTTATACGACAGAGCTCTTTGGAAACATTGAGGCATGCTACAGCCATTTGCCAGCAAGATACACCAGTTCCCTTCTTCACAGGAGGATGCCAATGAGCATGGACGGGTGGTAGAACAGGAAGAAAATGACTTGGGGGGTCCTCCGCAGTTGCCCAGGTGATAAGAAAGCTCTAAGCTGAAAAACCTGTGATCCCTAAGCAGCAGCAGAGACATGGAGAGATTCCAGCCAGCTTCACAGCACCTGCAGTAAGTTCTGATTGGTGGAATCACAGCACACCCTGGTGACAAAAACATGCTACCTCTGGCAGGCCTGGAGCTCCGCAAAAGGCAAAGCAGAGCGAGCTTGCACAAGACTTCTTCAATCTCCCTGAGAAGAAACAAGACAGTGAATAGGAAAACCAAAGCAAGGATGTGACACAAGCAAGTATGCAACATAAATGCGATGGTTCTGAAGCCAGCCAGCTGTTACTTCCCAGCAGCATGGTCTTGGGGGTGCTTTTAGGTTGTTTATAACTCAATTTCACATTAAAAGTATCTTTAAGAATCAAAGAAAATACTTGAATCATGCTTGGTACAGAGCCTAGTAGACAGAAAGAACTATACAGACTCGTTATGCAAATGAATGGATGAGGCTAATGTAAAGAGAGAATTAAGCTAAAAGGAAGACTTTCTATTTAAAATGAGTAATATTTAAAAATATTCTGTTTAGGGCATGGGATGTGTCCTCTAGCATGCTTTTTACATACAAAATCCCTTTCCGATTTTATAACAAAATTGTCTCCTTTTACAAACAAATATTGAGCCCAAAACAAAATTAATAAGTGCAGCTCACCAGGAGAGAGCATATCTAACTTTTCGAGGAGGAGGAGAGGGAGGGAGGAAAGGTGAGGGACAGGAAAGGATGTGGAATGGTATAGCCAGGACTCAGACCTGATGTCACTAACCGCAGACTTAGTGGGCTACAGACACTGCCTTTACTCCTCTGGTGTTGTTTATGATAAGGCACCATCTACTTTAGACAGGGCTATCCTCCAATTTGCCAAAGATGTAGCCAAGGATAATCTTGAAGCTCAGTCCTCCTGCTCCTGCCTCCTAAGTGCTGGAATTACAGACCTTAGCCACCATGCTTGATGTATACAGAGCTGGGGTCCAAAAGCGAAAACTTCCTAAATGCTAGACAAGAGCTCCTCCCAATTAAGCTGCATCCCCAGGCTCTTGTGCTATTTCATGGTTGAGGAACCTGAAGTATCTCAGCTAAAGTCCTGGCCAAGGCTCACGGATTAATAGAGAAGTAAATTTTCTAGTGTACTGGGAAAATGTTATATGTCTCTGTCCCATACAACTCAATAGATATAAAATTCCATGGTCACTGGGAATCATCTCTGGAACCACAGTCTTTTAATTAGTAAAAACAAAACAAAACTCCCTACCCACAACACATCCCCAATACTAACTAAACTGAGGAAAAGCACTCTTCTTTCTGTGGTAGAAAGTAGCAAGGTTGGTTGTCCATTCAAGGAAAGCATGCTAAAGTGTCTTTGTTTCTCCAACACAGAAGGGAGGTGAATGAGAAGTCCCAGGTAAATACAGGAGCCCACTAGCTCCCTATCCCCGCTAAGACTGTTGGTGACTGATGAAAAGAACTTTCTAAGGGTGCATTCCATTTGACCATGCCCGGGCTGGAAAGGAGAGAAAAGGCAGGCAGCTCCCCATCAAAGGTTTGTGGAAGTCATCTCTTAGCAACTGGAGCAAAGGTCATGCAGGTACTAACTAACCACCCTCTGCAGCAGAAAAGCAGACATTTTATACCAGCAGTGAAAAGATGAAGGAATACTGAAAAGACAACAAGTATCACAAGGCACATTAACAACTCTAGCATAGGGTCTCAGCACTGCACACAAATGAATGTACTTCTTTCTGGATGAACTGAATATCTAGATTAAATTCCATACTACGTCAAGAGAAAAACATTATTTTTGGCTGGTCTTGTTGACTATGTTTTCAGGCACTTGCTTACACAACTCATAAAACAAAATGCCTATTTAAATTTCACAGGCTTCCATTTTAATGTCTTTTGTAGATATTGGAATATAAACAGTAGTTTTTCCTTCCAAACAACAAATGCATGTGCAAGACATAGCATATTCCTCTATTACAAAATGCTTTTCTTCTTCTTTGTAGATTTTCTTTTATATATGATAGAATCTCTGAATAATACAGCCTTAGATTAAATAACAGTATTAACACAGTAACTATCAATAGAACAAAGACACAAAGTAATAAGTAACTACCTCATGCCATCCTAACATTTTTTTTCATTTCCATATAAAATATATTTAAGTATGGACATTCTATTAAAATCTAGTAATAGTTTAAATATTAACATCCTCTATTCATCATAAATGGTTTTGCAGATCATTAACAGTATCAAATATTTTCTTGCTTGCTTGATATTAGTGGAAAAAACTTTTTTTTTTTTGAAGAGAAATAAAGGATGTTTCTTATTTGTTCTGAAAAGTACAGTATTCATATTTACTTCAAAATATCAAAAAGTACCATTTTAATCTATATTGATGAATAATAAATATATATGATGGTATATACTTTTAAAATAATATATTAATAGTTCAATATAAATATAGTAAACATACTTAAGGGTTTTAATACACATATACATTATGAAATATTACTATAACCAAGCTAGCTAGCATAACCACACTTTGCACTAAATTTTTGTGTAGATACACACTGAAAAGACATGGGCTGGAGATATAGCTTCCCTAGCACCCAGAGGCCTTGGCTTTGATCCTCACCCAAGGGCAAGGTGGGGAGATATGTAAATTCTCTTAGCAAATTTTCAGTAAATAATGCAGTGTTATTAGCTACAACTGCCACATTAGTTATGCCTAACAAAGTATTTGCCTAACACAATTTCCAGAAAGAAGGCTTTATTTTGGGCTCAAGGTATCTGTCTGCTCATTATGGTAGGATGTGGTGAAGAAGGGCAGTCACATGCATCACAGCAGTGAAGGAGCAGGCAAAGGACTGTCAAAGACACATCACAGCCAGAGGTGTGTTTACTAAGCCATCAAATCCAGTCAGGTTGTAAAACGAAGGCTATCATAGTCACTTCATTGTAGCATACTAATTAAGTAATTATTAAAAACCCATTCTGTTTCCCTTTGTGATATAATTTTCTGTAGAGGGTGTTTGTTTCCCTTCTAATTTGTATAACAGCCATAGACTTTTAGTTCCTACTTCCCAGGAGGTTTATAAAATTATTACTCATAGTAATCAATTTTGAAATAATAATTTAACTTTCATTACATACAAAAGTTCTACAGTTTCATTGAGTAAATCAAATTGAGCCTGCTCTAAGTTTTTCTTATGTTGTACGGAATTGCAGTTTTCAGACTAGCCAAGAATGATTTTTTTATAAAGTAACAGCTTTGACCAGAGTTATTTCACCAAGAGTGTAAGTGCCAAGAAAGAATGACTCTGCACATCTTGTTTATGCAAGTGAGTAACCACCATCTGCCAGCACTCTGCCGGCACAAACTGATCACTTATGTATGCCAACAAAGGATGACACTGGAATATACACCAAATCACGTAAAAAACAGATGTATGAGCCTATCAATCATACTAGATGAAATGCCCTCACCTGGATTTATAAAAGGAGTAGGCTAAGACCAAATGACATGTGACACTACTCCTAGTGAGATGCTGTCTTAGTTAATATTGCTGTGATATTATACCACCACCAAGGCAACTTTTAGAAAGATGGATTTATTTAGTTTACAGTTTCAGAGGGATAGCAGTGCATTATGGTAGGGATACATGGCAGCAAGCTCAAGAAGGTATGGAGGCAGAAACAGTTGAGCCTCACATCTCACACTACAAGGAGGGAGCAAAGAGACAAATGGCACATTTTTAAGTTCTAAAAACTCACCCCTATGTCACACTTCCTCCATCAGGGCCATATCTCCTATGTCTGCCCAAACAGAGCCACCAACTGGAAACAAAGTATTCCAATGCCCAAGAATTTGAGTGGCATCTCATTCAGATGTGAATATACATTTACTCACCCCAGATAGGGAAAAACAGAGCAGAGGAGAGATATAACCAAGGTCCAAATTGATGAACCAAATCATATTACTGGGGTAACTTATAGGTACATGTGTAAATAGTTATTTACAGGGGCAGAAACAACATAAACATGGCTACATAACTGAAACGTACCTCAGCATGGGTAGCAGCCCACTAAGCTAGAAACTTGGAGTGCTAAGTATAACCAGTAGGCAACTAAACAGGTAGGAGACTCATGTTCTTTCCAGGCAACTCAATTGGTCTGAGCCTACTCTAGGAAACTTAGCTGGTTCATGTTTCTTCCAAGCACCTCAGATTGTCTGAAAGTGTCTCTGAGCAGTACATTACTTATATATACTTAGAGAAAGAAGTTGGGGGAGGAGATAACCTAGTGAATCTGGTTAGTTTCAGGGACTTCCTGAAGCTTTCTAGTTGTTTACTTCTTTTCTCAATGAGCTTCCTTAGAGGGTGAAATGTTTTACCTTTTGAACACCATGTTGTTCACTTCCATTTTAAAGTCTTTTATATATTAATGTGTGATATGTAATATGTAACCTGATAATTAATGTTACTAGTAATTAATATTGTGATAAAACCCTGTGTTTGCCAACAGAAGCTATTAAAAGAAATCAGGACTATTTGGTAAATTACAAGCAATGAAACTGATGTAGTTTGTAAATGTATTGGTTGTTCAATAAACTGTGATCCTGTAAAAAAACTAAGTGGTATCCATCTATGCTTCTGACAAACCATGCACAAAAATTTACCCTTGACATTTTTGTTGTCATAATTTATATAGCCTACTATTTTATGTTTCTTACTCATTAACAAATTGCTATAGTGACAGCTATTCGAAAAGTTTGCCTATCAACTTTCATGTTAAAACTAATAAATGATTTACGTACCACCATTAGAGCATTACAACTCTCTAAATTGAACTGTATATTGGTGAACCTTATGCATCTACATGTTTTCATATTATGAACTATTATCCATTCATTTTATCTGGAAGACTTCCCTTTAGCCATTCTAAGAAAGACCTAATGATGAACTCTTTGAATATTTCTTTGAGAAATTCTTCATTTATTTTTCTATCACTTTTGAGTGACATCTGCTCTGGGTATTCTTGGTCAGTACTATTTTTCTCTCAGCATTTTAATAAACTGTCACACTCCTATTCTTCAAGTTTTCTGTTGAGAGACATAACCCAGTAGCCTTCTGTGTCTCCTGTATCTTGAGGCTTAATAATTTGGTTGTAATACATCTTGGTGACATCCTTAGGTAGGATCTGATGAAAGATCTTTAACTTTCATGGATGTGTAAGAATTGGCTTGATTCGGGAACCCCAAGACCAATTTCTCAGCTCAAAGACTTACTTGCTCCAGAGGAACAAAGGGCAGCTAATAAGAAACAAAGACAGGAGATAGAGGATGAGGAAGAAGGTGAAGGGAACAAGGCAGAGGGGAGAAAAGTGGCAAAGGAGAGGGGTAAAAGTATTGGTCCCAGGGGTCAAAGGGCTGCCTCAGAATAAAGACAAGAGAGACTTGGCCCATAGCCAAATGGCAGTTTATAAAAGTAAAAGGGGAACCTCCTTGTTAAGAAGAGGTGTTGAATTTTAATTAGGCATGTTAATTGGTGAGCTAAAAGGGGCTTCTGATTTCTGGACTTCAATACTTTGATAGCTGGATCTTGGTAGTCAGTCAGCCTCAGGAGGAGCAAGTGGCCAAATAAGGGGATAGCCAGTGTCGGCTAGCTTTAGGAATATGATCTAATAGTTTTCAGCAAGGCAGAGGGAATTGGGGAGAAGGGCAAGACCTGCCATAGCTGCATGCTATTGTCACTTTATCATGTCCAATATCTACCCTCAGATTTGGAAATTTTCCGCCATTATTTCTTTAAATACGCTTTCCCCTAGTTTTCCAGAAGTGAGGCCTCGCTCCTCTAAAGCTCTCATAAAGGATGTGCTAGTTCTCCTGATAGTGTGACCAGTGTCCCACGAGCATCTGCCATCCCACACTTTTCTCTCTTCTGCATAGACATATTCTTATGAGTTCTCTTCAGAGTCCTCAGTTTGACAAGCCTGATGGCAACGCTCTCTAAGCATTTCATTCATTTCACCCAAAATTTCTGTTTGGTGTTTTCATATTAATAAGTTCAATCTCCTTTTTAGAGTTTCCAGATTTGTTCAAGAATTATCTTTCAGTTTCACTTAGCTGCCCATCTTCTCTACAACTCTGAGTCTATGGTACATTGAGTATGTATTTTCTTTACTTATAATCTCTTTGGAATTAGATATGAGAAGTACTAATTGTTTTTTTTTAATTTTTTAAATTTTTTATTAGATATTTTCTTCATTTACATTTCAAATGCTATCCCTAAAGTCCCCTATACCCTCCCCCCGCCCTGCTCCCCTATCTACCCATTCCGAATTCTTGGCCCTGGCATTCCCCTGTATTGGGGCATACAAAGTTTGCAAGATCAAGGGGCCTCTCTTCCCAATGATGGCTGATTAGGCCATCTTCTGATACATATGCAACTAGAGACACAAACTCTGGGGGTACTGGTTAGTTCATATTGTTGCTCCACCTATAGGGTTGCAGACCCCTTCAGCTCCTTGGGTACTTTCTCTAGCTCCTCCATTGGGGGCCTAGTATTCCATCCTATAGATGACTGTGAGCATGCACTTCTGTATTTGCTGGGCTCTGGCATAGCCTCACAAGAGACAGCTATATCAGGGTCCTGTCAGCAAAATCTTGCTGGCATATACAATAGTGTCTGCATTTGGTGGCTGATTATGGGATGGATCCCCTGTGGGGCAGTCTCTGGATGGTCCATCCCTTCGTCTCAGCTCCAGACTTTGTCTCTGTAACTCCTTCCATGGATATTTTGTTCCCTATTCTAAGAAGGAATGAAGTATCCACACGTTGTTCTTCCTTATTCTTGATTTTCTTGTGTTTTGCAAATTGTATCTTGGGTATTCTAAGTTTCTGGGCTAAGAGAAGTACTAATTGTAATGTTATGAATCATATAAGTTATAGAATGACTCATATCTTTCTCAATACAGAAAGAACACAGATAATTCATGAATAATATCAGTTACACAGTAAATAAAACTTATATCACATTATTTTTTATCATATGAAACAACACAGCTGCCTTACCCCTTCATTAATTTTATGTGTAACTGTTACTCTTGTTCCCATGGGGATTTTGTATTTCTTACTTACTTGATGAACAGCATCAATGGAATAAATTATAAAATGATTTCTCCATTTCACAGCATGGAAGTCATTTAAAGCTCTCTACTTATTGATATGAATTTTTGTCATTCTCCTCTTAAATGAAAAATTACTGCTGACCAGACTCTAGTTAAATATAATTGAACATATTAGACTTCTATATTACTTGGAGCATGAAGACCAACTGCTGCTGCTATAAGAGCACGTTTCTCTCAGTAAAATAATAAGAGCTAAGTGTTTGGGGAAAATATAATCTGGTCAGCAACTTCCAGTGTGTGTTTTAAGTCAAAAGTCTATTTCCAGACTATTATTCAGAAAATTAAAGTCTAAATTAATGTATAAGGTTCTGTTAAACTCCAACTCTGGATTGATATAAAATAGGCTGACAAGTATTAAGATCATAAATAAGGTCTTTGCTCAGAAAACTACATAGCCAACCCTCGATTCTTGGGAAAGCAGACCTCTTCTCCAAGATGAGCATGCAGAATGTTAACTTAAGGTTAACTTTGGGATCAAACCTATGGAAAAGGAAGGGAAGGCAGGAAGCCTGGATAAAGAAAATAAACTGTGACAGAAACCTAGAAAACTTCCTGGGTGATACCACGGGAACACAGAATGTAGATTGCCCTAATAGTTGTCCCTATTCAGGCCAAGATAGCCATACCATAATAGTCACATCACAATGAGTGAGTCAGCAATTCATGTTGTATTCCCAACAGTGACAGCAAAAGCTCTTTGAAGGGGAAACAGAGTGGGACATTATTATCCCAGATGCTCTGTGATTGCCAGAGAACCTGTGTCAAAAAAAACAAAAACAAAAACAAAAACAAAAAAAACAAAAACAAAAACAAAAAAGTAATTACAACTTAAAAATACAATAAGCCAAAAGTGGACTTGATGCATCTATCCTACCAAACGCTATGACTTAAACATCATGTGGACTCTCTGGTATTCTTTATTTGTGCGTGTATAGATGACTGAAAGTCCAAATGGGCACAAGTGGCTCAGCTTCAAACTTCCTGCTGCTGCCAGTGATGGAGAGAAGTACTATACCACATACTGCTAGTCCTGAAAAGACCAAACTCTAAAACTTAAGGAAGTTTTGGCTAAATTTTATTACTTTCACATTATCATAAATTAGTGAGAAACATAAGTTGAAGCATCACAAGATGGGGATGCCCACATCTGCTATATTGAATTCAGAAATTAAATAATAATAATAATAATAATAATAAAAGATCTTGGCACAGATAACACCTGGCAACTATCTAGGAGCAGGGCCAGGTGCTCATGCAGGCCAGAGGAAATTTGCCAATGAGAAGGTAGTCAGAGAAAGATGCCCTGGGAGCTCACATTATGATAAGTAGGGATTCTAAGCCAAGGCAGCAAATCCCAGCATGATACATGGTAAAATAGACAGAAGGAATGAACTTAAACTGTAGGACAATGATGCCAAGCCTTTAACATCATTTAAGCTGGGCCAAAGTGGTTCAGCTTCAAACTTGCACTCCAGTCTTCAAAGTTATGCTCTCAGTCTACCTGGCAAGGCACCATAAGTTTCCAGACTACTGCCTACACTTCCAACCAGACCAACAGTAAGGAAAGGAGGAAATTTTTGGAAACTTAAACTGGTTCCACCAGTATTGAAGCCATTTGGGAATGGCATCATCATATATAATGGAGAGCCCTAACACATGAATGGGAATGGTATACCTCATGAAATCATGCAGGAAAAAATTCATTTGCTGCATGAAAGCCTTTAGCTGTTGTGCTGATCTGAATGAAAATGGCTCCCATAGACCCATAGGAGCAGCATTATTAGAGGTGTGGCCTTTTTGGAGTAGGTGTGGCCTTATTGGAGGAAGCCTGTTACTACAGGGTGGGCTTTGAGGTTTCAGAAGATCAAGCCAGGCCTAGAGGCTCACTTTCTCTTCCTACTGCCTGCAGATCCAGATGTAGAAATCTCAGGTACCTTTCCAGCACCATGTCTGCCTGCATGACACCATACTTCCTGCCATGAAGATAATGGTCTAAACCTCTAAACTGTAAGACAGACCCAATTAAATATTTTCCTTTATAAGGAGTGCCATGGTCATGGTCTCTTCACAGCAACAGAAACCTGAACTAAGACAGATGTCTACACAGTATAGCCACAAGAAGAGAAGAGACCAAAGTCAAAGAAATAATAGCAGTGCACTTTGTGCTACTGAATTTCAAAACTATACCATTCTTCTGTAATTTAAATAAATAGAAGTTTTAATACTGATGATTTTTAATATTCTTTTTTCCTCATGCTTCTATATACGTCAGGCTATGTGTTTTGCTGCAAAGCCATGAGAGTATCTAGGCCTTTAAATGGCACATACTACTTCTGGGAAATATATCTTTAGACAAAAATTGCTTTCTACTAGTAACATCTCTCTCACACAGAGAGAAATGCACACATGCATGTACATGTACACACACACACATGAGAAAGAGAGAGAGAGAGAGAGAGAGAGAGAGAGAGAGACTGACTTTCTCACACATACCACCCCATCTTGTTTTAAAAAGAAATGCATACTGAAGTAGTTGAGATTTGCCTGACATTATAGGATGCAAGCTGGTACTAAGTATTTTTAAAGGGTTATGTAAGCAGAGCTGGTCTGCAAAGCTTATTTCAAGAACACCAATTAAGAGTATGGAATGAATGTAAACTACTAGAGACGAGAGAGAAAGGAGTCAGTTAAATGGCTCTTCTAAGGTGCTGCCTGTGGTCCTTTCTGTGCAAGTTTCTGAAAAGTAGAGAAATGGTTTGTTGCATTCCCATTGCTTTGTTTTTAAAATAACAAAGCATAAGTCCTATGAGTAGTTTATACTGAACTTCCCCATTTGCATTAAAGACTGAAACACACACACACACACACACACACACACACACACACACACACACACACACAAGCAGAATCAAGGCTCTTCAACCCTGATGGGAGTTTTAGTGGGGTAGTATCTTTCCACTTCATTCACCCTAAAGCTCTTCCCATACCTTCCACCATGTTTAACTTATCCATAGCTCTTAATATTATCTGATACTTTAATATCTTCATCTCTTGGATATTAGATGGTAAGTTATAGGAGGGGAGCAACTTTGTCTTGCTTACCCCATTTCCTCCAGGATCTACAATAACACAGGACATTGCCCTTTATCTGAATGCTTAACATCAGAAAATTGTCAGAATAGTTGAATTTTTTAAACTTTGTAATATTTGTATACACACTATGAGGTATCTTTGGAAATGGGACCAAAATCTAAGCGTAAAATTCATTTATATTTCACATCTGCCTTATTTATATTATAAACTCAAAATCATTTTTTATAATTTTACTTTATCATCTCAGCACTCAAAACTTTTTAGATTTTGGAGCAGTTTGGTTTCTAGAATTCCAGAATGGGGGTATATTTATAAATTTATGAATAATCAGAATTCACTGAATATTTGTTTTTTAGGACTCAGTGATTTTTTTCATCATGGATAACTGTAATAATATTGCTATTTATTATTTATCAAAGATTATAGCAGCATATGGCCATGTAAGCTGTGCAACTAAGAATTTTTAGGTAGACAACTGAGATGGGTAATTTTACAAGTAAATTTGATGGGGCCACAAGACACCTAAAACTTAGTGTGTCTTGAGTTGCTCTCGGCAGATGTGAAGGCAGTTTTTAGGGCGATGTTAGCATTGACACTGATAGACTGAGTAAATCAGACTGCTCTCCCTAGGGGAGGAGCCTCATCTAATCAGTGAAGGATTGAGTAAAGAAGGCTCCCTCCCTGAAATGAGAGGCTGATTCTTACTTGAATGCCTTCAGACTCAAACTAAAGCAAGCTCTCCCTGGCTCCTGAGTCTATCAGCCTTTGCCTTACAACTGTATCAAGGACTCTCCAGGGTCTCCCATCTTTATAACTTCTGGTCTTGAGGGTACTGTCACCCTTCACAATCACATTAGCCAGTTATAATTATAGTGAACCCAGAGACACACATGTGTGTTATCCCTGATTATCTAAAGAGCCCTAACTAATATAATCATCATGCTTGAAACTAGTTCCTGTCCATGTACGTACGATATACGTATGTGTTGTATGTGTGTGGGGTTACACTTGCCTGCATGACCACATGAAAGCAGAAGGCCACAACAAGTGTCTCCTAATTTTTTCATAAGCGGGGACTCTTGATCCTGAAACTCACTGTTTGGCCAGGAAGACCATAGGACCTGTGCCCATCTCCACTTCCCCAGATCTGAGATTCTAGACACACCTTGCTCAGCTTTTTACATGACTGCTAAAGATCCAAACTCTAGTTCTGATACTCTCACAACAAATATTTTACCTACTGGCACAACCTCTCACAAGTTTCTCCTTTTAAAAGTAAAATGTAGTGGGGTCCTCATTAATAAATGTGTCTTTTTACACTCTTCAAAGTACATGAACGATCAGCTGGAACATATCTGTTTAAATAGTTGTTTATTTTTTAATATTTTATATTTTCTATGTATGAGTTCCTTGCCTGCATGTATGAATGGACTATATGTGTGCCTGGTGCCTGTAAAGAACAGAATAAGGTACTAGATCCCTTGGAGTTATGATAGCTGTGAGCCACTATGTGAATGCAGGGAACTGAATCCAAGTCCTCTGTAAAAGTAACAAATGTTCTTAACCTTTGAGCCATCTCTCTAGCCCTTGAATTGTTTGTTTCTTATGACAGCCATGTTTAAGAAACAAGGGGTCTATTAAAGGTTCTTTGTCTTAAAAGAAGGAAACCTAAAAATCTAAAATAATAAGAATAAAATCACAGGTACATACATACATACTTACATACATACATAAAAAGAGACAGAGAGACATATATATATATATATATATATATATATATATATATATATATATATATACACACATACATACACAGACAAACAACTGAGTCAACAAAATACATTTCAATATTTATTTAAAATCCAAACACTGACAGAAAAGGACATAAAGTGTACAGTTATTAGCTCTTAGGAGTCTACATATGATGTTCTCCTTCTGAGTGTGAATAATCAAAACCTAACTGGGCTTAAATTGCAACACTTAAATTTATATTTTGTAGTATTATTTCACCAAATCCCTGAGACAGAAATGTTGCAGACAACTGCAAATCTGAATTTTAATGACTGCTCATAGGCAAATGCCATTTAGCTTACATAAAAATACCCACAAACTAATCTTGCTTGCTTTGAGTGAATTTACATGGTTTGGCTATTTGACTGATGGCCAACTTATGAACATTTTAAAATGTTTTTATTTTAGCAAGATAAAAAAATATAATGTTTTGCTTTAAACATGTCACTACTTAGATTTTTTTCTTAAATTTTAAAAGACAAATATAAGTTTATGAAAGCAACTCTTTGTGTCCTGTCAAAAGGAACAGTATACATTTTAAGGAAGCCATAAATATTATCAAAGGAGGAAACATTAAAACTGCCACCTAGTTTCTTGGTTCTCATACTTACAGACCTTAAAGATAAATTTGAAAACCACTTAATCTTTAAAGAAAACTTCCCACTAGGAAGATTCTCCTCAGAGCTAGAGGTATGATTCTACAAGTTTGGAGCACTTTCTGCTCTTGAAGAGAACCTGATGCAGGTTGCAGCACCCACACTGAATGGCTCACAACTACCTGTATCTATTCTTTCAGAGAATCCAGTGCCCTCTTCTGGCCACCATAGGCACCTGCATACAAGTGCAACACATAAAAACAAGTAGAAATGCACATAACTAAAAATAAAACTGTAAAGGAAGAATGTTTCCCCAAAGTATGCATAATTATCTCCAAACATGATTTATCCCAGTTTGTTCCTATTTAGCTCAAATGAAAATGTAGGACATCAACCATCTTACTCTCTACAGGATAATAATTGAGAGGCACTGCTAATGCATTAGTCATGAACCGCCTAAAATAGTATTATTCCATTCGGGCTATCAAAACAGTAAGAATATATTGCTTATCCTATGGCATTTTCTTGATTTAAGTGCCCTCTGTTTGTGCCACCTAATTTTTACTGCTTTTCTTCCTCCTAATGAGAGCCATCTCTAATAACGTAAGAGAACCTACCACTAGCTAGACTTCAGAGACCCAGCTGAATTGTGTTCACATAGTAATATTTCTCATATCCATAATCACATCATTTTTAGCTAAAATGTGCTAATTTTGTTTTGTTCTGTTGTTTTTTAACCCAACTCTTACTGTTCTACCTCCATCCCCCTTCTCACCCTAGTATATATGCAACAGTATCAAATTATAGCTGGTTTGGGTGTGATAATCACACACACAGACCCTACACACACACACACACACACACACACACACACACACACACACACACACACCTAATATGTTAGTTCTAAGGCTCACAAAAGTAATTCCTAACATGCAGCAAATCAGGAAATGGAGTTTTAACACATGATAATATAAGAACAAAAATAAGAGTAGAGGTTTTTTTTTAGTAAGTCAGTATAGTTAAACATATAAGACACAGGTAGCAAAAGAGGAGCACATCAACTCATTCTATTCCCTAGCGAGTATCTGGTCTCAATAGACAAGTAATATAACAGGAGGTAACTCTCTACATGTCAAACTTACAAATCAATTAATCTTTAAAAAATGAAGTGAACATAGTGGAACATGTGTCCTTATTACATGTTGGAGCATCTTCTGGGTATATGCCTAGGAGTGGTATAGCTGGGTCCTCTGGTAGTACTATGTACAATTTTCTGAGGAACCACCAAACTGATTTCCAAAGTGGTTGTACCAGCTTGCAATCCCACCAACAATGGAGGAGTGTCGCTCTTTCTCCACATCCTGGCCAGCATCTGCTGTCACCTGAGTTTTTGATCTTAACCATTCTGACTGGTGAGAGGTGGAATCTCAGGGTCATTTTGTTTTGCATTTCCCTGATGACTAAGGATGTTGAACATTTCTTTAGGTGCTTCTTGGCCACTCAAGATTCCTTAGTTGAGAACTCTTTGTTAAGCTCTATATCCCATTTTTAATAGCGTTATTTGGTTCTTTGGAGTCTAACTTCTAGAGTTATTTGTATATATTGGATATTAGCCCTCTATCAGATGTAGGGTTGGTAAAGATCTTTTCCCAATCTGTAGGTTGACATTTTGCAACCTTATTTATAATAGCCAGAAGCTGGAAACAACCCAGATGTCCCTCAACAGAGGAATGGATACAGAAAATGTGGTACATTTACACAATGGATTACTACTCAGCTTCTAAAAACAATGATTTCATGAAGTTCTTGGGCAAATGGATGGATCTAGAAAATATCATCCTAAGTGAGGTAACCCAGTCACAAAAGAACACATATCTTATGCACTCACAGATAAGTGAATATTAGGAAAAAAAAAAAAAAAAAACCTCGGAATACCCACGATACAACTCACAAACCATATGAAGCTCAAAAAGGAGGACCAACGTGTCGATGCTTCAGTACTACTTAGAAGGGGGAACAAAATAATCACAGGAGGTAGAGGATGGGAGAGACTTGGGAGGAAGAAAAGAGGGGGAGGGGGAAAGGGGACAGGATCAGGTATGGGAGAAGACAAGGGAAATGTACAGAGGGTCAGGAAATTGAACAGAGGTGTGTAGCAATGAGGGATGGGGAGCTGGGGGTAGACACCAGAAAGTCCCAAAGCCAGGAAAGCAAGAGGCTCTGAGGTTCAACGGGGATGACATTAGCTGAAATACCCAACGAAGAGGAGAGAGAATTTGTAGAAACCATATCCAGAAGGTAGGCATGGTCCCCAGCTAAGGGATGGGACCACCCACCCATCTCAAAAATATTAACCCAGAATTGCTCCTGTCTAAAGGAAATATAGGGACAAAGAGTAGAGCAGAAACTGAAGAAAAGGCCATCCAGACACTGCCCCACCTGGGAATCCATCCCATATACAGTCACCAAACCCAGACACTGTTGCTGATGCCAAGAAATGCTTGCTGACAGGAGCCTGATATATAGCTGTCACCTGAGAGGCTCTGCCACAGCCTGACCAATACAGATGCAGATGCTTGTGGATACCAACCATCAGACTGGGCAAGGGGCTCCAATGGAGGAATTAGGGAAGGACTGAAAGAGCTAAAGGTTTTTGCAACCCTATGGGAAGAACTACAATATCAACCAACCAGACACCCCAGTGCTCCCAGGGACTAAACTACCAACCAAAGAGTATACATGGAGGGGCCCATGGCTCCAGCTGCATATGTAGCAGAGGATTGCCTTATCTGGCATCAATGGGAAGGCAGGCCCTTGGTCCTATAAAGGCTCACTGCTCCAGCTTAGGGGAATGCTGGAGGGGCGTGGGGGGTAGAGCAACCTCATAGAAACAGGGAGGAGTAGGGATGGGATAAGAAGCTTGCAGAGGAGAATCTGGGAAAGGGGATAACATTTGAAATGTAAATAAATAAAATAACCAATAAAAATTTTTTTAAAAGGAAGTGAACGAACAGGTTGAACATGCTTGCCCCAAAAGTCATTCAACAAATGTTCTGTTGTGGCCACATCTCAGCTACACATGCAGAAGACCTCAGTGGAGTATATGTTCAAGTCAAACAAATTGTGGAAACAGAGCATACTGTAAGGATTTTTGTTTGTTTTCTGGAACAAAGAAAACAATATGCATGGCAAAAAGGAAAAGAGATAAAACTAAAATGTATCTCTTATTTTTTTCTCAAAAATTATATATGTGTAAAAGTAATAAGAAAGATAAATCTCACTGGGGAGGGGGAAGATATATTTTAGATACCACTGTAGAAAGGAAAGCATCCTTTCAGGCAACTGCTAATCTATAAGAAATTTACCACTGCCACCCACAGACATAACATTTTGTCTCTTAGGTTGTACAGCTTTTCTGTTTAGGTGTTTCCCAACTGATATAAGCTAGAGTCATCTTGGAAGAGGAAACCTCAATTGAGAAAATACCTCAATAAGATTGTCCAGTGGGGGGATTTTCTTAGATGATGATAGATGGGGAGGGCCTATCTCACTGTTGGTGCTACCACCCCAGACTGGTGGTCCTGTGTTCTATTAGAAAGCACCTGAGCAAGCCATGAAGACCAAACCAGTAAGCATCAGCTCCTGCCTCCAGATTCCTGCCCAGTGTGAATTCCTACCGTGGCTTCCCTCTGTGGAATGTGATTCGGGATATGTAAGCCAAATAAACCCTTTTCCTCCTCAAGCTGGTTTTAGTCATATCGTTTATAGAAGCAAACCATAGAAGCAAACAAGGACAACATCCTCTTTACAAATCCCTTTTCTTCCTCATCCCCCCCTTTCTTTCCCTCTCTTCCTTAATCATAGACCTGCCACAAATACCCATCACCACTGACCAGACTTGGCAGTGCAGTTGGCAGCTGGGAATATCATCCTTCGCAGCCACTGATGAATGCTTTTACCAAAAAAAAAAAAAAAAAAAAGAATACTTCTACATTCTGAGTCAAGTTTTTGCTTTGATTGTTTGCTTTGTTTTTTAATCCTGCTGTTTTTAGAAAATGTTCAGTAGGATGGTTTTTGAAGAAACAGAAAGATTCCCTAACAAAGAGTAACTATAAGAGACTATAAAGGTATTAGGGAAGCAGAGAGCGGATGTCAAGCTGCTGCAATACCAGCAACAAGGGGAATCTTTGGACAAAGAAAATTGAACTAGAAGAGAAATATCATAGCCAAAAATCATACAGGAGCTGACCACTATGGAAACTTATGATCAAGGAGTGAAGCTACAGAGGTGATAAATGAACAGATGGAATTATTAAATGACTGTACATAATTTCTACACAAGTTTCCACCCATGCATTTGTTCTGTCCAAATATGTGCTGTTCCCAGGATCAGAGAAGGATCCTTGCCAGAAGGAAATTTTTCAGTATGTTTCCTAATATCCTTGAGAGCTGAGCAGCTCATCTCATGTTTTCTCCTGGGGAAATTAACCTGCTCTAAGTGGCTCACTCCGGGGGACCTTGGAACAGATCTCTTCCAGTGAGACAGTTCCATGTCTGTGGAATAAGGTAAAGGGGACTGAAAATTTGACACAGGAGATAAAGGGGCTGAACAGGTCAGTGACCAACAAGAATAATGTTTCAGAAACACGTCCCTGCTGTTGCCTTAGGCACAGTAATTCTACAGCCTCTGTTTATAAAATCTATGCCCTGGATACTTGCTTTGATCTAAACAATGGCTCTAAAACTCTTAATATCTCCATGTTAAATATGAAGAATGTGAAAGTTAGAGATGATGAGTTATCTTCACTGAATAGAAATGAAAGAAACAGAAAGAATCCAAATTTAAATTACTGCAGCAATTGCAAGTGTGAAGACAGTTATATTACTTGCAAATTTTCTGAAAGTAGACAAAAACAACAGAGTTATAACCTTCTCAAGTTACTGAAGACAACATACTTCATGGCCTTTGTAACATTATTGATATCATATAAAATATTTTACTTATACAATGGGAAGAAGTGAAGGGAAAAGATCCATTCATGTGCCTGAATTACAATGAAATCCACCCTTAAAACAGGCAGTAATTGAAGTAATTGTGATATCAGCTTCAGATTTTCAATATAAAAGAAATGAAAAATAGAGGTATATGTTTAAGACATCTAATGGATTACATAAAATTAAAGGAATTTAACAACTAAAGTATTTTCATGCAAATAAAAGGTCAATACTTCTTTATTAAAAGACATTAATGTCTCCTCCAAAGAAGCTGTGGTGAGGCTAAGAATGCAGCACACAGGGATATAATACATGCTGAACATATGGAAAACCCAAATTCAGTTCCTCAGCACTAGGGGAGAGTGTTAGCAGAAGAAAAGATATCTCCAAAGTCCATACTTTCTATTTGCAAGAGCAAACCAAAATTACTCAATAACAGTACATTTTCAAATTTTCCAAATATCCCAATTTAGCCAAAATATAACTGAGCATTCTAAGCTTCCAGTTACCATCCAGTCAGAGACTTCAAAAGAAAGAAGGTTCACCAACTATTTTAATGGGAGTGTCAGTCTTAAAGAATAACTAGTTAAGTATAAGAAATCCTCTCAAGTCTAACTATGTATTAATTTCTTATTATGAAGCACACATCACATTTCTACAGAATTATCACACATGGTAAAATTTCACACAGAACAGAAACCAGCAGAACAGAAGTGTCAGGAAGCCTGAGGGTCTGCAGCATATGTCCTGTGCATTCCTGAGTATGGTGTCTCCCTGCCGTAGGGCTAAGTCCTGGTCTGCAATGACAAGTGTCTGCTCTTGGTTTTCTTTCAGTTTTTTCAGGATTTAAAATTACGACAGCATATGACAGAAGCATTTAACTTGCTAATCTATACATAATGACTACATGCTCCTGACAGGATCATAATTAGAGTTTTCTCATTTTCACACTACCTCAATGCAGAAGTTAAGCTCTCACAGAAATGATACCATATTTGAACAATGTATCCTACATTTATATTATAAAAATCAAAATAATGTCTTAAATTCATTACAACATCTAGTTTTTACTTATCTAAAACCTAAGACTTTTTATTAAGCCATGCAAGAAAAATGAATACATATATTTTCAATTCTAACACTGAAGATTTTCTTAACATAAAGGGCCAGATGAGAGGCAAAGCTACCGAGGTTGCAGCAGGTCCTTAACTTTATAAGTTAAAAGAACAGATGGTCTATCAGTACTAGGATTTCCTTGTCTAAGAGCTTTTTTAACATCAGTCTAAGAATGTTACAAAAATGCATGATGCATCAACCATGATCAATAACATGGAGTTATAACAAGCAGTTATACCAGCGCTTTTGAGTCTGATATTGGACTCATAGATGAAAACTGAAAATGTTTGCTTTCATGAATGCGTCTTATAGAAACCATGTTAGCCCAGAACAGCACTGATGCTGGCACGCCATCAACTACATCTATGCCTTGCAGAGACTTTGGAAGAAGAGTGGGATAAAGCACAAAGCATAGGGCCCTATCTCCTCAAGCATCCAGGTGAAATGAGGGTGATGGCAGGGTTTCAGGGTGCCATCCTCCACTGAGGTGCCATGTTAAAGGATCAGATCGTTCATTTCCACTGAGACGTCAAAAGGGGAACTTTGGAAGTCAGAAATTCTGAAGTTTTCCAAAAGAAGATTTTTCCTGTCTCTCGTGGCTGAGCAGCAGCAGAGTTAGTGTTAGGACTTCAGTGAAAGAGCCCAAGACTCCCTTCTTTGGCCACACACTCAAATCATCAGAGTCCTATGCATGGAACCCTGTCTGCTGCATTCTAAAATTCAGAGAAGGGGCTCATACCTGGAATCTTAGGGCTTGGGAGGCTGGGCAGTAGGATCACCACCAATTTGAGGCCAGCTTGAGCTACATAGTGAGTTCCTGTACAGTCTGGGCTATAAACTGAAACCCTATCTTTAAAAATATAAGCAAATACTAGAAATCAATTTTTTAAAAGATCAGCAGACTCAAATAAATAAAACTGTAGATTCTCACTGTAATCTTAGCATGCAAAAGAGTAAGGCAAAGGATGGTGAGCGCAAGAGCTATATATATATATAGCATGTGATTGATAATATACTCACTTTTTGACATATACACCAAACAATCACAAAGTTGGCCTTCAAACAATACTTATCCATTGGCTCACATTTATATAGCCAACAGTACAGAGAAAACTGCCAAGGACTAACACAATCTCAACTTCTAAGAGGGTGTAGTAGAAAGGTTATCTTTCTTTTCTAAATGCCATATAATATAAACTAACCATGAGAATAAAGTTATCAAGTATATAATTGTAGTGGCTTCTAGAGGTCTGTACACATAAGGAGGAAATATAAACAGTCTTGAGGAACATTTTAGAACTCTGCCTATAATACAAACGTATACAGTTTGGTGAAAAATCAGTTTCAGGTCACTAAATAGAAGCAGGCAGTGGCCAAGGAAAGCAGTGTTAGTAGGAATGAAAAGAAACTTTTAGAAAATAATTTACTAAGAAAAATTAAGCACTATAAATGTATTAGTAGTCCTTAGCTTATCATTTCTGGAAACATGAAAACTAGTAAGATATAAAAGGTTGAGACTGCAAAAACTTACTCACTGTCATCTGGACTTTCCTCGCTGCACATGCACAGCTCTAAAAGGGTTCAAGCTAGATGTGGTAGCACACCCCTGTGACCATAGTACTCAGGAGGCCGAGGTAGGAGTGAGCTCCATGATATCCTGAGCCACTGAGTGAAAGCAAAACAAGTCAAGACAAGTGGAACAAAGCATAACAGTGAGGGAAGGCAGAGCGAATATGATATCTACCACGACCATGTCTGTGCTGTTATGTTTTAAATTGTAAACCCAGAAAGCAAGCCTCATTTGTCCTTCCACTCCTAGACTTCACAATGATATCTGCACCCTGCAAGAACACTGCCTACTATGTGACTGCCAGAGAGTTGGTACCAGGATAAGCGTATGGAGTTGTATAATCAATGCTCAGATGTATCTCATTTGTCACGATGTTCATAAAATTGAAAAGGTTATATCAAGAATTCTGTAGCAAATGTAAATGCAAAAGCACTAGGGTCATAAAACTCACCAGAAATGACGGATGCTTGGCAAGCTAAGCAGAAACATGAAAGCCAAGTGAAAATTTACTAGAGAGACGAAGGAGGGTGCAGGGAAAATGGGAAGCAAAGAGTATACCATTAACTAGTTAAAACTGCAGTTATAAGCTGCATACAACTATACGAAAACATGATGATGCTAAGTGAAAACTTGGCATAATAAATCAGGCCAGGTCCTTAATCATAAAAAATGAAGGCAATATAATTTTAGAGACACATGCTAAAAGGTAATCAATAATCTTTTCCTACTTTATTATGTTTATATTGTTCATGCTTCTAAAAAATGATTAAAGAAAAGGGGAAAATATTGCTTTGATAAATGATCAGACCACTTAGCAAGGTAGCATACTCCTATAGTCCTGGCACTAAGGAGATAAAACAAGAGAACCAAGAGCTAAAGGCCAGTCTACAGCATACAGTGAGGGCTTATCTCAAAAAAACAAATGAACAAACCATAATAGTAAATTAAGACCAATGAGGTGGCTCAGAGAGTAAAGGTATTTGTCATGAAACCTAATGACCTAAGTTCAATCCCCACTACCCACATGGTTTAGCAAGGACGACTTACTGACTACTGCAAGTCATATATGTGCCTAGATACATGTGCACATGTGTACACACAGAGAGAGAAAAAGAGAGAGAGAGATGCACACTAAATCAATGCAACAAAATGAAGTAAATATACAGATTAATAGAGTTCTGCTAAACCAATAGAAGTAGAAAATCTTCTATGTTTGATTCTATTTACTACCATTCTAACCAAAATAACCCAAAGCCCTGATTACTGGAAACAACGTATTCACTAATCCCACAAGCACCTCTCAACTGTGGGTTACAACACAATGTGCTGGGATTTCTAAAAGTGTAGCACAGCCCCCACCCTCAGAAACCTCACCATAGAGATGAGTATGCCATTTGGGTAATGGTGGTAAGTGTGGAGAAGACAAAATCCTCTATATTAACTGTTCACTTTTGAGGGTGAAGACCTCAGCTTGCAAAACTTAAAATAGCTCACTGCCTCAAGTCTATCGTCTCCATTAGGACAAGATCTGCCATGCTAGCAAGCAGCTGCCATGCCACGCTATCAAATCAGACCCTCTCAACTCTCAGACTTCATCATGAATCACAAGGAAAGCAGTCTGGGCCATCTCTCCACACAGGAATCAGTTATCTACATATACACATATTGGCTCACTACCATGGAAGCCTGCCTGTGCCTGAAGGATGATGCTCGTATGCTCAGTAAGTCCAACAGACATATAAACTTATTAATCTTGAGTTTCTTAAGGAAAATTTAGAATCACTGCAATATGTGCATTTCTATTTTTAACTTTTTTGTTTTTTTCCTCAGTTCTTACCATGCAGAAACATATTATATAGCAATGAAATATTATATGAAAGCCTCAATTTTACTCTTAAACTCCTGAAACTATTTGAAGTGGAATTAAAACCAATATGATCTTCTAACTGCTGAATACATTGCTTTTTCAGGGAGGTGTTTCTACTGAGTTCCAAAATAGTTTTTATATTAAAAGTTTGTTTTTCTGAACTAAAAGCTTATTGAAAAGCCAAATACTCAAAGGCCAAGTGGTGGCGGCTGCACATACCTTTAATCACAGCACTTGGAACTCAAAAGCAGGTAGATCTCTGAACTTGATGCTAGCCTGGTCTACAGAGTAAGTTCAAGGACAAGATCTTTGCATAGTAAGACACTCAATCAATTACTAAAAAGTTATAGTCAGTAGTTTATTTTTTAAAAATTATGTAAAGCACAATGTCTCTGTTTGGGAGATTCCATTCTTCATTCCTATAATCATTATTATATCTACCAGTGGCAGCAGCCTCTGATGCATCTCAAACTCTGATGCAGGTATTGCTCTTGGAGTGCTGATTTACACAATTTTCCTTTTGGCTCAGTTCCCAAGGGCAAGCACTGGACTCGATGACCACCGCCCTTGAAAAGTAAATGAAAAAGTCTAATTTCTTCAACGACAGGTTGAAAGTCTACACTATGTTCTGGGAGAAAGTGCCAAAGAATCAAAGGGGGGTTGGAAATTATGTCAGGAGGATTCACCCCTGAGCCCCTTTAGATTATGGAGATATTACTTTAATAAGCATGGTCATAAGAATGATAGCCACAATTTAGCAGACATATCCAATCAATGATAGCATCATGCCTCTTTGTGGATTTCTGTCACCTCGATTATTTTTCACTGACTTTAAACTCTTTTGAAGGTGCTTCAGGGTTTGAGAAATTATAAAATCCCCTTGTGTCCTTTCCTAGAGTTATATCATAGGTCTTATTGATCTTGTACCCCATTCTTCATTTCTCAAATTTCTTCTTAGAAGTGATTTGTTACCAGCTTTCTTCAATCTTCTTATAAATGTAACACCTCATGCCAGTGTGCAAGTAATCTCTTCTCACACTTCACCCCTGACACCTTCTCTAAGCTGCAGATGCTCAAAGAAAATGACATACAGGGAGGTGCCAATCCTGGCCACTGATATCAGTCATTCTACCACCTTCTGTTGGGTTCCTCTGTTCTGTCATTTTTTACAGGACACATTTGCTTTTCAAGGATCAATATTCAATTTAACTTTTATGCACTATAAATCAAGTTTCTAAAAAGTAAAGAAAATGTGTTTCTCATTCCAAAGTTATTTTAATCAGAGTCAGGTCCTCAGCCAAGTCCATTTAATGAAGCTCATCTTTGTGAATCCCAAAGTCACAATGTAAGCTAAATGGCAGGAAAAACTTCTTCCTTACTTCCAGAAAATACTACTTTAATAGATGCTTTTTCAGTAAAATAATGAGCCTATTTGGAAATTTTCTAAACACTACAAAGATATAAAGTTTTTAGCTTTAGGGAATGTTCTTCAATTCATAATTTCTACTATGGATGCCACAAAATGTGCTAAAGACTACCAATGTCTTTATAAGTCAAGACAAAATTATAGTCACAAGACTATCTTAAAACTAATAGGTTGTTAAGTAAATCATCTTACATGAACAAATAAAACAGTGCAGTGTCATAATTATACCATCAAACACTAATACCATCCAAATATTTTTAGAGGAGAAAGAGACACAAGTAGAATAAGAAGAGAAGCCTGGTTTATGCATTTTAAATACTTATATCTAAGTGTCCTTACAATGCTTAGCATGGGTTTTTCAACCCAGCGGTGCCAGACATGTTTCTGAATTAATTTCCACCTGGAAACCCATGGGATGAAAACTCTAACTGTGTGATAAATTAAGTTGCCAAACGAAATGGATTAGCGATCAGTGTGATGGTCTGATAAGCTGTCAGGTCCACTTTGGACTGGGATTCATCCTCTTGCTCCACCTGTTCATTAAGCTCCAAATTCATGGCAACTCCAGTGACTGACTGCACATTAACAAGCCATGTATAAGGAACGGTGTAGCTGGTCTAGTCAGCATCCCTCTACTTATACACTCATTTAAACATGTTTCCCTGGTGTATTATTTTGTTCTTAATCCCAGTTTTAAAAACTGTACCTCTAGTTGAATTTTGGATACAACAGAATTGTACTATATCATAAAGTTTACAAAGTAAATCCAACCTCACTAAAGGTCAGAAGAAGATAAGGACGTCATATGCCATAAGAGCTTCTTCAGGGTTCTAAAAGTGAAATGAATGATGGAAAGATCATTGCCTTTGTACTGATAGTTTGTCAAAATAATGAATTTAAATCTGTCTTTATTTATAAACCAAATACTGTGATCCTACAACTCTAGGTAAACTTGAGAAGATAGTGAAAATACTAGCCTTCCTTTCTTCCAGAATTTCCATACTGTTCCTTATATAACTCCAAATTTTATCAACCACTGGCAATCAAAAAGCAGCAGGTTTGAGCTACAAATAACAATACTTCATTAAGGGCCTTCTACCAACCACAAAGTTAATTAAAAAAAATCAGTAAGTTCCCCTGAAGATCCCCAAATTTAATGGATCATACACCATGAAATTTAAGGGTGCTACTGACACACTGCCTTCCTTCGCTGCTATCGATGGGACCTAATTTTTATATGAGCTGGATAACATGTTTCAAAGCTCTTCATATTTTCTTCCTCTATGCATATAAACTATGAATGTATTTCAGGAAAATAAAGTAAGCAAATGGTGTAATTTTATTCAGCTGAGAAAGCAGAATTAATATCATCTAATTCTGTGGCTCACAAAAGCAGCAGCTCCACATAAGTTACAAATAATGAAAAATAACTGGGGCAAACTTTCTTCCTTTAAAAAAAAATACTATATGTATGTGTATATGGGGCCTCCATGAATGTCAATGCACAATATGCATGCAGTGTCTGTGGAGGCCAGAAGAGGGTACTAGATCTTCTGGAACTAGAGCTACTGGTGATTATGAGTCACACATATATAGGTGCTAGGAATAGAACCTGGTCTTCTAAAAGAGCAACCAGTGCTCTTAACCACTGAGTCATCTCTCCAGAACGCCGGAGGGAATTTTTAGGTGATAGTAATCACACCTCAGTGTAACACTTGTTGGTAGAAAACTTCACTTCCAACTCAGATCTCTTACTCACTTATAATAAAGAATCTGAGCCTTAGTGACTTATAACAAATAGAAATGGATTGCTCACAATTCTGGAAATTCATAATTACAAAATCTGGGAAAGATTTCCTTCCTATTTTATAACATGCAAGAGACACTAAATAAAGAGGTCAAGAGTAGAGAATCAAAAGCCAGTAAACCAAACTCACTCTTGATCAGGAACCCATTCTCACTACAACCAAGTCCAAGTGGATCAAAGACCTCAATGTAAAACTAGATACACTAAATCTAATAGAACAAGGAGGGCCCAAGGGAAAATGCTTAAATCTTTCTCAGAAAGGGAAATAAATAGATATTGGAGGTGGTTAGGAGAAGGAGGGAACTGGATGAGAGGAATGGTGAGGGGAACAGGGTATTAAGGATCAGGTGTAGAAAGAGCAGGGGAAAGAACAGAAACCAGTGGTGGGCAGGTGGGGCATCTCTAGGACATGCCAAATGAGTCTCTTGAAAAGAGCATGAATCTATTCAAGAGGACAGTCCTAATCACCTGTTAGAAGTACCACCTCTCAACAAGATTGCTTTAGAGGCTGTTGAGTAGGCAAACTTAGGAGACATATGTCACATATATGGATTTATATAGATTTATTAATTATTTATTTATTTATAAATAAAACACTACAATAATTCTATTTCATCATATAATTACTAAAATAAAAAAAGTAAGCCAAAGGTATGGTATACTCTAAAGAAGATTGCAGGAAAGCTTTAAAGTACTTCTAGGACTCATAAAATACCAGGCAACAGGAGCTGGGGAGATGGCTCAGTGGTTAAAGTGCTTGCCCTTCAAGCAAGAGGGCTTGAGTATGGATCTTGACAACACAAGTAAATATGGTGGGCATGGTGGCTCACCTATAGTTCCCACTCTGAAAGGCAGAAACAGAGAACCCAAAAGCAAACTGAGTAGTGAGGCTAGCTGAATAAGTGAGCTCTGGCTTTCACTGAGAGACCTGCCTCAATGAATAATGTAGAAAGGTGATGGAGAAAGAGTCCCAACATCAGCCATTAGTTTACAATCATACACACACATAAACACACACACACACACACACACACACGCACGTAGGCATGTACATCATTTGCCCAATGTGGCTAGAGGGCTCCGTGGGTTAAGGTATCTGCCACCGAGGCTGATGACCTGTGTTTCAAAGCCAGAACCTACCTGGTGGAAGGAGAGAATCAACTCCTGCAGGTTGTCCTGCAGGTTGTCTTCTTGTCTCCACATGCACATTGTGGCACAAGCTCCAGTCCACTGAACATACAAATAAACTTTTTTTTTTTAAAGAAACTGAGTAACTTGTATTTTTCAGTTAAGAAACACTCAGCACCAGTTGCTCCTCAGGCCCCAAAGAATTCTAGTCTCATCAACTCCCCTGACACCATCACCAAATTGCTTACTACTAGTACCAACAAAATCTATAGATAAAATCCTCCCTTCTCTCCCAAAGGTAACAATACAAACCATCTGAAAGTAAAGTGGGAATTAAAACAGCATTGAGAAGCAATGAGGAACAAAGTGGCAGGGAAATGTGATTTGGAAGACACTTTAAAGAACCGATTTGCATCAAATGGTGCACTTTGCCTTTCATCTAAGCGAATACTACATTCTGTAAAACTCAATAAAATCTACCTTTACTTTCCCTACTTGAAGTTTCTTAAAACTGATACAAGTAAAGGCCCTGTTATATACAATTCCTGAACAAATACATGAATGGCTGGCTACCTGGAATCATAATAACAGACTCGCAGACCTCCACTGGCCGACTTGAACCAGTTTGCAGACAGAGAATTCCTTGAGAGAAAAGGAGAACAGGTCCTCTTGAGGGAGTACCAGGCTACAACACCAAGGAGTTTTCCTTCCCCAAAGGTCTACTTCCCAGAGGAATGTATGTTCTTTTAATAACATAACTGTTCTTGGGGTAAAGAAAATAATAAAACTTAGCAGCGGGGGGGGGGGGGGGGGGTGTGCAGTCACTACAGAATGACTCTGCATTGGTATTGAGTCCAGGTGACTCCAAATAGAATTCTGACTCTCTGGTTCATGGATGGGCTTATGGAGTCAGATGATCATTGATGTTTTAGTACAAATCTGATTCACAGTGGACACAGTTGGTCCTGTGGTTACTTTCCCAGTCCCATAATGTACAATTGGGAGTTACATTTACGAATTGTCAGGATCTCTGCACTGGCTTCCTCTTCAGTGGAATAGGAACTATTATGATTAGAGAGAACAAATGGAAATCGCTGGGGCTGCCTCCATGAAAGAAGATAGTGAACCCAAACCAGCCTCACTTCCCTGGAAGGAATACAGAGATTAGTGCCTTGAAGGACCTGACAGGTTCACGGTGGTTGTTCCTACCACCAACCCCTATAATTCTGCTGTTAGGCCTGTGCAGAAAACAATGGGTCAGAGAAGACAGCAGTTCAACATTTTAATCAACTAGCAACTCCAATTGCTGCTGCTATACCAGATGTGGTTTCCTATTGAGCAGACTGACATGTCTCCTGGAACCCAGTATGCAGCTATTGATTTCACAAATGCCTTTCTCTTTATACCTTTCCATAAGAACCAGCAGGAATTTTGCTTTCAGCCGTCAAGGACAGCAGCACATCTTTATGGCTTTACCTCAAACCTATAGTAATTCTGCAGTCATGTGTCAATATTTGGTTCACAGGAATCCTGACCACTTTTTTTTCTTCCACAAAGCTTGATGCCAATCCATTATATTAATAGCATTCCAAACTGATAGGACCAAATGAGCAGAAAGTAGTAACCACTATGAACTCCTTGATAAAGCATTTGCATATCACAGGATGGGAAATAAATTAAAAGAAAATTCAATAGCCTTCTACATCAGTGAAATTTCTAGGAGTCCAGTGGCATCAGTCATGTTGAGATAATTCTTACAACGTGAAATACTGAGTGACTATATCTGGTCTTTCCTACTAAGAAAGAAACACAATGTATAGTGAACCTACAGGATTTTGGAAGCAGTGCACTCTTCAATTGGCTTAATTATAAGTGACTTGAAAACATACCAGTTTTGAGAGAGGCCCAGAACAGGAAACAGCTTTTCAACACATCCAAGCTCCTGTGCAGTCTACTCTGCCACTTGAGCCCTAAGATCCAGTCTCCCAAATCTATCTGTTGTGGAAGTGGCAGACAAAAGTGCTGTTTGGAGATTTTGACAGGCTTCCATAGCTGAATCACAATGGACGCCCTTGTGAGTTTGAATCAAGACCCTTCCATTGTCTAAGGAAAACTGCTTCTGGCTGAGATACAGCTCTTAACTCATGATTGGACTTTAATGAAAACTGAATGCCTGATGATGAGCAGTCAAGTTACCATACCAACTGAGCTTCCCATCATAAGCTGGGTATTATCGGATCCACCAAGCCATGAAGCTACACATGCAAACAAGCAAGCCAGTATAAATAAAGAGGCACATATATGCTCAGGCAAGTGCAGGTTCTGAGGACACAAGTAAGTTATATCAGGAAGTTACCCAATTGCATAGATCCTAATTCTGCTACTACTCCTTTTGTTCCAAAGCATGAATCTATGACCTCATGAATGTGGTCTGTAATCAGACAACTGAGTCAGAGAAGACCCAGGCATAGCTAACAGATGATTTTGCATACTATGTAGACACCAACCAAAAGTAGATAGTTGCAGCATCCCAGTCTTTATCTAGGATAACCCTGAAGGATAATGGTAAAGGGAAATTTCCACAGTGGATAGACTTTTGGCACATGTACATAGGTTCTTTAGTCTTCCAATGAAGACCAGAGGCTTGCCAATAATCCCCAGGCCTTCAACACTAGACTCAGACCGAATACTGAGACACTCAGCCTCATGGACTGGGCAGTTCTCAAATTCTTGGACTCACCAGTGTACAGCCAGGCACTTCTGGATCACTCTGATTATACTGTCTCAACCAATCTAAAATTCCCCCTTTCAATATATAATCATTGTATTCATTCAGTTCCTCTAAGAAAATATGACTATTACAAAGATTGTGTATGCGCCACGGTTCTCTACCCCTGTGTGGTGTATGACCGTGGGCCGGAGAGCACTCTTGAATAAAAATCCTCTTGCAGTTTGCAGCAAGACCATTTCTTGTGAGTGATTTGGGGTATCACCTCTCCTGAGTCAGAATGTGGGGGAGTCCTCACATTGTGGGTCTTTCATTTGGTGCTTTGGCCGGGAAACGCGACCACCCCTCACACCCGAGAACCGACTTGGAGGTATGGGGATCCCCTCTTGTGTGCATGCCGGCCAGTGTCTCTGTTTTGAGTGTCTGTTTTCTGAAACGAACATTGGAACATATACTTGTTGTGTTGGGTTGTTTGTGTCTTGTCCTATGTTTCTGAAGCACGGCGTAGTCTGAGTTTGGATCTGCCTGAGTTTAGATACTGATCAGCCTGAGTTTTGGATACTGATCAGCCTGAGTTTGGATCTGCCTGAGTTTAGATACTGATCAGCCTGAGTTTTGGATACTGATCAGCCTGAGTTTGGATCTGCCTGAGTTTAGATACTGATCAGCCTGAGTTTTGGATACTGATCAGCCTGAGTTTGGATCCGCCTGAGTTTGTTTTCTCTGGTTTTGGTTGTCTAGGTAGAAGTGGACGACGGTGTTTGTAAACGATGGGGTGATGGGGTTTTCTGAAATGCGCGCAGTCTGTATTTGCAGCTGTCCTTTCAGGCCGTAAGGACCGGAGGACTGTGGTCAGCAGATGTGCTAGGAGGACCACAGGCTGCCACCCTGGGGGACGTCCTGGGAAGTGGGGAGAGTCAGGGACGCCTGGCCGTCTCCAGAGACCGGTCAGAGGGACCGAGTTCTGTTGAAGCAGAAGCTTCCCCCTCCAAAATCGTCTAATTCTTTTGCCTGCTTGTGGAGGACGAGAAAGGGTCAAGTGTGTCTAGATCTGTTGGTTTCTGTGTTGTGTGGTTTTGTGTATGTGTTTAGAGCTATGTAAAAATCTAGAGAAGCAAAGGTAATTCTCATAGGTGCTTTATACCCTGACTAGAGATAGTTTACACCTGAGACATGAGAGAATGGGTTTTGAGAAGAGCAGTACTCCCCGACTATCTGGGGATAATTTGGTAATAAATAAATAAATAAATAAATAAACAAACAAACAAACAGTATCAATTGGTCTTTGGAGCCCTGCACCTGTAGTTAGGAATCTAGTGTGGCTGGAGAAGCCCTGCTAGAAGCTGATTATAAACTCTTATAGGGACCAGCAGCTTCTCAAGTTCTATGGTAAGGAAACAGATGGCTGTTTTTCCTACAAAAATCCCCGTGCTTGTGATTATTAGATTCACCAGGTGACAAGGTGCTCCTCTCTTAAAATTACAGCTAGAAAAATTAAGAATTTTGTTTGGTTTAAATGAGCAAATGTATATGGCCATTTCATTTTTGTTTCTGAATAGTTTCAAAGGTATAAATATGTTCTATATGTCTTGGTTATAGATTATGATTAGATATTTGCACCATTGGTAACAAAAAGTTGACTTAAAACTGGTAACTCTGGATTAGAGTAATTTAGAACTACAACATGCAGCATGAGACAACTCATGGAAACAGGTCTCTAAAGAAACGCCTGAATTGGGTAATTTTCTATGTAATTCTTATCCTAGAAACCCGATTTATAAAAGATAAGATTTAGGATAGTGTCTTTTTGAGGTATTGGCGGCTACACCTTCTTGTGTTTGTGTACAGGAACAGGCAGACAAACTTTGTAGCAAGTAATGTTTTTGGAGTTCATTTTTAAAGAGAATGGATTGTTTGCACTGTTAAAATTGGGTTTTGCTTCTCAAAATTGTGGTTGTTCTCTCTCATGTTACAAGAGAAATTGAAGGCTTCTCCCGAATCAGAGCCACCAGCTAAACTCATCGGCTCCTCCAAAATCTATAAAGCCTCCTGAGTGGCCTAGTCCACAACCTTCCCCTTATCCACAGCCTCAACCCCCGCTGATGGGGAACCCTGAACCCCTCAGGGTGGTGGGAGGAGGACCGCCACAGGTACATGGAGCTGCAGAGCACAGAGTCCGGGTGGACTCTAGTGGACCTGCCCAAACTTCAAACCCTTCAGTGCTGGTCATTTTCCTCTGCTGATCTTTATAACTGGAAAACTAACCACCCCCTTTCTCAGGATCCCCAACGCCTCACAGGGTTGGTAGAGTTCCTTATGTTCTCTCATCAGCCTACTTGGGATGATTGTCAACAGCTGTTGCAGATGCTCTTCACAACCGAAGAGCGAGAGAGAATTCTGTTAGAGGCTAGAAAAATAGCCCGGGAGCCAACAGGCGGTCTACACAGCTACAAAATGAAATAGACATGGGATTCCCTTTGCACCGGGCTTTGGTCCAAGGTGCCTCAAGACAGCCCACTAATTTGGCTAAGGTAAGAGGTAATGCAGGGGCCAATCGAACCTCCCTCAGTGTTCCTTGAAAGGCTTATGGAAGCCTTCAGGTGGTTCACTCCCTTTGATTTTACCTCAGAAGCCCAGAAGGCCTCAAGTGGCCATGGCCTTCATAAGGCAGTCAGCTCCAGATATCAGAAAGAAACTTCAGAGATTAGAAGGTGTATTACAAGAGGGAGACAGTTACGCGATCTAGTGAAAGAGGCAGAGAAAGTGTGTGTGTGTGAGAGAGAGAGAGAGAGAGAGAGAGAGAGAGAGAGAGAGAGAGAGGCTAGAGGCAGAAAAAAGAAAAAACAGGAGAGATCGTAGACAAGAAAGAAATTTGCCACAGTGGTAGGAGAAAAAAAAAAGACAGGATCTAGACAGGAAATCTGGGCAACAGAAGACTGAGCCTCAGCTAAAAGGGCTCAGCTGTGTCAGACTGAAATTACTTATTTGGGATACACCCTTCGAGAAGGGAAGCAGTGGCTAAAGAAAGCCAGAAAAAAGACTGTAACTCAGATCCCCACCCCAACTACACCAAGACAAGTAAGAGAATTCTTGGGTACCGCTGGCTTCTACAGACTCTAGATACCTGGGTTGGCAACCTGAGCTACCCTGTTGTACCCCCTAACCAAGGAAGGAGAGGTGTTTGTGTGGACCCCAGATCACCAGAAAGCCTTTGAAGAGATTAAAAAGGCCCTACTGACGGCCAGCCTTGGCCTTTGCCTGACCCAACCAAGCCCTTCACTCTTTATGTAGAAGAGAAAGCAGGGGTCACCAGAGGAGTCCTTACTCAGACTTTGGGACCTTAAAAAAGGCCAGTGGCTTACCTATCCAAGAAGTTACACCCTGTTGCCAGACGGTGGTTTTCTTGCCTGAAAGCTATTGATGCCATAACTCTGCTTGTCAAGGATGCTGATAAGCTCACTCTGGGACACCAAATAACTGTAGTGGCACCCCACACTCTTGAGAGCATTATCCAAAAGCCCCCTGACTGATGGATGACGACCAACACTCCTGCGACACATTATCAGAGCTTTTTGTTGACTGAATGAGTGACCTTCACTCCCCCGATGTCCTCAAGCGACCCTACTGTTCGAAATTTCACCTACTCATCACTGTGCTGACATTCTGGCAGAAGAAACTGGTACTCAAAATGATCTGAAGGATCAGATCAGCCTTGGCCTGAGAGTTCGAGCTGGTACACGATGGCAGTAGCCTCAAGGTTGAAGGTAAGCAGAAGGCGGGGACAGCAGTACGGTGGTGGACAGAAAGCAAGTGATCCAGGCCAGCACCCTCCCTGAAGGGACGTTGGCCCAGAAAGCTGAACTTGTGACTTTAATATAAGCTCTAAAATTGGCAAAAGAAAAGTCTACACTGACAGCAGATATGCTTTTGCCACTGTACGGAGCAATATACAGACAAAGAGGGCTGTTGACATCTGCAGAGAAAGACCTAAGATGCTGTGGCTAAAGAAAATCAAATGGCAGATCTAACCGCCAAACAGGTGGCCCAAGGAGCAATGATCCTGGCAGTCAAGGAGTCTAAAGATTATTATGACATCAGAGAGACCAGCTTTAAATACACCCCTGAGCATTATCAAATTATGGACATTATTTGACCCACCTGGGGGCCAAGAAATTAAAAGGTGCAGTTAGGTCCTTTGACTACTATGTTACAGGACTCTCTGACTTGACAGAAGAAATAGTCAAAAGCTGCAAGGCCTGTGCTATGACGAGGTAGAATTTCTAAAAGAAATCTTCCCAAGGTAATTGGGTCCAATAACGGACCTGCCTTTGTTGCCCAGGTAAATCAGGGACTGGCCAAGATATTGGGGATTAATTAGAAGTTACATTGTGAATGCAGGCCCCAAAGCTCAGGACAGGTAGAGAGAATGAATAGAACCATTAAGAGACCCTTACCAAATTGACAGTGAAGACTGGTGCTAATGATTGGATAGCTCTCCTACCCTTTGTGCTCTTCAGGGATAGAAACACCCCTGGACAGTTTAGACTGACCCCCCTATAAATTACTCTACAGGGGCCCCTCTCCACTGGTAAAAATAGCCTCTGTACATAATGCTGACATGCTGCTTTCCCAGCCTTTATTCTCTAGTCTCAAGGCGCTTGAGTGGGTGAGACCTTGAGCGAAGAAGCAGCTCCAGAAGGCCTGCTCCAGAAGACCTAGAAGCCCCACATCTCTTCCAAGTTAGAGATTCAGTCTACATTAGATGCCTCCACTCAGAAAACCTTGAGACTCGGTGGAAAGGCCCTTATCTTGTACTCTTGACCACCCTAATTTCTACCTTTATGAGACCCCTTTTGATTTTGCTTCTGCTTTTAATTATAAGTCCATGTGTGTTAAATAGGCAAGTCGCCTTTATTAGAACAAGAATTAATGCAGTGCGGCTTTTAGTTTTGAGAAAACAGTACATGCCCTAAAGGATCAAGTGTGTCAGGGAGAAGATAGTGTCTAGTTCTAAGATTAGAACTACTAACAAGTAGGAGGGGGGAATGAAAGTATAACGTAAAAACAAAATTCTAGGCCTTTAGGCTCAGGTTTGGGAATGTGACCTCTGTGACTTAATGCTCCAAGGTATGTCAATCATAAAACAGATAGCAACATTCCTCCACCCACCCGCTTCCTGGGTTCAAAGAGTGTTCATTCAAAGAAAGTTACCCTGACCATTGCCGGAACCTGCTATGCAAATGTGCTATTGTTAGGGGCTCTTACAAACTGTCTTGAAAGATAACCTGCACAATTACCAGGTATTCCTTGTGACTCTTGTGACTTTGCACTTCCTTGGGACTCTTAACTTGTATCTTTGGTATTTTCCAACAACACCCTCCCCACTTCCTTGAGTTGTGGTTTCTTCCTTTAAATACCCCCTTACCCAGCTACTCGGGGCGCCAAGGTCCTCTACCCCTCCCTGTGTGGTGTATGACCGTGGGCCCCCGAGCTCTCTTGAATAAAAATCTTCTTGCAGTTTGCAGCAAAAAAAAAAAAAAAAAGATTGTGTAGTACTTCACTACTTCACACTAAGAGATACCCTCTCAAAAGTAGAGATAGTGATGGTTAGAAACAGAATAAAACTTAAGATGGAAATGTCTTAGCAGCCATCCAGTCTGTAGCAATCATTTTCTTCTGAGAATCATCTTTAAACAATTTAGAAAATTTAACATTTATTTAGATTCCACAAATTTCTTAAGAGAAAAACAATAAAGATTATAAAAACAAAGGAGTGCTGTGTCCAGAAAAGAAACAAGCTGAAATGTAAATAAGAACAATGAAAAAGATGGTTTAACACATCACAGAGCTTAGCAGTTAACACTTTTCTTCTTCTTGCAGAGGGCACATGTTCAATTCCCAGCAACCACACTGTATCTTACATCCAACTCCCTTAGTTTTAGTGGATCTGACCTTCTCTGACATTCCACAAGGAACACATATGCTGCACATATTAGACATGCATATAAAATCATTAAAAACAGCCACAGTTATTATTGCAGAGTTTCAGAATTTGATGGCATCTCTTGTAAATAACTCAAGTAAAACACTATAATACCTGAAACCATGGGACATGGAATATATACTTTTAGTTGACTATAAATTTACCTATCTATCAGATTTTAAAAGATCTAGAACATTAAGTCACTGTTTTGACTTTTGAGGTAAGCAGTATAATCTACTACCATTTCTATGACTATGGCTTTAAGTAACGGGTAATGTATGAAGCATTTTATCTCTCAATTTTCATTGTCTTTGTATTTTCACAACAGCTCTATGAAGAAGGCCTTATAGCATGCTCTTTCTCTAACCAATGAAAACAAATAGATGTTAAGAATTATTAAATAGTTTTCCAAAGCTTCCAAATCCAGGAAGTCAAAAGAGCATACATAAAATCATGACTGATCTGAGTCCAAGAGTCTATGATCAACTAGGTAAATGCATCACTCCTTAAAAGCTGGAGAGGAGGCAGGAATAACTAAAAAGTAAACAAAGGAACCCACCTCACTTTATTACTGTACTAGTGAACATTAATCTTTGACTAAAGTCATCTCATTCATGGTTGGAGCACTATCCTGTTTTTATTACATAGGCAGCAACATACAAATGAGCTTAAATTATATCTCATGTAGAATAATTTTCTGTGTTTGTGGAGTCAGTAGAATTGTCTCTAGTGACATAACACTAAACTATAAATTATATGTCTATATTTTCTCCCAAGATCTAGCCAACAACAAAACTGCTTATTCAGTCAATAGGCTTGGCATAAGATTGTACTTGAATCTAATCAGTATACAAAGATCGTCCTATGTGATACTACATTAAGGTGGTGGGCTTGCTTGCTGTAACCCAATTACAGTCAACATTCCTGGCATACCTACAATTTGTGTTCAGAAATTTGGAAGGTCAAGGGAAAACTGAGCTGGATTTGCATGGAGATTAAAACCTGACAGAAAGAAGGCATCGTGATGAAGAAACAAGGAAGCACTTTGAATCACCAGGAATTTACCAGAAGCAAATATGCTTCTCTAAAATATTAGAGAAGGAAATGATCATGAAAATATAATCTTCTTTCAATAAAATCCTCAGAAATCTGGCAAGGGCACTCATCTCCGAGAGCAAAGTGTTTGTTTGTTTGTTTGTTTGTTTGTTTTTTGGTTTGTTTGGTTTTTTGTTTGTTTGGTTTTTTTTTTTTTTTTTTTTTTTTTTTTGAGACAGGGTTTCTCTGTAGAACTCTGGCTGTCCTGGAACTCACTTTGTAGACCAGGCTGGTGTCGAACTCAGAAATCCACCTGCCTCTGTCTCCCGAGTGCTGGGATTAAAGGCATGCGCCACCACACCCGGCACAAAGTTTTGTTTTTTAATAATATGACAGAAAGAAGAAAGGCAGGAGGCTGAAGATTTATTGGTACATCTCCAAACCTCTCTCAAAATACAATTCAGAAAACTATGCTAAAACAGGAGAGCAAATAATATCCTCACCTCACGACTGAAAAGAGGCAAGGCACAAATAACTGTGTCCACACTATATGAACAGTTGTGGGTTTTTTTTTAAGATTTATTTGTTTATTTTATGTATGTGAGTACACTGTTGCTGTCTCAGACACACCAGAAGAGGGCATCGGACCCTATTACAAATGGTTGTGAGCCACCATGTGGTTTCCTGGGATTGAACTCAGGACTTCTGGAAGAGCAATCAGTGCTCTTATCTTCTGAGTCATCTCTTTAGCCCCAAAGAGTGTTTTTAAATGTAAAATAACATAGTTATGGATCCTAAAAATTCACTTTCTACCTCAAATTTTCAATTTCTTTGTCACAGGAATGAAACAAAAATAAATTTAAAATTTTACTTTATATGCTCTCTTTGCATTTCCAACCAGAATACACACTATATACTTTGCATACAATGAACCATGTCGACAGAAGCTAACAGCTTCTGGGACAGGTCCTGTTTTGGGCCTTCATCTTCTGCCAGGAGGCAAGTCTGAACACCAGATATCTGTGCACCTTCCCTGAAAGAGGAGAGCATGCCTGCAGAGAGTGCTCTGACCACTGAAACTCAGGAGAGAGCTAGTCTCCCCAGTCTGCTGGTAGAGAATAACAGAATCACTAGAGTAACAAGCTCTAACCATAGACAAAGATAACAACTGACTCCAGAGTTTACCAGATGGCGAAAGGCAGATGTAAGAATCTTACTAACAAAACCAAGACCACTCACCATTATCAGAACCCAGTACTCCCACCTCAGCCAGTCCAGGGCACCACAACACACCCAAAAACCTAGACCCAGATTTAACAGCATATCTCATAATGATGGTAGAAGACATCAAGAAGGTCTTTAATAACTCACTTAAAGAAATACAGGAGAATACTGCTAAAGAGTTGCAAGTCCTTATAGAAAAACAGGAAAACACATCCAAACAGATGATGGAAATGAACAAAACCATACTAGACCTAAAAAGGGAATTAGACACAATAAAGAAAACCCAAAGTGAGGCAACGCTGGAGATAGAAACCCTAGGAAAGAAATCTGGAAACATAGATTCGAGCATCATCAACAGAATACAAGAGATGGAAGAGAGAATCTCAGGTGCAGAAGATTCCATAGAGAACATCAGCACAACAATCAAAGAAAATGGAAAATGCAAAAAGATCCTAACTCAAAACATCCAGGAAATCCAGGACACAACGAGAAGACCAAACCTAAGGATAATAGGAGTGGATGAGAATGAAGATTTTCAACTCAAAGGGCCAGCAAATCTCTTCAACAAAATTATAGAAGAAAGCTTCCCAAACCTAAAGAAAGAGATGCCCATGAACATACAAGAAGCCTACAGAACTCCAAATAGACTGGACCAGAAAAGAAATTCCTCCCGACACATAATAATCAGAACACCAAACGCACTAAATAAAGATAGAATATTAAAAGCAGTAAGGGAAAAGGGTCAAGTAACATATAAAGGCAAGCCTATCAGAATTAAACCAGATTTTTCACCATAGACAATGAAAGCCAGAAGATCCTGGACAGATGTTATACAGACACCAAGAGAACACAAATGACAGGTCAGGCTACTATACCTAGCCAAACTTTCAATTACTATAGATGGAGAAACCAAAGTATTCCACGACAGAACCAAATTCACACATTATCTTTCCACAAATCCAGCCCTTCAAAGGATAACAGAAAAACAAAAAAAAAAAAAAAAAAACAAAAAAAAAAAAACAAAAAAACAATACAGGGATGGAAACCACGGCCTAGAAACAAACAAGAAAGTTCTTAAACGTGTTCTCACGACCGGCCAGGAAGAACACAACAAACCAGAATCTTCTGTGGCAAAACTTTATTGCTTACATCTTCAGGAGCAGGAGCGCAAGCCCCAAGCCCCAAAAACGAAAGGCCCCCCGCTTACATCTTTAGGAGCCAGAGCGCCAGCGCGCCAGAGCGCCAGAGCGCAGAGCAAGAGAGAGAATGGCGGAAACCCCGTCCCCTTTTAAGGAGAATTATTCTTTGCCTAGGACGCATCACTCCCTGATTGGCTGCAGCCCATGGCCGAGTTGACGTCACGGGAAAGGCAGAGTACATGTAGTGGTAAAATACCCTTGGCACATGCGCAGATTATTTGTTTACCACTTAGAACACAGGATGTCAGCGCCATCTTGTGGCGGCGAATGTGGGGGCGGCTCCCAACAGAAAGTAATCCTTCAACTAACCTAAAAGAAGACAGCCACAAGAACAGAATGCCAACGTTACCAACAAAAATAATAGGAAGCAACAATTACTTTTCCTTAATATTTCTTAATATCAATGGACTCAACTCCCCAATAAAAAGACATAGACTAACAGACTAGCTAAACAAACAGGACCCAACATTTTGCTGCTTACAGGAAACCTGTCTCAGGGAAAAAGACAGACACTACCTCAGAATGAAAGGCTGGAAAAGAATTTTCCAAGCAAATGGTATGAAGAAACAAACTGGAGTAGCCATACTAATATCGAATAAAATTGACTTCCAACCCAAAGTCATCAAAAAAGACAAGGAGGGGCACTTCATACTCATCAAAGGTAAAAATCTTACAAGAGGAACTCTCAATTCTGAATATCTATGCTCCAAATACAAGGGCAGCCACATTCATTAAAGAAACTTTAGTAAAGCTCAAAGCACACATTGCACCTCACACAATAATAGTGGGAGACTTCAACACACCACTTTCACCAATGGACAGATCATGGAAACAGAAACTAAACAGGGACACGGTGAAACTAACAGAAGTTATGAAACAAATGGATCTAACAGATATCTACAGAACATTTTATCCTAAAACAAAAGGATATACCTTCTTCTCAGCACCTCATGGTACCTTCTCCAAAACTGACCACAAAATTGGTCACAAAACAAGCCTCAACAGATACAAAAATATTGAAATTGTCCCATGCATCCTATCAGATCACCATGGACTAAGGCTAATCTTCAATAAATAATAGAAAGCCAACATTCACATGGAAACTGAACAACACTCTTCTCAATGATACCTTGGTCAAGGAAGGAATAAAAGAAATTAAGGACTTTTTAGAGTTTAATGAAAATGAAGCCACAACATACCCAAACTTATGGGACACAATGAAAGCATTTCTAAGAGGAAAACTCATAGCTCTGAGTGGCTCCAACAAGGAAACTAGAGAGAGCACACACTAGCAGCTTGACAACACACCTAAAAGCTCTAGAATAAAAGGAAGCAAATTCACCCAAGAGGAGTAGACAGCAGGAAATAATCAGACTCAGGAGTGAAATCAACCAAGTGGAAACAAGAACTATTCAAAGAATCAACCAATAGAGGAGCTGGTTCTTTGAGAAAATCAACAAGATAGATTAAACCCTTAGCCAGACTCACTAGAGGGCACAGGAAAAGCATCCTAATTAACAAAATCAGAAATGAAAAGGGAGACATAACAACAGATCCTGAAGAAATCCAAAACACCATCAGATCCTTCTACAAAAGGCTATACTCAACAAAACTGGAAAATCTGGATGAAATGGACAAATTTCTGGACAGATACCAGGTACCAAAGTTGAATCAGGATCAAGTTGACCATCTAAACAGTCCCATATCCCCTAAGGAAATAGAAGCAGTCATTAATAGTCTCCCAACCAAAAAAAGCCCAGGACCAGATGGGTTTAGTGCAGAGTTCTATCAGACCTTCAAAGAAGATCTAATCCCAGTTTTTCACAAACTATTCCACAAAATAGAAACAAAAGGTACTCTACCCAACTCATTCTATGAAGCCACAATTACTCTGATACCTAAACCACAAAAAGACCCAACAAAGATAGAGAACTTCAGACCAATTTCCCTTATGAATATCGATGCAAAAATCCTCAATAAAGTTCTTGCTAACCAAATCCAAGAACATGTCAAAACAATCATCCATTCTGACCAAGTAGGTTTCATCCCAGGGATGCAGGGATGGTTCAATATATGCAAATCCATCAACGTAATCCAGTATATAAAAAAACTCAAAGACAAAAACCACATGATCCTCTCCTTAGATGCGGAAAAAGCATTCAACAAGATCCAACATCCATTCATGATAAAAGTCTTGGAAAGATCAGGAATTCAAGGCCCATACCTAAACATGATAAAAGCAATCTAAAGCAAACCAATAGCCAACATCAAAGTAAATGGTGAGAAGCTGGAAGCAATCCCACTAAAATCAGGGACTAGACAAGGCTGCCCACTTTCTCCCTACCTATTCAACATCGTACTTAAAGTCCTCGCCAGAGCAATTCGACAACAAAAGGAGATCAAGGGGATACCAATTGGAAAGGAAGAAGTCAAAATATCACATTTTGCAGATGATATGATAGTATATATAAGTGACCCTAAAAATTCCACCAGAGAACTACTAAACCTGATAAACAGTTTTAATGAAGTAGCTGGATATAAAATTAACTCAAACAAGTCAATGGCCTTTCTGTACACAAAGGATAAACAGTCTGAGAAAGAAATTAGGGAAACAACACCCTTCACAATAGTCACAAATAATATAAAATATCTCGGCGTGACTCTAATTAAGGAAGTGAAAGATCTGTATGATAAGAACTTCAAATCTCTGAAGAAAGAAATTAAAGAAGATCTCAGAAGATGGAAAGATCTTCCATGCTCATGGATTGGCAGGATCAATATTGTAAAAATGGCTATCTTGCCAAAAGCAATCTATAGATTCAATGCAATCCCCATCAAAATTCCAAATCAATTCCTCAACGAATTAGAAAGGGCAATCTGCAAATTCATCTGGAATAACAAAAAAACCTATAATAGCAAAAACTCTGCTCAAGGATAAAAATACCACTGGTGGAATCACCATGCCTGACCTAAAGCTGTACTACAGAGCAATTGTGATAAAAACTGCTTGGTACTGGTATATCGACAGACAAGTAGACCAATGGAATAGAACTGAAGACCCAGAAATGCACCCACACTCCTATGGTCACTTGATCTTTGACAAGGGAGCAAAAACCATCCAGTGGAAAAAAGACTGCATTTTTAACAAATGGTGCTGGCACAGCTGGCAGTTATCATGTAGAAGAATTCAAATAGATCCATTCCTATCTCCTTGTACTAAGGTCAAATCTATGTGGATCAAGGAGCTCCACATAAAACCAGAGACATTGAAACTTATAGAGGAGAAAGTAGGGAAAAGCCTTGAAGATATGGGTACAAGGGAAAAATTCCTGAATAGAACAGCAAATTGACAAAGGGACCTCATAAAATTACAAAGCTTCTGCAAGGCAAAAGACACTGTCAATAAGACAAAAAGGCCACCAACAGATTGGGAAAGGATCTTTACTTATCCTAAATCAAATAGGCGACTAATATCCAATATATATAAAGAACTCAAGAAGGTGGACTCCAGAAAATCAAATAACCCCATTAAAAAATGGGGCTCAGAGCTGAACAAAGAATTCTCGCCTGAGGAATACCGAATGGCAGAGAAGCACCTGAAAAAATGTTCAACATCCTTAATCATCAGGGAAATGCAAATCAAAACAACACTGAGATTCCACTTCACTCCAGTCAGAATGGCTAAGATCAAAAACTCAGGTGACAGCAGATGCTGGCGAGGATGTGGAGAAAGGGGAACACTCCTCCATTGTTGGTGGGATTGCAAGCTTGTACAACCACTCTGGAAATCAGTCTGGCAGTTCCTCGGAAAATTGGACATAGTACTACTGGAGGATCCTGCAATACCTCTCCTGGGCATATATCCAGAAGATACTCCAACCAGTAAGAAGGACATTATAGATCTTTGGGAAGGATTTCTGAAGCAAGATTCATCTGAAACACAGAGATATTCACCATTAACCTTTTGGGCTGTAAAAAGACACTAAGGGTGGCAGGCTAAACAGAGAAGCAACATGAAAGTGGTCATTTTATCTGCATGTGGAGAGTAAGTGCAGTTTCTAAGAAAGCACTCAGGACACTACTGCGGTACTCTGGGTAAGAAATGAAGGCCGTGGGTGTGTGCTCAAAGAGACGGTCATATATATGCCAATGAAGTAAAAAGAAAATCAACGTTCAAAAAATGAAGTGACCGACAGTATTATATACAAAGAATACAAGGACCAGGACCAGGACTGGGAAGATGGCTCAGCTGCCAAAGTGACTGCTGAGTCAGCAGGAGGACCTAAGTTCAGATCTACATAAAAGGATGAGAGGGGAGGCAAACACATGCAGTACTGGGAAGGCTTGTTGGCCAGTTAGTACAGCCCAGTTAGAGCTTCGGGGTCAGAAAAAGACCCTGCCTCAAAATATAAGGTGAACAAAAGAGGAAGATGCCTGGCAGGAAGCTCTAGACTCCACACCCACTCATCCATACTCTTACCTGCACATACGTAGGTGCGTGTACACATATACTCACACATACACTGTACTGAAATAAAAAGAAAGAAAATATGGACCAACAGGAGTTCACAGAATCAAGAATAAGAAGAAAAAGGAGAGGTTATGGTAACTATTGTGAGATGGTTTCAATGAAAGCCTAAGAATCCAAGAAATGGTGATGAAAAGCAGGGTCATTGCTGATTATACTTTAATACATATCAGAGATGATTTAGGACAGAACCTTAAACATAAGAATGCCCAGTTTTCACAAAGACCTTAAGATGGTTCTGAGATCCATTATAAATGAACAAGTATGTCATCTAAGAAGGGATATGCAGGCCAATAACTACATATGGAAAGGTATTCAACATAGTTAATTCTTGGAAAATACAAATTAAAAAAATAAGATACCTGTATATACCTATTAAAATAAAATAATTCTAACACCAAATTCTATTTTTAAAAAACTGCATTCCTCAAACACTGCTGGGAAAATGCAAAATAATACAGACAGTATAGGAAATTACAGTTTCTTACCTAATAAAGCAGGTCATTTATCATAACACATGTGGTTGTTCACAGAAACAGAAACCTGTAGTCATCCAGAAACTTAAATTCTCATAGAATATACTCATAGTTCATAGAGGATTTATTGTTAAGAGCAAAGTGCTGAAAAAATCAAAATGACCATTAATGAGTTAATGGCTAAACTCTCTTCTAAATCTATGTATACCACCAAGAGGAGAAAAACAGAAGGAACTACTGTTGGGACCAGGGAAAATGCAACAAGATGGATAGCTCTAAAGGACATTTTGCTTAGAAGGAAAAGTCAATCCAAAAAACTACATGCAGTATATAGAGTATTACTCTCACATAACATTTTATTATTCATATTGCTTTTAATAATATATAACTACATGTATTTTTAGGGAATTACATGATATTTTGATGTCTGAAATACAGATTCATAAAAGTTAGCTAATTAACATCTCCAAAACCTTGCTTACCACTTCTACAGTGAAACATCTAGCATCCTCTTTTCTTTATGAAAATATACAGTACTATGGTTTATAATCATGCAACTGTGCCACAGACTTCAAATCTATTTCTACTGTGGATCAGAAAAAGTCCCTCTGATCAACAAACCCCCATTCCCTTCATGGCCAAGCCTCAGTCTCTACTGGACATCACTCTACTCTCCAGTTCTACTTTCACTTTCTTGGCAACAAAAGTGAAAAGAGACAAGAGGATGGCACCAAACTAAAACCTGCAAAAAAGGAAGCAACTAACAAAGGGCATAGACAACTATAAAATAGAACGGAGCATTTTTCTTATTAAAATGGTTCTAGATCTAAATTGTGGTGATGGTTGCATGACACTATACGTGAGATAAAACTACACATATTTGTACACTTACAAATGGTATTAAGTACTGAACACTATCAAATCATGGATATTACAGTCTGTAGTTTAGATAATTATAGTATATAAGTATCAATTTCCTCGACCACAGGTGTACCTCACGAGTAAAGCGATTACTAGATGTTCAAACACTGAATGTGATTCTCAGTAACTGTAAGAAAAACCAAACTTGAGTTTCTCCTATTGAATACTATAAAACTTGTGTTTAGGACAAGGTATTAAAATCTTATTTCCCTCACCTTTTAAGAGTTTCATGCAAATATTTTAACCCTCCTTACCCAAATTTGCTTGCATGAAGGCCACTGCTCTATTATAGGAATTGGATGGCCTGGAGTAGTGACCCTTTTCTCCTTGAAGCATGCACCCCATTCCCCTTCCTCCTTCATTTCCGGTGTATCAATCCTTTTTAGACTAGCCAAGTGAGCAGATTGTGAGGTCAGAACCCATGGGGGAAAACACAGTCACCACCTTCTTTAGAATAAAAATCAAGTGCACTTCCTGTCTCAGTGTGTTTGCTCTTCCAGTGACACCCTCTAGATCAAGAGTAAAGTTTGCCTTGTCAAACTTCAATTGAATTTTTTTTTTGCAATGTCAAAGATATTTCCATCAATACTGCTAAGATGATATAAATTTTAATTTCCTAGGTCTCATATTATAGTACAGATTACGTGATACCACCTTGCTGGAAGCTTGAGAAAGGTTACAGAGAACTCTGATTTCTTTCTTTTCCTTAAATTTACTATAATTACTTCAAACTAATATTTAAAAATAAACCAGTCCTAAGTATAAGAACTGGAACCTATGTCTGCCTGACTCTAAACCGAGTCTAGTTGGTTTAGATTCTAGTTCCCTGGCAACTAATAAGCAGCCTTCACAACCTAATTAGAGCACACACATCTGCAACTTCCTAAAAGGAAGAATAAATAGGAGCTTGTCTCCGGCAGCATTTAAACAAGTTTAAAAGAATTTTAACAAATACTAAATTAAGAGGTTTACAATATCAAATCCTGCTGTTCAGAACTATAGAGATCAATTGTTTCAATATATTAATGTGGTCATGAAAGGACGTTGGCAGTCTAACAGAGAGTGATGGCAAGGCAGCTCTGCCATCCTGACTGGAAGCCTGGACTCTCTCTAGAGGTAGCTCTGGAATATTCTGTCATGTTTCTTTATACACCAGAAAGCTAACAGATGTTCCTCTCTGTTCATACCAGGCCAGCAAGCTGTACAGCAGAGAGCTGTAAATAGAGCTGTTACCTGAACATTTGGTATTTCTTTCCCATCCACCCAGGAACTACCTGATGAGCCAGCCCTTGTGAACACAGCCAAATTACAATCACTGCAGCCAGAGAGCTAGAAGGGGACAAAAGTTGATTCTTATCTTCAGATTAAGTCATCATAATCATGTACACTATGCAATATCTATAAGAAACCTGCATATACAGGGAAAGGCAAGAGAAAATGAACAAGAGAAAAAATAGTGAGTTGAACATTTATTTTCTGATTAACAATATTTTGTCAATAAAAATTACCTAATAAATATTTGGTTAATTTATTGAACAAATGATTTTAAAACCAAGCCAAACCACTTCACTTTATCAAGTCCTTGGTGCAGAATATGTTATTGAGCTATGATAAAAATCAATTGCATAAAGTCAATTTAATATACATACAGTTTGAATATTTCTTATTAGCACAAAGCCAAACCATTGCTTTGGATGGTGCAACAATAAATAAAAAGGCTACCATTATGTGCTTGTGGGAAAGAAAAAATGTACACAATTAACAGAACCCAAGAAAAGCCATTGTTACTATCAAGTAAACAAGGTAAATTCAATGTTATGTTAACAAGAAGAAAAAGCAGCAACTAGAATTATCAGCTAAAAATTTCAAACACATATTGGAATGTTGGTAGTACTTTTATTAAAACGTTTAAATCCTTCATTTAATAAAATGAATATATAAATAAACTTTTGAATCTTAAATATTTTAGAATTAAAGTTCTTACATTTGTAAAAATTCTGGCATAATAAATCATTGATCACTTGCTAGCCACAGGGATATCTAACTAAAACGCTATACCAGAGTATTCATGAGATACTTTCTCATGCCCTGACTTCTTCATAGGCTCCATAGACTAGAGGAAAACAACTTGTAACTGAAATCCACCAAAGACAAACAAATAAACATATAAGGAAGATCTGAGCTTTTAAGGTAACAAAAGGACAAAAATCAAACCAAAAGAAAGACAGCCAGTATGGTTAGAGATAAAAATCCAACGTTCCTTTTTGATAGGAAATGACATCTCAGAAGGGTGGCAGAAGCATCCCAGGAGAGAGGAAGCAAAGAGTCATTAGAAGAAAACTGATTATGACAGAGCTGGTACCTTGCAGAGCAACTGACACCCAATTCTCAAGGAAGGACAAGCTCAGTAGACTTACAGCCTTCTTGCTCGACCCCAAGAACTCTCCCATGTGTGGAATAAGCATCTTCCAGTCCTTACTCTGTTCCCCTCCAAGACATTTTCCTACGACGCTGTGTGAATTTACTTATCAATCGAGACAACACTAGACTTATGTGAACCCTGCACTCTTGGAAAACCATGGCAGTCAGGATATCCTGCCCATTCTTTCAAGCTCTGAGAGACAGCTAACAGTAAATCAGCACTCTCCTACTTGGCTTACAGAAAACTCAAAAGTGATCCTCTTGTAGCTTCTGCTGAGTCCAGACACAGGCAGTCTAAATTCTCCAGTTGTTTCATACCTCACCTTCCTGTCTCCATTTCTCCTTCTGGTTGGTTAAGGCTGGATACTCAACTCCCTCAAATGTAAGTGTATCTTCTCTCCTGGTTCTACACTCCTGCATTTTGAGTCACCATGATTAATGAAAAAACACCACTCCTCATAGCCATCCCTTTCTGTACATGTTCACATCTTCCTGTAAAAGAAGAGCCCTTCTCTTCTTAACCTTTTAGATACATAAAGAAATTCTCTTCAGCTCGCCATTGCGGTCTACCATCCTCTTCCCTTAGCATAAGGAGCTCCTGAGATTAAAGGCTGAGCTTACTTAAGTCTACACCTACTTTTGTTTGACACTTTGAACCTACGTTACCTTTCTAAAACACAAATCATAATCTCCTTTTAACTAATATTTATAGAATCACAACTGCTTCATTCTTTTCATATATAACTTCTGAAGAAAATATAGACAGCAATGTCAACAACATGCTGTCATATCTCCTTCAATATTCAAAGAAGAAAATTAAACATTAAAATATGCCAGTAAAATAGCATTTTATAATAAATGTAAAAACTTACAAACAAGTGAGGTTTTGAAATCAGAGAAATAATTTCTCTATATTTTCCTTTTGGCTGACATAATCTTTTTTTTTTTTTTTTTTTTATTTTAGAAACTTTTTTTTTTTTAGATTTATTTTATTTATTTATTATATGTAAGTACACTGTAGCTGTCTTCAGACACTCCAGAAGAGGGAGTCAGATCTTGTTACAGATGGTTGTGAGCCACCATGTGGTTGCTGGGATTTGAACTCCGGACCTTCGGAAGAGCGGTCGGGTGCTCTTACCCACTGAGCCAACTCACCAGCCCCTGGCTGACATAATCTAACTGTATTTTTAGAACTTGTACAACAGAAAAGAAAAGCTTGCTGAACTACTTCTCACGACACAAGCATGAAACCAGTAATCATTTAGCGACTAAAATTCTTTCTGAAGAGCTTTTTACAACCATTTGTTTCTTCTCATGTACTCTAGTGTTTTAATTGGATACATAAAATAAATCCCCAATATTTTTAATCACAAAGAAAAATATTTCTATATATAGAAAATGTCTTAAGATTGTAATGCACAGCAAAGAAAATCCAGCAAAGTGAACCACTCACCCGCATTGACGATTGCATCCACCTCTAGCAGAGTGATGTCACCTCTGTAGAGAGAAACCTTTTCACTCAAGCTTTTCTTCATCTGTGGTGCTTCCTGAGTATTTTCTTCTGTAATGAAAAGAGACACTTATTAATAAAAATATTCCTAATTTAATCAATTACTTCTTGTGTGTACTCATCTGTGTGCCCATGCACTAGAGTGCCATGGGGCAAGTGTGGAGGTCACAGAACCTTAGCTATCTATCCTCATCTTCAACCTTGATTTGAAACAGGGTCCCCTGCCACTGCATGTGTCAGGCTAACTGGACTGCAGCTTCTGCATATTCCCTTGTCGCTGCTTCCATATTCCCATAGGGACACTGGGCTTACAGGCACTCAGACACGTCTGATTATGCATGTGGGTACAGGGTATTCAAATTCAGGTCCTCGTGTTGCAAAAGCAAGAGTTTTTACTCACTGATCCATTTCTTCAAGTACTAACTAACTGTTTTCTAATCAGGACAACAATAAGAGCCAATATGAGCCACTGGGTTTCAAGGAAAATCTCAAATATATTTAAGTACCAGGGAAGTGGTTTAGTCACTATTTATACCCTATTTTCAATACAAATGCACTGTCTATAGCAGTGGTCAGTTAGGTGTTTTTAGTAACTTTGATCAGATATCCTTGGCCATTAAAAACTAACAATTATCAATTTTATTATATGATAATATCATATGAAGATGAAATTATGTTCAATTATATTCACAAGGAAAAGAGATGTACATCTACAGAGAGAAAACACATTGCATAGTGGAGAGAATCATTTCTATTTTTTCCACTTATTTAAAGGAATCTTATTTTCAATTTTTTATTAGATATTTTCTTCATTTACATTTCAAATGCTATCCCCAAAGTCCCCTATACCCTCCCCCTGCCCTGCTCCCCTACCCACCCACTCCCACTTCTTGGCCCTGGCATTCCTCTGTACTGGGGCATATAAAATTTGCAAGATCAAGGGGCCTCTCTTCCCAATGATGGCTGATTAGGCCATCTTCTGATACATATGCAGCTAGAGACACAAGCTCTGGGGGTACTGTTAGTTCATACTGTTGTTCCACCTATAGCTCCTTTAGCTCCTTGGGTACTTTCTCTAGCTCCTCAATTGGGGGCCCTGTGTTCCATCCAATAGATGACTGTGAGCATCCACTTCTGTATTTGCCAGGCACTGGCATAGCCTCACAAGAGACAGCTATATCAGGGTCCTTTCAGGAAAATCTTGCTGGCATATGCAATAGAGTCTGCGTTTGGTGGCTGATTATGGAATGGATCCCCAGGTGTGGCAGTCTCTGGATGGTCCATCCTTTCATCTCAGCTCCAAATTTTGTCTCTGTAACTCCTTCCATGGGTATTTTGTTCCCCATTTTAAGAAGGGATAAAGTATCCACATTTTGGTCTTCCTTCTTCTTGAGTTTCATGTATTTTGCAAATTGTATCTTGGGTATTCTAAGTTTCTAGGATAATATCCACTTATCAGTAAGTGCATATCATGTGAGTTTTTTGTGATTGGGTCACCTCACTCAGGATGATATCCTCCAGATCCACCCATTTGCCTAAGAATTTTATAAATTCATTGGTTTTAATAGCTGAGTAGTACTCCGTTGTTTAAATGTACCACATTTTCTGTATCCATTCCTCTGTTGAGGGACATCTGGATTCTTTCCAGCTTCTGGCTATTATAAATAAGGCTGCTATGAACATCGTGGAGCATGTGTTCTTATTACCAGTTCAAATGTGTTTACTTGGCCATTTAGTTTCATCTCTGCTCTGTCTAAAAAGATGTCCCATCCTTAGAAGATCTAAATCTGTGAAAATGCTCTTTGCTTTACCAAATTGCATTGACCTTTTCACTTTACAGGACAATGTTACTATGCAAGAGAAATAGCTCTACCCAACACACAGAGCCAACAAGCTGTTCTAAAACCTGACACACAATTGAGAGAAATACTAATTTCAATTGTCTTTCATTCTAAGGCAGAGTCAACCTACTTAACAAAGAAATATGAATAGATGTCTTAAGATACACAAAGACTATATTTTAAAAGAACATTATTATATTTTTAAAACATTTATAAACTCTAACATAAGTATTTATGAAACATGAACATTTTAGGGAGGACTATAATACTATCTACTCACTAAAGCACTCTTAGATGAGCAGGCAGTTTTAAAGGACTTTGGAGATAAGAAGTGATAGCTTTTGAAGTACCTAAACTACCTAAATTGTCTTTGAGGGCTGTCCTGGTTTGGTTTCTATCTTGCCTCAAGGAGAAAAGGTTTTATTTCCTCTTACAATTTCAGTCTACCATTAGGAAAGGTCAGAACAGGAACTCAAAGCAGGAACGGTGGTGGGGGCAGAAACTAAAACAGAGACCATGGGGGAATACCCAGGCTTCCTTAGCTACTTTTCTTATACAGCCTCGGCCCTGCCTAGGAGGAGCACTACTCACAGTGGTCTGGGCCCTCCCACATTAATCATCAAGATAATAGCCCCAAAGACATGACCATAAGTCAATCCAGTAGAGGTTCTTAACACAGCAAAGCTGTGAGTTCCACATCCCATAAGTCACTGCTCTTAGGACTTTTAAAATTTTTAAATCCTGATTCTCAGTTAAAGTTTACTAGACTACAATAAATATTTTATGGCTTTTGCAGACAATTCTTAAGCACCTGAATCAATGAAAATCTGTAAATTACAAAAGGTTCCTCACTGAAGCCAGGTGTCAGAAGGTGTTAAAGGAACACGGACTTCACAAAGAAAACAAAATGTATTTGTTTGGGGGAAGAGGTGACACAATAGGCATAACCTATTTGCCACTTGTCAAAAATAGGTCTATAAAGTTAAGCCCCTATTTCCTCATGGAGCGTTTTATATGCACTACTGCATTTGCAGTGGTACTATTAAGTTGCTAAATATTTTCAGGATTTCAGGACACTAAGGCTGAACCCCTCCTGGATACGAAAATGTCCCTCAGGTAAAAGTTGTCTATTCTAGATACTTTAAAAGCTAAATACTTGAAATTGAGGGGGGAAAAATATTAAATCTGCCTAAAATAAAACCCTGATACAATAAATCCTTTAGAGATTGTCGTGTTTGCCACTTAGAATATACACTGTTCAACAATGTTGTCTTTGACAACTGTCCACTCTCATGCCTTGAGAAGATGCACTGCTTTGCAGTGGCCCCTTAGACACTATCCAGTCTCACCCCTTGAGTTGTGAGTCTTCTCCACTATAGTATCTCTTCTAAATTATTTAAATGGAGATTTCAAGGACCAGGAAGCTGAGAATGGAACAAAGACCCATAGCAATGATTTTCAAGCATGTATGACACTTCCAGATAAGATGGAGGCTAGAATTTTTCTGCACGAGCCAGTGTAGGAGAGGAGTAAAATAAGAAACACAGTCTCAATTCCAATAGAGAAAGAGGAGAGCTTCAAATATCTACAAGGGAAGTAAAAGTATACCCGAAAAGTGCATAGAAGTTACAGCTCACAGGTCCCTGGTCAGGGATGCCCTCAAAAGGTAAGCCAGGGGAGAGAGAGCACTACCCAGAATGAGTCCACAACCCCAAAAAGCCTCTAACCTAATTTGGATTTTGGCAAGACAATCAAAGAGAAGATGGATGGTGGAGAGAAATCCATGTTTGTCAGTCACAATGACTCAGTGACCATGAGCTGGATAGCATTTTGAGAATCTATTTTTAAATACTGAGATAACCGGGGATCATGAGATCAAGGAACAAGCACAGTGTGGGAGCCTCAATTTGTCCTACCACAGAAGTGTAAGTCTAGAGAGGCAGCTGTAGAAGACAAGGGGGGCAGACAATTGAAGGCTACAAGAAGGCAGGAGGTTAAGTCAAGGCAGATAAATACATGGCCAAGCCCCAGCCTCAGTAGCCCAGAGATCTTACCCACTGAGAACACTGGAGTTTGACAGCTCTGACCCTGAGGTCAGTGAGTGGACCAACCTCTGCGTAATATACTTTGTCCTTCACATTTTCTCAATATTAATCCAACCAGTCAATGAGCATGTGAGGTCATTCCATCTAATAGTATCTTTTTTCAATTTATTTAGAGTATTTTAAGGTTTTCATTGTGTAGGTCTTTTACTTCATTGATTAGGTTTTTTTGTTTGTTTGTTTTGATTGTTTGGTTTTGTTTGGTTTTGTTTTAGGCTGTTACAAATTAGATTGCTTCCCTGATTTTTTTCTTTCAGTATATTTATCTTTGGTATACTGGAAAGCTATGGCTTTAGTATTTAAATTTTGTTGCCTAACACTGCTAAAAATGTTTGAAAGCTCTGGGAATTTTTCTAATGGATTCTCTAGGACAGAGTCTCTTAAGGATAAGATCACAGCTTCTGTCGATATTAATTCTTTGACTTCTTCCTTCCTTATTTATATCTGGTTTATTTCCTTCCTGGTGCTCTAGGAAAGACTTCAAGTGCTATACTGAGTAAGAATGGAGGAATGAGCATCTTGTTACGGACATTAGAGGATTGTTTTGAGTTACTCCATTTTGCATGACTGCCATCACTTTGTAATTTATAGTTTTAATAAGTAGAGATATATTCTCCCACTTCTAGTCTCTCTGGGACTTTTATTATGAAGTCAAAAGCCTTTCCTACATCTATAGAAATGCTCATGCGATTTCTTTGAGTTCACTTATGTAACAAATCATATTTATTGATGTCCATATGTTGAAACATGATCATATGTCTAGAATAAAGTCAACTTCATCAAGGTATTTTGATGAGCTCTTGCATTTAACTTGTAAGTATTATATTAAAACTTTGCATGTACGTTCATCAGCCGATAATTTTGTTGTGGTGGTGGTGATGGTTGTGTTTAAATGTAAGGATAATGTTAGTTTCTTAAAAAGTTGGAAATGTTCTTTCCTTTCTCTTTCTAAGGAATAATACTAAGCATAGTATTGATACTGGTATTGCTTTAAAGGCCTGATAGACTCTGTGCAGACACTTTTGGTCCTGAACAGTTTTAAGTTGGGAGATTGGTAGTTGCTGCATTAATCTAATTGCTTGTTACAGATCTGTTTACATTATTTACTTCATCTTGCTTTTACTTTAGTATGTTATATGACTTATAAAAGCACCCATTTCAGCCGGGCGGTGGTGGCACACACCTTTAATCCCAGCACGTGGGAGGCAGAAGCAGGTGGATTTCTGAGTTCGAGACCAGCCTGGTCTACAAAGTGAGTTCCAGTACAGCCATGGCTACACAGAGAAACCCTGTCTCGGAAAAAAAAACATAAACAAAACAAAACAAACAAACAACAAAAAAAAACAAAAACACTCATTTCTTTCAGATTTTACATTTTTTTTCCAGTTTAGTGAAATGTATTTTTTTTTAATTTGTTCACTTTGCTGTTGTTCCTCCTGGTACCCACCTCACACAGTCCTTCACCCCAGCCCGTCCCCTTCTTGGAACATAAACATTGAATGTCTGCCTGAATTTCTTGATATATGGTGTCCTTTCTTTTTCTAATGTTATTAATTTGCATCTTCTTTCTGGGGGGATTAGTTTACTAAGTTTTTTTTCTAATGTATTGATGTACATCATCAGATTGAGAACTCTTTGATTTTTCTTAAGGATTCATTTTACTAATTTTATTACTTGTGTGTATGAGGGATACTGATAGAGACCGGAAGAGAGCACCAAAAGTTCTTGATTCTCTTCAGAACACAAGCATTCTAACTATGGAGCTCTTTCCAGGCACTCGATTGTACTTAAAGCTACAAACTTTCCTCTTAGGGTTGCCTTCATTTTAAGTTTTTGTATTTTGTGTTTTCATTTGCATTTAATTCTTATAATTTTTTAATCTCTTCTTGATTTCTTCAATGACTCATTCATCATTTAACAAGGTGTAATTTAATTCCCATGAGCCTGTATATTTCTATAGTTTCTCTTGCTATTTATTTCTAGCTTTATTAAACTGTGGTCTGATAAAATACTAGACATTATTTCCAATTCTTCTGTGTTTTTGAGATTTGATTTGTGTCCTAATTTGTGATAAATTCTAGAGAAAGTTTCAAAGGTTTCTGAGAAGAATATGTATTCTTAGTGTTTGGATAGACTCCTTTGTAGATACCTATAAGGTCCATTTGATCTGTGATGTCATTTAATTCCAATGTTTTTGTTTGTGCTTGTTGGAGGCCGTCTGGTTGATCTAATGGTGACAGGGGGTATTAAAACACTATTACAATATATTAATTATTTTGTGTCTTGATATCTAGTAGAACATGTCTTTTTGAAGGTGGATGAGCCTATGCTCAGTGTGTGTTGTTTAGAATTATATACTCTTGGAGACTGTTCCATTGAACAGTATGAAGTGACCCTCTTTATCTGTGCTGATGAAATGTGGATTGGATTCAATTCTTTGAGATATTAGGGTAGCACTGTCTGTGTGCTTTTTGGCCCCATCTCCTTGGAATACATGGGTTGTGTCTTCTTCTTTTTTTTTTTTTTTTTCATCTTTTCACCCAAAGTGCTTCCTTTTGATGGATAGAAGTGTATATCTAAGAGACAGAAAAAAAGGATCCTTCTTTCTAATCCAACTTTGTAGTTCATGCTCTTCGATAAGTGAATTGCAGTCTTCAATATTCAGAGTTTCAGCCAGGCAGTGGTGGTACATACCTTTAATCCCAGCACTTGGGAGATAGAGACAGGCGGATTTCTGAGTTTGAGGCCAGCCTGGTCTACAGAATGAGTTCCAGGACATCCAGAGCTATACAGAGAAACCCTGTCTCAGAAAACCAAAAAGAAAAAAGAAAAAAAAATATTCAGAGCTTCTTCAGAATGGTATTTATTCTTGTCATTTTGTTGGGGTTTTTTGTTTGTTTGTTTTTTATTATTTGATTTTGTTAATCCTTTTTGCTTAACAAACGTGTTAGCATTGTTTATTTTCCCCCAGTAGCCTATTGGTTGCATTTATTTCTATCTAATATATTTGAATTTGCTCCAATATGGTCTGTAAGGGCTGCCTTGGTGATTATAAACTTCTTTAGCCTGCTCTTACCGTGGAAAGTTTTTCTTTTTCCTTCAGTCATGGCAGATCAGGGTGTTGGCCATGTTAAGCTGGGTTGGCAGTTTACCATCTTTCAGATTTTGAAGTCTTTCCAAACTCTTCGTGGTTCTAAGGTTTTGAATGGAAAGTAAGAAGTGATTCTTATGCCTGCGTTTATATGCTCCTTGGACCTTCTCTCATGCAGCTTTCAGCAGACATTTTTGTTCTCTATATTCAGTGCTTTAGCCGTGATATAATGGGATCTGCTTCCTTTTCTGAACACATTTGGTCTTCTGTGATCCTTAATATTTGGATGGGGTTCTCTTTACATCGATTTTGAACTTATTTTCTATGATTTAATTAAAAATATTTTATTACCTTTGGTATGAAAGTCTTCTTCTATATGCCCACAATTCATCAACTTTACTTTTGATGATGTCTCCAGAGTTCTTTAATGTTCCATCCATACATTTTTTTTAATTTATCACTGATCTTGACTGAATGATCCAGTTCTTTTACTTTGTCTTTAAGCCCTGTAATTCTATCTGTCATACAACCCTACTGATAAAGCTTTCTGCCATCTTTTTACCTGCCCTACTGTGTTTTCTCTCCATTTCCATCATCACTTCAGTTTTCAGCTTGATTTTTATTTCTTTTTTATACAATTTTATCTCCATATCTTCAATTGACTTTCTAATTTCATCAGCTGTTTGTATTCTCTTAGACTATAGTTGTAGTCCCTTTGAGTTATTTGAACATATTTCTAATTATTCTGTTATATTTAATCCTGAATTCAGAATTTCATCTAAGTCTTTTCATCAGGGACTATTATTGAGAGACTGGTCATTTCTGGAGGTATATGGTGTCCTGGTTTTTCAGATTACTTGTGTTTCTCTGCCATCTGGGATTAGTTAAAATAAAGTATTGCTTTGGATTTTTTTTTTCTCCACTTCAGGTTGCCTCTCTTACTCCTGATAAGATATTTGCAGCATTCAGGAGAGACTGTGTTACAGTACACTAGTCCTAATGTTTTTATCTGTTAGACTGGTATCCAGGTGCAAGACTATATTCCTAGTCCATTCTATAGGCTGAGTTTGTTTTTGAACTTTTTCATTATAAGACAACCATTTTTTGGTAAATATTTCATTCATGTTTGTGTGTATGTATCTGTGCTCATGGCATGTGTTTGGAGGTACCCTCTGATGCTAGAAAAGAGTCCCTGTTCTTCTGAAAATGGAGTTACACATGGTTACAAAGCCAGCTAAAGTGAATGTTAACTGAACTCACTCAGGTCCTTTGTGAAAAACAGCAAGTGTCCTCAATCACTGAGGTCTCTCTAACAACAGAAATTTTTTTTCCTCTCTCTCTCTCTCTCTCTCTCTCTCTCTCTCTCTCTCTCTATCTCTCTCTCTCTCTCTTTCTTTCTTACCTTCTTTCTTTCTTTCTGTTCCTTTACCCCTTAAAATTCTTTTCATCTTTCTCTTCTCCCTTCCCCTCGATAACAATCTTCTTCATTCTTCTTCTTTTCTATCATTTAATCTTGCTTCTCTATTTCTCATTCCCTGCATCCTTTCTTTATCCCATTCAATTAATCCCCCTCTTTACCCCTCAGGTAATTTTTAGCTTCCTAGTATATTCTTTAGTAGTTTTTCCATTTAATTTTAAGAGTATTTCTAAACTCCGTTTTGAATGTTGTTGTTTTATTATAACAGACTTTCTATTATTAATAGTACTATGGACTGCACCTCCATAGTTAGACTGCTCAACAATCTTCACTTACCCTACACCTGATAGAGGGCTAATATCCAAAATATATAAAGAATTCGAGAAATTAAGCTCCAAAAACCAAATAACCCAATTAAAAAGTGGGGCACATAACTATCCTCAACAGAGTAAACTCAAATGGCTGAGAAACTCTTAAATGTTCAACATCCCTAGACATCAGAGAAATGCAAATCAAAATGACCCTGAGATTCCACCTTATACCATACTGAGAATGGCTAAGATAAAAAACTCAAGTAATAATATATGCTGGAAGGGATGTACAGATGGGGAACACTCCTCCATTGCTGATGGAAGTGCAAACTTGTACAACCGCAATTGAAATCAATCTGGCAGTTTTTCTCGGAAAATTGAAAATAGTTCTACCTGAAGAACTATCCATACCACTCTGGGGCATATACCCAAAAGATGTCCCATCATACCCCAAGCGCACATGCTCCACTATGTTCATAGCCATATTCATAATAGCCAGAAACTGGAAATAACCTAGATGTCCCTCAACCAAAGAATAAATACAGAAAATGTGGTTCATTAACACAATACTATACAGCTATTAAAAACAAAGACATTATGAATTTTGCAGACAAATGGATGGAACTTAAAAATATCATCCTGAGTGAGGTTACCCAAACCCAAAAGGACAAGCATGGTATGTACTCACTAATAAGTGGATATTAGCCATAAAGTGCAGATTGCCCATTATACATCTCACAGACCCAAAGAAGTTAAACAAGAAGAAAGGCCGAAGAAAAGATGATTGAATCACACTTAGACAAGGAAACAAAATATTCACAGGACAAAGAGCTCCAGTGAAGGAACTGTGGGAAGAGGGAAAAGGGGGGGCGCAATGGAGAAGTAGGATCCTGTCCAGGGAGAGAAAGGAGAGAGGCCCAGTGGACCAGGAGAATGAATGAAAATCTGCAGCTGCATGGAATGGGAGGGATCTCTAGGAAGTCCTAGAGAGCTGGGATAGGGTAGGCTCCCAGGAGTCAAGATGGGGGACCTTGGCCAAGATGCCTAACAGTAGGGACGTGGAACCTGAAGAGGCATCCTCCTGTAGCCAGGTAGTACCCTCAGTGGAAGAACAGAAATGTTCAACCCAAAATTTGTCATGTCTAAAAGAAATGCAGGGATGGAGTAGAAACCAAAGGAAAGGCAAACCAATAACCTGCCAAACTCGAAACCCATCCATGTGTAAGCACCAATCCCTGACATTATTAATGGGACACTGTGTTATGCTTATCAACAGGAGTCCAGCTTAACTGTCCTCTGTGAGGCTCTATCCAGCAGCAGACTGAAAAAGAAGCAGGTACCCACAGCCAAACATTAGACGGAGGTCAATGACAATTATGAAGAAGTTGGGGGAAGGACTGAAGGCCCAGAAGTAGATGGGAACCCCACAGGAAGACCAACAGAGTTAATAAATCTGGACTCGTGAGAGTTTAGAGTCTGAGCCACCAACCAAAGAACATACAGTCTAGAACGAGGCCACATGGTACATGTGTAGCTTACAGGAAGCTCAATCTTCATGCCTGAACTGTCTGGCCTCAGTGGGAGAGGATGTGCCTAATCTGACAGGGACTTGATGTGCCAGGGAGGGGGATACCCAGGAGGCCACCCCCTTCTCAGAGGATAAAGAGGAAGGTGAGAAGGAGAAACTCCACGAAGGACAGGGAGGGATTTGAGATGTAAACAAATGAATTAATTAATTTTTAAAAATAGCATTCTCAATAAAGCCAGAAGAGCTATCTAAATTAGCATATGTGCAAAACACAATACAGAAACATGAAAAATATAAGGCACACTCCTCCAAGATATTGTTATTCCTCAAGTACTAATTAGCTCCAAAGATCTGGAATAAATTGCCATGGGAAGAAATCAAAAATCTTCTGGTAAAAATTATCTATGACTTAAAAGAGGATAAAATAGCAGATTAATTTGGAACTCAAAAAAAAGAGTCAGAAAAATGCAAGAAACACTAGCAAAATAGATGATGGAATCATTAATATAAACAAAAAGGTAGGCAACATGGAGGAAAAATTCAGCAAAGAAATTGTGATTTTAAAAATAAAATAAAATAAAAACTTAAACACTAGAGGTAAAAATTCCAATGAACGGATACAGAAGATGTAAAGTATGATCAATAAACTTGACCAAGCAGAAGAAATATTATAAAGGATGAAGGACTAGGGAACAAGGTCAATGACATAGTACATTCAAACATTAAAAGGAAAACAGAAGAGAAACCCAACACCACAAAGTCCAGTAAATCCTGTGTGTCATAGAGACAACACAAAATAAAAATCTAAGGAATTCAAGAAGAAGTTAAGATTTGACTAAAGCATAGAGCATCTATATCCAATAAGTTACATCAGAAATTTTCCTAAAGCTAAAGATATAGACAACCAAAAAACATCAGGCATTTAAAAATAGAATATGACCAAAAACGAACCCTTCCATGACATTACACTTTAAAGCATTATAAATGTATAAGGAACGGTTATAGAATGGCTCAGTGAGTAAAGCACTGGCCATACAAGCATGATGACCTGAGCTTATATGCCCAGAGTCCACATAAAAGCCAGACACAGTAGTATAAGCATCCATAATCCCAGGATGTCCTAGGAGGCTGGGAACAAGAGACAGGAGAATTGCTAGCTTGCCTGGTATACACAGCAGTAGACAAGAGAAACCTCGTCTCAAGGTAGAAAGTAAGAACCAACTCTAACACCAGGTTGTCTTTTCACCTCTACATGTCTTCTATTGCACATGTGTCTCACACACACACACACACACACACACACACACACACACACAGAGAGAGAGAGAGAGAGAGAGAGAGAGAGAGAGAGAGAGAGCTATTAAAAAAGTTTTATGAAAAAAAAGTTTTATGCATGGTACCTTTTAAATTTAAGTAACGTGTTAACTTGAGATGAAAACTTAGGCATTAAAATATATATCTTATTATATTGTTACAATCTGCTAAAAATACTTTTAATTGGGATATGACTACATAGTTTGACTTTCCTTTTAGTTTTAAGCTTGTCTGTAAAACTGGTAACTAAGTCAAGTAATTCTCTACTTTAAAAATCAGCTAATGTCATACTCCAAAGGAAAGGAAATTATAATTTTTGCTCTTTTAGTAAAATGTCTAAATATTCCAGCCTAAAAAAACAAACAAACAAACAAAAAAGTGCTCACTTCAGCAGCCCATATACTAAAATTGGAACAATACAGAGAAGCTTAGCATGGCCCCTGTGCAAGGATGACATGCAAGTTCATGAAGTGTTCCATATTCTTATGTAAATGAATAAAATGATTAATTAAAAACAGAAACCAATATTGGTTCTTTCCTTCAATTATATAAAATAACTAAAAATAGTAGCGATAGTATTTCAAATTTTGTCCTCTTTATCATTATTTAACTTTAGAAATTTTCAATCTGCCAGTTAAGACCTTTAGCAAAAAGTAGATAAGAAAGTTATACCCAGCAACAAGGAGAGTGAGAATGCTAAGGTACCAGGGGAATACTGGGTAATTTTAAAAGAGAACAGGAAAATGTGTTATGCTTATCACCTCCCTAAAACAGGGATGATAATCCTCGAGTTGATCGGGCTCTACTGTCTTCTGAGGTGGATCTGGCATCTCCTGATTCAGAAGAGTATATGCAAGACAAAGGAGACTTATGGCTGACCACTTGGGCTAAATAGTATATAAAATTAAGTCATTATCAAAAATACATGTGAGGAGAGATTATTACTAATCTAAAAGCTTGCACAGAATTCCTTCTCTGTATCATTTATGCCATCCAGATACTATTTTGAAAAATGTTCTATACTCAAACCTCTCTCCTTACCAAGTAACCCAGAAGTGATGCAACCAACAAAATAAAGCTATGACCTGTGCTCAGAAGATAGATGGGGCGGGGAGGTAAGTGAGAAAATGGCAGGTTGATTACGTGGAGAGTATGAGGGATAGCCATCAGAAGGACCAACACTAGCAGAAAGAATGAAACGGGTAAGCCACATACCTGTACTTGGCTAGCATGTCAGAGCAGGGGTGGTGTCCAAGGCCTTCTGCTATGTGCAGCCTTGGCAGGGCCCAAGGAGTCCAACTACATTAAAGTAGCAGAAGTTGAACAGATCAATCAACTGTTCAGAAAACTTTTGTTCTTGTTTTCTTTGCACTGCTCTCATATTTGCAACAAATACCATTAATTTCTTTATTTAGACACAGTTCTCTGTATGCTAAATTAAACATTTAAAATACTAAAACCTATTTCTTTTTTTCTCCATTGCACTGTTCCTACTTGTGTGAAAGTAGTATTTAATTTTCTTCCAAATTCCTTAAATATTATGGTGATAATTACTTAAATAGTACAATTATCATTCTTGGTTTCTCTTTATTCACAAATGCTCACTTATTAGCAGTAGTATAATTTATTAACTGAATTGCACTTGGAATCACAACAGATGTTATACAACTTAAAACATACAGCCTCACCAAATGCCAGGAAAAAAAAAAGGAAGAAAAGTCAATGGCTTATTTAACCATTAACTAGGATTGGAAAGGAGCCGGAATAGAAACAGATGTGTAAGAAAGTTCTCAAAATAACCTTGGCTGAACTAAGACTGTGGCAATGAAAGCAGGAGAGGAGAAGGCCGGGCACAATAACCCAGAGGTTCATCTACGAAGAATAGGGTCTCAGGGGAGAGGTGCCAGAAACCTGCTGCGTTGGGTTTGCTGGCTCCTAGGTCACTGTTGAGAAGCTATGCAGGTGTGAGAAGTTATTTGGAAAGGAATATAATATCACAGTCTTGATTGTGATAGCTCCAAGTTTCCTTATAGAATGTTCACAAATATGAATTGTTTGCTCAAAAGACAGAAGTTCAGGCTAGATAGTTGGGTTTAGGAAGTAGCAAATGATAGTGGTCCTGAGTGAGACCATTACGGGTAGAACTGAAATGAAAATGGACCAAAGCCAGAACACTGAACAACACCGACTTGTACACATAAGGCAAATGCAAAGTACATGAAGAAAACATAATGACTCACAGAAGAAAATGTAACCTGGAAAAAAGAAAAGGTAATCAACCGCTTCTTATGTTACAATCAAGAAACCAGAAGGCAGAAAATGTCCTTCCGGATAGAACCATCATGTCAACACCAAGGGTCTCAATAAAACCAAAATAGAGACATGTTTCCAGCTAAGCCTAGACACCATGCAATATGACACAGAAATGGGTGTAAAGAACCTGTAAGGTACAACACGAAGTGAAATTTCCACTTGCTTTTCCTCAACTCCTCTCTTGTAAAACAAACAATCAAGTTCACTTTTGCTGAAAACATGGGATCACCCTCTATTCCAACAGTATGGAATCTCCCTAACTTTCCTGTCCAGCAAATAGATATCCTAATGTGTCAAATAAATTCCTGTCTTGAGAGGCATTCAATCACTTCCTATTTTTATTGTAAAATAATATTTAAATGCTTTCACACATAAAAACTTTAATGCATCACTGATTGTTTCTTTAGTTTCAACCAATGTAGGATCTTTTAGTCACATGCTGCCTATGCACACTAGAAGTAATGCAGACTACAAAACCATACTGCTTTATTTAAATAGGAGTAAAGGGGGGAAATATAGAAACTTGGCTTAAGACAGCAAGCAGTCAGGAGGTGATCATTTACTGAGAAGACTATAGAAAGGATAAGGCCTGAAGACACCTTCAGATTAGAAGGGCCTTGCTTATCTGAATATGACTAAAGTCACAGCTTTTTAGATTCTGTATCTTCCTCAAGTCTTCCAAGTAGTCATCCCCGGATTCCTATAATTTTGAACAATTTAAATTCTACTAATTAATATTTGGCTGACTATCCAAATCCTATAAATTCTACTTTTTTTTTTTACTTTTTTTTAATTAGGTATTTTCTTCATTTACATTTCAAATGCTATCCCAAAAGTCCCCCATATCCTCCCCCCCCACACACTCCCCTAACGACCCACTGCCACTTCTTGGCCCTGGCGTTCCCCTGTACTGGGGCATATAAAGTTTGCATGTCCAATGGGCCTCTCTTCCCAATGATGGCAGACTAGGCCATCTTCTGATACATATGCAGCTAGAGACACGAGCTCTGGGGTACTGGTTAGTTCATATTGTTGTTCCACCTATAGGGTTGCAGACCCCTTTAGCTCCTTGGGTACTTTCTCTAGCTCCTCCATTGGGGGCCCTGTGTTCCATCCAATAGATGACTGTGAGCATCCACTTCTGTGTTTGCCAGGCACTGGAATAGCCTCACAAGAGACAGCTATATCAGGGTCCTTTCAGCAAAAATCTTACTGGCATATGCAATGGTGTCAGCGTTTGGAGGCTGATTATGGGATGGATCCCCGGGTGTGGCAGTCTCTAGATGATCCATCCTTTCATCTCAGCTCCAAACTTTGTCTCTGTAACTCCTTCCATGGGTATTTTGTTCCCAATTCTAAGAAGGCGCAAAGTGTCCAAACTTTGGTCTTCATTCTTCTTGAGTTTCATGTGTTTTGCAAATTGTATCTTGTATCTTGGGTATTCTAAGTTTCTGGGCTAATATCCACTTATCAGTGAGTACATATCATGTGAGTTCTTTTGTGACTGGGTTACCTCACTCAAGATGATACCCTCCAGGTCCATCCATTTGCCTAGAAATTTCATAAATTCAATCTTTTTAATAGCTGAGTAGTACTCCATTGTGTAAATGTACCACATTTTCTGTATCCATTCCTCTGTTGAGGGACATCTGGATTCTTTCCAGCTTCTGGCTATTATAAATAAGGCTGCTATGAACATAGTGGAGCATGTGTCCTTCTTACCAATTGGAACATCTTCTGGATATATGCCGAGGAGAGATATTGCGGGATCCTCCGATAGTACTATGTCCAATTTTCTGAGGAACCACCAGACTGATTTCCAGAGTGGTTGTACAAGCTTGCAATCCCACCCAACAATGGAGGAGTGTTCCTCTTTCTCCACATCCTTGCCAGCATCTGCTGTCACCTGAATTTTGGATCTTAGCCATTCTGACTGGTGTGAGATCAAATCTAAGTGGATCAAGGAACTCCACTTAAAACCAGAGACACTGAAACTTATAGAGGAGAAAGTGGGGAAAAGCCTCGAAGATATGGGCACAGAGGAAAATTTTCTGAATAGAACAGCAATGGCTTGTGCTGTAAGTTCAAGAATCAACAAATGGAACCTCATAAAATTACAAAGCTTCTGTAAGGCAAAAGACACTGTCAATAAGACAAAAAGGCCACCAACAGATTGGGAAAGGATCTTTACCTACCCTAAATCAGATAGGGGACTAATATCCAATATATATAAAGAACTCAAGAAGGTGGACTCCAGAAAATCAAATAACCCCATTAAAAATGGGGCTCAGAGCTAAACAAAGAATTCTCACCTGAGGAATACCGAATGGCTGAGAAGCACCTGAAAAAATGTTCAACATCCTTAATCATCAAGGAAATGCAAATAAAATTCTATTTTAAACTATCTCAAATTCATCCTCTCTTCTTGAATTGTCACATAGAAACCAATGAAATCAAACATACCACCCCCAGGCCCTCGCCTGTCTTGTTGATCTCTTTTTATAATTTGCTCATCACCCTGCCCTACAATATCAGTCTCCTAAAGTTTCCACATCTTTGCAAATGTTTTCATCCTATTACAACTTCCTATGTGTCCTTTAGGAACCAGTATCAATACGGAGCATTTATGAATTCTCCACACCATGTGTTATACAGACTATCCTTGCTTTAGAAATGATTCTTAACTTATAGAGGAGAACTTCCAGGCTAAATTCTCCATAACTCACTTCTTCCAGATACATAGCACAATTACTGGCACATGGTGAATATTCATTTACTGAAAGAAGTCAGGAAAATTGGATGAAGCATGGGGGGGGGGAATAACAAAATAAACAGATTAATATAAAAGAAATGTTAAAGTTAATCATTTAAAATATTTTAGTGAATAGTAGAGTGGTATAGCAAATTAATGCAAGTTCCTATATAGAAATAGCAACAGTATATATATGGTGTTTTAATTTCCTGCTTCACAACTCACTGAATTTAAAGCTTCTATCTATTGTTCTGTAATATTTAAGATAGTTTTGCCAACTGTATTCCAGAGAACCAGAGAAAAAGCCCTTCTAGGAGGGCTCAAGGCATTTAGATGATTATACTAAAAAGGACCAGTCTTCTACATTACATTTCAAGTCACTGACATAATTTTAACTGTTTCTAGAATTCCAATGATAGAACTTGTTCATTCATAAAGCATAAAAGTTGCTGTAGTTGGTAGCGCCTGTCCATAATCTCACAATTCAGCAGGATGGCTACAAGTTTACTGCCAGCAGGCTCCACATAGGGAGAGCCAGGCAAGCCAAACCAGGGTTGTATAATAAGACCTCATCTCAAACAAAAAGGCCCATACAAAGTTAAAACTATTAACTTACTGACTCATAGGTATCTCCTTGAACCTCCCTACAAACAAGGAAAGAATAGCTGGGCTCAAGATGCTGGTGATGCTGGACTGCACAACCATACTTAGATATCAGTGTTAATGGAGAAATCAAATTAGAGGTAATAAGTACATCTTGAAGCACTAGGAATATTTTAAGATCCAACCTTTAGAATATTTCGGAGATATAAAAGTTTCATAGGGTATCTGGACATTTATCTTCCTAGATCTCTAGGCCAATGTGCTCCCTGCCTTTTCCTTCAATGATTTGTGTGTGAGCAACATCAGACTTTCAGAAACTATACACAAAATCATAAGCATCTCTAAATCACCACCAAGTACTGAAAAAATTAACAATGTACTTTTTCGGTATTTCATCTTGTTTTATAAACCTGTATAGTTGTTTTGAAACCACTGCTTATATTTATATACAATTTTTAAAACAAACTTTAAACAAATCCATACAAGTCAAATATGTAGCAACAAATAAGAATTGTAAGACTCGCCGGGCGGTGGTGGTGCACACCTTTAATCCCAGCACTTGGGAGGCAGAAACAGGCAGATTTCTGAGTTCGAGGCCAGCCTGGTCTACAAAGTGAGTTCCGGGACATCCAGGACTATATAGAGAAACCCTGTCTCAAAAAAACAAAACAAAACAAAAAAACAAACAAACAAAAAAAAGAATTGTAAGACTCTTTATCAGTGGACTTTACTTCAGTGACATAACACCAACATGTGATAGCTTTATATTGACAGAGCATGTGAAATACATAATTTGTCTGCTTTTAAGTCCGTGCATAAGATTACATAGGACAACAGTTTCATGGTTATATACTAAGGTATCAGATATCTAAGCCAGGACATAAACAATGATTTTTTTAAATCTGTCAAAAATCTGAATAAATGAATCAATGAAAAAGGTTATATCAAATTAACTGACCAAGACACACAAAGCTCAACAAATACATTACCTGTATACATATCTTAAAGCATTCCTTTTTAAAAAGTAAACCCATAAACATATCGCAATAACATGTCATGGCATAAATGGATTGACAGTACATACTAAAAGCAGTACCAAAAATACTGATTCTCCTTTTGTATAAGCTCAGGCTCTCCCGTCCTCCAACCTCTCTCAAATACTTGTTGTGCATGCTTCTGTGACTTCTGAGAGCAGAAATCCCACTGTAGCTCCAGTATATCCTCTCCATGATTCCTAAGCTTCTTGACTTCACTGGCACTCAGCTGTCTCTTAGAAAGCTGGCCTTTTATTGACTCTTCAGCACTATGTTCATCAAAACTAAGAAAAAGGATTCATGGTCCTCGTTCCCACACCAGACATCTGTCCCTTTCTGTTCTAATTCAAAGAAAATTGCTACCCATTCTCTTCTTTTTCTAAACTCAAAATCATGGTCAGGTAGACATTGCAGAATGGTGAACTATAGATGCAGATAACAACATTGTATCAGGTAGGTTAAAGACAAAGATAGAAGGAATCAGAATCTTTAAACAACATTGTAGAAAAGAGTCAGTCAGGTAGCAACTTCCCACTGAGCTGTTCATAACAAAGCAACTCCAATTCTGTTTGAGGTCCTGAACTAACTGAAGTTTTTATTAAAGCAAACGTGTCTTATGCCATAAAACAGTTTTCCACTGATCTTGGGGGGAAAAGGAAGTCTAAGCTTATTTTACCACGTAAGACCTGACACAATCCTACCCAGAATTCTACCCCTTGGTACCAACCCAAATGAAACCTGACCCTAGGTTCTCTTCCAATTCCCATCAGTGTGTATTACCAAATTCCAAGTTGTTAAATGCCAGCACTTGAGAAGTCATTCTCTTACTTTCCTACCTACACTGTCATCTCCTCACTTTATTGAATTATCCATTTTATTTTCTTCATAGCACTTAACATAGTCTGAAATACTTTGTCCTTCCGATTCCCTGTTCTAGGGAAAATGTAAAGGATATGAAAACAAAAACATTACCTCTATTGTTCATAACTATATTTCAAATATTTCACATATTGGCAATTTAGTTATTAAATAGGCAAGCTACTGACGCTGGTCTATGTAAATTCCAACAGTTATGGAGGTTACACAGGATGAAAATGAGTCAAAGGTCAGAAGAGTGAGATTGCCATCTCAGAATAAAAATCAAATACTTGCCTTGCATGTGTGACCCTTTATATTCAATCCCTAGCACAACAAAAGAAAAGAAAATTCAGTGAACATTAAATAAACATTTGTTTAATAGATGGGAGTTTTTGAAGCTGGGACTCTCAGTGGTAAAGTACTTCAAACTTAAAAACCTGAGTTCAGAGCCTCAGTGTCTATATAGAAAGTTGAATATGGCAGGTAGTCCCTGAAAACATAACAGTGGGAGATGAAGACAGGAGGAATCTTGAAGCTCACTAGCCAGTTAGCTGTGCCAAATCTGTATGTTCCATGTTCAGTGAGAGACCACACCTCAAGTACATAAGATGATTTAGGAAGACTTCTGGCCTCCACATAAACATGCATAGAAGTGTAAACACACAAGAAAAATACACCCCCACAAGATAAAGTAATTATCTTACCAGGACACTGGCTAACCTCAAGCCTGGACTGCTCTTCATTCAGCTTTTCTAGTCTTCACCTTTCCAATTCTTTTCTACTCTAATTCTCCAACCTTCACAGTATAAACAGTGCAGCTTCAATCTCTGACCAACCTAAGACATCCTCAATTCCAACTGCTACCTGCCATTCTCTACAACTTCATCTGATTATCTGATTTATTCTTTCCCAATTATCTTTCAAAATACAAAAATGTATTAGTCATTTATTAGCCACCTGCCCCCAAACAAAGCTTGCTAAAACAGAGAGGTTCTCTTTTCTTTTTTCTTTCTTTCTCTCTTTTCTTCTTTTCTTTTTTCTTTTCTTTTTTTCCTTCCTTCCTTCCTTCCTTCCTTCCTTCCTTCCTTCCTTCCTTCCTTTCTTTCTTTCTCTCTTTCTACTAAGAGTAGTGTCTCATATTCACCAGATTATATCCAATAAAGTTTTGACTGACTAAGTGAATGTAAACAGGGTCACAGAATTAAGGATAGGCTTACAACTAACTCCTATAAGGAACAGATGTATTTTATTCAACCATGATTAACTTCTGAAATTAAGTAAAATACAAAAATTCTTAAAGTTTACCCTGAATCATGAACAACATCAATAAAAAGGCTGAGAGGAAGAACAGAGAAGTGATATCTTTTCTGCTTCAACTTAATACATCTTTAGAATTTAATTTACTCTTAATACTGATAAGTAAAAGCATGATCAAGTATTTGGAAATTTTAAAAGATAATTTTCAATAAAATTATAAATGAAGTGTGTGTGCAAGAGCAGTGAGACAGTTCAGCAAGCAAAGGTGTTTGCCTCCAAAACCCGACAACCTGACTTCTGGACTAAGAACCCATCAAGTTGTCCTCTGACCTCCACACATGCACTGTGGCATGTGCACACTCCATCTACACACATATCATACATATATATATATAAGTAAATTTTAAATAAAATGAGCAAAGGCTATATATGCATATAAAAGGATGCATTCTGCATAATAATAGAAACTAAGCATTAAAGCTTAAGTGTAAAAGCAATTAAGCAACAAATGAAAATGAGCCAAACTTTGATTGGTGGTTTAGTCCCAGGGAGCTCTAGGGATACTGGTTAGTTCATATTGTTGTTCCCATGGCTCTAGCTTGCACATGTAACAGAGGATGGCCTAGTTGATCATCAATGGGAGGAGAGGCCCTGGGTCCTGAGAAGATTCTATGCCCCAGTATAGGGGAATGCCAGGGCCAGGAAGCAGGAGTGGGTGGGTTGGTGAGCAGGGGGAAGGGAAAGGGAATAGGGAACTTTCAGAGGGGAAACTAGGAAAGGGGATAACATTTGAATTGTAAATAAAGAAAATATCTAAGAAGAAAAAAAGAAAAGAAAATGAGAAAGCCTACTAAATGAATATTTTTAAAAGGAAAGTAAGAGTATGAAGAAAGCAGTAAAATATTTTAAAGAGGTAAAAGATATTACCAGCAAATAAATTTTTAAATTGCAGTTGAAGGAAATAAAACACAATGATTTGTGTGGTTTTCATTTATTGCTTGAGGGGAGAGAGGAGCTGTTTCTAAAATACCCTGCCACTCAAGCAGGTCACAGAGATGAGATTGGGTATGAGGCTGGTAGCAAACTTTAATTTTTGGCACCTTTAGTGGGTGATAAAAATAGGACTAAATTTAAATTGTTAGTTTAATTGAATATCTTCTCACTGAAGAAACATTTTGTTTTTCTATGGGCGTTTTTACAGAATCATAATATATATACACAGAAGAGTCAAAAGGCATAATGAAGTCAAAAATTATTTGTCAAGCATGCACACTACAAGTATTCTTGGATTTGTTTTATCTTCTATTAAAACGTTCTGTAACACATGTTCTTGTCAATGTTCAAAGGTGATAATTCCTTTCCTTTATGCCACTGATGGTTGTTTAGTTTTGTTTTCTGTGGTGTTACAGAAATACTTTAAGCCAGATTTCTAGCATCATGTGTATGTTTCCTTCCAGTGGAGTGAGCTCTAAATCCAATCACAAAAGCAGTTGGTTATCCCAAATACTCATGCCACTATTACACCAAAGGGCATAGCTTGCCTAGAAGGTAGGCAATATATCATACGTGCTCTACAGCTAGAGGAGACGTATCTCCCAGCAGCCTGCATAGCATCTGTTGCCACTATGAATATTGTCACTATGATTGTGTGTGTGTGTGTGTGTGTGTATAAAGTAGCATGTTTGTATATGGTTTGTCACAAATCTTGAGGTTTTGTTAACCCTATCCCAATTTCACTTGCCTCATCCCTTGATCTAACCTTGTATAAACCTTTTAACACCTAACTTCCCCATCTACCCCCAACACACACACTTTCATACCCTCTGTGTTTTACTGTATCTTCCTCATTAATTGCTCACCTCCCCTTTCTTGCTTTCTGTCCTCTACAGATACTGACTTAAATTTGAATACAGAACTCAATATTCAAAGCTAGGATCCATCTGAGGAAGAACAGTGTCTTTCTGTGCCTTGCTTACCTCAATTAGTATAGTAGTTTCCAGTTTCGTTAAATTTCCTGGAAATTTCATAGCTTCGTTTCTTTAAAGCTGACTAGAATTCTATTACATATATGTATCTCATTTTCATTATCATTCATCAGTTGGTGAACTCTAGGCTGGTTTCATTTCCTAGCTATGGTGCACAGACCCCTGCTGAACATGTATATGCTGGTATATAGAACATAATTTCCTTTAAGCACATGTCCAGGAGTGGTAGCTGGATCATATGCAAATTCTACATTTAGCTTTTTGACAAGCTGACCATACTGAGTTCCATAGGGATTCTGTGCTTCTATACTCCTACCAACACTGAATATGTGTTCCCCTCTCCACACAACTTCACCAGCACGTGCTATTTTTAATATAGCCATTCTGACTGAAGGGATATAGTACATGTCTGATATTACAAACCTTGTCAAAAGCCTATAGTAGGGGAGGGACTAGGTCCAGGCAGGAGAACAGACCATCATTTCCCTAAGTGAATGTATCAAACTGCCTTCTACATATTTCTGTCCATAAACTAGTGCAGTTCTCAGGAAGGGGCAGAGAAGCTCCTTTCTACAGAGGTAATGAAAAGTTAATGAAGAGACTCCCAACTGGTCAAAGCAGAGAGAATAAAGTGACTGATAAGTGTTCAACTTTAAATAGGACATCAATATCACTCTTCCATTCAAGGACCAAGGAGCATCACACAAGAAGAGGAGAAAATAATATGTGCCAGAGAATGTCAAAGACAGTCCTGAAATGCTACCACCCAGATGTGACACTGCCATTACAGCCATGAACACGGAGCAGGTCTGGATACTTGCCCAGGACTCAGCCCTCCAGCTTTCTATCAAACTCACTGAAAAGGTGACCATGAAACTCCACCCCTTCCTAAAGAGCTAGTGACCATTAATGGGTGCTGGGAAAGAAAGGGTCATTTTCCCTAATGGTATAGCTATTGAGGGGCTAGGTGAGAAGAAGGGGTCAAGAGAGAAAGTAAGGGGGTGATAGAGTGTAATAAGGGAGACTGGGTTTTTTTTATAATACATTATGTGTATGAACGTGTCAAAAATACAGAAAAGGTTATACAATTCTGAAAAGCAATAGCCAGAAATATATGTATGACCTAGGGATATAAAGAAAAGTCATAAGACTATGAAAGTAAATACAAAGATTTAATTTTTAAAAATAAACACTTATTCTTCAGGAAACATGCCCAAAGGAACTCGTGTTCTCCTCACTAGACAGTAATTCAGAACAAGAAAATGTAAGCCTATTTGAAGACAAAGAAGGTATCTAGAGGCTTCATTATTTTACTTTTCACATTCAAATTTTCAGTAATTATTCACAGTGGGAAACACGGTCAAGTTTCTCCTCCCCCCAGTTTAGATAGCCAAATAACCTGCAAGATTTATTGGAAAAGGTTACTATTAGTTAACAAAAGTGAAACCCACTATGAACGTATCAATAATGAACTTTTAAGAATCAAATAAAGAATAACTAAAACATGTTAAGAACTGAGAAAATGATAAGCAAACAACAGTTATATATAATTTTAATATTTCTCCTAAATACACAATGGTTGAAGTAGTCATAAACAATGTATATCTGAGTTATATATATATATCACCTTATACCCCACAGAGAGTGCACCTTGTTTCTCCATGCTTGAGAAACATTTTAAATGCTGCTTAAAATGTACCAAAAGAAAAATTCACTCTTGAAAAATAATCACACATGCTTTATTCTTTTATCAATATTTTAAACCAACGTACTTCACAATTTTAAAATAACCTAAATAATTTTAAAGTTTTTATTTTGTTGTACATATATGCATTTATTTTTTTTTTTTATGTATGGGCATGTACACAGAGAGGCCAGAAGTCAACGTGGAATGCTGTTCTCCTGTAACTCTTGACCTTATTTATTGAGACAGTCCTTCATGCAGCCCGGACTGACTGGCCAGGCAGCACTGGCGCTCTACCTTGTTCCAGTGCTCCAGGTGCAAATGCATGTCATCAAGACCAGCTTTGATACAGGCGCTTAGAATCCCAACTTAAGTCTTCACATTTGTTCTCAAGCACTTTAGCAACCAAGCCATAGCCCCTGCTCCCTAACTAAGTCAAGGAAATTCCAGAAATTACAGGTCCATTATAAACTGTATCTGTGTAGATATATATAATGGCATTTAGTCAGTTATACTAGGAAGCAAAAAGTAAACTTACACAGAGAGAGAGGGGGGAAGAGAAGAGAGAAATAGAGGGACTGGAAAACCAAATTATTAGAAAAACTAGAAAGAAACAGATTGATTTATTCAATTAGAGAGTTAGAAAATAACAATTCAAAACAAGTTATAGGGCCTATAAAACAAATATATACATATTTAAACTCTAATTAAATATTTGAAGGGAAAAAAAATCTAAAACATAAAATTGACATTGATAAAAGGACTTTATTCACCTATGGCGGAGACTAATATAAAAAATTCTACACTCAGTGTATAAAATTTTTAAAATTAATAAAGTTGATAATTAAGGAACGTACATGCTAATACAAGAAAATGTGACAATTCATGATTAATTTTAGTTTTTGTTCCAGAGCTCATGATATCTTCCTAATATCATTCAACAATAAAAGCCATGGCATAATGAGCAAAACTGATGAGAAGGAAGAAACTCAACGCAGGCTAAGGCAGAGAACTAGTAAGATATGGAGATGGGGGCCATTTCTCAGAAATTATGCATGATGGAAAGCTATCACTAGAGGGCAGCATTGCAAAGATTATTTTTTAAAAGATGCTTAAGGAGGAGGTACCACAAAAGTACAACACCCTCCACTGTTTACATTCATTTCTTTAGGTAATAAAATATGTTCCCGTGGCTGAACAATTTGGGGCATGTTTATAACACGATTCATAATTAGGCAAGAAAAATCAATCCCACGTTTCTCCTTTTTAAACTAAAATGTATAGGTTAATACTTGTTTGAAGTTTCACAAAACAGACTAGATTGAAAATCTAAGTACATTAATATAAAATACTGTTTCCTAAACTAGCTTTGGTATACAGAACATTTGATATTTGAAAATGAACACACCTGTCTTTGTATTTTTATGATATTGAAATATATATATATATATATCAGTAACAAAATTGTATCCTACAAAAGACTATTCTCAAACACGTGCCTATACATTGTTCAGTCAGAACACTGAGCACTGAGAAACACCTCTAATGACTGAGAAAGGCAAGAATGACTTCTGGCATGGAATGTCAGTGCTTGAATTGTCACAGCTCAGTTTTCTGGCTTCTTTGAAACTAGTTTTGACAAACATACCAGAGCCACATTTGAAGGACTATTCATAATCGTCTAGTTGACATCCAAGGAAGGTAAATATTCTTTGGTCAAACACCAATTTATTGACCCAAGACACTGATTGATTTATTTTGTCATCTTCAGTTCGTTATGGTCCCTGTCAACAGCCATTCTCAAAGCTGAGTGTTCCCTGTATTCTATTTTTGTCTTATATAGATTTTTTTTCTATAAATAAATTCCCACCCAACTTCACAGAGGGCTCTCCATATCTCAATCTCTACACAACTTCTTATACCTGCTCATTATCTAGCTCTACATCTTTATTCTATGAATACCTCAATATAGTATGGCCAAACTTAACTCTTCCTCAAAACTGTATGATCACTCCTAGTAGGTAATGCCCAGTCTATCTGACATTAATGCTAGCTTATTTTTTTCTTTATGGTACTAGAGCAACTGCCTCAGTTTGACCAGTTTCTGGTAAGACACAGATATGCAAATTTTCAAGTGTGACTTTCTTGGGGTGAGAGAAACATGCTTCTTGTTCTTTTTCTACAGAACCAGCCTCCCTCCAAGTGTCAGAACATTACCCTATCCCTTGTTCATCTCATCCTCTGAATCTCTTAAGAAAACTGAGGCTGATTCTGTATTTGGGCTGGTGCTAAGTCTTAAATTTAGTCCTTCCAATTCTTCCCCTAATCTTAATAGTAATGATCCCTTTCAAATGCAAAATACAAAACAAAAACCACTTTGGGAGATCCCTTGTTATCTCTAAGATAAGATACCCAAGGCCAAGAGGATTTCCTGTAACTAAACCACCCATGCTTTTTTTGCAGACTTATCTTCCAGCATGCAGTCTTCTATGAGCTGTTACTGTAACAACATGCACTTGGCAGGCAATACCCTCTGCAGCATTCACATATCCACTTCTACCCAATATTAACTGCCTATTCAGGGAATATTTCTTCAATCTTCTACATCTACTCTTGGCAGTCTCTAAGAATCACCCCTTGAAAGCTTTTATCACAGGGTTGGGGGTGGAGAATCACTCTTTACAAACATCCTCCATGAGAGATCCCATCTTACCTTCCAATATGCTGAGCATGAGCTCCCAGTAAAGGTTGAAAGGAGCTTTACCCCAGCAGACACAGCTTAGTCTCCTGAACTCAATGAACTTTACCTACCAGTAATTCAAGTCACAAACCTGGGGGAAACAACAAATTACTTTCCCAAAACTCAGACAGGCTTCACTTCCTTCAGGGCCTTTTAGGGGAGGATCCTTCCCATCTCTCACCTTCCGGTGATTCCAAATGTCTCTTGGCTTGTGGCCATAGTACCCCATGTTCTGCCCTGTTCCTGGCTCTTCCTGTGTTTCTTACTATGACATTGGTCACTGACTTAACCAGATAATCCAAATGTTCTCCTTATCTTAGTCCTTTGGCTAAGTTAGGTCACCACAGGTTCTGGGAATCTGAACTTGAACATTATGTTTCAGGGACCAACCCACTGCCAATAACATGCTGAATATTCCATAGGGAGACATCCAGTATGCAACATGGATGCCAGAGACAGGTCAAGATGTAGTGACAGCTGTAATGAAAATGTTTCTAGAGCCTGTAAACTCCAGAAAGTGAAGTTGTATGCCTCCGCAAGTGCACAGCCTCTTCAGGTAATGATCTCAAGGAGAGGGAAGCCAACAACAGCCTTGATAGAATAAACTGTTCTTTTCTATTTATGGGCAGGTTCATTTCCGCATGGAAACAATAAAAAGACACCTTATTTTGTCTTTATAGTACTAATAAAAAACATTTAAAGTAAACTTGTTAAGCTAAACTTAAAAATCCTTTTTCAAGAAATAAGCTGGAGAAAACTGGCAATTTTATCTGAGGAAAGCTTACTAATTCAGCTAGAAAGCATTTATAAAATGGAATATTCACCTGGAGCTATTTCTGGAAAATGAAAATTCATCATACAAAAAAATCATTTGACGAGACTTTTTTTATACAAGTTTCAAGGTAGGAGGATTGCTGTCTTTGATAACTTAAATGCCTAATGGTGTGTGCACTTGTGGGAGTAGAATGGGAACGCAAGGTTAAAGTCTTTAGAACTATAAATGAACCATTTGACAGAAAAGATCTGTACAACTACCAAGGAGTAATTTGGAATCTAATCTCTGATGATAAAAATTAGAAAGAGCAATATTCAAAGATGAGTTCATTCTCTAAACAAGAGTCAAAAGCTACCTGCAAAATAATGAAAAGGTGAGCAATAAGAGTTTAATAGGCTGTTGTTATAAAGCAGATTTATAGTTAATATAATTTTAATAAATCAAATCCTTTATCCTGATTTCAGGGTAAGATATAGCTAGATACCAGAATAAAACATTTTAGCATATACAAAATTGTTTTTGCTTATTTTAACACCTTTGATGAAATGTTAAATTGCACAATAATTCTATTTGCTTGGTTTGTCATTATTGTTTCTTTTATAACACTAGGAATGTGCAAGGTCGCCTGGGCCTAGAAAGTACTCTGCCACTGAGCTACACCTACAGTCAGTATTTATTTAAAGAAAGATGAAGTAAATCTTCAATAAATCATACTAGAAATTAGTATCCTCGAGATAACATGAAAATATCTAAAACCACCAATTAATAACTTTTCAGCATTTCAAGTCCCAGGGACTAATTCAATCTAAATGGAATCTATTATTCAGCCCAGAAAATGGGCTAATAATTAAATATTACATTTAATTGGCAACTCAGCAAAGTGGGTAATTCTAATTTTTACTGCTTTTCAACAGAAAAATCTTCAGTACAAAGGAAGCTGAAGCTCTTGCTTCACTCCAGTGATCACCCTTTCTTTTCTACATCTCTGTGGCTGCAATAGTTTCATAAACCCAGTCATTTCACAGACAGGACTTTGTATTGGCTAAGAAAAGAGAGCCAAAATTGGAAGTATACTAAGGAAAGGAAAACAAAGGAAGACAAACTCCACTCAAAAATTTACAAGAAAACAACTGCGCCAGCAATGAGCTCAGTAAAGACAGTTGTTGCCAAACCTGATGAACCAAGTCCTACCCGGGAACCCAAATGGTAGAATGGTAGAGAAACCTGACTCTTTTGTCTTCTGAACCTACCCAGCATATGCACTACAGAATTTGCTGTGCTCCGAGTAATAGAAACAAAACATAAAAACGGTGACCACCTCTACCAAAACAACTACATTCCAAAACTAACTCATATTTACATCTAATTTTTATTTCAAGCTGATCAACGAATTCATTTACTAAGTTTTTAATAACTATGAAGCACTGGGCTAATGAAGGGCCACTTTAAAAGATTCCTCGGGAATCCAAAGCTCTTATCTTCCTATCACTTAAGGGCTGCAAGAATTATTTCCACAAATATCAATTCATACCAATTACTAATCATAGAGAAGAAAAAAACTAAGACAGCATATGCCCCCAAATAAGCTTTCAGAGTAATAGAAGAGAAAGTAAACATATAATTAAGATAAATACAAGTACTTTGGATAATCCTGTATGTAAAAGGCCAGTTGGGAGAGGGGAAGTTGAAGAGGTAATTATAGTAGCAGCTATACTGTGTGCCAGGTAAAGACCATAAACATGAAGTGTTCAGGATGACAATACAACAGGGTCATTTTCCAAACTTGCTAGAAGTCATCATGACAAGATGAAGTCAAGGTTCTGTGTTTTCAAAGATCTTCCCCTGTCATAAAGGTCCCTTAAATGAGTCTTTTATAGAAGAATTTTAAGGAAGAACTTTAAGTACTTCACTAACCACTAGAAGTATTTTCTGTAATTAAAATTTTATTTTAGTTATAAAATGCAATAAAACTATATTTTATGTATTTTAACATTAGTCATCTCCTCCCTCCTTGAAAATCACTTTAAAAAAATCTACTATTTTTACTGAAACCAAATAATACAAAAAAATTGAAAAGCAAATATCTTAATCTTTATTTTCCATCCTATATGTTATGAGTTTATTTAGGCTCAAATATACTCATTTTACAGAAATATGAGACTTTGAAAACAGTTATATGTGAATTAGAACATGCTTTCATCATTTATTAAGATATCATAAACATTCCTTAACCTTGACAGAAAAAGAGAGAAAGCCCATTTTCTAAGACTGAGCATACTTCACAGTGGCCATTCATTCTTCTGATGAATGGTTATTTATAGCTTGTTGCCACTATAAGCAAACATGTTTGCATAATTCGCTGGGGAAGACTAAAGCAAAGCCACACCTTTACATAGGTATGTACTCATCCTTTTGTCTGTATTAGTAAGAAGCAACCAGAAAAAGACCTCAGCACATGAGAATTTTCATTTAAGAAAACCTCTTTAAAGAAAGACACATTTTAGACAATATAAATATAGTTATGGTTTGAATATGGAATGTCCCCCATGGGCATATGAGATTGAACACCTGATCCCAAATTGGTGCCTCTGTTTTGAGAAGTTGTGAAACCTTTGGAGTTTAGGACCCAGCTGACAGATGTAGAGCCGTACGAGCAGGCTATGGGGTTTTAGGGTGGCTCTGCCAGCTGCCTCAAGGTACTACTGCCAAAGACTGTGCCCTCTGCCATGCTGGACTATAACATCTGGTTCTCCCTAATGATGGTTCTGTCAGGGATTTGGTCATGGTTCAAACTAGACAAAAACGTGTTTCTGTAAGTACTTAAAATAATAGATCGAAAAAATAAATAAAAAGACCAAAGAATGAAAAGCCAGGACTCAGAATTCATGCTAAAGTAATTAATTATAAGTACAAAGTCATAAAACTCCTTCTCTTCTGGAGAAAAGCTACCTAACATTATTATAATCATGTACTATAAAAAGTTAACACTATTTTTAAATAGCCCACACAACTCAATTTATAAGATTCTTTCCATATATTTATATTAATTTCCAAAATGTGAGATCAATTTGTCAAATTTTAGTATAAGATTAATACAAGATCAATCACTCTCTCTGGGGGAGAATAGGTTTTAAAGAGGTCAGATATAGAACACACATATTATAAAGTAGAGTGGAGGAATATTGAGGGCTAAAGGTTTAAGCAAGTATTGAGGTAAAAAAACAGAGAAGAGAGGTTGGGAGTATATTACCAAAACTAAGGACATAAAAGAAAAAGTGACTTAAGAAACCCACCACTTTGTAAGCTAATTTAAAAATGTAATTTCTTTGTAAAAAGAAATTTGGACATAGTTAACATGCATGGAAGAAGGAAAACTGAGTATGAAATGAAACTCTCAGTGCTTGATATGGAATACTTGTCTCTAAGTTACTAGACAGGAAATGGTAAAGACTGCCTCCCAAAAGCAACAGATTGCTGCCATTTCTCGTTTGCTCCCCAGAACTAGGTGGTAAGATCCTACTGCTGAAGACACAGCATACTTTGGTTACAGGACATACAGAAATCAATCTTGAATTGACCTGAAAACTTCCTTCCTGCTGACTAGCTTTCATAATGCTAGGTGCTATACAGACTGGTGGGTGAGAAATTCATCAACAGTATTACCCAGCTGTGAACCCTGCATGCCACCGTGAAAACCTTCCAGGCAAGATGTACCCACCCAGTGGTGCAGTAGTATCATGAAGGTCAGTCAAAGAACCAACCATTGTTTTGACTGAACTTGAAGCTTGCTCCAAGGAAGGAATATACTGGTACTATAAAACTGGTCAAAAGTCCGGGGCTCGGGAGGTCATATATCCTAGCAGGAAACGTAGTGTTGTTTTTATAAGAGAACATGTTGTTAACTGACTTTTAAACATTTATTATTACATCCATACATTAGTGTTACCCTCAATCTTGGTCAAAGAAGCTTCTCTGTGCAAAAGACAGGAGTGATACATAAGCTTGTAACTGGCCAAAGTGCTGGGAGTAAGTCACTAGTGAGTGTTTAGCCTTAAACGGGACATCAATATCAACATCCCCAACTCAAGGCTCGGGAAATACCACGGAAAAGAAGAAAGAAAGAAGGTGGAAGACAGGAATGGAGAGGAATATTGTGAAAAGCTATCTCTAGACGTGACATAACTGCTGCAAACATGAACTCGGTGCAGCTATGGTTACTTGCACAAGAGTAAGCCAATAGGAGTAAGCAGGAGGAAGAAGAGGACATCATCATGAAAGAAGGACAAGCTGTAGGTCCTTAGGGAAAGTGAGATGGGGAGTTGAGAATAAATATGATCAAAAAACACTGTTACATGGGTAAAATTGTCAAAGAAAAAATCAGTACAAAAGTCTCTGAAAAATCTGAAGAAAAACAGTAAGATCACATACAATAAACTCTATACTCATGAAGAAAAAATAAAATATCAATTCTTTCAAGCTGACTGTGGGTACAATTAGGGAATTGATCAAAGCATAAACAGGAATCATACTTCTTTTGAAAAGTTATTTATTGACAAAAAAATCACAATTAAGGTTAAGCACCATAAAATTTTTAAATGCAAGAGAAATACATTACAAAGGTCTAGTGATAAACACACAGACTGTATGTTTTAGGTTTTGGCAGACACTATTTTATTCATCTTGGAAGCTTTGCTGAAAAGATAGTCAGCTGCCACCATTCATGAAGGCAAAGTACTGCGCTGGATGTTTAAGACTGATGGCTACAGCCAGTAGAGAGACATAGTCTGAGATCTGAAGTCCAGTTGCCTGTCCACACTAGAAGACCTGCATTTTTCTTTAAAACTCACAAAATTCAGTCATTTTTAAGTTTAATACCTTCTCAGTTCTCAATGTTGACTCCAGGAAGGTCAGTGTTAGTTAGACACGCAACAAAACTGCATGTGTCTCCCACCCTTCTTGTCTGTTTGCCTTCAGGAAGTTCACTCTCTCGCCCACCCTTTTTTGTCTGTTTTTCTTCTTCAAAACAGACTCTTCTCAAGGAGTCTTCAATGAGTCTTTCTTGATTCAAAATGGACTGGAAAACAAGATCAGATAAAGGGCCTCTTTTCCTATTGCCCAAGCTAGAAAAAAATAAATAAATAAGAAAATTACATAAAATTCTGTTTTTTTAAAAGCTGTATTTCTTATTCTCAATGAAAACAAAGAAAAAATAAAGAAATTCTTACTAGTGTATGCTTTTATATTACGTTAGCTAATTTATGTAGACATTCATAGAGGTTGTTATAGGTATAAGTTCCAACTGCTCTAAGTTTGAAAAGCAACTTTCCCTATAACCACAAGTATTTCTTATCATCTACAAGCATAAGAGAATTACCAATGATCAGATATTAAAACTTGGAAGAGTATTTGTAGAAAAATCTCTACAAAATTCCCTGACATTTAGTCAAAAAAAAGTTTGCAATACTTTAAGATGTAATGAGACCAGTTATCATAAAAGCCATTTTCTGAACTCTGAGAACTTGAATCTCCACTACTCTAGGGAAAAATTGAGAAAGAAAGACCTAAGAAGCTGTAGTTAATTAGCCACTTAATTAAAATGCATAGCTGTGTTAAATATTGTCATGTCTGAGAAGTAAATCAGGGTGTCAAATGGTTAAGCAGCCAATTAACACAACCAAAGAAGACATAATAAAAATTCTTGCTACAAATAAGTTTTAAAGTACATATTCAAATTTTTTAAAAAACCAATATAATGACATTTCTAAACATTTTCCATTGGTTTTTGAAAGTTATTGATAGCTATTATTATCGAGTCTCCATGTTTTGTAGCAAAATGCTTCTGGTAAATCTTATTACCCATTTGCGTTTGGAATTCAAGAACTCTGATACAATTTCCTTTATTACAGAGACAGTATAAGCACTACACAAATAGGTGCTATTTTTCATAAACTTTCTACCACTCTTGGAAAAGACCACTGCTCCATTATAATACTGTGATCCATCTCCCAGATTTCCCCCACAGTACCCATGCCTTCCTTTAAAAAATAAAACAAAACTATTCTATCCAGTTAAAGCACAGCCACAAGTAAAACACACAAGAAGAAGAATACCTGTAAGACTTTCTTTCCATAACCGTCTCAGGCAAGGATCTGCAGGTGCTCTCTCCCATGACATTCTCCACCATTTCTCCAACCATTAGGGATGCATCCTGAATGATGGTGGAGGGTTCAGAAGTTTATAGTAGATGTGGCATATTGAGACCAAGGACTACATCCATCTCTTCACAAAAAGGGTGGAGACTTTCAGGTGGCCAAGGCTACCACCTTCATAACTCCATGATTTTTCTCATTACTGTTATCCTAATACTGAGCAATTCCTACCTTCAACCCAAAACAACCCACTAGAATATGCCTCAGAATCCTCACTATATAATTCTCTTGGATTTTGTTCTTCATCATTCATTATTTTAACATATATACTCTATTTCCACAAAAGATTCTAGAGATGATACTTTGTGAGCAAACAGTAGGCCGCAACTATAAATCCAGTACTCAAGAGGCTGAGACACAAGGACTGCCACAAGCCCAAGGTCAGCTACACAGTAATCTACAGGACAGCCTGTGCTACAATATAAAGCCCTGTCCCAAGGGAAAAAGATCCTTACTTTTTAGGTATTATTTACATATATACCAAGCATAAAATTCATATTCTAAAGGAAACTTATTGGTCATCCTCACAATAATACTCTAGAAAAAAAGTTACCATGTCAGAGTCTAAAAAAGATGGTTTCATAAAAGTAAAACTTTTTATGGAAAAATTACTTCATAAGGAAGCTGCAGGCTTATGATCACACGCAAGTGTTAACGTGGTTTAGATTACCACTGCTATCCGTGCGTTGTCATCCTGCTTTTTAGCCAACATAATTTTTACTTCCGTTTTTAAATAAAAGCATTCCTTACAGAACAGAATTGTGTTAAGAAAAGGAAAAATATTCCTCTTGTCTCTCCACTGGTTATTTTTTCTCAAAGGGAAGCCTTTGTTAACATTTCATGTCCTTTCTTCTTGTGATTTTAGGAACTTTCCCATAATTTCTGAACACAAGCACCATCTTATCACACTGTTTCCACATCTTGCTTCTTCACAGTATATCCTGGATTCTTTTCTTATGAATACATTATCAATAATCACTCATTTATTTTAGTTAGTATTCACATAAATTCCTTGGCCACTACTTTCTTTACTTATCTGTTCCTGTCTCTTCAAAAGACTGACGTAGTTGAATTCTATGTCCCGAGTCACTTTTATATAATTCACCTTTATTTCTACATTGATAATTCAATTTGCAGTCTTTCCTTTGAAATTTTTAACAGTCAGATCTCTGCATATTGCATCTTTCGAAAAACCATGATTGTCTTGGGCAGCGGTAGTCCACACCTTTAATTTCACTTGGGAAGCAGGGGCAGATGGATCTCTGTGAGCTTGAAGCCTGCCTGGTCTACAGAGAGAATTACAGGAAAGCCAAGGCTATACAGAAAAACACTATCTTGAAAAACCAAACCCAAACCAAAAACTTGACTATTTTATCCTATCAATATTGGGAAAACAACATTAATGTCTATGTATTGTTCCTTTTTTTTTTTTTTTTTTTGCCTAGTTAACATTCTATTTTGTATTGTTAGCTTTCTGGTATAAATTTTCCCCTTAGTTAATTTTACATTTTAGATTATTTGTTTTCTAGTGACCCATGTTAGCCAAAACTATTAAGAATGTTCTAGAACTATCTAACTAGATTTCTCCCATAATATATATATATATATTGTCAAAAGGCTTGTTACAGGTTTAAGTTCCAACTCAGTCCACTCATGAACAATCTTTAACACATGACAGAAGCTCCAGATCCGTCATCTGAACAACCTTACTCTGCAGATATTCCTGGTAACACTGTACAAAGGATGATAGCAGAGGCTCCAGTATACTTTTAAAATCCGTTAATCTGATGAGCACCTCAGTTGACTCTTTGAGTCTATTAAAAACAAAAATGAAGTTTTGTTTCAGTGACTGTTATTATTGTTGATTTGGTTTATTTTTATTTCTAATTTTCATTCCTTTTTATGTATTTTCCCATTTTAAAATTCTTTTTATTTTGAGGATGTTAGTTCAAAGCCTAGTGCATGCCTGGTGAACATCTACCTCCAGGTTAGACCCAACACCCCACCTCAGGTTTAGTTTATCTGTGGGTATGGAATATTTTAATACTTGAGAGTACAAACGTGCCTGGGGGCATGTGTACACCTTAAGAGTAGACCCCTGGACTCTAGTAACCACAAAGAGAGGTTTTCTCTGTTCTTCTCATTCACCCTTATTTGCATCATCAAGGGATTTTCTCAAAACAGGTGGCACTAATGGCATCTTCTTTTACAACTCAGTGCTGTTCTTGCTACTCGTGCCTCTCTGCCTTGTTTGAATCCATACAGCTCAGAAAGCCTTGAGCTAACTACCCATTTTTCTGCCTAAGCCCCGCAAGTGCCACAACTACAACTGCGGGCCACCAGGCCTTGCCTTGGCCCTCAAACACGTTTAGTTCTCTCACACAGACATGGAGAGGCTGGATGGACAAGTCATTCATTTTTCTTTACCACAAGTCTCCTCGGATTTTCAACAAGTACCTTCTGGAAGTCTGTACACATGAATTCTTTGCATTTCACACTACACAGCATAGTCTTCCTTCCCTCCAACCCACTCCATTCACTGTAGCACAAGCTTCACTAAAGCATCTGTAATCTCATTCCTCGTCGTCATTTTTCTTCCATGCTTACCATTTCATTAAAAGTACTTTCTTTTACATTGACTAAACCTTAAATTAAAAGTGCACGCGCTTGAGATTTTTGCTTTTTCCAATACTGTTAAGTATTAAGTAACTCCTTTTTTTGGTAAAGAGCTCTTTACTCTGATTCATTTCATTTTACTTAATATTTTCAAATAATATACTTATTTATGTGTATCTGGTATTGTAGCTCATAGCCCCTTTGAAGAAGTATAGCTTTATCTTCACAGTTGACAAAGTTCTGCTATACACAGAACTCTAGGATCATCTTGGAATTTACTGAAATTTTCCCAGCATATCAAAAAAACAAATGATACTCAGATTTATTTTTAGTTCGATCTTTTTCACTTTTCTTGGAAACTTAATTTTTCTTTGTTGGTAGTCCTTGAAATTAAAGGTTTGAATTTACCAGAAGTTTTCTTCAATGTGCCTTATTTGAAGGTTTCTTTCACATCAAGAAAGTTTCATAAAATAATAAAATTTTAGTCACTACTGTTTTGGTTACACATACTATATTTACTCCCAGAATTCCTGCTTCTCGCCTAATAATTCAACATTATCTACTCTATTTAAACTATGCTTATATCATGTTTAACTATTTTTACCACTTTCTACAAGAAAATTCAGTTTGACGGTCAATGTCACTTTTTACTTTCTCCTTTTGCTACAGGTAGAACTCAAGGCCCTAGTTCATGAGAGGTAAGCAATCTTCAAATGAGTTACATCTCCAGCCTTACACTATTTAAAAAACAAAAACAAAATGTATTATAAAGCAGCTGAAATACACAAAGTATAAAGTTTTACTTAATAAACAGCTATGCATTCACTGCTGTGCATAAGGAAAATTTTAATCTGGATAACAGAAAAATGCTATCCTTTTCCTCCTGAAGAAAACAGTTTGATGTTATCATGATGTTGAATTTATGTGTTTGTGTGTGTGTGTGTGTGTGTGTGTGTGTGTGTGTGTGTGTGTGTGTGTAAAACAGTATTGCTTTGCATTTTTATGCTTCATACATATCTGAGTTTGTCAATTGTGGTTGTTGTTGTTGTTGTTATACTGCCAAGAGATACAGCCCAGTTTTGCCTTGCCAGGCACCCTATCTTGAAAGGCATTTCCAGCTCCAACTAACATGTTTCTTTAAGACAGTGTCTTCAAACCACAGCTCACAATCCATCAATAAAGTCACAACAGTGCTTGAGGATTTCAAACCAAAAAGGTGAAAAAGGAGTGGTGGGAAGTGAAATGAGAAAGTGAAAAAATGAGAAGCCACAATGCTGGGTCTACAGATAGGAAGTATGTGTTCTGTTCTGTCAAAGTCTGTCTAAAAAATAAAAATAAAAAAACAATGATAAGGTGTGTGATGTGTAGATAGGCAAATAGATAGACAGGTGAGTCATTTCCCTAAAACTGCTTTATTGCTAATATGAATAAAATTCTCAATGGTCCTACAACCAAGTAAATCCTTAAAAACAAACAAACAAACAAACAAAAACACCCAAAGATAGACTGCCCATCCAGAAAAGTCAAGTTTACAGTATTTTACAAACGAACCTGTCAAGAAAAAAATACCATTTCTTAGTTCTTCTTTCCCACTGTTCCAATCAACACCAATCAATGTTGGAAAGAACTGCCTGGTTTAATGTATTTAATCATTTAGTGAACAGAGTAAAACAGAACGCTGGTCTGCACTAAGTTGCCTTTGAATAGACCCCCAAATGTTTTGATCACTAAGAGATACTGCTCTGTTATACCAACAGTGGTCAGAAAGGGAACAGCATGAAATATAAGGTTAGGTTAGCCTAAAATAAACATCTCACAGTCAATTCAGGAACCTTCTACAACTTTGTCAATCAGAAAAATGCTATCCTTTTCCTCCTGAAGAAAACAGTTTGATGTTATCATGATGTTGAATTTATGTGTTTGTGTGTGTGTGTGTGTGTGTGTGTGTGTGTGTTGCTTTTACTAAACCTGACTGATTTTCATCCAGAACCCCTCAGAATATATATTTCCTGATGAAAGAAAGTGCACTTTCAGGAGTCAGTTCCATGTGAGATAAGTTAATTTTCTAAAATTGTTATTTTGTTGTTCTAAAATCAGATACATAACTTCAAATAAATGTTCCAAAATGTTGCTTTGAACCCTTAAAAACAGCTAGTCATGCATCTTACCTACATATTGTCATTTTCCAAAATAGACACTATGATTTGCTAAAATGTACTCTAAGAATTTTTAGTAAGCAGTATTTTTATTAGGCTAGCTAGGCACCATTAGAGGAAAAAAAAATTCCCAAAACATTAAAATATAAAATCTTGAGCCATCAGGTGTTGTACCACATGCTTTTAATTTATAGTCAGGAGGCAAAGGCAATTGCATCTCCATGAGATCAAGATTAGTCTGTCTACACCATAAGTTCCAGGCTAGTCAGAGCTACCTAATAGAACCATCTTTAATACATACATACATACATACATACATACATACATACATACGCACGCACACACATAGAGAGATAGAGTATCTATCACACACACTTAATTTTAAATTTTGATTGAAATTTATTATATATTTCTAATGCAAAGCTTTATTTTAAAGCACATGAAGACTTCTGATGGGGGCAGGTGCTACAACACAATTAGGGCAATTATTGTTGCTACTGGAGTTGCATTAACAGTTTTCCTTGCTTTTGTGATAATTTAGTTATCATTTCGGATGACCTAATAAGTCAACTGCAAACTCTCAGCTTTCAGACAATTTATTTAATCATCATTTGTAAAAAGGATATTAAAAGGTATTAGTAGTTTGCTGAAGACAATACAAAAATACCAGGAAACCACAACATTAAATCTTGAAGAACGTGTATAAATGGTTTAGAAAAAAACCCTCAGCTAGAAATAGAATACATTTTTAAGTAGTTTTGTATCACCAATTCTCTCAACTCCACAAAACAATATTCTGTGGGAAAATAAACAACTTTGTGGGAAAAAAAATCACTGAGATAAACTGGACTCTGAATGCCAAGTCATTTGAGGAGTGAGCACCTTAACCAGTTTATTTCAGTTGTTGCCAAGTATGTTCAAAGAAAATGTGATAAAACAAATACCTCAATAAATCCAAAAGTGTTGACTATACTCAAAGAGGAAGTTTTGGTTTTTATATTTATTGGAACTGATAATTTTTGAATAATGCAGAATAGTTTAATTAACAATGCTAATTTTTCCTTCTTTACTGTAATACAGAGCAATAGTGCACTCTGCTGCTGTTTTCAACAGAATATGATTGTTTAAGAAGCCATGTGAGTGGTGATGTTATGTAATTGCTATTTAAAAAGTTGTTTTCTGTTTTGCTCTCTTCTTGAACATATGACTACACCATAACTTTCAGACTTCTACTAATGAAATACGACCATATGACTTGATATTTGATCCAAGATGTGACTGAAACCCACATGCACCACTAGCAAGCAGATCCACACCTCTAAATGACATCAATATGTTCCTAGAAACACATGATCTACTAAAACTTGGGGGCCAAAAAATGAAGGGTGACAACTACATTTTTACTACAAATGGCACAGAAAAACATTTGACCAAATCCAATTGTCTTTCACATCATAAACACACTCAATAAACCAGGAGTAAAATGAAAGTGTCATAAACATAACAGAAATATTCAAAAGTTCAGAAAATTAACATAAGAGAAACATAAAAATCCAAATAACATCACATTTTCAATAATGAAAAAAAATGAAAGCATTTCTCCTAAAATCAGAATACAGTGATGTCTCTTTCATTACTTTTCATTAACATAGTACTAAAAGTTTTAGCCAGAATAAGTTCACCAGATAATGAAATGAAAGACATCCAAAGTAGAAAAGAAGAAAATTCTCTCTGTTCATAGTGATTATATACAGAGATATTTAAAACATGATCATTAGCTTGAATTCAGGACAGCTGTAGGATATAAAACTACATACAAATATTAGTTACATTTATAAAAATAACCATACACAAGAAAAGTATTAAAATAATTCCATTTATAATAACCTTTAAAAGAATGGAGGTAGTTAACTAAGGGGAAGAAAGATTCTACATAGAACACTAAAATAATTTATTTTAAAAATTAAAAATAATATAACTAAGCAGAAAGACATATGAAAGACAAAATATGGCAAAAATAATATTACTACCCAAAGTGATGTACACCTTCAATGCAATCTCTGTCAATATCCTGAAGGTGTTTCTGTAAAGAGAAACAATCCCCAAAACTCACACGGAATTTCAGTAAATATTAAATACATCTAATCATGACCAAAAAAAGGAACAAAGCAAAAGATTCACATGTCATGATTTCAAAACTTTCTACAAAGCTACACTAATCAAAGAAGTGTGCTTTTGGCATTAGTCCAAACTTATAGACCAGTGGGACATTTTAAAAGTGATTTTCTCAAATGGTACCATGGCTTAACCAAAAGTAAAAGATACTAGAAAACTGGATATTTACATGCAGAATAAAATTCGACTTTATACCATACTTAAAAAGTAACTCAAAGGCCCATCAAAACCTAAATGTAAGACAGAAACCCATAAAACCTGGTGGAGAAAAAAAAGGACATTTTCATGATACTTTTTAGACACTAAAACCAAGATTCTGAAACACATGCAGCAATGTGGATGAATCTATGGTGTGTTAAGTGTAACAGGCCAGAAAAAATGACAAATACTATATAATTCTATTCACATCAGATATCCAGAACTAACAAAACCAGAAACAGAATATATACTAGAAAATAGCAGTAGCTGGGTGAGAAGGACAAACTAGTAGTTTTTTTTTTCTCCCCAAGCACACATTTTCTATTCAGAAAGGTGAAAGGTTCTCTGTAAACGGATACTAGGAATGGTTACATACATTGTAAATTCACTTAAAATCATTAAATGCTACACTCAAGGGAACTTCAATGGGAATCTTGCACTATGCAACCAGCAGTGTTGAAAAATAATAAAATGATAAATTTTGCACTCTGGAAATCAGTTTGGTGGTTCCTCAGAAAATTGGACAAATTATCTATCACCTGAAGACCCACTAATGCCAGTCCTGGGCATATACCCAGAAAGTGCTCCAACTTGTAATAAGCACACATGCTCCACTATGTTCATAGCAACCTTGTTTATAATAGCCAGAAGCTGGAAAGAACCCAGATGTCCCTCAACAGAGGAATGGATACAGAAAATGTGGTACATCTACACAATGGAGTACTACTCAGCTATTAAAAAGAATGAATTTATGAAATTCCTAGGCAAATGGATGGACCTGGAGGGCATTATCCTGAGTGAGGTAACCCAATCACAAAAGAACACACTTGATATGTACTCACTGATAAGTGGATATTAGCCCAGAAGCTCAGAATACCCAAGATACAATTCACAGAAAAATTAAATAGTTCAAAATCTTACAAGAGTAGCCTGGAAAGCTGGCAACCTCCCCCATCCCTGAATGCACACACTTCATGTTCATATTCATATTTTCTCTCTCTCTCTCTCTCTCTCTCTCTCTCTCTCTCTCTCTCTCTCTCTCTCTCTCTCTCTCTCTCCTGAACACACACACAAACATCACACACATACACACACACACTATCACACACAGCCAATTAATCCTAGAATGAATGGATGGGTTAGAAAACTGAAGGATACAGAGATAAATAAGAAGTGGGTGTTTATCAGACACAGGAAAAATGTGGAAGAAGAGATGTGTCCCAAGAAAATGAGGAAATGAGTTACTTTAATGTGAAGCAGAAGCGTACAGAACCCTCACGGCCTATAAATCATTACATGCATGGTCACAAAATCATCCTTATCACATTCAAGTTTCTTTGCATACTTCTCAGTCTAAAACCCTTCTATATTTTGTCCATGCATGCACTTGGCTACTTATTTTAAACTGCGCTTGTTATTTATACTGTTACATCAATAATCCAAAGCCTTGTAAATCAAACACATAAGTATGGAAATAAGCTGCACTTCAGTTCTTCTTTCAGTACTTACAGGAAAAATTCAGCAATTCAATTTTGTATAGAAGATAGTCATGAAATTCATGGATTTTAAATAAATAAATCGGGCATGGAGCACAGGTTTTGAAGACTCACAACGGAAGACTACTGGAACAGGATGTTTGTTTTCTTTCTACAAAATTCTGCAGAATGGTACCACCAACCTGTACCAATCTCTGGGTATTTGTTTGCACAGAGCAACTAATATTTAAACATTTACTGTAAAATTCATTTAGTGAGTAAAATACAAATAATAGAATGATGTGTGTGTGTGTGTGTGTGTGTATGTATGTATGTATGTATGAAGAACTTTTCATCTTAAATCCATAATTCTAAGTTGTCCTTAAAGAAATGTTTAAAATAAGATTTAATATTACTGGTTTAGTTTCTACATTTTAACATGCTTAATACAAGAACAATTTATTACTTGGTGAACTACATCTGCAGTACACAGTAAATGTTATTTATATGTTGTTAAAATCATCTAGAAAATATTTAAAATAAAGCAGAAGAAATGCAGAAACATATCACGATTTATGAATTCCTAAGGAACTTTATTTTCTTTATCTTCTCCACTTCACAAGTCAAATAACCATACCTCACAATGTTTGATTCAGTGAGTGCTCAAGTCTCCACAAGAATATTACTGCACAGAAATCTCAGTGTTTTCAGATACAGTTACCATTTATTTTCAAAATATTTAGAAGCTATTTAAAGTGACTCAAGAACTAAATTCTGTCTGTAATCATAGCTGGCTTTGAAGCAAGTTAATTCTGCAAAGGACTTTAAAAGGGTGTAGTATTAAAGTAACTTCCTACAATAACCAATAATGCCAAAATAAATACATCTGGAACAGAAACATGTTAAAAGTATTATGATTTAACATCTTAAAAATCCATGCAATGGGCTCAACTTATATATTTTTCTTCAACTTAAACTCTGTTACCATTTAGATTTACAGAAGCTGAAGTTGTAATAATATGAAATACTACAAAATAACAATATACAATGCACCTAACCTATGAATTTGTATATAAAAGTTAAGAAACATCTTTATCATTGTTATATAACATTTGAAACTTAATAGAAGCAACTTGTATTACAAAGATGCAAAATATTTATCATCATTTAAAATAATCTGGTTTATTCAAATAAAAAATAAGATTAGGAGTGAGAGGTAAATAGGGTAAGGCAGTGTGTAGGATAAAGATTAATTAGATTGACCTTTAAAAGAAAATTTAGGATGGGCAAAACAGCTGGAGAGCAAAGATGAAAAACTGCTAGGGTCCAACAGGTTTTAGAGCTTGTTAAATCTATGAAAGATTATAATTTAAAAAGAAACAGATGAGGGGCCAAGGATGAAAGAAAGAAGAAAAGACATAGGAATAGGAAGGGGGATGTGAAACTTTCCAAAAGTGAGCACAGAAATACTTTGTTGGGGGAGGAGTAGTTCAACTCCAAGACTTTAAAGGTGACAATAATTATGCAAGTAAGATGATCAGTGCTTCATCCCACTACTGGACCCCAGTACTAAAGCACAGTAGACTCAAGAAACACAAAGGAAGAAGGCCAGCTGTAACCATCTAGAGAACACCGAAAGCAAAGGCTGGAAGAACAAAGCTTGTTAGCACTCAGAACTGGTTTTGCTTTATTTTAAATATATATATATATATATATTATATATATAATATTATTTTTGTTTGTTTGTTTTTGAGACATTTCACTGTGTAGTGCTGGTTGGCCTACAACTCATTTTGCCAATCAGGCTGGCCTTGAATTCACAGGTACCACTTGCCTCTGCCTCTCCCTCCTAATAGCCTGGGTTAAATCAACCTGTTTTAACACCATTTTTCCAACTACTTGGTCATCTTCAGCTATATCCAACATTTGATAACATAATATAGTTGATACTATTAAAGTCTGAAACATTATTTCATTTTTTAAAACTTTTTGTGTATGGGTGGGTACACATGCATGTGTGGCGTTCATGCATGTTTGCTTGCATGCAGGTGCATGTGTTTGGAGATGCACATACACATATGCAAGTAGAGGCTCAACATTGACATTGGGAGCCTTCCTCTATTCCTCTCCACTTTATTTACTGAAACAAGGACTCTCAATTAAATCCAGAACTTGCTGATTAGCTAACCTAGTCAGTTTGCCCTAGGAATCCCCTGCACCTCCCTCCCAAACACTGGAATTGCAGCCAGCCACCATAACTTTTGGGTGGCTTCTGGAGATCCGAATTCTGGGTCCTCACACATGCTATAGCAAGAACTTTATCCACCATCTCCATCCGCCATCTCCACCACCACTCCAGCCCCAGCTTCTATCTTTATAGTTATTTAGTTAAAAACGAAAGTCATTCTTCCTCTTCTTCCGGGTTCCTTGAGCCCTTGGGAGAGGGAGTTGATGGACACATCTCATTGTTTTGTGGATGGGTTTTCAAGGTCTCTCACTCTCTGCATAATATCTGGCTGTGAGTCTCTGTATTTGTTCCCATCTGCTGCAGGCAGAAGTTTCTCTGTTGACAGCTGAGCAAGGCACTGATCCGGAGTATAAGAGAATGCCGTTAGGAATCATTAGAAATCAATTAGGAATTGGTTTTGGTTTTTGTTTGTTTTGTAGAACAGAAAGAGTGTAAGAGCCAGAGGGATGGAGGACACCAAGAAAAGCCCTCTAAATATGATCTAAGCACATTATGAACTCAGAGACTAAGGCAGCATGCACAGGGTTAGTAGCAGGTCCTTTGTATACATATTATGGCTTCCAGTTTAGTGTTTGAAGGGGCTTCTGGATGTGCAAAGCAGTGGATCCCTGATTCTTGTACTTCTCTTGGGGTCCTTTCCTTCTCTTTATTTGTTTTGCCTGACTCCAATCTGTTAGTTTTTGTTTTAGTTTATTATATCTTATTTTACTACCATCCCTTTGAAGCCTGTCTGTTTTCTAATGAGAGACAGAGAGAGACTGAATCCAGATAAGAAGGGAGGTGGGAAGGAACTGGGAAAAGTAGAGGGAAGGGAGATTGTAATCAGGACACACTATGTGAGGGAAAAATCTATTTTCAATAAAAAGGGGAAAATAAAAACAAAAACAAATTATTGCACGTCATACATACATACCCTCATCCTTCTCCATGTACTGTTCTGTAGAACAGTATTTACATTCTAATTTCCTCAGTCTTTATAATTAATAAACATAGTGACACCCAAAAGTAGTTATTATAAGCCTACTAAAATAAAAGTATTGTATTATATACTACTATTGAAAGATGATTAAAATACACTTAAAGAAAATATAAATCCTGGAGATGGGATCTTTGCAGTAACTGAAATGGGTTAGTGGCATGAGGATATAAACTTAAATACATACACATTCATATATAAAATTACCAAAAATATATATTTAAAAATAAAATAAAATCTCATATACAAATGAAAAAGATATGGTTTTGATGATTTCTAAACATGACTTTTCAGCTTGGTACACAAGTCATTCACTGACCAGGATTTTAAATCCCACTCAAAGTAAAAAGAGGAAAAACTCAGCAGCTAGGGCTTAATTTTTCCTCCCTCTCTCTCTCTCTCTCTCTCTCTCTCTCTCTCTCTCTCTCTCTGTCTGTCTCTTTAAAAGAAAAAAATGGGAGAAAAGCTCTCACACCATTGTCTAGATACACCTCTAACTTAAAACCCCCGTTTCAGCCTCCCAAGTAGGTGGGACAAGCATACCATATCTGATATGTCATCACTTCCCACAGAAATAACTTTTAAGAGTAGAAATTAGTTCAAATGAAAGGAGAATCAATAATACTGAACTTTTGCAACCATACTAATTTTAATATGGAAGAAACTAAAGATTATAAATGTGCTTCAACTCTATAATCAAACTATACATGCCAAAACATTTTCATTTACCTCAAAAAAATGGCTCAGTAATTCAGACTTACAAACTGCACACCTTAGAATTTTAGAGTAAGGTGTCTTCTAAATGGCCTATATATCAGATTTGAATGTAAGCATATATAAGATAAAAAATGTAAAGTTTTCTTCTAACCAAACCATTTTTAAAGAATATTTTATGATATTTGAATAAAATAATTATAAAGATTTGTTATTCTTTTTTTCAATTGCTCTTCAAACATCTAAAATAATGACTCATAGACTAGAGGTGTAGCTCAGTTGGTAGAGTTTTCTGGCATTATAGAAGCCCTCTCTCATCTCCAGCACCACATATAGTAGGTGTGGTGGTACAGACCTACAGTTACAGCACTTAGTTGGTGAAGGCAAGGGAATCAGAAATTCAAGGTCACCATTGGCTATAGAGTAAATTCAAGGTCCTCCTAGGACACATAATGATAACGCACAGAAGAATAAAATCTAGTTAACACTATTTTTCAACCACTAACGAAATAAATGACCTAAGTAAGCAGCAATCATCAACGGCTGCTATCAGCAGCTTACAGGGGACTTTACACCAGATGTGAGCCCAGTGACCAATACTGTCACCAAGGGAAGGGGGTCACATACCATCAACTCTGTGATCTGATGCATGAAAAGGCACAATGATATAAAATTATTTTTTCAAAAAAGCATTAACCTACATTTGAATTGTCCTTTAGGACAGCAGTTCTCAACCTGTAGGTCACCACTGTTTTAGGTGTCAAATGACCTTTTCACAGGAATTGTCTAAGAGAATCTGCATGTAAGATATTTACATTATGATTCATAACAGTAGCAAAATTATAGTAACGAAGTAACAACAAAAGTAATTTTATGCTTGGAGTCACCACACCATGAAGTGTATTGAAGGACTGCAGCATTCGGAAGGTTGCGAAGCACTGCTCTAGAGTTTAACTACAACAAGCAGTTGAAGAACAAGAGAAGAACAAGTGCAGGAAATTACAGTGATTCAGCTGCATGGGGTAAAGAGGAAAACTCACACAATACAAAAAAAAGCTCCAGTGTATCCAAAATATATATTATAATCAGGAAGAAAAGGAACTAAAGAAAGATTAAAATTAACTAAGATTAAATAGAGTGTATTGACCTTGTTAAGGTCTTTTTAACATTTTTAATTTTATTGAATTTTATTTATGAGCCAGTGTGATAGAGAGAGAGGTCTGAGTATGTTTTGGCATGTGCAGGTTCCTTCACAGGCCAGAAGAGGCCACCATGTCCCCTGGAGCTAAAATTGCAAGAGGTTTGAGGATCTCTAGTTCTCTGAAAGAACAAGCACTCTTAAATTGCTGAACCATGTCTTCAGCACCTTTTGTTTGGATATTTATTCAGGTAAACCAGCAATACAAAAATCCAAGCCCTTTATAAAACAATGGTTATGGTAGTAAAATGGGAATGGACCCCCAATTGGATCATATGCTTAAAGACTTGAGCTCCTGATGGTGGAATATTTAGCAAGAATTAGAAGGTGTGGCCTTGTTGGAAAAGGTGCATTACTAGGGATGGGCTTTGAGATTACACTGAGTTAGCACTTTTGAATGCATGCTCTCTCTTTCCCTTTCTCCCCCCTCTCCCTCTTTTTTTATTTTCTCCCTCCCTCCCCCTCCTTTTGGCCTCCACAGGTACCTATGCATGCATACACACACACCTCTCCCCTCCTATCTTGCTCTGCTTCGTGCTTATGGATCAGATAAAGGCTCTCGACCACTGCTCCAGCACCATGCCTGCCTGCATGCATGCATGTATGCATGCCTGCCTGCTGTCATGCTCCCCACCATGATGATCATGGACTCTAAATCTTGCTAAGATGCTTTGTCACAGCAACAGAAAAGTAACTAAGATGACGGGAAAATGAACACACTAATTGGATATTTATATTAATGAATTGCTAATTTTCTATGATGGTATCTTTTAAACATGTGTATACAAGCATATTTATATACACTATGGATAAAACTATATAATATACATAAATTGTCTCAAAATAGCCTGAGAAGTTTGCATATATATTCATACACATTTAAAGAGAGGTTCACTTTATTGTCCCATTAAACCATCCATACTTCTTAGCAATAAAGACTTTTCTAAAGTATTTTATTAGTATATATAAATTATAAAGATTTTTATTTTTAAATAATGTTTTTATTAAATCTCTGAGACTTTTTTACAATGCACTTTAATCAGGTTGGTTCCCCAGCTTCTCCCTGATTCACACCCCTGCTTACCCAATTCTGGTTTCCTTCTCTCTTTCAAATCCATCCAATCCAGTTTGTACTAGCCAATTATTAGTAGGTGTGGGGCCTTCCTTGGAGTGTGGTCAATACCCAGGAGTGACACCATTAAAGAAAACTATCTTTCTCAGCAGCTATCAAAAGCCAGTAATTCCTCAGCTAGGGACAGGAAGTCACACACACTTCCATGCTGGAATTGTATCTAGCTTGAGCTTGCTCAGTTCTTATGCATGCTGACACAATCACTAGAAGTTCATATGTGCAGCTGCCCACTGTGTCTAATTACACACAATAAATTTTACTATGACATTTCATGCATGTACATAATGATCATATTCACCAGTTAACTAAATATCTTTTAAAGCAGTAAAATAGTAAATCTGACTAATATTCTACTATGACTTAGTACTAAAGAGATGAAAAGAACAAAGTATGTATGAAGAATGTGTAAAATATGTACAATGTAAAAAATTATCAAACATCACTTATATAATAAAGCTATTACATTGCAAAGATGAGGTCAGCTACCAGTTTTCAGGTCACAAAAAGACAACGGCAAATAACATTTCAGATGTCACATGTAAATGATAAAGCACTGCTTAATAAAAATACAATTCAGGTCACATCACCCAACTCCCCACGGAATGCCTTCAGGTTCAAAATAGCTTAACAGAAAAAATAATGCATAAAATAACTGAATCACTTATAAATTATAAGTTCATATTTGGCACACAGAATTAAATATACAGTGTCATGTAAAGGAAAGACATCAGGAGTTGTTCAGTGTGTATTTTCTAACTAAGCAGACATATTTTAGAATTTTATATTCCTGAATACACCAAACTACTTAGTTCTGACAAAATTCTACCACACCCAGTTACTTGTTGACTGAATCTTTAAACAGAAGTAGCCAGGGCCAGTGGAATGGCTCAGCAGATAAAGATGCTCAACTATATTCCCAAAACACACATAGTGGAAGTGAGGAGCTGACTCCTGTAAGATGTTCTTTGACCTGTATATGTGGGCTATGATACTAATATACTAATGTATCTCACCCCCACACACACCCATATGCCTATACATATACAATAGATAAATAGATAAGTGCACACACGTGCACAACTACATAAATAAATAAATAAATATTAAATGAAATAAAGAACAGAAGTAGCCAACAACAAAACAAAGTTCCTAAATAGAAGAAAGTGGTTCCAACATGCACAGCAGCATGAGTATCAACTACTGATCTTTGAAATATTCCAGCAACACCAAGACTGTAACTGCATTCCAAGAGAACCAATTTGCTAAAAGGAACATCATGTACCATATCTTTAGATAACTGACCATCTATAACAGTGACCAAGAAGGTAATTGGATGAAGGAAAAGAGAAAGACCAAAGGGAGGTTTGCTAGGCATGGAGCTAAGTATTCACTTCCAGTTGCTGATAATAATAAGAAAGAAATAACTGAGCCCCAAACAAGAAGCAGAAATGCTCTTTTCCTGATTTCTGCCCTGTACTCTTGCATTAGATAGCACTAGCTCCTCTTTCACTGTCTTCAATTCAATGAGACAACTGCTAAAACACCTTGCCTTTATTGAAAACAATAAACAGAAAGTCAGCTGTGAACATGCTAAGCATCTGGCTCTAGGAGTCCACTAACCCTTGAGGTGAAGTCACCCCCCTACCTACCCACTAAAAAGATCTTTCCACTTTCAGCCTAACAAGCTTTGCCTTTGCTGTTGCTGCAGTTATTTTAAGTAGAGTGAGGCTATCCAGCCTAGGCTGGCCTTGCAGTCACTAGGCACCCAAGCTGTCGAAATGGTAGTAATGCTCCTGCCTCAGCTGCACACGTCACCATGTCTGTTCTACCTTTCAAGAGAGTGTCTGAAACACAACCCTAACTACATTCTTTTTACAAACACCAAAGCTTAAGTCAGCTGTTTTTCTCCACAGATTTGCTCCACACTTAGTTTTCATTTTCTGATCTGTATCCTGCATGCTGCCACCAGTCTAAGGGCACAATCTGTAAAGTGAATTGTTCAAATCCACTTCCTTAATTCCCTTGCTCTCAAGTCTGCTCTGAAGTGTGCTGTTTGTCTAAACTTTGCATCAAGATTAAAACCAATGCCTATTAATTTTGAGATAAATATATCAAACATCTGTAAAATATATGATTTTCTGTTTAGAAACTTTTTAAAATTTTTATTAAAATATAATTTTAATGTTAATATTTCCTTTCTTTCCTTCCCCTCCTCCAACCCCTTCCATCTCCCTGCCAAATTAATGGCCTCTATTTCTTTGAAGACAGTGTGTGTGTGTGTGTGTGTGTGTGTGTGTGTGTGTGTGTTTGCGCGCACGCGATTGATTTTGGGCTGACCACTTGATATGGAATAAGCAATTTTCATGTACCCTTTCAATGCTTAAAAATCCATTTATACTCTAATACAATCCAGACTTTCATCAAATCAAAAACACTAAGTAAATTTTGTCAAATGTTTTTACATATAGGCAAAATACAATACCATAAAAACATAATTGTCTAAATTATCTGAAATGTTATTGGTTTTCTGTACTGCAATATACTCTCTTAGCTATATGCAATCCTTAAAATAACCTAAAGAGAATCCAATAGAAATTAAATTAATACAAGCTCAGAATGCCACACCACCATTGAGTAAATGTCTATAGCATTTTCTCTTAAGATCTGCTACTGAATAGTTTTTAAAGAATAAAAAAGTACCTGTAAAAAAAAAGTATATACTATAAGTGTGTTATATTTCATAGCACGACTTATGTTACTACACATTCCCAAGCTTAAGAACTATGTGATAGGCAACTAAAAACAAGCAAACAATAATTTCGAAAGCAAAGCAATAATTTCAAAAATACCTCATTCATGAATTTATTCATTTCTGTCAACCACTATCTTATAAGAACCATCACTATAAGGGAGCAGCAGCTTCCTGAAACATTGCTCTGAGAAACTTACCATCATTTTGGCCTTTGCTCTTCATCTCTTCCTTCCATGATAGAATGGTGCTCAGAGAAACATAGTCCCTTATGTATTCTTTGCGTCTCTCCTCTAAGGTCATCTTCAGCAAACGTTCTTGCAAAATAAAAGCAGAATCTCCATTTGTATTTAAATTTTAATCTTTGGAATTACTGAATACATTTAAAAATATTAATCATGCTACACTAGCCAAAGACTTAAGGAACACCAAAATGTAATCCAATGATTTCATTTTTAAGGGTTAAGGGAGTTCAAGTTAATTCCACAGTAGCAAGAAACATAAAATCAAAGTTGGTCAAGACAAAGCTCCTAAGGTAGCTCAGGAAATAAGAAATTTACTCTTCCCATCATTATCTGCTAACGCAGAGTACATGCAAAGTATACATTCACGGAGCTCAGGAACAATGATCTTTCAGTTCACGGGGCAAAGAGCAAATAAGTAAGGTATAAAGTAGCATCAATTAAATAAAATACCGACTACTGAAACAAGCAGTGAGAACATAAGAAACATAGCTACAAAGCCATCAGCAGTGACAGTGAAAAGTGTACTCTAAATCTGGTAATGGCAATGTGATATTAGAATATACATATTTTATATACGTACCTTGGTTTTAAGATTAAAATATAAAACTAACAGCATCTTAGAGTAGCAGATACCATTTATAAAGAGCTCAGGTGGTGCTAAGTATTTCCAATCACTAGAATAATTTTCATAACAACTCATTACTAATGAGCATAGTTAAGAGTCTTCCCATGAAAAGGTAAAATGTAAGGATGTTTCAACAAATATAACAATAATAAAAACATGCAGATATAAATAGCTTATTGAAACTTTAAGATGCTATCTGGCAGGGAAGGACCACAGAAGTGAAAAACAGCCAAAAATAAAGGAAAACAAAGCTGTACAGGGTCTTGTGTGGGATGCTGAGCTGTTACTCTCCCTTCAATTAAGAAAACCACTCATTTAAAGTTGATTATGAATATCCTAGTATGTGCACAAGAAGATACACTAGAAAGCAAAAAATAATGTAATTCTATTTTTTTAATATAAGATATAAAACTTTGGTCCTAGAAGAAGAGAGGACAGAAAACAGAAAAGAAAAAAAGAAAATTTGTCAAATTTGACAAGTTAGAAAGAATAATGAAATAAAATGTAGTTGTCAACAAGGTTATAAAGTCCAAGTGATATAAGGAATAGCTTTAATAAATACAAAGAGAAAAATACTATCTAGTTCTACAGGAAAGGCCTTATCAACACAAAACATCACAAAACATCCTGGAGCTTGTAGAACAGTGCTAACTAGCATTCGGAATGGGACAACTGGATTTAAAGCTTGACCCTATGTTACTTCATACAACTTTCTACCGTCATGAGTTGTGAGCATTAGTCGCATAATGCATCTAAGGGATTAAAAACAGCAGAGAGCACAAGATAGGACTTTAGTGACTATTATCTTAGTATGTTCATCATCATTACTGAATGACTTTAGAAATACTAGTCTCATTAAAATGTAAGTGAACTCCAGGAGACTATGAGACACTAAACAAAAAGAAAGTGAGGCCTGGTAAGTCTATCACCTGCAATCCTAGTACTTAGAAGTTGAAGCAAGAGAAATTCCACACATTCAGGGGTAACCTGGGCTAGACAATGATTTCTAGGCCAGCCTAAACTTCACAGGATTAGAGCCTGTCTGAAAAAGGATGGAGGAGGAGAAGAAGGGAGGGAGGGAGTGGGCAGGAAAGACAAAGAACACTGTTTTAGGCAGAGAGAAGATGAAGATGGTGAGAAAGTAAACATACTCAAGAATGAGTAAATGATGGCACAAGATCTCAAAGACTGTAAGTGACTGGATAAAGAGCACAGGCACAGCGTTAATCTTATAAACAAACAAGAAAAGCGCTTCTTCTACAATGGGAATAAATCCTAAATTAAATATATTTTTAAAAAAATGACACCATGGAGACACACATGCTAGGGCTGCTACTGTGCTGTGAAACAAGCTTTCTCCATGACATAAAAGGCAGTGACACCTGTCCATTATAGGATATCAGCTCACAAAGCAGAAAAAGGGGCTGACCCTCAGTGGCTAAAGCACTGCTGTAAAAGCTCAGATCACAGTGCAGAATTATTACAGCTATACATCAGGCTGAGAAACATTATGAAGCAACTGTTTATGTAAATGTCAGAAGTTATAGACAGAAAAAAAACTGTCATTCTATTTATTTAGAAGTAACTACATACTTAGAACAAACAACACCAAATATAATCCAATAAAAACAAAGAGATAAACAGCAACACTTGAAGTGAAAATACACATTAAATGATTCTAAATCAGGCCACAAAATAGTAGAACAATATTTATTTAACGTATGTGCTTTTTAGGAACACTTGAGTTAGTTGTTTAAGCAATGAAACACACAAAAGGCAAAAGACATACACACAGTTTCTTGAGTGTTACCAAAAACTCACTTCTATTAATGTTTCATCTTTACAATGAGCCCTTTCTCTGTGAACCAAGTATATACACAGTTCTACATGGTGTACTGAATTATAATATGTTTCTAAAATGCCTTGACATTTCAATGAACTGGGTAAGGCTTCATCTAGATTTCAATAACAGCTGCAAAAGTACTCAGCCATCAACTCTCCAGTGGGATGAAAGGGAAAAGGTCATGCATCCCATTGGTTTCTTTATTGTACGAGAAAGCCTGAATTCCCTTTCGGTGGAATAACAGATGATATTTCACACCTGACTGTTCCAAAAACAGACATCCCTAGAAGACAGATACAAAGCATTCACTTTATATATTTCCCTTTAACTTTAAGCTTTATGCAAAAATAGCTTAGTTTGGGATAAAAGAAAATAACTTTACTAAAAGCCTTTTTTATGCATTTGCTTCTTTATTAAAATGAAAAAAAAAAAAAAAGAACTTGGTCAAGGGGCCATGCATGGTTTGACCTAGGCCCTCTGCATATACATACAGTTATACAGCTTGGTCTTCGTGTGGAACTCCTAACAGTAGGAGCAGGGGCTGTCTCTGACTCTGTTGCCTGCCTTTGAGACTCTTTGCCCCTACTGAGCTGCCTTGTCTAGCCCCAGTAGGAGAAGATGCACCCAGCCTTAGTGCATCTTCATATGTCAAGACTGGTTAATATTAATGGGAGGTCTCCCCTTTTCTGAAAAGTAGGAGTCATGAGTGGAAAGAAAGGGGAAAAGGACTGTGGGGAGAGAATGTAGGAGAAACTTTGGTTAGTACCTTAATTAATTAATTAATTGAAAAGACTTGGTTATATTTTTCCTATAAAAGAAACAAAAGGCAAAAACAGTAAGATACTGAAAATTCTTAAATGTCTGCTTATCACAATCTATGTGTATAGATGTTACTTTAGGAGCAGTTTGTCTAATATAGTAAAAACAGTTCTTAGGTAGTCACTATAATTTCAATGGTTCATGTTACCAAGTACAATGTAAATTGATTTTACACTATATTTTACTACCATCAATGATGCAAAGCTGGAGAGATGGCTCAGCAGTTACAAACACTAGCTTAACTAGTTAAGAACACTTCCAGAGGTCCTGAGTTCAATTCCCAGCAACCACATGGAAGCCCATCTATAATGGGATCTGATGCCCTCTTCTAGCAAACAGGTGTGCATGCAGATAGAACACGGATTAAATAAACAAATAAATAAATAAATAACTTTTCCGATGCTCACATTAGTGTGTTCAATTTAAATTGCTACTACAAAAGCTAAGCACTAATAAAACGTCTCACTAGTTCACGTACCTGGCTCTTTCCTGATCTGTTTGCTTGTTTAGTTTTCCCCAGCACCAGGTGTAGGGGCTCACTGAGGTCAGCATGTGCTCTACCTGTGAGCTATGTCCCAGCCCTGCAGTCAAGCTCTCAAGCTAAAGAGTATTTGTTCTGTGACACTTTGACTTTTAGTTCTCTCAGCACTCACACTCATTGAAACAATGACACTAAAGCGAATCTTTCAATATTTAAAGGATACTTTAACTGCGCTACTCGACCATATTCATACTTCCCTGCAGTTGATTTGAATACTCCCTCCTCGATACTTTTTTTTCATAAAGCAGGCACTACTTAGAGAATTGTTTCTAATTCTCACTTTTAAGTCCATTGTTTGGTCAAAAGGTTCACAAAGGACAGAGACTTGCAACAAAAATGTTTAACAAGCTATCAGCAAGAAAATCAACTTTCAACTGAGTTACCCCCTTTAGCCCCGTTCCGTAAGAAGACAGTCCTGAGGAAATGGTACACCCTTGCTCCATCTTTTATATGCAAATTTGGTGCAAGTTGGTAGTAGCAATGCAAATAGTTTTTCTGAAATTGGGGTCGGAGGTTGAGGTAAGAAAACAGGTTAAAAGAGAAGAAAGAAAAAGATGAAGAAAAATATGCCAGAGAATCAAGCATTACATCACAATATGACCTATGAAACTGAGATGAGACAGACAGGAGGAGAAAAAGAACTTATCGCACAGTTCTATTTCTTAAAGGAATCCGTGCCGCTGTCAATCTAACGGATTTGGATAAGCCTCGATGTGCACAAAACTCAGGGATGGAAGGGTTCATTCACAGAGTGCTCGCTGTCTTACTCCGTGCGACTTCACACTATGAATGAGGATGCAACAGAGAACCACATTGCCGAGGAAAGCCCATTCAGACTTCTCCGAGGGCACTTATTCTCTCCGACAAGATGCTCCTTTTGGGTTCCAAATTTCAAAAGTCACACTGCAGCTGAGCATAGCGGGGACCCCAGCCACTTTGGGATGTCAGGAGGACAGAGGCTGGGACCGGAGGAAGGCAGGTGCGGGTGCAGATGCTCCCCAGGCTCAGCAACTGCAGCCAGAGCGACACCGGCCGGCCGGCACCGGTCCGCGGGACACCCGGCGGGAGGTACAAAGTGCCAGCTGGGGTCCTGACCAACTTGTACCCTAGCCCGGGGGCGCGCGCCTGCCGGGAGGCGAGCACGCGGGGTAGGAGGTGACCCGGCGCCCGGAGGGGTGTGCGCCCACAAGTGCGCGAGCCGCAGGTGCCCGGGCGGCGCGTGGCCGGTGGCGTGCGCGCGCGTGGACGCGGCCGCGGGCAGGAGCGGCACCGGCCGAGAGAGAGAGGGCGCGAGGAGGCTGCGGGCGGAGGGCGTCGCGCCGCCCCGCCGGGCCCCCGCCCCCACCCACCCGCCGCCCGTCCCCGGGGTCGCGGGGCCGGTTACCTTTCTCCTCTCTCCACACCTTTTTCTTCTTGTTGCTGGGGTACATGCTGCCGTGGGGGTGGCTGGCTTTAAGCTGCAAGTTCCCCAGGCTCACGGGCAAACAGGGTGTGTGGAGTGTGGGGGGTGGATGGAGGGGACACTCGGGAGGGAAAAGTGCAAAGGCTCTGCGTCCCGCGCCGCTAGCCGCTGGCCCGTCGCCGCCCTCCTCCCTCGACCCGCCCGCTCTGCCAGGCGGCCGCCGCCACAGCAGCACCTCAGAGCCTGTCAACTAGGTCACGCCTCGCGCTAACCTAACACCCGCGCAGGCCCCGCCTCCCGGCAGCCAGGCAGCGCCGCCGCCCATTGGCTGCTCCGCCCGCCGCTCTCCCGGCTCTAGCCAAGGCGCGCCCCTACTTCAGCCTCAGGGCGCAGGCGCAGGCGCAGGCTTGGGCTCGACGCCGAGGACGTTGGGGAGCTGGAAGGGGCGGGGCCAGAGCTCGAGGAGCGGGGAGGCTGCTTCACGACGGAGGCGGGGCGTGCAGCCACCGCCTGCGGGGAGCGGGAGGAGCAGGGCCTGAGGGCGTGGCCTGCCAGCAGGTGTGCCTGATGACCCAGACCCCGCTGACAATGATGAGAGTCTAGGGGACTGTAGAATGAAGAAGAGGTCACCCGTCCTAGAAGTTGTAACCGCCTCGTCTGAACAGGTTTTACCTGACGCTTTCCTCTCGGTGGACAAATAGAACCAAAAGAAAAGATCCAGACCGTGTGCAACCCGCTGCTCAATCGTGGGTTAGAGATTTAGTTAGAATTCTGTGAAGTTTCAAAAGCTTCACAGTACACAGGGCCAACTCGAGAGTTTTAAGATCTGGTGACCAAAATGTATGAGAACCAAGTCCCACATCAAAGTAAATCCAACTAGTGCCTGGTTGTCTTTTATTCCTGATTGACTTCAAAACAACTTCTCATCCAAAGATCTAGCTCCATCCTAGGTAGTTCTCTCATGATTCAGGAAATCCAATTGCCAGAGAATCTACCTCAAGAGCAGTGACCTAGAACATAGAACTTTTGCACCCTCTTCTTTGCACCCCAAACTTATCTCTCCACGAAGCTGGCTTAGTGGATTTGGGAAACTCACATCTATTCATCAATTTAGGATCAATATAGTTATATGCATTGGCAAATAACTTTAGGGAACACGGTTTGTTCGTTTGTTTGTTTTTTAGAGTGGGTCTTTTGTAGCTCAGGCTTGCCACAATTTAGGGATTCTCGTGCCTCAACCTTAAACTGCCTTCCACCAAAGAGAAGTAAAACGCATTAAAATAATAATAATAATAATAATAATAATGACAATGACAATGACAAAGAAAAGGGAAAAGAGAGACCAAGCTGAGAATTGTAAAGAATGGAAGAATGTTTGAGTAATGAGACTTAAAAATGAATTCACAACATCATAAAACAGTAATATTTATTTTGACATTTTTCTTTGGGATTTTTCTTTAAATGCTATCAAATACATAAAACATTATTTTTGTTGGGAGAAAAAAGCTTCAAGAAGGAAGCCTTTGAAATCACACTGATAATGAAATAAGAAGGGCTTTGACTCATGTAGAATCCAGATAAAATGGCAATGGGGTAGACTTTGGGAGGAAAGATGACGAAGTTCTCATGGATGGTCAAGGCAGTGTTAACATTAACCAAGAGGTGTGGTTTGACACATGGAGGATGTCCCTCAAAGGACCAAGCATCCAAAGCTTTCTTCCTGAATGTGCCACAATTCCAAGGTGGTGAGACCTTTAAGAAGTAGGTCCTAGGGATGTCACTGAGGCCTGTTTCCAAAGAGAATTATGAGAGTCTTGTTTGTGCTTCTCTGCTTTCTAGCTTGACATGTAACATTCCATCCATGATGTGGCACCATCACCAGAGACTCATACTAATGGGGCCACCTAGTCTTGGACTTGAGCCTCCAGGACCATATGGCAAAATGGGGGTACCTTTATTTCCTAAGTAGCCTGCCTTGGGTATTTCATGATGTCATTATGAGCCAGATCAGCATCTAAAGATCATATTTCATTCAGGAAAAATTTGACTTATTTAAAAGTCCTCAACGTTAGGTGTCTGCCAGAGAGTGCTTCCTACCAGGTAGCTCTTCCTCAGGGAGGCTGCACACCAGCCTAGGGTCCTTCCACCATGTCCTTCCACCATGCTGCACTGTTAACATCTCATGTCAGCTCAAAGGCTTTTATTGTGTTGAGCCAATGATATTTACGAAGTAATGGTTTAAGTACTTAGTGGTAATTATTATAATAATAAAAAGTATCATTCCAAAAAGGTTAAACTGTCTCTCAAACATTCCGGAAATGTTCAGCTCTCAAAACAGTTCATGATTCTTCCCCTCCATTTGATCTCCTTGGAGTGCTCCTGTCTGGATACCTTTGTTGCACGCTCAGGTAAGCAGTGTGAAAAGCCAAGCGCCACCCAGGTCCTTCTCGTGCCTTCGTGTTCATATCGAATCTGCTCAATTTTACCTTGTGGATTAGTCTGCAATGCTCTAGTTTCCAACAGAAATGCTGTCTGGATCACCCTGAGCCACTAGAGAAACTTCCTCACCAGCCTCGCTGTTCACTTCTGACCTCTACCCAGTCTCTTCACCACCACATCTCTCACTGTCTTGTCAGAGAAGACCATGCCATCCCATTGGTGGAAATTAAGGACTTTTATTGCTCTTTGCTAAGGACTGAATTGTGTTCCACCCACCTCAATATTTCTGGGTTTGTAGTCCTTCGATGCAATGCAGTTATATCTGGAAAGAATATTGTTAAGAGGCAGGGTCATAGTCTGATAGGACATAACCTTTTTAATGGGAGAGAGAGCTGGCCTTCCCTCCCTTGCCTATCCTTTCTCTGCCATATAAAAATACAGAGAAAGCAGGTGTCTTCAAGCCAACAGGAGGATCTTCATCAGAACTCTACCACCCTGATATCCTAATCTCAGGCCCTCAGCCTCCAAAAGAGTGGGTAACTCTTTCTGTTACTTAAGCCCTCTATTCTGTGGTATTTTATTTTGGCCACACTAAGTTTACTAGTACAGTCATGAAGAATGGAGTGACCATCTTCCACCATTCCAGCCCTATACCATTTTCTACCCACATCGCACCCCCAATCTGTAGTCTAGATATACCCTCATTTATGAATTTTCATTTGTTTGAGCATACCTTGTCCTCACCACATGGCCTTCTTCCATGTCAACACTACATCTGAAACATGATTTGTGTGATTAACTTATTCTCATCCTTTTGACACTACTTTAGCATCATGTTCTTAGGTCTGGCATTGCTTGTATATACCTGTGATCCCTACACTCAGGAGACTGAGACCAAAAGACTGTAAGTTTCATACCACCCTGGGCTACTGAGACTATCTACGAATGAGGAAAGAAAAAAATTCCAAATAACGTCATTCTCTATCAAACCATCCTCGATTCCCACTTGATCTCTACTCCCAGTCTCTCTATCTGTGTCATCGGTGCTCCTTTAACTACATAAGAAGTACCTTCATAGTTTATCATTTTTTCATTTGTGATTACAGAAGAGAGACAGACTACTACAGTCAGGCAGTAAATAACATTTTTCTAACAATGAACCACATATATGATGGTATTGCCATAAAATTATAAAAGAGCTATAGAGTTCTAATTGTCTAGCGACATCAGAGCCATTGTAGCCACATATCACAATGCATCCACCATCTGTCTATATGGATGCTGGGGCAAACATATTGTTATGTAGAAGAACAGCACATGCAATCGTATACATTACATATGACCTGACTGTATTACTAAATGACTGTTACTGGTTAATTCATTGACTTTTCTATAACTTTTGTCTTTCTATAAATTTGATCATTTTTATAGTATATTTCTCTACTTATAAAAGTGACATTCTCTATTGAAAGAATGCCATGTCATGCTTGCAGCAGCTATGTACATCTTATGTTCACACTGTCTGTGGACTGCATCAGGAGGTCAGTGTGTGTGATTACCCCGTACTATGTATGGTTATCAAGTACATTCTGTAATATTTGCACAAAGAGAAATTTCTCACACTGTATCTCCATCTTGAAAGAGTATGTGACTGTACAAAAAAAAGTGACTACTGAACAGAGATTGAAGGAATGTAGTCACAAGTTACTGAATACTAGCAGCCGCCATAAACTGAAAATTGAAGATTAAAGAATGTATTCTGAGGGCTGGGAGATGTCTCAGTAGTTAAGAATACTTAGTGCTATCACAAAGAACCTGTGTTTAGTTATCAACAGCCACACCTATCTCCAATACTAGGGATCTGATGACCTCTGACATTCAATGGCATATATGTGATATAGATAAATGCGTGCAAATAAATACCTATACATAAATATAAGGTAAACAGCTTTATTCTAGGCTATGTTCTGGCTTAGCAGTAGAGCCTTTGCCTGGCATTCCAAAGACCCTGAGTTCAATTATCAGCACAACAACAAAAAAGAATAAACAAAAGAGAGAGGGAGAGACGTGTGTTCTTCCCTAGTGCCTCCAAAAGAGGCGCTTGGCTTTCACTGTCTAATCGTTATTTCAGATGTCTGTCCCCAGGAACTGAAAGAGAATAAATTTATATCATTTTAACCCTCTAAATTTATGATGATTTGTTACTATAGCAATGGAAAACTAACAAAGGGAGTAATCTAAAAATCCATGACAATAGTCTTTCTGAAATAATTGCTTGCACTCAATGTAAAAGTCGTGTATACTTTAGATAAAATTTCTCAACCTGTTCTACCTTTTAGATATTCTTAATATTTCCGGTCTTTTCCTTGAACACTCATTTTGGAACAAAACAGATTTGTCCCATAGTCTTCTTATCTGCCATAGCCTAGGGATGCCTTAATCTTAGGAATGCTGTCAGTACTTAATTACTCCTTGCTGTGATATGGATATGCTTGTGTGTCCTTTGCAAGGCTCCATGTGCTAAGATTTAACCTCCATTATGAGATACTGGAGAAGGTCAATAACTTGGTCTTACAATAATGTTTTGGAGATGGTTAGAATTATATATGGTCAGCAGTGTAGAGACCCCATGGTTGAATGTGGTGGCTTTATAAGAAGGGGAAGAGCAGGCCAGCAAGGTGGCTCAGCAGGCAACGGTCCTGGCTACCACGCCCAACAACGTGAGGTAAATGCCCTCAGGACTCTCAAGGTGGAAGGAGAAAACTGACTCACTCAAATTGTTCTCTGACTGCCACATTTGCGCATGGCATGTGTATATCCACCTCCTACAAATTAAATAAAGAAATGTGACCCGGAAAGGGAAGATCCTAGAAGAAATGTGCTTGTACAGGGTGGACTCCCTGCCTTTGCTGCTGTGTGATACCCTATAACTATGTCTGGGCTTTGCTAACAGGATGTGGCTCCTACACTTTTGCACACCCTGGACTGTGAACTGAACTAAACCTCTTTTCTATAACATTATCCAGCCTCAAGCATCTTCATATAGTATAGTTAAAGGGGGCGGTGGGGCAGAGAGATGGCTCAGTGATTAAGAGCACTGACTTCTAGAGGTCCTGAGTTCAATTCCCAGCAATCACATGGTGACTCACAACTATCTGTAATGAGATCTGATGCCCTCTTCTGGTGTGTCTGAAGAGAGCAATAGTGTGCTCATATGCATAAAATAAATAAATCTTTTTTAAAAACGATAATATGTGTCTCTAGAGGTAACACAAAGGAAGATTCTCCAATGATCCTGAACAGTTGAACTTAGTATAAAAACATACATACTAGGCTTATGGTATCTCCTTCCGTATTAGGAAGTCACCTCTACTTATTTTAAGTTTAGCCTTCGTCTCCAACCACAAGAATGGCAGACTAAATAGGGTCCCTTCTCATAGCCTGCTCTTCCCAAACACCCAGCCAAGCTTCATTCCAACTTCAAAGGAACTTCCAAGAAGCCCATTGGCCCAAGAGTGAGGAAGTGGTTGCTTAGCAACTGAGTCTTGAATCCCACAGACCTGAGAAGAGGAAGCTTGTGGGCCAGCCACCTAATTCAGCCCGTGTTAAAGTAAAAAGGAGCTGCTTAGGAGATGAATCCCTTGGCTTTGTTAGTAGAGATATTGATCATTATCGAGGTCACAACCAAAAGTAAGTGTATCTGTCCTTACAATTCTCTATAAATGTCTCCTCTCTTCTCACTAACTGCGCCAAGACTTTAAGCCAGTTAGAAAGTCAGAAGGAACCTCACTAACTTCCCAGTTAACAATAATTTTAAACAAGAACTTAAGACAATACTGATTGGAGGTGTGTGTGTTTGTGTGTGTGTGTGTGTGTGTGTGTGTATGTGTATAATATATATACATATATATTATATATACATATAAAATATATATAAAAGAGAGAAGAGGGGAGACAGGAGAGAGAGAAAGAGAGAGATATCTATAAGGAAGCTATAATCTTTATAAAGTAGAGCTATTTAGGCCAGAGAGTTAAGTCAAATCAACAACTTTAAAGGACTACTATGGGATCAAAGGGTAGAAAAATTCTACAAACTTTTATCCTTGTAAATACTTGATACAATCACAATTTTATTTCTGAAGCTTCAATGTTACCTCCAAGGTCACTATCTTAAAAAGGAAGTTATTTTGCCTTGTTTCCTTGTCCATTTCTCAGAGTCGTTTTATGGAATATGCAAAAAATTTAGTCATAAGATTCAATACAAAGAACATTCATTTGGATTTGACCCAGAAGTTTAAGGTTAGCTTACTCCCTGAAAATTAATTAATGTTATACATCATATAATAGAATAAAATAAAAAAACATATGACCACCCCTATTAATGCAGAAAAAGCACCTGACAAAATACAACACATTTGCAATTACAAACACTCAATAAACTAAAGTGAATTTCCATGAAGCCAATGAAAAAGCGTAGCATCCTGAAAGGTCATCCACAGCTAACACAATAAACAATGAAAAGGTTACATCTTTCCCTGAAATCAGGAATAAGTGGAGAATGCGCACTCTTGCCCCTGTATTAAAAGTCCGTGCTATGGACAGAAGGAGGAATTTGGACCCTACCTCATACCATATACATAAATTAATTCCGATTGGATAAGAGACATAAACAGAAGCTGAAGCTTTAAAACTCTAAAAGAGTGAAGCAAAGCATGCTGCCCCCAGATGAGGTAATCACGGGCTTAGATTTTCCACCAAGAGCATAATCAAAAAGAGAAAAAGAGCCCACTGGATGTCAATTAAAAATGATTCTATTTCAAAAGAGGCCATCAGAGAACTGGAGAAAAAAAAATGACAATTCACACCCAGTAGGAGTTTAGTACTCAGGGACTAGAGAGATGGCTCAGTCATTAAGAGTGCTGGCTGCCATTCCAAGGGTCCTAAGTTCCCAGCAACCACATGGTGGCTCACAGCCATCTGTAATGAGATCCGATGCCCTCTTCTGCCCAATTCCTTCTTCTATCAGATAGGCATCCATGCAAATAGAGCACTCACATGCATAAAATATGTAAGTAAATCTTTCTTAAAAAGAAAATAAAAGAGTTTATTAGTACTCAGAATATATAAAGATACCTTACACAGCACCCAAATGACTCACTTTTTAAATAGGTGAAGGGATTTATTGGAGATTTTTACAAACAAGATGTACAGGTGGCCACTCTCACACACAACAAAAGAAATTTTGCATTAAGGTCATTAAGGAAATGAAAAGTGAAACCATAATTAGAAACTCCATTACACCCATTAAAAAGGGTTACTGTAGAAAACGGAGCTGTTTTCCTTGGTGCACACCTGATGAGATGTGTCACTAGCAGTTCTCCTGGAGCCATCAATCAAAATTCTGCCGGAATTCAGACTCGTGCCACATCTGCTCAAACCCGTATGTCTGATCCAGACATAAAGCTCAACGCATGGGGCCAATCTTTCTGTCATTCAGCAACCGATATAGACTGCACCATCATAACAGGAAAGGTGTCTTGAGGGCATGACCTCACACTGAAAAGGCTCCAACTGGCAATGACACAAATTTATCATAAAGGAGAAGAAGGCTTGGACTGAAAACCCAGCTAGGGGGACTCTGCTGATCCTCAGAAGCAAGTCTTCCAGATGACAAGGAGTGGAGTTGTACTTGTGTTGATTGTAACTTTACAGAATTTAGAATCCTGTAGGAGACAGGTGTGTATTGGAGAAATTATCTTAACTACACTAATCGAGATGGGAGCCATTAGCTGATTGGGATTCTAGGCTATATAAAATATGGTGAAGTGGAGCTGAGTAGTGTGTGCCCACCCCTTTCTGCTTCAGATTGTAGGTACAGTGTAACCAGCTGCGCCAGGCTCCTGCAGCAAGTCAAACCCAAATGTCCATCACAAAAGCATGTTGTAGCTGTACAATGAAATATTACTCAGCAAAATAGAGCACAATATGGCTAAGCCTTGAAAATATTATGCTAAGCAAAAGAAACTAGGTACAGAAGAATATATGTTTTACAACTTTGTGGATGTAAAAAGCCTTAAAAGATTCAACTTCTCAAAGGCTGAAAGTACATTGAGTTACCATGGGTTCCACAATATGGAACGATTAGGAACCATATTCCAGAGTGTGGACACTTTACCCTTTCTTAGAAATGGGAACAAAACACCCATAGAAGGAGTTACAGAGACAAAATTTGGAGCTGTGACGAAAGGATGGACCATCTAGTGACTGCCATATGCAGGGATCCATCCCATAATCAGCTTCCAAATGCTGACACCATTGCATACACTAGCAAGATTTCGCTGAAAGGACCCAGTTATAGCTCTCTCTTGTGAGACTATGCCGGGGCCTAGCAAACACAGAAGTGGAGGCTCACAGTCAGCTATTGGATGGGTCACACGGCCCCTAATGGAGGAGCTAGAGAAATTACCCAAGGAGCTATAGGGAACTGCAACCCTATATGTGGAACAACAATATGAACTAACCAGTACCCGGGAGCTCTTGTCTTTAGCTGCATATGTATCAAAAGATGGCCTAGTCGGCCATCACTGCAAAGAGAGGCCCATTGGACTTGCAAACTTTATATGCCCCAGTACATGGGAACGCCAGGGCCAAAAAGGGGGAGTGGGTGGGTAGGGGATTGGGGGAGTGGGTATGGGGGACCTTTGGGATAGCATTGAAAATGTAAATGAGGAAAATACCTAATTAAAAAAAATTATTACAATGCATCTGTAGTAAAAAACAGTTTGCAGTTTTCTATAGCAACTTTTATTCATTTAACCTTGCTTCATATTGCAACAGAATTAATTTTAAAAAGGAAAAAAAACCTATGGTGAAATTAATAACATGCTCTAATATAAAAAAAATTCTTACAAGCAATATTTCCAATTTAAACATAATTTTGTTAATTTTTCTACAAAGTATAGAAATTGCCCCTCCTGTACTTTTTTCTCTCTCCGTCTTTAAGAAGTTTAAAATTTTTGAGATCTACAGATATTGATTCGGGGAAAAATCGAAATATTTTCAAAGACAACTATTTTCTTTTACTCCTTGTAGAAAGTCTTGAAGACCTTTCCTCCTCTTCACCAAAATTCTCATTCTCACCTAAAGTAGCTGCATCCATTTTTTTTCATCAGGTAAAAGAGACATTCTTACAAAGGTTCAAATTTCAAAGTCCCCAATAAAGCACTTAAATTAAGCACTCAAAAAAAAAAAGGAACCATATTCCACTTGGAAGGAATATTTTTTTTCTGGTGTTAATAAAAATACTTTAAAAGTAATATGAGAAGCATGTGCCTGCAATCCCAACTATGCAGGAGGCTCAGGTGGGAGAGTCAGACGTTAGACACCAACCTAGGCAGCATGGTGAGGCACCATTTCAAAAGACGAACACACAGTGAGAGGTAGCACCAAAGTAAAGCACTTTCCTGGCATGCACTAAGCCAGAGATTTAATTCTGAGTCCCTCAAATAATAAAGAAATAAAATTCTACTATGGTAACAATTTATAACTTCCCAAATAGTCTAAAAACCACTAAGAGAAGAAAGGGTGTTTAATGAAAGTTACATGCCAGAGCAATGAGGATACAGAAATAACTAATACACAGACCTTATTCTTGACCATCTTAGAGTCTTAAAGGAAAAACAAAAGCAAATTAACAAATGCCAAAGTTCTGTGGGTCTTAGAAGTGTTTAAATGGCACTGTGGTGTACAAACATGGGAGAGGTCCTTTATGTTGGTGCATGGAGTGCTCGGGGAGGCTTCTTAAACCAAATGGCATAAACTTAACCTTGAAAGGTTAGTGAGTGATCGGGAAAGGGAAAGCAAGAACACTTCATGGCAGAGCTAGGGAATAAAGACACAGAAGATAAAAGAGCGTAGTCTATAAAGTGCATCCATTTACTGTGGTGTAGGGCATAAAAAGGAGCCCAGCAGCGAGTGAGGTTGACGTGGTAGAAAGAGGATGTGACGGGCTATAAAATCTGAACTGGATCTTGTAAGCAAATGGGAAGTATTTTAATGGTTTACTCAGAGAATTATTTCTTTAGGAAAAACTACCTTTGCAGTACAGTGCTAAGTGGATTCTCCCTGTATAGCCCTAGTGATGGTGGAGCCCATAAGTGGTTGTAGACTGATCCAAACAGAAAACAACATGGACATGAGATATTGCAGTAGCAGGGGACACTGAGAAGACAGGGTGGTTGACAAGGATGAGGGAGAACAGTGACCCAGATGTTGAAGGTGAATGGCCAGCAGTGACACATATCATCAAGAATGGTGGCTAAGGCCGTGGCTGACAAGGGACCATTGGAGCTAACTAATGTCTGGGAAACCGTTAGAGTTCCTGGAAACTTTTAGTGCAGAAGCCAAGGACAGAACCAAGATTTCAGCCAGTCAGCTGACAAGGAAACAAAGTAGAGATGACAATGATTACAGAGATCTTCCTGAACTGTGTGGCACTTTGCAGGTCGGGCGTGAGATTTCAGTAGATCGTTTCTTGGTTCCAGGTGCACAGAAACTCAGGGACGCTGCTAGCTGAGGAGAAGGCGGCTGCTTCTCAGGCTAGTGCTTGTGATTCATACATAAAATCACCCCTTGGTGGTTTGCTTTCCCTCTTCAGGTCCTTCTTCTGTACTTTACAAGGCAAATGGAACCACTCTCTCCTCCCCACCACCTCCACATACACTTTGCAAGCTCGCTTTGTATGCATATTTTCCCACTTGATATCTATTACACTTTGATTGCACTAGGTGAAGATGATAACATGCAGACTGGGTTGCTACATGACTATCCTTGATTTTACATTCACCAAGGAAATATTCTAGAGCAATTACTAGGAGTTTCCCTTTTGACAAAACCTCAAAATAAAATTCTTTTATTATAATAGAAAAATAGACACTCATGTTAAGGTATATAGCTTAGAAAATGAAAGTCAATGAAATTGTTTTCTGTCCTCCCCACCAAACCAGCTTCCAACTTAAGGAGCTATAAGGTACTGAGTGTTACCACGGTGAACAAAATCAGTAATTCAGCCCGAGGCACCCAGGACCCAAAAAATCTTTTCTTTCTAGTAGCAACTCCTCACTGTCATTTATTTCTATAATTAGAAAAATAAAAAGTTACCAGCTCATCTGGCCAGCATCTCATTATCCTAATTGAAAAGGGCACATATTGCAAGTCTCAAAGTAACCAGAGCTCAGTGAACAAGAAGCCTAGCAATCGCATCTAGAAAGGGCAAGCCCACCCATCACACAGAGAGCTGAACTTAAACAGTACCAGTAAACAATATCTGCCTGCTTCTTTACTATTATCACCTAACAATTGCACCTGGGGGACATAGGTGTGGTTTGCAAGCATGTGCCCCTATCCCTCTGTTGTCTCTTCATTTTGTCGTTTTCTTTGCACAGTGCTCTTTGTTTTTATTTTGACTCCATCTCCTTTGCCTATTTCACTTTTATTCCTATACCCTTGGGGCCATAGCCAAGAAATTCATACACGTTTCTATCAATCTTGTCCTCGTGCCTTATGCTAATACTTTTACGGCTTCTAGTCTATTTGATCTACATGTAAGTCTTTAAAGTATTTTCACTTAATGTTTACTATTAGGTAAGTCCTCTCCTTCTTATACATGTTTACATACAGTTCTCCCTGTGCCAAGTTTTAAAGACTGTCCTCTCTTCAGTATGTGCTACTGTCATTTTTATTTAGAAAGAGAAATTAGTATATAGTAGCATATACTGGTAATCCCAATAGGAGGCATTGGAATTTGAGACCAACTTGGGCTGTATGTCAAGTTCAGTGCCAGTCTAGGAAGTACATCAATACGCTACCTTAAAAGAGAGTGGAGCATGCTCTGGGGAGATAGCTCAGACAATCAAGGACACTTGATGTTTTTGTAGAGGATTCCAAATTCAGTTCCCAATGCACACATGGTAGCTCACAGTCATCTTAACTCAGTTCTAGGACATAGCACACAACTAGTGTATACGCATATATGTAGGCAAAAACACTCATACACACTTAAAAAAATTTGTTAAATAAAGCGCATACTCAAAAGCTCTTGCAGAACTAAACGGTAACTCTAATATTCGTAAAAAACTGCATTCCCAAAACCCACAGGAGTAAGTCAAATCGATACTTTTATCTTTCTCAACCTACAGGCCTTTTAGAACCTTGAAGTGTAGCATTTTATAAGCCCCAGTTTTATTGGGTAATGGAAGGCTTTGACTGTGCAGTACCTGTTGGCTTGCACAGGTCTACATTCTCCAAAGGACTGCTCTGGGTGTTTGCCTCATTATCTGTTGACTTGCTTCAGGTGTTTCTACATTCTACCAAGAAGTCATATGAGAAATAAAAAAATTCATATGAGAAATAAAAAAATTCAATCACCCAAATACTTTAGAATACAGTGTGCTTACATTTGCCGTCATACAAAACACTCAGCCAGGATAGTGGGTGCTTTCTTTCCCACCAGTCGTTTCAGCAATATGATGATTGCATAAATCACAGTGGCAGCATTTTCCCCCTTTTGATGTGATTTTTGGCATTTAGCTGGAGTCCTCTGCTTGTTAATTATAATTTCCGAGTCTTGATTACATAGTTTACATAGTTTACTGATCATTTAACTATGAATTACAATAGAAATATAATTTGTAATTCGTGCCTACAATAAAAATAGAATTTGTTTTCTTGAAACTTCTTTTAACTGGATGTGATGGTACATGTCGTAACTGGACACTTGACAGGCTCAAACAAAAGGCTGGAGAGTTCAGGGCCAGCCTGCTCTACATAGCAAGAGTCTCTTTAGAAACAACAACACCAACAAATTAAAAGCTTCTTTAAGCCCTTCCCCACAGACTGAGAACCAAGATCACAGAGTAATAGTACTGGGAAGTTTAGGGGTAGGGAAACAGAAAGGGATTATTAGTGTATTTGATTAGCTCAGTTGGAGGTTTTTGTTTGTTTGTTTGGTTTGGGTTTTTTTTTTTTTTTTTTTTTGAGACAGGGTTTCTCTGTATAGCTCTGGCTGTCCTGGAACTTACTTTGTAGACCAGGCTGGCCTCGAACTCAGAAATCTGCCTGCCTCTGCCTCCCGAGTGCTGGGATTAAAGGTGTGCACCACCACGCCCGGCTTGGAGTAATTTTTTTTTAAAGTTGTGTTTGTTTTCCATGTTTGCTAGTTCCTTGAGAATTTCATAAAATGTTTTTGTTCATAATCACCCTTCCCCAACTCCTCACAGATCCATTTCCCTTCCCTATCCCCAAACTTGGTGTCTTATTTTTAACCATCAAATAGATATACTCTTGGATATATGACCTTCACTGTAGGATGGTCCACCCATCAAGAGACACATCTTTAAAGAAAACTAACTCTCTCCCAATCACTATCAACTGCCAATAGCTCCTAAGCTATGGATGAGACTTCATGCCCACCCTTCTCCAGACTGGAATTTTGTGTAGCCTGCTGTGAATTCACACTTCTAACTTCTCAGCTGTCTCCAGAAAACACTGTTTCTTTGTAGTTATCTAACCCTGTCCATGTCTTTTATAATCTTTCTCTGTCCTCTTTCCTCATAGCTGAGCCTTGGAAGGTGGGGGTATGATATAGAAGACTTGTTCAGGGTTGAACACTCCAGTCTTTTATTAAGAGACCTTAATCAGTTGTGGGTCTCTGTGTTAACTGCCATCTACTACAAAGGAAAAAAATGCTTTCCCAATGAGAGTTGAAAAATATATTAATCTATGGATATCACTAGCAGTCATAGATTAATATTATGTCCATTTAGCAAAGTAATAGCAATAGATTGCTCTCTAGAGCCTATGACCTATTTAGCCACATGTTCTTAGGCCCCAACAATGGCTCAAGGTAGAGATTCACCTTATGCAGTGGGCCTTATAGCAAATCAAAAGTGGTAGATACTCCTGTGACATTCGTGCCTATTGCACCACTAATATGTGTCTTGCCAGGCCTTTCATTGTTGCAGCTTGCAGGGTTCACAGATGGGTGAGATTGGTGATTTTTTCTCTCCCCTATGTATAGTGACTTCTTGCACTGTGACAGCTAGCAAGCAGGTATGAAGCTTCCTCCCAGTACCAGCTTGATATCCCCGTGTTTATGACTCAAGCGTACAGTCTCTTAAGCAATAAGATCTTGCTGTACCATTCTGGGAGGTAATCAAGAGCCCTGACAAGAGCCTGCAATATTCAGGCATCTGTTGTACCTTACTGATCAACAATTACAAAGGTGGTACCCCATTTCAGGGAACTGGAGTTTTCATTTATTGTTCTGTGATATCTAGTAGGAGCATTATTGCATCATTACAGGGTAACTCCATTTAAATGTGGATATTTATATGTTTACATAGTGCATGTGTATGTTTTAGGAAACTTCCACAGTGGTAGGCCTCCATGTGATTTTTAAAAGACATGTCTTTAATGTTAGTTATCCCTTCTGTGTTGCCTGATCATACTCTGTCTCCTCATCTCTGTTCCCACTAAACCCTTCCTGTAACATTATCCCTCTCTAGTTCTTTATACGTATACTGTATCTTATCTCCACTGAGCTGTGCCCATGGCCCCCTACTGATTTCCTGGCTTCTATGGACATTCCAACTGGACCACATACACCTGCAAATTCAAGGCTAACATGCTCAAAGAAGACATTTGTCTTTCTGGGTCTGCAGGAACTCACGCAGAATGGTTACTTCCAGCTCCAACATGTTTATCTGTCAATCTCATAATCAGGTAGATAAATTGGACTTAGCAACACACTTTAAAAGCATTTAAACAAACTACAATGTAAAAAGTTAAGAAGAAGAGTCTGGGAAGATAATCACAGAGTACAAAGCAAGCCCAGAACACACTCTCCCCATCTCAGAGCTGCCTGCCAGCATCAAAGGGCCCTTTTCTCTGAGTCAGATGAGTGTCTGCTTTGCTTTGAATGCCCTAATAAGGAAAAGAGCACAGAATCTAATATTCAAGATCTACCCAAGGGAAGAAGCAGAACATGAGACCTTTTAAAAGTCAATAGTAAAGTCCCCCTTCCCAAAGCCAGGGAGCTGTCAGACTTGATACATCTAGAGCAGAAAGAAAAGGGGAAGAAAAAAAAGAATGCATTTCTGAGAAGCTGTGACTACAAGCTAGCCTTTCTGGGACCCAGCAAGCTGAGATTACCCTGCCCACCCTAAGCACTGAACCCTAGAACTCTCAGGTCTAAGGCAGTTTTATATTGCTAGTGCCTAGCGCACCTAGCAGGACTTGATTCATATGTTTTCTGTGGAAAGACAATCTCACTGTAGTGGCCACTCACAGACAGTTTACAGGACATAATAAAAACAGCTAAGTGTAGCCAGGCTTCCATATCCATAGCAGGTTTCTGTGAATCCAGCCAATCACTCATGTAATATTGGGGGTAGGATTTCTTTACTGAATATGTATAAGTGGCTTTTTCTAGTCAAACATTCCCTACGCAGTATGATGTAAATATTTACATATCATTTAGGTTAGGTATAAGTAATCTCAAAATGATACAAAATGCATGGGAAACTATATGGTTTTTCTGCTGACACTTCCAAGTTTTATTTAAGGGACTTAAGCATTCTCAGACGTCAGTACGTGAGGGGGATCCTAGACACAATTCCCTCACAAAAAGACAACAGATTAAAGCACTTCTTTTGGTTCCTGGTGGGAGCATAAGGGTGAGCACAGAGCTGGAGGAGATTCAAAGATTAGCTCCTGGTACACTCAGACAATACATGCTGCAGTACCCACAGAGTCACAGTTAGAAAGCCTAAGTAGTTAGAAACAGCATTCTCAACAAGATTAGGGAAATCAAATGATTTACCAAACATTTGAGCAAAACCAATTTCATGCAAAGAAGCGCCAAGCTCCGCAGACAGACATATGCTTGCACAGACATACTACACATGCAGGCCCACATATACACTGGGAGGGAACAGTACAAACAGCACACATGAGAAAACTAAAACGAACAGCAAGGGTCAAAACTCATCATTACAAAAAAAAAAAAAAAAAAAAAAAAAAAAAAAAAAAAACAGACCCATGGAAACATAAATGATGACACAGTCTGTATGTAGCCACAAAGCAGAAAAAGGCGTCAATGAAACAAAAAGATGATATATTTCAGAAATGAAATATGTGACAATAAAAATCAAGGATTCAAGGCCAAATATTAAACAAACACGGCTGAAGAGTAACCCAGGGACTCAGAGTCTTTCAGCTCATATGCAGACTGCCGGGGAAATGAGAGGAAAGTCAAGAAGCTCAGAGAAAGCTACGATGTCATATGATAGGATTTCCTGGTGGAATACATAGGACTGAGAGGAAAAATAAAGAAATAAAATCAAAATTTCAGAGATCTGACAGAGTTTTAAATGATGTTTCATTGAGTGCCAACAATAGGACTGAGAAAAATAAAACACCCCACTGATAGAACATGATGGTCAATTTTTTAGAGCTTCTTGATAACAAGAAATCTTAAAAGCCTCTGAGGAGGAGCCAGGACTCAGAGGACAGGCAGGAGATTTGCCTGGTCTACATAGTAAGACTGTGAATCGGGAAAAGGGTGTGTGTGTGTGTGTGTGTGTGTGTAATTATTAGAGACAAAAAGTATCACGTTGGCTTAAACTGTACTAAGTAACATTCTAAGTGTCAAAGTGAACACTACTTTGCATTTAGAATCTATAATTTGACAGACTATCAGACAAGTATAGTGACAAAATAAAACAATTTCTAACCTAAATGGAGTTGGAAAATTGATTTCCCATAAACGCTAGTGGAAATAATGGCTGGAAACTGTGTTCCTGCAAAAGAAAACACGAGTCTGGGAGGAAAGTAAACAAATCAATAGTAACCAAAGGAGCATTTAAGGCACGACAGACGAATCTAAATGAAAGTTCATTTTCTTTTAAAAAATGTCACTGTCTGGGGCTGAAGAGAAGACTCAAAAGTTACAGCACCCGTTGCTGTTCCAAAGGACTTGGGCTCTATCATCAGCCCCACATCACCCCCAGGAACTCCAGTTCCAGGGGTTCTGACAACCTCTGCTTATTTCCTTAGGAACTAGGCATGTAAACGGTGTTCAGACAGACGTGCAGACAAAGCATTCATAGACACGAAATAAATACATTTTTAAGAATTCAACACCCAAACTCATTTTAACCTCCTTCCACAATAACTATATTATAAATAATTTGGAATCTTAATGAAGATATAATACCATATATGAAGGAAAATGATTTTTCTGAAGAAATTAAATAGAAGCTATGAATAAGTTACCATGCTTTGAAAGAACATCAATAAATATGTCAGAGCTTTGTAAACTAAGATACAAGTACCATGGATTAATATTAAAAGTATCCACAGGTTTATAACTAGTTTAAAAAAAACTTTCTCTAAAATTCACTTAGGAAATGAAATTTTTAGAATCCACAAAAAGGGAGGAACACTGAGGAAGAATGTATATGTGTGTGCATGTACATCTGCACGTAGAAATGTTCTTTCATAAACAGCAAATCACTATTATGCATATACAATAATTAGAGTACTGGCAAACGAATATACAAATAACCAAGAAAATGGGGCAGAGACAAATGCATGAACGGGAAATAATGTCTAAAGAAGGTTTTTCACTTCAATGGGTAAAAGGTGGACAGTAATGAATGCTAGTGACTAAACTGTCCATATGCTTAAGAGAAATGTCCCAATACGAAGAGGGTAAAAGTGCTTGCCACCAACCCTGGCTAAGTTCAATCACTGGACCCCACACAATGGAAGGAGAAAATAGACTCCTGCAAGTTGTTCTCTGACCTTTCCAAGTGCTTCACACACACACACACACACACACACACACACACACACAAATAATGAAATGTAATATATCCTTGCAATACTGCTTTGTAACAGCAACGTGACTGAAGACATCACAAGGGTCTGTCTATGCTGGCTATCAAGTGATAGGATTACAGAGACAACCCTCTTACGAGCTTGAAATTATACTGTTTAGTTGTTTATTCTGGATTTTATTTATATAACACATCAGATATCTTTGAGAACAAGGTGTTTGACAAAGCATCTCAATAAGCACAAACTGATTTATCTCCATATTAAATGTATGCTAGACATTAACTCAAGTATATGTAGAGCAAAGGTCATTCTATTTCTAAGAGCACATATTTAATTTTGTATATGTATGATAAATATGCTAAAATATATGCTATAAAACACAAAAACTCTTCAGGATTTTCCACATAGTTATTTCCTGTATTTGGTAGAGATATACATATATAGATAAAAAGTGTTCTTTTAATTAACACTGCATCATTCTTATTTAAATAACACTTTAAATCACTCTGAAGTACATTATAACAATATCAAATGGTACTACATGATACTATAATCATTTAAATAAGTAGAGAAGACAAAACTGAGGTAGGACTAGTGCCTCACTACAAACATTTACAAAGGGAACTAGAACAAAGATTGAAAAGTTCTGAATCCTATGGTCTTATTCTGCTGCTCATTCACATAGCTTTTTCATACTTAAAGAGTGGCTCCCTGGCCTCGAACCCGTGATCCTCCTGCCTCTGCCTCCTTCAGCAAATCCTACCGGTGTGCGCCACCACCCATCACTGGAAAGAGAGGCCCATTGGACTTGCAAACTTTATATGCCCCAGTACAGGGGAACGCCAGGGCCAAAAAGGGGGAGAGGGTGGGTAGGGGAGTGGGGGGTATGGGGGACTTTTGGGATAGCATTGGAAATGTAAATGAGGAAAATACCTAATAAAATTTTTTTAAAAAATTAATTTCAGAGCCACGCTTCTGTAATTATGAAAACTATCCACGATTTATCTATTTCTGTCTTTTAAATATAGATACATTTTAAATGAAAAAAAAGATGCAATTTGAATACCTAGAATACTGTGTTCTTTGTTTTAGTAAATAAAACTTTAATGAGGATTCAGGACTCTTATTTGGTATCCATCTCACTATGAGACTTTTGGCGATTTTTAAGAAGGAAAGTTTGCACAAAAGAAGCATTTCCTTATTACCAGCTTTGTTCCTTTGAAGTCTATGGCAGCTGACATCTGCCTGAGTGGGTCCTGCAAAGACGTCTATTGTGTATCATTAGTGGTGCAGTAAGTTGGTTATTTATGTTTTAAAGTCCAATCATACCGGGATCCTTTGTTTTGCTTTTGAAGATTGCTGTTACAATAAAAATAAAATAAAAAAAAAAGAGTGGCTTCCTGACAGTGAAAGGGCATAAGTTACAGGGTTCATGAAGTCCTAAACCAGCTTAGGAGTTGGTTGAAGGCTGGAAATGTATGAGGATGCACAAGGCCTGGATTCAATTCAATCTCCAGTACTGTGAAACTATAAAAACAAAAAGAAATTAGTGAAACAAATTCTTAAAATACTTAGGAAAATTTGACATCACATTACAGGAAAACATTTATTATTTGTCTTAATTTTTTTACTATTTAAATGCATTCTATATATCAAACATATTAATAATATAGAGTATTTTGAGAATCAAATAACACACAAAAAGTGTTCAACTTTTATATTCATATCCTAAAATATCATTAATGAACATTCAATACTATCCATAAGTGGAGATCCAATATCTAATGCTGACTACTAAATTGTTTCAAAACATGCAAAATATTCTTTGTGAATTAAACATAGTAAAAGAGCATAAAATATTAAAATGAATCATTAAGAAATATATTCAAAAGCCTTATATGATACCACCTGACATAGTGAGAGAGTATTTAAAATGCACTATACATCTGTGTATATTCTCTAAATATAAGTTTACTTAAAAAGATTATCAGTGTTTGTAGGAGAGAAATTATTTTATCAGGAAGTGTATTTTTAAAATTTCAAAATAGCAAAACTCTTTGAAATTAAGCATTAAGAAAATGCTAATTTCCCCAATACAGGGGAATGCCAGGGCCAAGAAGCAGGAGTGGGTGGGTAGGGGAGCAGGGCAGAGGGAGGGTATAGGGAACTTTCAGGATAGCATTTGAAATGTATATAAAGAAAATATCTAATAAAAGAAGAAAGAAAAAAAGAAAATGCTAATTTCAAGAACAGTGAGAAAAATTATCATTAATATTTCCATACTATTTGTAGAAAATGCTTCTAATACTTTCAACTGTTAATCTTCAACAAAAAGGATAATTATTTTAATATATATTTTGTTGTTATGTCTCCCTTTCGATTTCTGATTTTATGAATTTGGATACTGTCTCTGTGCCCTCTGGTAAGTCTAGCTAAGGGTTTATCTATCTTGTTGATTTTCTTAAAGAACCAGCTTCTGGTTTGGTTGATTCTTTGTAAAGTTCTTTTTGTTTCTAGTTGGTTGATTTCAGCCCTGAGTTTGATTATTTCCTGCCTTCTAATCCTCTTGGGTATATTTGCTTCTTTTTGTTCTAGAGCTTCCAGATGTACTGTCAAGCTGCTAGTGTAAGTTCTCTCCAGTTTCTTTTTGGAGGCACTTAGAGCTATGAGTTTTCCTCTTACCACTGCTTTCTTTGTATCCCATAGGGTTTGATATTATGTGTCTTCGATTTTATTAAATTCTAAAAAGTCTTTAATTTTTTTCCTTATTTCTTCCTTGACCAAGTTATCATTGACTAGAGTGTTGTTCAGCCTCCATGTGTATGTGTGCTTTCCTTTGTTTTTGTTGGAATTTTAGACCGGCCTTAGTCCGTGGTGATCGGATGAGGTGCATGGGATTATGTCAGTCTTCTTGTATCTGTTGAGGCCTGTTTTGTGACCGATTATATGGTTGATTTTGGAGAAGGTACTATGAAGTACTGAGAAGAAGGTATATTCTTTTGCTTTAGGATGAAATGTTCTATAAATATCTGTTAGATCCATTTGGTTCATAACTTCTGTTAGTTTCACTGTGTCTCTGTTTAGTTTCTGTTTCCATGATCTGTCAGTTGCTGAGAGTGGGCTGTTGAAGTCTCTCACTATTATTGTATGGGTGTGATGTGTGCTTTGAGATTTAGTAAAGTTTCTTTTATGAATGTGGATGCCCTTGCATTTGGAGCATAGATGTTCAGAATTGAGAGTTCATCTTGGTAGATTTTTTCCTTTAACAAGTATGAGGTGTCCTTCCTTATCTTTTTTGAGAACTTTAGGTTGAAAGTTGATTTTATTCGATATTAGAATGGCTACTCCAGCATGTTTCTTGGGACCATTTGCTTGGAAAATTGTTTTCCAACCTTTTATTCTGAGGTAGGTAGTGTCTGTCTTTGTCACTGAAATACATTTCCTGTATGCAGAAAAATGCTGGGTCCTGTTTACATATCCAGTCTGTCTGTCGATCTATGTCTTTTTATTGGGGAATCGAGTCCATTGATGTTAAGGGATATTAAGGAAAAGTGATTGTTACTTCCTGTTATTTTTGTTGTTAGGGTGGAATTATGTTTGTGTGGCTATCTTCTTTGGGGTTTGTTGAAAGATTACTTTCTCTTTTTTTTCTAGGGTGTAGTTTCTGTCCTTGTGTTGGTGTTTTCCATCTATTATACATTGTAGGTCTAGATTTTGGGAAAGATATTATGTAAATTTGGTTTTGTCATGGAATATCTTGGTTTCTCTGTCTACAGTATTTGAGAATTTTGCTGGGTATAGTAGTCTGGGCTGGCATTTGTGTTCTCTCAGGGTCTGTATGGCATCTGCCCAGGATCTTCTAGCTTTCATAGACTCTGATGAGAAGTCTGGTGTAATTCTGATAGGTTTACCTTTATATGTCACTTGACCTTTTTACCTTATTACTTTTAATATTCTTTCTTTGTTTAGTGCATTTGGTGTTTTGATCATTATGTGATGGGAGGAGTTTCTTTTCTGCTCTAGTCTATTTAGAGTTCTGTAGGCTTCTTGTATGTTCATGGGTTTTCTTCTATAATTTGGTTGAAGATATTTACTGGCCCTTAAGTTAGGAATCTTCACTCTCTTCTTTACCTATTATCCTTAGGTTTTGTCTTCTCATTGTGTCCTGGATTTCCTGGATGTTTTGGGTTAGGAGCTTTTTGTTTCTTGCATTTTCTCTGCCTGTTGTGTCAATGTTTTCTATGGTATCTTCTGCTCCCAAGATTCTCTCTTCTTTTATTCTGTTGGTGATGCTTGCATCTATGACTCCTGCTCCCTTTCCTAGGTTTTCTAACTCCAGGGTGATTTGTGATTTCTTTATTGTTTCTATTTCCATTTTTAGATCTTGGATGGTTTTGATCAGTTCCTTCACCTGTTTGATTGTTTTCCTGTAATTTTTTAAGGGATTGTTGTGTTTCCTCTTTAAGGGCTTCTACCTGTTTACCTGTGTTCTATTATACTTCTTTAAGGGAGTTATTTATGTCCTTAAAGTCCTCTGTCATCATCATCATGAGAAGTGATTTTTAGATCCAAATCTTGCTTTACCAGTGTGATGGTGTATCCAGGACTTGCTATGATGGAAGAATTGGGTTCTGATGATGCCAAGTAACCTTGGTTTCTGTTGCTTATGTTCTTATGCTTGCCTCCCACCATCTGGTTATCTAGTGTTACCTCCCCTCACAATATCTGACTGGAGCCTATCCTTCCTGTGATCCTGGTTGTGTCAGCACTCCTCAGAGTTTATCTGTCTCTGCGATCCTGTGATTCTGGGATCCTCTGATCCTGAGATCCTGGGTGTGTCAGAGTTCCTGGGAGTCAAGCTGCCTCTGGGACCCTAAGACCCTGGTGTGACCAAGCTGCTGGGATCTTCTGGTCTATGATCCTGGGCATGTTAGAGTGCCTGGGAGTAGAGCTTCCTCTGGGTGTTGTGGGACTGGCTGCAGAGTTTGCACCCAAGCTCTGCTTGGGGCACCGGCCCAGACCAGAAGGAGCCCGTGCCACTGGTCAGGGGGAGTTTCTGGATCCCTGGGTCCTGCTGGTCCCAGTTACTTCTGCTGTTCAGGCAAATGATGTGTCCTCTTCACCTCTGATCCTATGAACCTGGGCATGTTAGAGTGCCTTGGAGTGGAGCTTCCTCTGGGTGTTGTGGGACTGGCTGTGGAGTTCGAGCCCCAGTTCTGCCTATTATTTGTCTTAGTTCAGTCCCTACTAATCAATCAGTCAGCCATGCATGAATACATATAAACTTAAAAGTACCCTAAAATAAATAAGCCCATCCCCCAAATCTGTGACTTTCTAGTGTTGGAGCAATGTAGACGAAAAGTCCATTCATGAAACTAGAAAGGAAAAATAAGAAATATAGTATTGTACTCAGACTATGGTTGGGTGCCACCTTGAGTGACACACAGCATAAGTTTGGGGAAATCTCTAAAAGGGAAGCATCATTGAAGTCAATCAATCCCCAGGAAGTAGAAGAACAAATGCACTTAGTCACTTCACAAAGATGGATTAAGAGGAAACGATTCGGCTCCATTATTGAAGAGGACACACATATCCTGAGAGGATGACTGGCATTTGCACATTGGGGAAAGGAAGGGAAAACATTCTGATATTGAGGAAGTACTCAGACTAAAGTATAAGATGAATGTTGTGTGGAGGTGGACACCCCCACATCAATAAGAACAGAATAGAGCAGGAAATGAAGTCAATGCCGAATGCCTCCCCTGTGTCAAGCACTCTACATGCAGGATTTCATTTAGGGCTCAGAATGGCTCCCTCCACTCTCTGCACACAACTATACTATTCAGAGAAAACCATGTTTGTTTGTTTGTTTGTTTTTTGTGGCCATTGGAGTGTTGGAGAGGAATAAATAAAACATTATCCAGGTTGGGCCTGGTGACACATGCCTGCAACCTCAGCACTCAGGAGGCTGAGGAAGCCTGCTCCAAATTCAGTGTCACCTTGGATACATAGTGAGTTCCAAGCCAGCCAGAGTAAGACCCTGTCAAAAACATTCTTTCCCCTAGATTTTAAACTTGATTGTGTGGCAGTCCCCTTGGCTGACTTGGGTAAGGGGCATATGAGAAGTCATGATTTTGTTCAGAATGTGGAGGTTATAGGTAATAGGAGTCTAGCCACGTCATCTTACTGCCTGTTTAATTGTACCTCTGTCGCTCCTCATTGATGGCACTTAAACTCATAGCTTAGGTGCTGCCATTCTTCTTCAAAACTGAAACTGGAAATTATCAACTGCAAAGTCCCACCTTTTCAACTAAACCACCAGTGTGTCTCCAGTTAAAAGCTAACTTGCCCCATCCCTAGAGCATGGGGCACATTGTACACTCACCATTAACAAAGCCTTCGGGCTTCTAATGCATAGTAAACTAAATAGAGTATCATTTAATTCTAGTTTACAAACTAATCTACAGTACATAGAACTTTCTTAAAATTTAGGAATGGATTGAATATCTATTTAACCTCAATTTCAGGGGACCAAAGTGAAAGCTGCTCTCTGCGACTGCTCTACCACACTCCCCACTCCTAATTGAGAAAGTCTTTTCCCATTTGGGGAATGGCTCCCAGAAAAACTTGCTACTACCTTGATGCTATATATGGTGCATTCCACATCCATGCTTAGATCTTTCTACCACTTCCATTTGGGATTTTGTTTGTTTATTTTCTTGTTTTGTTTTGTTGTTTTGTTTTGTTTTGTTTTAGGATGCAACGAACAACTCATAGAATGAATAAAGAAAGGACCTGATGTAAAATGAAGAACCAGGAGGAAAGCATCAGCTAGCATCCCCACCATGTTTTCCCTTATGTAATTTATATTCCTACCAAGTTACTTCTCACCTAAGCAAAAATTAATAGAACTAACATCCACTAACACCTCTTATATGTTAGGGATTATGACAGGCACACTTAAAACTATCCAAGTATTTTTTGCAGGTTTGATGTTACTTTTTTTTTTTTTTTTTTTGCTGCCATGTACAATGAGACTTCTAGAAGGAAAATCTTCAGCAGTGCTGAAGGAATTATTTAGCCTTTTCTGTTCAATTAAAATGTATATGAATCAAAGTAAATAAAAGCACTATTCACTTACTGCTAGCTTATTCCCATAGTAACTTTATTTTATGGAAGTTTTGTCAATTTTTTGTTGTTGTTGTTCTTGAAGAAAGCAGTGGAGGAGAAAGAGTTTAAAAAAATACCTTTCTTTCTCAGATATCAACACTAAATTGTAGATTACTTTTGAAACACCCAGCAAATTACCATATTAACTCATGTAACTCCACCAGTAGTCCCTTATCAAGTCTATAGCTACTACATTAAATACATTTGTCCTTCAGCAAAGTTATTATGGTATGAGCGTTTTCATTTTCACAGTCCTTTTATTACAAGTTTCAATTTCTTTAATCTCCATTTTTGTATTTCTTCGTTACTTCAAAGTCTGGTCTAGTTATGTGGGTGTCATTATTATAAATCACTCCTGTAAAGAGAGGACCAGAAGAGCTGCCCCTCGCATGAGAAACATACACGGTGTAGAAACTGGTGTTAGTGTGCTATTGTGATGCGTATCTAGAGAGTGTAGTCATGTCTGAAGGCTGAACATAGGCATCATTTAATTCTGCACGAGATCTGGGGAAGAGAAAAGGCACTGGCCATGTGAGCAGCAGAGTAGGAGAGCGAGATGTTGAGGAGACTCTCACTCCTGGGCTGGACAGGAAGATAACAGTATCCTCCTATCAAAAAGTAGACAAAGAGTCTTGTGAATTCTGCTAGAGAAGGAGCAAATCCAAGCCATGGAGAAGGGAACTGAAGGACTGTAACCAGAACACTGGGTACAACACAAGTTACTGAGGCAAGAGGCTTGAAGGGAAAGGTAGAGACAGCAGTGATCAGAGTTAAAAGCTGAGGAGAAGGTAAAGTCTTGGGCTGTGACTGCTTCTCCTGCTTACAAAGTAAAGCTTCTTTATTGTAAGTCAATGGGAAGCAACGCCATCTGTGCAGATGCAGACCCACAGGTGCAAGACATGTCTTCTGGAGGCTGGGCATGTATGCCTACCTCAGTGGTAGACCACTTGCCTAGTTGGCCTAGTTGGGTATGATCTTTATAGCACAGGGATTTTTTAAAAAGATAGGTCATTGGAAAAGGAGAAGAGAACTGATATTTATTATTTTGCTGCCTTGAATTCAATACTTGCCTTTGGCAAACACTTCCACACTTGGATTCTGCCCCATGCTACCCTGTAGGTGTTCTTTAAGGAGTGGACATACAATTTAAAGGAAAGGCAGGTGCTCCAAGCTGATAGGAAATGAGGCTCAAAGCGTTTTTTAAAACTTACCCATGTGTATACAGACACATGAGGAGTTATGGAGAGCCCTTTCTAAGCATCATTTTTGGAGCTATCTAAAGTTAAGTGGCTTGCAAATCAAATGCATAAAAGGCGTAGACATGTGGCTTTGGGGGTGAAATTTTCAATAATTTTAGTCCAGTTTCAATAGAAAATGTGGAGATTATATAAATGGAGGAAGAGAACTTTCAAAGGTCTAACCAGTAGCTAATGAGGTAGGGATTATTTGGATTTAAAGGGAGCTATGAATATGGGGTTAAACTCGATTATGAAGGAAACTGGAGGTCAAGTGAGCGATTTCATTTTTATACCACAAGGACTTAATGGCTTTTTAAGAGGATGTGTGTCTGTGGAGGGGAAATTATTCTGAGGGTACGTGTAAATTAGAATAAAATTAGATCAATCACGACTAAATCGGTAAGGCTGCTATCATATGAATGCAGGCACAAAATGAAAAGAGGCTGATTTACATTCCACTCTCCTCAGAAAGCCCAATTCCCACCACCACAAAATAAATATCCCTTTGTGGGGAGTTTCTCTGAACTCTCACACAGCTCCTGTTCGCTTGTCTCCCTGCGGAGACTCACCTAGTGAAGACAGGCTTTAATTAGTGATGAGGAAGCACACACACACACACACACACACCCCAAGAACACATAGAGAAGTCTCTCTGGAAAGTACTGGAAGAACTTGGGAGCCTGAAAAATCCAGTATGTTCGTTGCTAGGTATTTAATAACTATTAGTTCTTATAATGACCTGGTCTGCCCTGTCCCCCAATGATTGATTCAAAGTCCTTTGGATTTATTTAATCAGCTTTAGCACAATTATTGGATGATTACCTCTACACTATTTTTTCTACCCTAGACTATTTCCCAGATGTGTTCCCCAAGTTACTTGCTGTTTGAGTCTCACCCGAGCTCTTTCTATCTGTCTGTCCTCAGGGGCCACATGCTCCTGGTCCAGCCCATCTAATGGAGACCTCCTGTTCTCTCCTGTTCTCTCTCATTCTCTCTCTCGCCTCTTCCTCATGGTTTCTACCTGTGATCCCCAGCCCAGTAACTAAAGCCCTGTCTGCCTCTATTCTCCCCAGTAATTGGCTGTAGCCATTTTTATTTAACCAGTCAGAGAAGATTGGAGAGGAAAGTTTATACCATTTAGTATACATGAGAACGAGGTTGTGTAGACTGAAACCAGGTTTTGGAGGCCAGTATTTAACACTTGAATATATAGCACCATGCCAACCTCCAACACCAATCTTTCCTGGAGTGCTCAAGTTTTTAAGTCTTTGAAAGGTCTTCCTTCCTTAACTTAAGGTTGTTCAGTTTGAACAAAGACAGAATAGCTGACTGACCCATCATTCTTGTATAAATATGTCCTCATCTGGCCATGAACTCTTAGGGTCAGTCGATCAGCAAGGGAATCCTATTGGTGGGAGAGATAAAAAGCCCTCCAGGTCTTTGAAGCTGGTCAAGGGGGTGAAGAAGAAGCCAGACATGTTGGCCACTAGGTTGCTGGCTGTCTTGGAGAAGAGAATGCTGATATCTTTACTACCTAGTCATGGTCCCTCTTCCCATCTGTTTGTCTTAGTCCCTCACCATCCCTCTACACCTCAAAGAACTCTGTAAGTGATGTTAGAGGTTTGGGGGTACCAACTACTCCAGCTTGTTACACCTGATAAAGGGGTCAATGAGAAAGGGTCAGCAGTCAGAGTGTCTCAAAGGAGGGTCCATCTAAGAGATCACGATAAAAATAAATAGGTGGTGAAGATCCAGAACATAAGGCAGCCATTTGATGACAGTGTGTAACCTTAGAGCATGATATGCAAGTGAGGTAACATTTTGATGAATCCCCAGAAGAAATACTATGAAGAGTTTCAGCAAATGTTATCATCTAGAGGTCTTGATCAAACTTGCTTTAAAAGGCAGGGCAGATCTAGAGCAAGAGACATAACATAAGCGATAAGAATGACGAATAAGAAATAAGAGTGAAGAATAAGAAAACCAAGTTGTTGGTTATCAAGGAGGGGGGTTCTATGAAAAATAGGTCTTAGAAGTGAAGTAAGATAGGTTAGATTTAGACAATATCAGAAGGGAAAATGTGAGTTTATATTAGGCAAATAAATGGTGGAGCTTAGAAATTGTGTATGTTGAGTTTCTCATGGGAATGAACTCTGTAAAGAAATATAAGAAGCACTTTCGGATATTATTTTCCATAAGCCCTTTTGTCAATGCTGCTTCGTGATTTATTTTGGTATTATGTATTGGTATACCTTAGCTTCTGAGAATTGGGAGTTCAGGAGCCTCCTAAGCTGAAGAAATAGTTGTTTCAATGTGCAGTTGCTGCACTAACAACCCAAATCCTGATGGCGGGAGATATCAGAGATTTGTTTCTCCCTATAATACTCTAGACTAGGGGAGTGGCTTTGTTGTTATTTTCAGCTGGCCTTGTTACTGGAAATAAAGGAAAAATCCCAACTCAGGGGAGTCCCAATAGTCCAGGATCAGCCACACATCTCGGAAATGGAAAGACAGTGGGTGGTGACAGTAGGAAAGAGTGTTATCAATAACATGTCCCCATCAGGGAAAAAGGTTGAAGTCTGTCTTCAAAGACAAGGATTGAAGGTTTCCATTGAAGTAGCCTAGGATTATAGGGCTCTGGTTAACCTTGTCTCTGGCTAATATCTAGGGATCTACTTCCAAACCTAAGTTGAATGTAAGGTCTCTTATCTAGGGATCTACCTTGGACAACTATGTTGGTGCCACGGTCTCTTGGGGAGATTGTTTCAGTCCTTTGTCTTAAGGTATTCACTAATTATGATTGCTGTCTTGGGATCTAAGGTTAATGTAGAAGAGAAAAAAAAAATCCAGGAAAGTCAGAAGGAAGAAAATGAAACAAAAGAAAACAGAGTGGAGTTAGCTCAAGGACTGGGCACACCTTTAAATCCTCACTGTCAAGTCATGATTCCATTCTATGGCTGTGAGGCTGAAGGGAGGGCTGCTTTACAACATCTCCCCAATTAAAGGCAATCCAGTATGGATCCCTTGGTAGCTTGAAACCACAACAGCATAGAAAGAAGGAAATGTCTAGAGTCAGACTTAATGGGAATCTCATTCTGGCATTGGCCTTGGAGAGTTGGTTACCGCACTTAGCATTACAGTTAATACATGAACACAAATATCTCCTGTTTACCCCTTTACTCAATTGCTATCCATATTAGAGATAAAACATGAAAAGAATCTGGCATATAATCATTTGTAGTTAGTTATTTTTGTTCTAGAGGTGAGTGATGTTTATTTCCCTTCCAAGGCTAACTTTACACCAAACTTTTGAAGGTACATACACATATCATGGTAAGCTGCTGACCTACTGAATTATGTGTTGTACAAAATAGATCTTTAAAACAGGAGTTTAAAAATTAAAGCCCCACATTAGTAAAACCTCAAGTATTTTCTTCATGCCTCCAGCCGACTGTGTTCCTCCCAAAGTGTTGCAGTTGACGGTAGTGTCATCACTCATGCAAAAAAGAAAAATGATGACACAGTTGCCACCAGCATCTAGCAATCGCCATGGCTTCTTGCTAGGTATAAAACAACCAATCTGCCTTCCAACAGAATCTTTTCTCTGATAACCAATCAAAATTTCATTTTCTTAGGTGAGAATCTAAAAGCCTGGGAGGAAAATTGAATCATAGTTTAGTAAATTTCAAGCGTTCTGCGGATAATGTCTGATGGCTTTTCTTCTCTTAAGTTACTGAAGAGTTAATCCCTTGAGCTAGACTCCCCACCTCCTCCCACTCACTAATTCTCTTAGCTACACTTATCCTTCCCTTGATAACTGACTTTAGCCCTGTAATTTTCATGTTACTCTTGCCACTGACAGTATGATTCTGTGGCCCAGTGTATAATATAAACTTTATGCCATTTAATATCCATAATTTTGTCCTCTGTCTCCAGCACACATGACACTTTGTACTTTGTATTCTGCGACTCTACATTCTGTCATACTAGGTCTAATTATATCCCATGTACTTTGAAGAAAATGACAATGGGAATTTAGCAAACCACATGGCTTCTCCTCACATTTTTCTCCAGCTGTAATAATGGAGTTTAAAAATTACTAGGCATTTACTGTTACTATAATATCAAGTCACAGTGTATCATTTCTAATACACAAATATAATTAGACTAAGTGATTTGAAGAAAAAAAGCAGTCATTGTAAGATGAACAGTAATAAGCAAAACATTAATGCCTAAAACTATGAGGCCTCTAACAAAGTTTTATTTCCCATAGGCTTTTTAAACTATTAATTTACATGTATTCTTTTTTCTTTTTCTTATTAAAAAAGTATATTTATTTTATGTGTATGAGAATTTTGTCTGCCTGTATGCATGTGCATTATATGCATGTTCAGTACCTGTGGATATCAAAAGAGGGCACCTGATCCCCTAAAGTTAACTCTACAGATGTTTGTGAGCCACGGTGTGGGTACAGGGAACTGACTAAGGCCCTCTGCAAAAGCAGCCAGCTCTGTCTCTCTACCTCACATCTTAAATTCTTTAAGGAATTATATATCAAAAAGCTGAACTTTGGTATGCTCCAACATAAAATATTGTGCAAAATAAATGGGTTTTGCCATTTGATTATCATAGAAAACTAATGAAAACAGCACAAAATGAGGACTTGCTAGATTTCAAGGCAGAGTGAGGGACAATGACACCATTTTGACTTTGATTTTGATTTGGAGGCAAAGTGTTCTTGGCCTCCATTAACCACAAACTTTCAATACAGAAATTTTATTCATAATATTTTCATTCTAATTATTTATCTTACTTCCTAAGACTCTAAGGAACAATTCAAATATACATAATTTTACAAACTATGTAGAGTCTTTAATGCATCTGTCATCATGTAAAGGTTAAATTTCAGTTTGGAATTTGCCAGTTACTTCAAGGGGATAAATATCAAATGACTGGTGGCTAGTTCTATATAGTCTGTCTCACAAAATATACAGAACGTGACCACGAGTTTGCCACCAGGATCAAAACAACATCTTACCTCATAAATACAAAACAATGTGTCAGTCAAAAATAATTAACTAATTTTAATAGATTTGCTTCTATTGGGGAAAAAATAAGTTGCTGTGGATGGCTCTGTGCTGCTTGCTCTCCCAGGAGAGGCTGTCTGGAATGAGGAGTGAGTCACCACGTACTCAGGTGGCTTCTTGTGAACCAATCCCCTAATGAATAAAGGAGCCAACCACTAGGCGATTAGGCAGGACTTCTGGGTTGGACTGAGGAAACTTCCAGGTTGGACAGAGGAAGAGAGGAAACAGGAGAGGGCTGGATCCTTTTTGGAATGGGGACAGCAGAGGAGTAAGATGTAGCTGCTAGAGTTTCCCAGTATCTTGGCAGTTCTGCAAGGATTCGCCACCGGAGGAATCAGATTTTAATAAGGCTTACAAGATTAGGTTTTGTTCCACCCAGAGATTGAGTTACAGTTGTTTCTGAACTAAGTTTGTGTTGCACTTTCCTTCATGCCATGGCTGGTCTGGGTTCAAGAGAAAAAGATAAGGTGGCCAAGTGGGTTTGCCTGAGATGCTCCACAAAGGCCATGGGGGATTTGAAGCACAGGGTTGGCATGGTAGCGAGTCGCCAGTGGGAACCTAGAGAACTGGGTGAACAGATAGTGGAGTTCAGAGTCAGAATCCTTACAAGATAAAAACAAGTTGGCCATTGCTCTCCAGTGAATGGCCAGGCAGGCTGCCAGGGCAGAGGCACAAGCTCGGGAATGTGCCAGTTCTATTTTTTTTTTTAATATTTCCCGCCACACAGGTAAAGTTCATTGGTGACAAAAAGAATAATACACATTAGACCAATCAACGCAAGCCTAGAAACAACATAAGAAAATTTATGACTTCCTTTAAGAGTCTTGTGACTTTTGTAAATATAAAAATTTTGACTACCTATATTTGTCCTAAGTCAAATTTCTTATGTGTCTAGAATGTGAGAATATCACCACATGCATGTGTGTTTTACTTCACAAAGCATGGGGTTTTGGTTTTGGTTTCCTCCTCCTTCCTCTGTGTTTTTGGTACTGGGGACTGACCCCAGGGCCTTATACATGCTCAGCGAATGTTCTGCCAGTGAGCTACATCCCCACCCCTCTTTGCTTTTAATTGAGACAAGTTCTCACTAATTTTTCCCAAGTTGGTTTTCAAACTTTCATTCCTCCACTTGAGCCTCCCAAGTAGATGGGTCCCAGGCCTTTGCCAACAAGCTCATATGTGTAGGATCAGTTTTACAGTGTATCACATTAAAGCAATTGGACTTTTTCATTCATTCATAACAGTGAATGACAGATTAGACTTATAACCTTGTGTCTGATTTCCAAAGACTTGTTTTTCTAACTTTAGAGGTCAATAAATGTCAAGTACAATGAAAAAGTAGGTATATCAATGAATATGACATAATATATATGATTTATGTACAAATCCTATGTGCATATTTGTCAACAACAATTAAAAACAAAGAAGAATTTAAAATTTAAAAGCTTGTGTGGCCACATAAACATGGCATTGTAGCACTAGGGAAATGAATAAGGGAACTGGGACTAAAGAGCAAGACCCAGTCTTCCAAAAAAATGTATATATGTGTGTGTTTCTATATTTTAATGCTAGATACCATTTATTTACATAGATACATTTTAATTAAAATCCAACTCAGAAATAAATGGATTGTAAATGATCAACAAATTAGTATGACATTTGGAAATAATGATTTAATAATGACATATTAGAAAGTTAACTTGTACTCTCCTCTTGACCCCTTTTAATGCTTCCAGCTTAAATAAATGTTTTCCTGGCTAAAATTTTTATTATTAAGTAAGCTCATTGAAGTTTCTAGCTTTTGGAGAATTTGCACTTGCACAATAGAGTTTAGCTCAGCACTTTATTTTGTCAAATGAATGTATTTGCTGCATGTCTGTAACTTGTTACTTTTATTAATGTTTTTGGTTAGTGAGTTTCATCACTCACTTCAGACATGTAAGTCATCATTATGAGTTGTCCTCACCTGTCCCTTCTCCCTGCCTTCCTCTCTTCTGATTGGTTTCCTTTCATCCCCTAGTTAGTCCCTTCTGCTCTCTTACTGTGTGTATTTCTTCAGCTGCTTTTCTTCCCTTGTTCCTCATTCTAGTCTCATGGATTACACACACGCACATACACATTTGCACACACACAAAAAGAGTTTTGTGATCAGTTTTGTTTTCTTTGTTAAGAATCTCTATACTGAGTCTCTCAGTCTACAATCCTTTCAGCAGTCAGTATGGGTTCTGCTTTCTCTACTCCCTTGCTGGCAGTTCTTGTTGTTTATTTTCTTGATGATAGTCATGGCTGGGGTAAGATAGAGCATCAAAGATATGTTCATAAATTAAGGATCTCTCTGGATAAGTATATTGAACATACTTTCAAGTATTTATTGGCTATTTGTATTTTTTATTTTGAGAATTGTTTATTCAGATCATTAGCACATTTGTTCATTGGCTTGTGGATTTTTATTAGATTAATTTCTGAAATGTTTTATATATCCTATCTAATGCTTATACTGGATAAAGATTTTTTTCTTGTTCTCTTTTTCTTTTCTTTTCTTTTTTTTTCTTTTTCTTTTTTTTTTTTTTTTTATTTTAGAGTTTAAGTAACTTAGCTGTCTTGGGAATCTAGTAGACAAGAATTCTTGTGATGTTTTCTGTTAGATTCTTGGTCCAGAAAACCTTTCTTTTTTTTTTTCTTTTTTTTTAATTAGGTATTTTCTTCATTTACATTTCCAATGCTATTCCAAAAGTCCCCCAGACCCCCCCACCCCCCCACTCCCCTACCCACCCACTCCCACTTCTTGGCCCTGGCATTCCCCAGTACTAAGGCATATAAAGTTTGCAAGACCAAGGGGCCTCTCTCCCCAATGCTGGCCAACTAGGCCATCTTCTGATACATATGCAGCTAGAGATATGAGCTCTGGGGGTACTGGTTAGTTCATATTGTTGTTCCACCTACAGGGTTGCAGACCCCTTTAGCTCCTTGGGTACTTTCTCTAGCTCCTCCATTGGGGGCCCTGTGTTCCATCCAATAGCTGACTGTGAGCATCCACTTCTGTGTTTGCCGGGCCCCGGCATAGCCTCACAAGAGACAGCTATATCAGGGTCCTTTCAGCAAAATCTTGCTGGCATATGCAATGGTGTCAGCATTTGAAGGCTGATTATGGGATGGATCCCCGGGCATGGCAGTCTCTAGATGGTCCATCCTTTCGTCTCAGCTCCAAACTTTGCCTCTGTAACTCCTTCCATGAGTGTTTTGTTCCCAATTCTAGGAAGGGGCAGTGTCCACACTTTGGTCTTCGTTCTTCTTGAGTTTCATGTGTTTTGCAAATTGTATGGGAGGGCTTTGCCGGAGCACCTGGGGGAGTCATCTTGGTTCCCAGAAAATCTTTCTTAATCCTACAATTTGAAATGTTTTAAGCCATGTTTCCTCTAGAAATTCCAGAGTTTTAGGTCTTAATGTAAGGTATTTGATCATTCTGAATTGCTTTTGTGCAAGATAAAATATGGATTGAATTTCATTCATTTACATGCGGAAATCCAGTTTTTCCAGAACCATTTGTCATGAAGCTCTGTCTTAGTTAGGGTTTCTAGTGCTGAGAGGAAACAGCAGGACCAAAGCAACTGAGGAGGAAACAGTTTATTTATCTCACACTTCCACAGCATTGTTCATCATCAAAGGAAGTCCGGACAGGAACTCAAGCAGAGCAGAAAACTGGAGGCAGGAGCTGGGGCGGAGGCTGTGGAGGGGTGCAGCTTTCTCCCTGTGGCTTGCTTAGCCTGCTTTGTTGTAGAACCCAGGACTGTTTGCTCAGAGGTAGCCACACCCACAATGGGCTAGGTCCTTCCTCATCAACCTCTACTTAAGAAAATACCCTACATGCCTGTCTAAACTTCAATCTTATGCAAGTGTTTTCTCAGTAGAGGGCCCCTCCTCTCCAGTGTCTCCAGCTTGTGTCAAGTTGACATAAAACTTGCCATCACACTATATCTGATTATGCTTTCTACACCTTTGTCAAAAATTAGGTGACTATAACTGTGAGGTTTGTTTTTAGGTCCTCTGTTTCACTGGTCTGTGAGTCTATTTATATGCCCACTATTACTGCCCTCGCTGAGACTTAAGTACTGTACTGAATAAGAATGGAAAGAATGGACACTCTTTTCTTGTTCCAGATTGTCTCTAAAATGCTCTCAATTAAGTATTTCATTGGCTATAGGTTTGTTATCTTTAGCTTTATTGTATTAAGACATGTTCTACCTCTTCATTTCTTTATTATGAGTGGATATCGAACTTTGTAAGAAGTCTTTTCTTTCTTTTTTTTTTACAATTTTTATTGGATATTTTCTTTATTTACATCTCAAATGTTAACCCTTTCTGGTTCTCCCTCCCCTGAAAACCTCTTATCCCACCTTCCCTCCCCCTGCTTCTATTATGGTGTTTCCCCACCCACACACCTGCCTCCCTGCCCTTGAATTCCCCTACACTGGGGCATCAAGTCTTCACAAGATCAAGGATCTCTCCTCCCATTGATGTCCCACAAGGTCATCCTCTGCTACATATGTGGTTGGAGCCATAGGTCCCTCCATGTGCACTCCTTGGTTGGTGGTTTAGTCCCTGAGAGCTCTGAGGGGTCTGGTTGGTTGATATTGTTATTCTTTCTATGGGGTTGTAAATCCCTTCAGCTCTTTCAATCCTTTCTCTAACTTCATTGGGAACTCTATGCTCAGTCCAGTGGTTGACTGAGAGCATCACCCTCTGTATTTGTCACGTTGAGGAATACTGAATAGCCTAGAAGCAGCTAAAGAAATGTTGAACATCCTTAGTCATCAGGGAAATGCAAATCAAAATGATTCTGAGATTCTACCTCACACCAGTCAGAATGGCTAACATCAAAAACTCAGGTGACAGCAGATGCTGGCGAGGATATGGAGAAAGAAGAACACTCTTCCATTGTTGGTGGGATTGCAAGTTGGTACAACCACTCTGGAAATCAGTTCTGGTGGTTCCTCAGAAAAATGGACATAGAATTACCTGAGGACCCAGCTATACCACTCCTGAGTATATAGCCAAAAGATTCTCCAACATATAACAAGGACACATGCTCCACTAATGTCATAGCAGCCTTATTTATAATAGCCTGGAGCTGGAAAGAACTCAAATGTCCTTCAACAGAGGGATACAGAAAATGGGGTACATTTATACAATGGAGTAGTACTCAGCTATTAAAAACAATGGCTTCATGAAATTTTTGGGCAAATGGATGGACCTAGAAAATATTATCTTGAGTGAAGTAACCCAGTCTCAAAAGAACACCATTGGTATGCACTCACTGATAAGTGGATATTACCCCAAAAGCTCTGGATACCCAAGTTACAATTCACAGACCACATGAAGCTCAAGAAGAAGGAAGGCCAGAGTGTAGGTGCTTCAGTCCTTCTTAGAAAGGGGAACAGAAACAAAGTATGGAGCAGAAACTGAAAGAAAGACCATCCAGAGACTGCCCCACCTGGGAATTCATCCCATATACAGTCATCAAACCCAGACACTATTATGGATGCCAAGAAGTGCATGCTGATAGGAGCCTGATATAAGCTGTCTCCTGAGAGGCTCTGCCAGAGCCTGACAGAGAAGTCTTCTCTTAATCGGTTGTAATAATCATTTAATTTCTGTCCTTAAGTCTATTTATGTGGGGATTATACTTATCAACTTGTATATGCTAAACCAACCTGAGGACTCTGGAATCAGATAAACTTGCTCATATCACATTTTAGTTAAAACATTAAATATAATAAGCAAATAAAGTATTTTGAAAGCTGAGAGAAATATCACATACAAAAGCAAGGCCATTATAATAACTGGTTTCTCAGCATTAACTTTAAATACTTGAAGGGTTTAGAATGATATGCCATCCCTGACTGCTACATCCAGAAAAACTGTCACAATTAAAGAAAGGAACACTTTGCATAAAAAAGCAGGCTAAAGGAATTCATGACTGAGCCAATTCTACAAAAGATTCTTGAAAAAAAATTTGATCTGACAATAAAAATAAATATATCCATAAGGCTATAGGAAAAAAATAAACTGTGATAGAACAGTAGTTAAGAAAACGAAGAATCAGAAACTACCAACCACTGTAAAATTGTAATGATAGGAATTAATATATACTTTTCAATAGCAATTCTAAAAATTTATATATGTAAATATATATATACTAATATATACTATAAGCATGTAATATATCCTATTTTTAACTAATTCTAAATAATAAAGTATAAACAATAAATAATAAATCTAAATATAGCCTCAATTCTCTAATCAAAAGAAACAGATTAGCATAGTGGATATAAAAACATGTTGCCTCCCAGAAATGCCCTTCATCATCAAAGACAGATGCAACCTTAGAATGAAGGATAGAAAAAAGCATTCTAATTAAATGGAATAGAAAACAAACAGGTGTTGTTGTTCTAATAACTGAAAAAGTAGACTTCAAACAAAATTATTTAGAAAAAAATAAGTAAAATTACTTCCTACTGATAAAAGGACAATCTGTTAAAAAGGATATTACAATTCTAAATATATACCTTCCGCACTTCATTTCATGAACAAACACTACTTGTCTTAGTTAGGTTTTCCATTGCTATGAAGAGACACCATGACCAAGGCAACTCATTATTATTATTATTATTATTATTATTATTATTCGCTTTACATCCTGATCACAGCCCCTCCATCCTCTCTTCCCAGTCCCACCCTTACTAATCCCTCCATATGGCACTCAACCCTTCTCCTCAGAGAAGGGTAGCCCTCCTTGGGTACCACTCCACCCTGGGGGCATCTAGTCCCAGCAGGTCTAGGCACATTCTCTAAGCTATCCATCCAGTCCAAGTAGAGAGAAAAAAGATCCAGTGACAGGGAACAGAGACCAAGATAGCCCCTGTTCCACTTATTAGGGGGACCACATAAACACAAAGCTGCACATTTGCTACAGATGCTTAAGGGGGTCTAGGCTCAGCTCCTGTATGCTCCCTGGTTGGTATCCCAGGTTCTGCAATCCCCCATTGTGCCAGGTTAGTTGACTCTGTGTGGTTTCTTATGGTGTCCTTGACCCCTCCAAATTGCTCAGTTCTATCCCCCATCTTCCACAAGACATCCCAGACTCTGCCTGATGCTTGGTTGTGGGTCTCTGCACCTGCCTCCATCTGATACTGGATGAAGCCTCTTAGGAGACAGTTATGCTAGGTTCCTGTTTGCAAGCATAGCAGAGTATCATTCATAGTGTCAGGGGTTGGCTCTCTTACATGGGATGGGTCTCACATTGGGCCAGTCATTGGTGGTTGCCTGTTCCCTCAGTCTCTGCTCCATCTTTATCTCTGTGCATCTTGTAGGCAAGCCAAATTTTCAGTTGAAGGTTTTGTGGGCTGATTAATCTCCCCCTCCCTCCTCTGGAAACCAGCCTGGCTACAGGAGGTGGCCATGTCAGTCTCTATATCCCCCTCTGGTAGGAATATAAGCTAGAGTCACCCTGTAGACTTCCTGTATTCTCTCCCATCCCAGACCTCCAGATAGTCACCAGAAATGCTCCTCACCTCCCCATATCCCCATCGATTTTCATTCTCACTCCCAGGCTTTCTCTACCCCTCTCCTCACATCTGATTGCTCTACCCTTTCTCCTCCTCAGCTTCTCCCTTATCCAGTTCCCTCTCACCATCTACCTCACTATTTAGTTTCCCCCCTCTGAGTGAGATTCACACATCCTTCCAACCCAGGAAACTCTTACAAAGAAAAACATTTAATTGGGGCTGACTTACAATTTCAGAGGTTGAGTCCATTATCATAAGCATGGCAGCCTGCAGGCAGACACAGTGCTGGAAAAGGAGCTGAAAGTTCTACATATTGAATCAAAGGCAGTCTGAAGGAGGCTGTTTTCTGCAGGCAGTTAGAAGGAGGGCTTGTTCCACACTGGGCAGAGCTTGAGCACTAAGAGCCTCAAAGAACTCAAAGAGTTCTCAAAGCCTGCCTACATAGTGACACACTTCCTCCGAAAAAGGCCACACCTATTCCAACAAGGCCACACCACCTAACAGTGCCACTTCCCGTGGGCCAAGCATATTCAAACCACCACAACTACTGTATAGAAAGACAAGGATTTGTCTCAGCACAATAATAATAGATGATTTAAGTACCTGATACTCACCTGGCAATGGTAGCCTGATTTAGTCCCAGTGCTTGGGAGTCAGAGGCAAAAAAATCTTTGAGTTTGAGGCCATCCAGGCTTCTACAGAGCAGTTCTAGGACAGCCAGGGCTACACAGAGAAACCCTGTCTCAAAAAAAAAAAAAAAAAAACAACTAAACAAACAAAACAACAACAAAGAAAGATGCTTGGTTCTTGTTGACAAATAGATCTTGTTCACAAAAAAAAAGAGAGAAATTTTTAATTAAATTTCATCATCAATTAAATGGGCCTAGGAAAAATCTATAGAGGGAAACTTCTTTACAATAGTTCCTATTTTAGGACACAAACTAAGACTTAAATATAAGAAAATCAAAATAATGTATTATATTCTCTGATAATAATAGAGTAAAACTAAAAATAAATGACAAAGGAACATATAACTAACTAAATATACATATTTCTATATTTTTCATATATACCAATTTATAAAGATTGAACTTTCTACAGTTAATATTACCCTGATACAAAAACCAAATAAAGATACGCAAAAATACATAACTAAATGAACGTAGATGCAAAAGTTCTCAACAAAATACTTGCAAACAGAATTCAGACACATATCAAAAGATTCATTTATCAACATCACCTTGACTTCATCCCATAGCCGCAAGAATGGATCAATACATGAAAATCAGTATATATAATATAACATATGTGATCATATCAATAGATGCTGAAAAGGCCTTTGACAAAATCTAACATCTCCTCATGATAAAGCCCTGAAGAAACTAGGAATCAAAGAAACATATATCAACATAGCAAAGGGTATATATAACAAACTTACAGCCAAAATTGTACCAAATAGAGAATAACCAATATCTCTATTAAAGTCTACTGCAAATGGCTGAAGGACCTTAAAGTAAGATGTGAAATTCTATGAACATAACAGAGAAAACACTGAAGTTATAGGAATAGGACTGTATTCCACAAATCAGGTCTAACCCCACTTAGCTTCCAAAATCAGACATGGTCAGGGTGGTGTGGCCATGGTCAGGAAGGATTTTCTAAATAGACTCTAGTCACTAAAAGAAGGCCAACAATAGGTAATTGGGACCCATAAAATAAAAGGCTCCAAGGGCAATAAATCAAGTGAAAACACAGCCTGCAGAATGGAAAAATTGACAGAGAATTAGTATCTAGAATATACAAAGAGCACAAAAATCTAAGAACAACTCAATCAATGAAAAGGCTAATAAAATGTTCAGACAACTCTCAAAAAGATAAAATACAAATGGTCAATGATCATATGAAAAAGAGAGAGAGTTCAGAATCCTTAATTATCCTTAGCTTTCAGGAAAAAAAATAAATTAAGCTACTTTGAGATTTCACCTCACTTCAGTCAAAATAACAACAAATGCTGGCAAAAATATGGGGAGGAGTGGGGATCCTTATTTACAATAAAATGGTGCAGACATTATAGAAGTCAGTAAGAGAGGGATATTGAAAATATAAAAATAAAACTACTATGTGACCCAGCTATACCCTTTCTAAGCTTATAACCAAATAATTCTATATTCTACCTTTGAGATGCTTATACATCCTTGTTTATTGCTGTTAAGAAAGTAGAACAGATTAGATGCTCATCAAAAGATTCATGTAAAATAAAAATGTGATACTATATATATATATATATATATATATCACATTTATATATAAAATGGAATTTTATTCCATCATAGAGAAAAACTAAATTTTCAGGAAACATGTGAAAGTAGAAATATTATACTGAGTGAATTGGCCCAGGCACAGAAAGCCAGACACTGCATATTTTTCTCATATACAGATTCTAGCTTCTAATTTTTATATATGTTATTTATATGGGGATGGACGTGTATAGAGGCAGTAAAAGTACAAAAGGGTTTACAGGGAGAAGAAGAGGTTATAAGGGAGGGGCGTGGGAAGGAGGGTAATAGAGCACACATGGCAAGAAAGTGAAGGGCAGATTATTTAGGGAAGAAGTCTATAAACAAGGACTGGGTACAAAGAAGTGGGGCAGAGGTAAGGAGTAGAGGCTCAATCAAAGATGAGTATATACCAACAAAGCATAAGGAAACCTGTTCTTTGTAATATAATTTTAAGTTGAGATCTCATCTCACCTAGGTCTGAATTTTAATCATTAAGAAAACAAACGCACCTTGACATGGAGGTGCATGCAGGGAACAGAGGCAGGCAGATCTCTATGAGTTCTTCCCTATCCTGGTTTACTTAGTGAGGTCCAGGACAATCAGAGATACGCACTCTCAGAACAACAAAACCAATACATCAAGGAAACGGACAAAATCAAACTGTTATACACTACTGGGAACTAGTCCACCACTACAGGTGTCAGCATGGCAGTTTCTAAAAGCAAAACAAAACTAAACAAAAATCCTGAAAAACAATCATTTTTCCAGATGATCCAGCCACACACCATTCACCAAGTTCTCATGTCCCAGTGTTACTGTTTACTTCACTAGTCACCATAGTCACATCAAAGAGCCAAACTAGGTGTCCAACAGCAGGGGAGTGGGTAAGAAAGTGTGAGCATGTGTGTGTGTGTGTGTGTGTTTGTGTGCAAGTGCACACTCGAGATCTTGTGCACACACATTTAAAGTTTTTTACAGAAGAGTGAATATTGTTTTTAGAGAAATATATGTACTGAAGGTAATCATATTAAGTGAATTAAGACAATTGTAGAAAGATAAATGTTGTTTTCTTTAACCTGTGGTTCCTAGACTTAAACACACAAAAATCACTTGTCTATGTATGTATGACAGGTAAGTAGAAGCAATATTGTCTAAGGGAATAATGGGACCAAAGGGCATGGGTGAGGGGAAAAAAGGGAAGGTGGGAGTGTAGAGAAGGGATACACTCAATGTATAATATACACTTGTATGAAAATGCTCCTATATGACACAGTACTATATAAAATGAATGTACAAAATGGAAAAATGTTAGGGCTGGCAAGATGGTTTAGTGAGTAAAGTTGCTAATAATTCCACTTAGAGCATCCTGGGGCTAACTATAGCCAGGAAGAGGAAATAGAGCAAAAAGAAACAAACAAAGCCCAGGACCAGATGGGTTTAGTGCAGAGTTCTATCAGACCTTCAAAGAAGACCTAATTCCAACTCTCCTCAAACTATTCCAGAAAATAGAAACAGAAGGTACTCTACCCAATTCATTCTATGAAGCCACAATTACTCTGATTCGTAAACCACACAAAGATCCAACAAAGAAACAGAACTTAAGACCAATTTCCCTTATGAATATCGGTGCAAAAATACTCAACAAAATCCTCTCAAACCGAATCCAAGAACACATCTGTAGTGGCTATTCCTGGTTGTCAACTTGACAATATTTGGAATGAACTACAATCCGGAATTGGAAGGCTCACCAGTGATCCTTATCTGGAGGCTTGGAGATCCTTATCTGGATCTTGGTTTGAAGATCTTGAGCCATAGTGGCTATGGATTCCAGAAGATTGAATCTCCGAGTTTAAAGAACACACCTTTAATCTGGGCTACGCCTTTCATCTGGGATTAAAGGTGTGGTGGAACACACCTTTAATCTGGGCTACACCTTCTGCTGGAGACAATATAAGGACATTGGAAGAAGGGAGTCTAGCTCTTGCTCTTGCTCCTTCGCCTGCTTGCTGCGTGAGACTGAATAACTGCTAGATCCTTGGACTTCCATTCACAGCTGCGACTGAACAATTGTTGGGAATTGAGCTGCCGACTGTAAGTCATCAATAAATTCCTTTATTATCTAGAGACTATCCATAAGTTCTGTGACTCTAGAGAACCCTGACTAATACAGAAGTTGGTACCAGGAGTGGTTCTAGAGTAACAGAAGTACAAGGATGAATCTTTTAAAATACTGGAATTGGCTTGTTGATCCACCAGCACTTTCAACTATTGAAACCTCTCCAGATTCTCTCCCTCCTGGGAGCTCAGAGAATTTTGAAGACCCATGGTTGAAACTATATTCCAAACTTAAAGAAGCGAATGCCCTTGATTTTCTTAATGAATTAGGTGATTCAGTGCACAAAGCTTTCTACAAGATGGGGAAAAAATCAGAAAATGATTTTACTGGCTGGCTGCTCTTAGTATCTGTGGAAAAAATGATGAATGAAAGGAAGGAGTTGTGTGATAAAATCGAAAGGCTCCAGACACAAGTAAACGATCTAAAAGTTGCTAAGTGTGTCCTTGAGGAGAATCTTCTCTCTTGTAGCAATAGAGCTCAAGTTGCAGAAAATCAAACGGAAACTCTCATTGTAAGGTTGGCTGAACTACAGCGAAAATTCAAGTCTCAGCCTCAGAGTGTGTCGACAGTTAAAGTAAGGGCTCTAATTGGCAAAGAATGGGATCCTACAACATGGGACGGGGATGTGTGGGAAGACCATGTTGAAGCTGAGAATTTTGAATCTTCAGATTCTCAAGAGTTTGCCCCACCTGAGGAAGTAGTACCCTCAGCCCCACCCCTTGAAATAATGCCTTCCCCACATGAGGAAATTAATTTTGCAGAGTCTGATAAACCAGCAATGACTTTCACTACTGATGTTTCTCAAGGCCCACCAATAGTTTCTTCTAGACCTGTAACCAGACTCAAAGCAAAACAGGCTCCTAGAGGGGAGGTAGAAAGTGTAGTCCATGAGGAAATTCGCTACACTACTAAGGAGCTTAATGAGTTTGCTAATTCATTCAAGCAGAAACCTGGTGAATATGTGTGGGAATGGATTTTAAGGGTGTGGGATAAGGGTGGAAGGAACATAAAACTAGAGCAGGCTGAGTTTATTGACATGGGTCCTCTGAGTAGAGATTCTAGGTTTAATATGGAAGCTCGCATAGTTAAAAAAGGTGTCAAAAGTTTGTTTGAATGGTTGGCTGAGGTGTTTATCAAAAGATGGCCTACTGGAAATGACTTGGAGATGCCTGATATTCCGTGGCTTAGTGTCAATGAAGGGATTTTAAGACTTAGGGAAATTGCAATGCTAGAGTGGATATATTGTGTAAAGCATAATTGTCCACAATGGGAAGGTCCAGAAGATATGCCTTTCACTAGCTCTATAAGACGCAAATTGGTGAGAGGGGCACCAGCACATTTGAAGGGTTTTGTTCTTTCCCTTTTCCTTGTGCCAGATCTTAGCATTGGAGATGCTTCTGCTCAATTAGATGAATTAAATTCACTGGGTTTAGTTGGATTCCGAGGTAACAAGGGCCAGGTGGCAGCATTGAATCGCCGGAGACAAGGTGATTCTAGTTATTATAATGGACAGCGTAGACAAAAGAATGTTTATAATAACATACCCAGTAATGGTCATCACAGGAGAGGTGAAATTTATAATGGCATGACTCGGTTGGACCTTTGGTACTGGCTAACCAATCATGGTGTTTCCAGGAATGAAATACATAGGAAGCCTACTGCATATTTGTTTGATCTGTATAAGCAGAAAAATTCTCAAACAAATGAAAGAAAGGCTACATTAGATCGTGGTAAACAGCCCAATGAAAGAAAGGCTACATTAGATCATGGTAAACAGCAATCTCAGCCAGTGAATCAATTTCCAGACTTGAGACAGTTTGCAGATCCAGAACCCCTTGAATGAAGGGGTGGCCAGGTTCCGCTGAGGAAGGATCTTGATAGGACACCTAAAGGTTTTGCTGTTACCCTTTCTCCAGTTCTTCCCCAGAGGGACCTACGGCCTTTTACAAGGGTAACTGTACACTGGGGAAAAGGAAATAATCAGACTTTTCGGGGTCTGCTGGATACTGGTTCTGAGTTGACACTGATCCCAGGGGATCCCAAGAAACATTGTGGCCCTCCAGTTAAAGTAGGGGCTTATGGAGGGCAGGTGATTAATGGAGTTTTGACTGATGTCCGACTCACAGTAGGTCCAGTAGGTCCCCGGACACATCCTGTGGTGATTTCCCCAGTTCCAGAATGTATAATTGGGATAGATATACTCAGAAATTGGCAGAATTCTCATATTGGTTCCCTGAATTGTAAAGTGAGGGCTATTATGGTTGGAAAGGCCAAATGGAAGCCTTTAGAGTTGCCTCTGCCAAAGAAAATAGTGAATCAAAAACAGTATCGTATTCCTGGAGGCATTGCAGAAATTACTGCCACTATCAAGGACTTGAAAGATGCAGGGGTGGTGGTTCCCACCACATCTCCATTTAACTCTCCTATCTGGCCAGTGCAGAAAACAGATGGATCATGGAGAATGACAGTTGATTATCGAAAACTAAATCAGGTAGTAACTCCAATTGCAGCTGCTGTACCAGATGTAGTTTCGTTACTTGAGCAAATTAACACATCTCCTGGCACCTGGTATGCGGCTATTGATCTGGCAAATGCCTTCTTCTCAGTACCTGTCCATAAGGACCACCAGAAGCAATTTGCTTTCAGTTGGCAAGGCCAACAGTATACCTTCACAGTTTTGCCTCAAGGATATATTAACTCTCCTGCCCTGTGTCATAATTTAGTTAGAAGGGATCTTGATCGTTTGGATCTTCCACAAAATATCACATTGGTGCACTATATTGATGACATTATGCTGATTGGACCAAGTGAGCAGGAAGTAGCAACCACTTTGGACTCATTGGTAACACATATGCGTATCAGAGGATGGGAAATAAATCCAACCAAAATTCAAGGACCATCTACCTCAGTGAAATTCTTAGGAGTCCAGTGGTGTAGAGCATGCAGAGATATTCCTTCTAAGGTGAAAGATAAGTTATTGCACCTGGCCCCTCCTACAACCAAGAAAGAAGCACAACGTTTAGTGGGTCTATTTGGATTCTGGAGACAACACATCCCTCACTTGGGTGTGTTACTTAGGCCTATTTACCAAGTGACTCGGAAAGCTGCTAGCTTTGTGGGGGGCCTGGAACAGGAGAAGGCCCTTCAACAGGTCCAGGCTGCTGTGCAGGCTGCTCTACCACTTGGACCATATGACCCAGCAGACCCGATGGTACTTGAGGTGTCTGTGGCTGATAGAGATGCTGTTTGGAGCCTCTGGCAGGCCCCTGTAGGTGAATCACAGAAAAGACCTTTGGGATTTTGGAGCAAAGCTCTACCATCATCGGCAGACAACTATTCTCCCTTTGAAAAACAGCTCTTGGCCTGCTATTGGGCCTTAGTGGAAACTGAACGTTTGACAATAGGACACCAAGTTACTATGCGACCTGAACTACCCATCATGAGCTGGGTACTATCAGACCCTGCAAGTCATAAAGTGGGACGTGCACAGCAGCAGTCTATTATCAAATGGAAGTGGTATATACGTGATCGGGCCAGAGCAGGTCCTGAAGGCACAAGCAAGTTACATGAAGAAGTTGCTCAAATGCCTATGGTTTCTACTCCTGTTACAATGCCATCTGCTGCCAAACATGTGCCTATAGCCTCATGGGGTGTTCCCTATGATCGACTGACCGAAGAGGAGAAGACTAGGGCCTGGTTTACTGATGGCTCTGCACGTTATGCAGGCACCACCCAGAAGTGGACAGCTGCAGCATTACAACCCCTTTCTGGGACAACCTTGAAAGACACAGGTGAAGGGAAATCTTCACAGTGGGCAGAACTTCGGGCAGTACACATGGTATTACAGTTTGTTTGCAAGAAGAAATGGCCAGATGTACGATTATTCACTGACTCATGGGCTGTAGCCAATGGATTGGCTGGATGGTCAGGGACTTGGAAAGATCACAATTGGAAAATTGGTGAGAAAGACATCTGGGGAAGAAGTATGTGGATAGATCTCTCCAAATGGGCAAAGGATGTGAAGATATTTGTGTCCCATGTAAATGCTCACCAAAAGGTGACTTCAGACGAGGAGGAGTTCAATAATCAAGTGGATAAGATGACCCGTTCTGTGGACAGTCAGCCTCTCTCCCCAGCCATCCCTGTCATTGCTCAATGGGCACATGAACAAAGTGGCCATGGTGGTCGAGATGGAGGTTATGCTTGGGCTCAGCAACACGGGCCTCCACTCACCAAGGCTGACCTGGCTACAGCTGCTGCTGATTGCCAGATCTGCCAACAGCAGAAACCAACACTGAGCTCCAGATATGGCACCATTCCTCGAGGTGACCAGCCAGCAACCTGGTGGCAGGTTGACTACATTGGACCACTTCCTTCATGGAAAGGACAGCGTTTTGTTCTTACTGGAGTTGATACTTATTCTGGTTATGGATTTGCCTTTCCTGCACGTAATGCCTCTGCTAAAACCACCATTCACGGATTGACAGAATGCCTTATCTATCGTCATGGTATTCCACACAGTATTGCTTCTGACCAAGGAACTCATTTCACAGCCAGAGAAGTACGACAGTGGGCCCACGATCATGGAATTCACTGGTCTTACCACATTCCCCATCATCCTGAAGCAGCTGGGCTGATAGAAAGATGGAATGGCCTTTTGAAGACGCAGTTACAGCGTCAATTAGGTGGTAACAGCTTGGAAGGCTGGGGTAGAGTTCTTCAGAAGGCAGTATATGCTTTGAATCAGCGCTTGATATATGGTACAGCTTCACCCATAGCCAGGATTCATGGGTCCAGGAATCAAGGGGTGGAAAAAGGAATAGTTCCACTTACTATCACTCCTAGTGACCCTCTAGGAAAATTTTTGCTTCCTGTCCCCATAACTCTAGGTTCTGCTGGCCTAGAAGTTTTGGCTCCAGAGAGGGGAGTGCTCCTACCAGGAGCTACAACAAACATTCCATTGAACTGGAAGCTCAGACTTCCCTCTGGTTATTTTGGGCTTCTAATGCCCTTAAACCAACAGGCTAAAAAAGGAATAACAGTGTTAGGAGGGGTGATAGATCCAGATTACCATGGGGAAATTGGATTACCTCTTCACAATGGTGGTAAGCAAGATTATGTCTGGAGTGTAGGAGACCCCTTAGGGCTTCTCTTAGTACTACCATGTCCTGTGATTAAAGTCAATGGGAAACTACAACAGCCTAATCCAAGCAGGATGACAAAGGACGCAGACCCATCAGGAATGAAGGTATGGGTCAATCCTCCAGGAAAAGAGCCAAGACCTGCTGAGGTGCTGGCTGAAGGAGAAGGAAATACAGAATGGGTAGTAGAGGAAGGTACTTATAAATACCAATTAAGGCCACGTAACCAGTTGCAGAAACGAGGATTATAAAGTAATATGAATGCCCATTGTAAATTTACTAATGCGTTTGCGATTGTACGAGGGATAGTTATATCATGTTAGGCGTATTTACAACCTTGTTATTGTTTCATGTGAACATGAGATATTATTTGTGTCAAGTTGACAAGGGGTGGATTGTAGTGGCTATTCCTGGTTGTCAACTTGACAATATTTGGAATGAACTACAATCCGGAATTGGAAGGCTCACCAGTGATCCTTATCTGGAGGCTTGGAGATCCTTATCTGGATCTTGGTTTGAAGATCTTGAGCCATAGTGGCTATGGATTCCAGAAGATTGAATCTCCGAGTTTAAAGAACACACCTTTAATCTGGGCTACGCCTTTCATCTGGGATTAAAGGTGTGGTGGAACACACCTTTAATCTGGGCTACACCTTCTGCTGGAGACAATATAAGGACATTGGAAGAAGGGAGTCTAGCTCTTGCTCTTGCTCCTTCGCCTGCTTGCTGCGTGAGACTGAATAACTGCTAGATCCTTGGACTTCCATTCACAGCTGCGACTGAACAATTGTTGGGAATTGAGCTGCCGACTGTAAGTCATCAATAAATTCCTTTATTATCTAGAGACTATCCATAAGTTCTGTGACTCTAGAGAACCCTGACTAATACAACATCAAAATGATCATCCATCATGACCAAGTAGGCTTCATCCCAGGGATGCAGGGATGGTTTAATATACGGAAATCCATCAACATAATCAGCTATAAAAACAAACTCAAAGACAAGAACCACATGATCATCTCATTAGGTGCTGAGAAAGCATTTGACACAATCAAACACCCCTTCATGTTAAAAGTCTTGGAAAGATCAGGAATTCAAGGCCCATACCTACACATAATAAAAGCAACATACAGCAAACTAGTAACCAACATCAAAGTAAATGGAGAGAAGCTGGAAGCAATCCCACTAAAATCAGGCACTAGACAAGGCTGCCCAATTTCTCCCTACCTATTCAATATAGTACTTGAAGTCCTAGCCAGAGCAATTCGACAACAAAAGGAGATCAAGGAGATACAAATTAAAAAGGAAGAAGCCAAAATATAACTATTTGCAGATGATATGATAGTATATATAAGTAACCCTAAAAATTCCACCAGAGAACTCCTAAACCTGATAAACAGCTTCAGTGCAGTAGCTGGATATAAAATTAGTTCAAACAAATCAGTGGCCTTTCTCTACACTAAGGATAAACAGGATAAGAAAGAAATTAGGGCTGGGTGGTGGCTCATGCCTTTAATCCCAGAACTTGGGAGGCAGAGGCAGGTGGATTTCTGAGTTCAAGGCCAGCCTGGTCTACAGAGTGAGTTCCAAGACAGCCAAGGCTATACAGAGAAACCATGTCTTGAGAAAAAAGAAAAAGAAATTAGGGAAACAACACCCTTCACAATAGTCACAAATAATATAAAATACCTTGGTGTGACTCTAAGAAAGTGAAAGATCTATATGACAAGAACTTCAAGTCTCTGAAGAAAGAAATTGAAGAAGATCTCAGAAGATGGAAAGATCTCCCATGCTCATGGATTGGCAGGATTAATATAATCAAAATGGCTAGCCTGCCGAAAACAATCCACAGATTCAATGCAATCCCCATCAAAATTCCAAATCAATTCTTCACTGAGTTAGAAAGGGCAATTTGCAAATTCATCTGGAATAACAAAAAAAACTAGGATAGCAAAAACTATTCTCAACAATAAAAGAACCTCTGGTGGAATCACCATGCCTGATTTCAAGCTGTACTACAGAGCAATTGTGATAAAAGCTGCATGGTACTGATACATCAACAGACAGGTAGATCAATGGAATAGAATTGAAAACTCAGAAATGAACCTACACACCTATGCTTACTTAATCTTTGACAAGGGAGCTAAAACCATCCAGTGGAAGAAAGACAGCATTTTCAACAAATGGTGCTGGTACAACCGGCAGTTATCACATAGAAGAATTCAAATTGATCCATTCTTATCTCCTTGTACAAAGCTCAAGTCTAAGTGGATCAAAGACCTCCATATAAAACCAGAGACACTAAAATTTATAGAGGAGAAAGTGGGGGAAAACCTCGAAGATATGGGCACAGGGCAAAAATTCCTAAACAGAACAGCAATGGCCTGTGCTGTAAGATCAAGAATTGACAAATGGGACCTCTTAAAATTGCAAAGCTTCTGTAAGGCAAAAGACACTGTCAATAAGACAAAAAGACCACCAACAGATTGGAAAAGTATTTTTACCAATCCTAAATCTGATAGGGGACTAATATCCAATATATACAAAGAGCTCAAGAAGCTAGACTCCAGAAATTCAAATAACCCCATTAAAAATGGGGTTCAGAGCTAAACAAAGAATTCTCAACTGAGGAATATAGAATGGCTGAGAAGCACCTGAAAAAATGTTCAACATCCTTAATCATCAGGGAAATGCAAATCAAAACAACCCTGAGATTCACCTCACACCAGGCAGAATGGCTAAGATCAAAAATTCAGGTGACAGCAGATGCTGGCAAAGATGTGGAGGAAGAGGAACACCCCTCCATTGCTGGTGGGATTGCAAGCAGGTACAACCACTCTGGAAATCAGTTCGGGTAGCTCCTCAGAAAATTGGACATGGTACTACCGGAAGATCTAGCAATACTACTCTTGGGCATATACCCAGAAGATGTTCCAACTGGTAAAAAGGACACATGCTCCACTATGTTCATAGCAGCCTTATTTATAATAGCCAGAAGCTGGAAAGAACCCAGATGTCCCTCAACAGAGGAATGGATACAGAAAATGTGGTACATTTAAACAACAGAGTACTACTCAGCTATTAAAACCAATGAATTTATAAAATTCTTAGGCAAATGGGTGGATCTGGAGGGTATCATCCTGAGTGAGGTAACCCAATCACAAAAGAAGTCACACAATATGTACTCACTGATAAGTGGATATTAGCCCAGAAACTTAGAATACCCAAGATACAATTTGCAAAACACAAGAAAAACAAAAAGAAGGAAGACTAATGCATGGATAGTTCATTCCTCCTTAGAATAGGGAACAAAATACCCATGGAAGGAGATACAGAGACAAAGTTTGGAGCTAAGACGACCTGGGGATCCATCCCATTATCAGCCACCAAACACAGACACTATTGCATATGCCAGCAAGATTATGCTGAAAGGACCCTGATATAGCTGTCTCTTGTGAGGTTATGCCAGTGCATGGCAAATACAGAAGTGGATGCTCACAGTCATCTATAGGATGGAACACAGGGCCCCCAATGGAGGAGCTATAGAAAGTACCCAAGGAGCTAAAGGGGTCTGCAACCCTGTAGGTGGAACAACAATATGAACTAACCAGTACCCTCAGAGCTCGTGTCACTAGCTGGATATGTAGCAGAAGATGACTTAGTCAGCCATCATTGGGAAGAGAGGCTCCTTGGTCTTGCAAATTGTATATGCCAGTACAAGGGAATGCCAGGGCCAAGAAGTGGGAGTGGGTGGGTAGAGGACCAGGGCGGGGGGAGAGTATAGGGGACTTTTGGGAAAGCATTTGAAATGTAAATGAAGAAAATATCTAATAAAATTTTTTTAAAAAGAAAAGAAACAAAGACAAAACATTTTCCCCAAATGAAAAGTGCTTTAACAAAATTAGATAAATATATGAGGATAACTGATAAATACAAATAAAATTAAATACAAAACAGTTAAAAATACTGCTAAATATATGATATGTAGGAGAGAACACATGAAAAAAGTGAACGTGGGGAAAACAAGAAGGTGTTGAAGTTCTTCTTTCTGCGCCCTCAACAACTGAAGGTCGCCCGTTACATGCATGGAGCAGAGATGGCCAATCAGCCTGCAGGCTCCAGTCTCTCAGTTCCACTCTTGCTGAGTCTGCACAAGTATCTGATGTCCCCTGGACCTGTCTTCACAGAAGCAGTTTACCATCCTTATCAGGGGCCTCTGCTGGATTCACTTATCTTTGCACTCTGGGCCGGGAAAATTATCTCACTCTTCTGAGACTCGCCAGACTAAGGTGCTGCCTTATGCGTGATGTTTTAGTAGGGGCCAAGTGTGTTGGGGGGTTGGCAGAGTCTTCAAAGTGCTTTGAGTGTGGGACTTATCCTCAGTACTGAAGCATAGAGACAGAGAGAGGGCCCACCTTCATTCTTTTCAGTGCCTCCTGAGTGTTAATCAACATGCTGAAATGTTGCTGTAGGTAACTTCTATGGACCTCTCTTAGTGAACAGATCAGTGGATACATCCACTGGCCTCAATCTCTTGACTTATTCCCAGTTAAACTAATCTAATGCCAGCCACTAAGGGGAGAGCTATTTCTCTGTGCACTTTCCATCCTGAATCAGCCTCTTACCATCTGCACCCTTTAGTCCATTACTGTCTGCCTCCTTGTATGCTAAAGGTGCCTTTTCTGGGCTTTGCTCTCTCTAAAACTGTAGCAGACATCCCAGAATATTCTCTGGTCTCATATCTTCAAGGTATGTCAGTTTTTAACAATTGTTTCTCTCTTACGGGAATGCAGAGCATGACTTGGTCTTGTAGTACTGATGATTTTGTATAAATATAATAAATCCATAAGGCTTACAGCCTGTGGTCCAGCTAGCCCTACAATGGTTGTCTACCATCAGGTCCAAGAATCCAGTAGATATTTAGTCCACTAGCTGGCTCTCTCAGCTGGTCTTCACTATACACCAGAATTGCAAAGAAGTAGGCTGTGGAGCTACAGAAAGAGTAGACTTGACATGGAGAGCAAGCAGGCAAAGAGAGCAAACTGCTTCTCCCATGTCCTTTGTATAAGCTGCTGGCAGAAGGTGTGGTCCAGATTAAAGGGTGTCTTCCCACCTCAAATATATTGTAGATCACTGGATTAGAAGAGGTATCCCAACTTCAAACGATTTAATTAATTAAAACTAAGTCCCTCCTAGGTGTGTGTGGGTTTTAGGTTAATTGCAGATGTAGTTAAGTTGAAAAATAGCCATCACAATTGAGTTCTTAAAAGCTGAGATTATCAGCACACGACTGTGCCCATCAACATTCTGTCACAGAACAGGGTAAGAGGATCATGAGATGCCATCTCTCTGTGACAATAGAAGTACAGTTAAAGAATGAGCTTTGTCTTCAATAGCATAGCATGTTTGAGCTCTAGTAAATAACTCCTTACTCAATCGTGCTCCTGTAAACACCCTAATCAAACTCAGTAGATCATAACAAAAAAAAAGGAAGAGATAGTGTGTGCAGGGAAAAAGGAGGGGTGGGGAGGAGAGGAGCAGTGGGTAGAAGGAGAGGAAGAAATAGAGAGGGGAGGGAGGGAGGGGAAAGAGTGGGGAGAGAAGAAGAAGTCAGGACAGTGGTGCATTAGTACGGGACCGGGTGGGAAGGGGAAAAGAGTTGAGCAAAACAAGAAAGAGTTGAGAGTTGTGTGTGAATGTGCTCATGTGTGTGTGTATGTGTGTGTGTGTGTGTGTGTGTTCATACATATATGTGTATATGAATATACTTTTTATGTGTGTATGAAGGTGTCATAGTGAAAACTACCATGATGCTTAATTAATAAATGCAAATAAAACTTTAAAAAATAAAAGACCATGATCAGCTGCTCTCAAGTGGCATATCATGACAACACAGGACCTTTCTCTCCACCAATGCAATCTCTGTATCATCTGCACTGGCCTCTGGAGCTGATGCTCCTGAGAGTCTGGCTGGCCTGAGATGAGAGGCCTGGCCTCTATCAGGCTTCCATTCGGAAACAGCTTCCGAGTCCTCACAAGGAACTTCGGAGCTGAAGTTATGCCCGTCTGGCTTGTCTGTGTAGTGTACTCTGTTTTGTGCATGTTTCTCTAGCTCTTTTCTGTGTCTTTTTCCTGCCTTTGTGGATTTCCAAAGCTTTCCTTCTATTTCTCATTTCGGAAAAGTCTTTTTTTTAACTTTTTTTTATTCTTCTCCTTCACTGCCTTAAAGGCAACCTGTAGTCAGGTGTCTAACCCTCTGTATCTGTAACCTACAAGCAGCATGTTATTGGGCTTAAAACAAATCAAAACAAACAAAAAAACTTCAGAGTTCTTTCTACCACAGTAACTGGTGATTATTTGTAGACCCCTGTATCTTTGCTCAGTTCCCAAACATTTATTTGCTTGAAGTAGATTGCCTCTGATGTCAAGTTATATCTTTAAAAAGTATCACTGTAGGGCTTACTTTAATACCTTATTAGTAACTCTATAAAGTACTCTCAAGTATTACAATGCAAGCTCTAACTTTCTGAAAAAGTTTTTAAATTAAAAACTGAGTTTTGTAAATGTTTTCAATGTCTTCAGATCTTAGAGAATCACTTTATATATTGCAGATACTGAAGCAGAAAGATATAACAGAAAACAAAAAGAAGTGAATGTCACCACACAGGTAAACATTTTGCTAAATTGTATTTTCTCAATAGAAAATTTTGGCTATAAACACTGTTAATAGAGTGTATTCAGCATGTGTAGTCAGCACACTCAGAATTTCCCAAACAGATAATTAGCCATTGTTTCATTTTTACTTTGAAAAACTCTCCTTTCTTCAGAGAAGACTGTTCCCTGGGCTGAGGCTGTCCTGAGCTCTGGCTGGCCTGAAGCCCTCAGCAATAAAACAGACAGGGCAGAGAGTGGTTTAAGATGCTTTCTGTAACCTCATAGTGTCCTCTGGCACCTTAGAAGGAGGGGATTCGGTTCTTCATTCTATTCTTAAACCAGCTACTCATATAACATGGTATGTAAGATATCTGCAGTTATGCCTTTACTTAAACCTATTAGGTATTTCACCATCTCATCCAGTGAGCAAAACCCAAAGTCCTTGCAATGACTTATTTATCGGGCTCAGGGTTCTTGCACCACTGGTTTGTTGTTGCTTGGTTTGGTTTGTTTTTCTTTTCTTACCTATCTTATCTACCTACAATTGTCTCCCTAGCACTATTCCAAATATTCTGGGCTCTGTATTCGTTCCTCATAAACCTTGGGCATTCTCACACCTTTCTATCCTTTCTCACTTAAAAAAAAGATTTGTTTTATTGGCTTTAATTATGAATATATGTGCATATCTGTGTGCACATGTATTCATAGAAGTGCAGGAACCAGTGGAGGCTGGAGGTGTCAGATCCCTCAGGAGCTAGAGCTCCAGGTATATGTAAGATGCCTAATGTGGCTGCTGGGCACCAAACTCAGGCCCTTTGCAAGAGCGTTAAGTAATTTTAACCACTGAGCCAGCTCTCCAGTCATTTCTATCCTTTCTTAATAACAATGCCATGGCTGCCCCCTCACCTTACCTCTTTCATGTAGTTCTTGAAACACCATCTTTTCAGAGAGTCCTTCCCTGGAAACTAAATTAGAAAACACTCCGTTCTAAAGTTCCAAATTCTGTGTTTCTGTCCATTCCTTTCTTTCCCCGTTTCTGCCTTTCCTTTGCTAGTTTCTGAGTTGAGATGATGTCTTCTATATAGCTCTGCTTGCCCTGTAATTCTTAATTAGATTACAAACGTGCACTACCATGCCTGGACATCATACATTTCCCTATTTCGTTCCATGCTGTGATTTTCTTCTTAGGATTGCCATGATGTAGCATGTAGTATTTGCTAGCTGTCAGTCATAAACTCCAAAAGAGTAGAGATTTTTTTTTTATCTTCATCGCTCACTACAATTAAACCTAACCACTAGAATAATACCTGACACATACAAATACTCAATACTTCTGTTTTGTTTTATTTATTGACATATAATCTTGCCATGCAGCCAAGGCTGGTCTGGAACTTGAGAGCCTCCTACCTCAGCCTCCTGGGTGCTTGGATTGCAGGCATGTACCACCACTTCCACTAATAAATGTATACTTAATAATGAATAATATTTAAAGTATAAAATGTGGAGATGGGTTTGTGCAAACTAAGCACATTTCTTTACGGTGTAACATTTTCTAAGCCTCTACAAACTTAACATCTCTCCCATTGCTGTAACTACCACAAACCATAATTAGTAGTGGGATTACTATCAACAAAAGTAGAAGTTTCACCTAAATCTTCATTTGTTCCTGGGTGGGATAGACATTGAAGGATCATCAATTTCCTCATGGTCATCATCTTTGTCCATGGATTGTCAGGACTGTGTAACCTGCAGTTTCTGCCTGATAGCATCACTTGATTGCCCCTTGGGAAGCCTACTACTGTTCAAAATAATAGATGTGACTCAGACCCATAAATGTGCTCCCAATGCCAAATACTAGTGGGTTAGGAACGCACACTCCATGTATAGCCCAGTCTAGAAAGGAAACAAAAAGATCCTCCAGGCATCCTCAACATAAAGTACTGAAAGCGCTGCCTTTGCCCCAAAGACAAAGGGAGAATGTGTCAAGTCAGCCAGTCTGTGCGCTGTATCTCTCATGAGTCTTTGCCTTACATTTTCTAAAGCTTCCTTAAAACAGCCTGGTGGAGGCTACACTTAAGAGCTGAAGAGATAAAAGATCAAAGACTTAGTCACACAAACATTTCAGTGCTTCACAGCTTCTTGACAGTGAGTGAAGGGCTTTGGCTGAATATAGCCTTTCACCACTTGTACCTCCACTGCAGACCAGGAAGTCTGGGCTATTTTCTCATGATAATGACCACTTATATTATAACAACACAACACCAAAATGAAGCCCTCTTTCCCTAATTTTCCCTTTCTGACTTTTCTGAATTTAACATTCCACGGTCCACAACAATTACCTACTCTGTTATCCTCCAACACTCTCACATTCTGTCTCTCTGTCTCTGTCTCTGTCTCTCTGTCTCTGTCTCTGTCTCTCTCTGTCTCTGTCTCTGTCTCTCTCTCTCTCTCTCTCTCTCTCTCTGTCTCTCTCTCTCCTTAAAGCAGTGGTTCTCTACCTTTTTAACCCCTTGATACAGTTCCTCATGTTGTGGTGACCCCCATAAAATGATTTTTGTTGCTACATCACAACTGTAATTTTGCTACTGCTATGAATCGTAATGTAACTATCTGATATGCAGATGGTCTTCAGTGACCCCTTTGAAAAGGTCATTCAACCCCCAAAGGGGTCGAAACTCACAGGTTGAGAAGCTCTAGCTTAAAGGTACTTCATACTGTGTTAATGATTGGGAACTCCATATTATTATTCCCTTTGGTATTAAAAAAAATAACCAACACAGGCATGACGGCACATGCCTATGATCCCAGTAATCAGGAGGCAGTGAGAGGAGCATCACCAAAATTTCAAAACTGACCCGGTCTACGTGGCAAGTTTCAGGCTAGCTGGGGCTAAGCAGTGAGAATTTGTCTCCAAGATACAAAAGAACAACAATAATAAAATGAGTGATCACAGAGGTAATAACCTTTCGGGTATTCGATAGTAGGATGAGGGAATCACTTCAGCCTGCTAAAAGAACATCTCAAATGAATGTTTGATGGGCCGCTGTGACAACCATCACCAACAAAATTCCAAAGGAAAGTAGGCAGAAGTATTGCCCTCAGCACAGAGAAGTTCCCTTCCTAAGCCAGTACGTTCTTATTGTGAGATTAACATTACAGGACCAGTAAATAATCACACTTTTAAAAAGGTGAATGTTCAGTATCGTGATTTATGATGGAGTCAGAGTTCATATTTGGAGCCCTGTCCTCTTAGGTATATAACATTTTAAGCTTTATAAGACACCTTCACATATACTTTTCCCTCTTCTTAATGTCTTTGTGTAGAGTAATTGGTTCCTCAAATGCTTATCCACAACCTGAAAACGAGGAGACTAGCCCATTAGAAACACGTCTTTGTTAGGACAGGATTTCCTGATGCTCCCTCATCAGACACAATGCCTATTTTGTATCACACAGTAGCTGTAATAATAGCAGAATTTTCAAAGGGTTCAACATGTTATTTTATGTTTTGCAAGACCTCTATTTGGTAATGCCTCATTGAACTTCTGGTGTATAATGTGGTATCCTTTTCAGCTTTTCCCGGTCCAGCCTTTGCACGTGATAGATACAATAAAACTACACATTTAACCAAACGCACTTCCCTCTCCTCAAAGCTTGGTCATGAAATGCGTGAGTCTTCACCCTCTGGACATTCAGTCTCTTTCAAACCACCCATCTTCCACCATACTTCTCCAGATAGCACCTTCCCCTTCATCTCTAACTGGAACCAGGCTATCTCCCCTTGGTACTCTCTTGAACAGTAGTTCTCAACCTTCCTAATGATCTGTGACCCTATATAGCAGAGATCTTCATGTTGTTGTGATCCCCAACTATAAAATAGTTTTGTTGCTACATCACAACTGTAATTTCACTACTGTTACAAATTCTAATGTAAATGTCTGTGTTTTCCAATAGTCTTAGGCAACCCCTGTGAGAGGGTCATTTGACTCCCAAAGGGTTGAAACCCACAACTTGAGAATCACTGCCTAGAACATTGTTTCCCACAATCCACTTGTTCTGGTCCAGGAAAGGCAGTACACATCTATCGCCCTTTGGATTTGCTACAACATTGGACCATAAGGAGGTGAGCACAGAAGAACAGCCCGGTTCTCTTCTTTCTGCTTTTACTTTGGTCTTCTACACTGCAGTGTTCAACAACTCCAGGTTCACTCTTGCATTACCTCAGTCTAGTTGTCACTAGTCATACCCTGCTCCCCTTTCCTGGGGTCACAGTTTAGGACTACAGTTTCTGATGACTACTGGTATCCTTTGAAGTTGTTCCACACATTCCCAGCCTCACAAGGACCTCAAAGCTATCCATCCTTCCCATTGCTCATCACTGCCCTTGTGTATGTTTTCCTCCTGGTCTTACTTTCTCATGGCTATGTGAACACAATACGCTTTCCAAAACCCCAGAGGACAACTATATTCCAGGCTGATCTTGAATTAAGGTAGTATAGACCTCATACAGCATTCATTAGAGTCGCCATTCTTAAGTGAACAATTGCTACTGTTAATCCCATTCACTCAGTGTGTACCTATTTCCAGGACTCATTTGATCAATTAAGTAACAATTCCCCATATTTTCCTCCCTATGGACCTCCTGGCAACTAGCCTTGTACTTGCTGTTTCTATGATGGGGAGTACTCTAAGTATTTTATGTAGCCAGAAACATGCAGTGCTTTTCATTTAGTGGCTGGTTTATTTTGCTTATCACAATTTTATCAAGTTCATACATGTGTCAGTGATGCTGAGATAACCTAAACACACTTGTTTACCACAGGTACTCTGGTCTTTTAAAAAATGTGTTTTCAAGTCTTTCATTTAGTTTTCAATCAGGGTATTTGTGAGGCTCTATGTCATTGCTTTTGTTCTTTCTTGTAGTTGTTCTTTATATATTATAGTCCTTAACTTTTTATCCACTCCACTTTTTCACTCTTTCTATCATGTCCTGGTTCCACGCATAACAGTTTTTAATGTTTCTATTGTCCAACTTATCTCTATTTACATCTACTGACTATAAATTTGGAATCATATCCAAGATAGTCTTACTAATCTAATGTCATGAAGCTTTTCCCTTGAGATTTCCTCTGGTAGTTATAGGTCTTAAATTTAGTTCTTTGGTCATTTGAGTCTTATTTATGGTGAAAACTAAGATCTGTTTTTAATATTTTGCATGAGAAGATGGTCTTCCAGGCAGAATTGTTGAAAATGTACGTCTATTCCCGTGGAATGGCCTTGCCTCCTTTGTCGAAAGCATTTGACTATATATAAGGGAGAGTTTGTTTCTGGTTTCTTCTACACTATATACATCTCTTTTTTCGGTACCATGATAGGCCTGTTGTGTCTGTCTGTGTACGCATGTGCACACATTTTATGCACAGGGCTTCATTCATGTTAGGCAAGTGTGACAATAATTTTCCTACTGTAATTTGTTATAAATTGTGGTATTAGAAAACATGGGACCTCCAAGTTTTCAAGATCATTTCAACTATTCAGAATTCCTTGAGCTTTGAATTTTAGGATGATTTTTTTTTTATTTCTGCAAAAAATGTACCATTGGGAGTTTTACAAGGGTGGAATTAAATCAGTTCAGGCAGTATTGATATTTTAACAAAATTAAAACTTCCGTCCATAAACACAGGCTGTATCTCCATTCATGCATTTCTTCTGTACTTTCTTTCAGCAATGCTGTGTCTCTGTTGTATGTGCCTTTGCCTTTTGTCTGGGTTTTTTAAGTCTTTTGCTCTTTTTGATGATACTTTCAATGAATCGTTTTCTTAATTGTTTCCTGGGTTGTCCCAACTATCTTGTGCGCTGACTTTTTTGTATTCTACAAGTTTGCTGAATTTATTTTGGTGTGGGGAACTTACGTTGATGGTTTTGTTGGTTGGTTAGTTTAGGGAAACACAATCTCAGACTTACTTTAAATCCAATGTTGTAGTCAAAGCTGACCTTGAACTCCTGATCTTCCTGTCTTTACTTCCTTTGTACTGGAATCACAGGCATGATCCATCATGATTAGCCAGAGTCAGGGGTGTTTCTCATGTCTAGCAGTTTTGTGGAAAATCTTTTAAGGATTTCTATACAAGTGTCTTAGTCAGGGTTTCTATTCCTGCACAAACATCATGACCAGGAAGCAAGTTGGGGAGGAAAGGGTTTATTCAGCTTACACTTTCCACATTGCTGTTGATCACCAAAGGAAGTCAGGACTGGAACTCAAGCAGGTCAGGAAGCAGAAGCTGATGCAGAGGCCATGGAGAGATGTTCTTTACTGGCTTGCTTCCCCTAGCTTGCTCATCCTGCTCTCTTATAGAACCAAGACTACCAGCCCAGAGATGGCACCGCCCACAAGAGGACCTCCCCCTTGATCACTAATTGAGAAAATGCCTTACAGCTGGATCTCATGGAGGCATTTCCCCAACTAAAGCTCCTTTCTCTGTGATAACTCCAGCTTGTGTCAAGTTGACACAAAACTAGCCAGTACAACAAGTAATAGGTGTTTGTTTTGTGTGTGTGTGTGTGTGTAGATAACATAACTCCACCTTCTCCAATTTGAATGGCTTTTTTCATTCTACTCTCTCTGCACTGTCAATGCACTGCCAGACACAGGTGGTAAGATGAATGTTCTTGCCTTGGTCTTGATCATACAGGAAAGGCTCCCTCTTTCACTGGTGAGTATGATGTCAAATAAGCAGTGTTGGTATGAGTTCTTTACCAAGTTCAGATAATTCTCTCTTATTCGTCATTTGTTGAATTTTTAATATCATAAAGTACTAACTTTGCCAAATACTTTCTCTGCATATTGGACATCATTGACTGTTCAATGTGATATATAACATTTATTAATTTTCAAGGAAATTAAGCTATCCTTGCATGTGAAGAATGACCCCATTTCTCCACAATATCTAATCTGTTTAATACACTACTGAATTCAATTTGCTGGTGATTTGATCAGTATTTTTATATCAGTTCCATCAGACATGTAGTCTGTAGTTTTTCTTCCTTGCACTGCCCCTGTGTTGCTTTGGTAACAGGGTAATGCTGACCTCAGAGACTGAGTTCGAAAGTTTTCCTTCTGCTAAAATATTTTAGAAGACTCTGAGGCAAAGTTTGGGTTCTGTTTTGTAAGTTTAGAATATATATATATGCATTTATATATATATGCATATATATATATACATATATAAGATCTACATACAAATAATATAAAATATGAAATTTTTAAATGTAAAACTAGAAGAGATATATGCACATATCTCTTATATATTATATAATATCCTGAAAAAAGCAGAAAAGTATGTTTTCAAACACATTTATTATTTGGAAATACATGGATATTTCTATAAATGGGAATGAAGTGTCTTAAAGTGACAAAACACCATGACCAAGGAAACAGATAAAATAAAGTATTTATTTGGGCTTAGCGTTCATATGATTAGAATCCATTATAGCAGAGCAAAGACAGGTCAGCAGGAAGAGCTGAGAGCTCACATTTTAATCTGCAGCCAGGAGTCAAGAGTAGGAACACTAAGAATGATGAGTCTTTTGGTCCTCAAAGCTCCCACTGACGCACCTCCCCCTATGAAGCCGCATCTCCTAATCCCTTCCAAACAGTTTTACCAACTAAGGAATGAGTTTTCAGACACATGGCACTATGGGGACAATTTTTTTTTAACATCCCAAGCGCTGTCCTCCCCCGTCCCTCCCTCACCGATTCCCTCCATCCATCCCCCTCCCCTTCTCTGAGAAGGTGGGACCTCCTCTGTGTATCCCCCCACCCCGGCATATCAAGCCTCTGCCAGATTAGGCACATCCTCTCCCACTGAGGCCAGACAAGGCAGCCAGGAAGCCTGAGCTGCCTGACCACTATGTACTTGCTCAGGGGCCTTTTATCAGCTTGTGTATGTTTTTGGTTGGTGGCTCAGACTCTAACAGCTTTCAGGCATCCAGGTTTGTTGACTCTGTTGGTGTTCCTGTGGGGTTCTCATCTATGTTAAGGCCTGCAATCTTTACCCAAACTCCTCATAAGTGTCACCAACCTCCATCTAATGTTTGGCTGCGGGTATCTGCATTTCTTTCAGTCTGCTGCTGGATAGAGCCTCTCAGAGGACAGATATGCCAGGCTTCTGTCTGCAGGTATAACAGAGTATCATTAATAGTGTCAGGGCTTGGTGCTTGCCCATGGGATAGGTTTTGAGTTGGACCGGTATTGGTTGGCCTTTCCTCCATTTTCTGCTCCATCCCTGCATTTATTTTAAACAGGACAAATTTTGAGTGGAAAGTATTGTGGAGTGGGTTGGTGTCCCCATTCCTCCATTGGAGGTTCTGCCTGGCTACAAGATGGCCTCTTCAGGTTTCATGTCCCCACTGTTAGGCAGCTCTCAACTAAGGTCACCTGCTTTAACTCATGGGAGCCTCACCTGTCCCAAATCTCTGGGGCTTCCCAGAGATTCTTCCTCCCTCACGCCCACCTCTGCAGCTGCAGATTTTCATTCATTCTCCTGGTCCTCTGGGCCTCTCTCCTGTCTCTCCCCACACCTGATCCTGCCTCCTCATTCCCCTCCCCCACCCCACAGTTCTCTTATTCAAAGGACCTCATAAAGAGTATGAATAACCTAAAAAGAAGTTAGGTAAGGTTTTTCCTACCAATTAAATTTCAGCCTCAAGTTCACAAGTGTCCAAATCTCATTTGAATGAGACAACTGTAAACAAGGTTTCAGGATCTGATAAAAACACAGCTTCTTAAAATAGTATGTTTAAAACACTATAGGTTTCATAACTGAATGTAAACACTGCAAAAGTTTGACAATAATAAAACGTTTCTGAATGCACAGTGCCCTAAGGTTAATTCAGACTCAAACACACAATGAATCTGCAGAGTTTCTGCCAGCACTCACACATATCTCATTGCACAACCTCAATACAACTTGGTTCTGAACACATCACAAGCCCACTCTGTACCTCACACGCCATGCATTGCCAACCAGTCATGCTCTGAAACACTATGGCTCAGACTCAGACCTAATGTGAATGATGAACTTCAGTGCAGTGTTCTGACTCAGTATACAAAGCTTCTGCTTTTATAGGAACATATAATTGAATTACGGAAAAAAATGCTGACTATTTTCCAGCCATCATTTCATAATGTTTAATAAGGTTAGTATATATTTGCATCATATTGTATCTAAATGTTTTATGCTAATAATTGCTATTTAGGCTATTGATTGAGTTTAATTTGAAAAAATAATGTGGTGAATTTTGGCTTGGAATCAATAGAGCATTCCAAAGTGTATGAAACGATATAAACATACTCTTGCTATTTTAAACTTCATTTTAAACAAAGTAGCATTCTTGGCATTGAGGATTCCATCACATCCCTTTGTAAAACCTCAAATATGATGAAACACTGTTTCATCCTCTGTGCTCTCGCTGGGAATAAATTAGAAAACCAGTCTCCTCTGAATTTCAGCCTCAAGTAGGAATTCAGTGTTTCCCAGCAAACACAGACATCTTGCTGGTCAAATTCAACTTCACTGTAGCTCTTTCTTCTCAGACTTCTAATAGGTGTTCTCTTCATGTTTGACAGATGATCACACTTATTTTTTCTTACTGAAGAAACAAAGGTTAAAAAGCAAACAATCTAAGAGGCAATGCTATGGCCATCTACCCACAATTCCCTCAACCTGTCATCTGGTGTGTATGCCAAACATAACTTATCCTAGACAAAAATTGCATAAGGCTCACTAGGACGATGTCTAAAAGACACTTGAAACATGACATGTTTTTGACTTTCTTCAACCCTGAGCCTGTTCCCCCAATGTCTCCCATTGTAGAGAAATTTTTTAAAAAATTTTTAATTAGGTATTTTCTTCATTTACATTTCCAATGCTATCCCAAAAGTCCCCCATAACCTCCCCCCCACTCCCCTACCTACCCACTCCCACTTCTTGGCCCTGGCGTTCCCCTGTACTGAGGCATATAAAGTTTGCAAGACCAATGGGCCTCTCTTTCCAATGATGGCCGACTAGGCCATCTTCTGATACATATGCAGCTAGAGACACGAGCTCTGTGGGGTACTGGTTAGTTCATATTGTTGTTCCACCTATAGGGTTGCAGACAAATTTTTATCAAGCAACATGGCTGCTCTGGCAAAGGATCACATCCAAAGATCTGACCTAGCCAGAATGCAGACACACACCATAGATAACAGTATGATCTAGCTGAAATACAGGCACACCCTTAGTACACACCTTTAGTCCTTAAATGATAAAGGTAAGGTTAGTTTGTAGAAGCAAGCAGCCATGTATGACATCCAACTGAGGGATAAAGATTTGACAGAATTATTCAAAAGATAAGATATGCCCAACTCACACAAGAACAGGACAGGAAAGAGAGGCTATGAGAGAAAGAGAAAGGTGGTGTGGTGGCTGGTGGTTTGTGTATATGGCGATTTACCAGGACAGTTTTACAGAAACAGGTTACAGAGAGAACAAGCTAGAACAGATGAGGACAATAAGAAGGAGCTAGAAAATGAAAAGGAACCAGAGATTAGAACATGTTACTAAAGTTAGTATGAAGCCAGGCAGAACAATTCAGTTAGAAGCCAAGAAAAGCCTGATTAAATCAATCATCTTGGAACATTAGATTGTATAGAGGCTAGAAGCTTCCAGGCCTGGCCTAGGGATAGTTAGAACAGAGAAGAAATGATCTGGGCTCAGCCCAGGTAATGTATTTACACAGTTTAGGTATGGCTCTCATCTCATCACTTCATTTGATGAAATAAAAGCAACATTTACATCTCGTGTTAGTTACTAGCTTCTGTGTCTACTACATGCTTAGATGAGGAAGCTCTTAAAGTCTTGTCTTCTTCTTTCTCTCATACCCAGTTCTCTTGGTCCTAAAGATCAAAGACCAAATAGTTTCAACAGTCCTCCACCAACCATTAAGGTTACCCACCTGGACTCTGTGGTAGACACCTTCCTGATATCCAGCCTATATTTTGTCGACTGTAGTCCATTACCTCATAGTGCATATTCCATAAAACTTAAAGAAAAATTCCAACTCCTTCTTATGTCCCAAACAACATAATATAACCCAGTATTTTGAGACATTAGAAGGTAGCATGAAAATATGCAATAAAATAATCAACAAATGCTCTGCCAAAAGGAAGATTTTTATTCTTTTTTATTAAAATTTTAAATTAGGGTACAACATAATGGGTTTTGATGAAAAATTGTCATGCATATATTTCATTACAGCTTTCTCATCACAGGCCCTCATTGACCTCCCCTGTCTCTCCAGGATCATCCTCCAGGTCCCTGTCACAACCCACTAAATATTTCCTCCTCCTGCCTTCATGCCATAAGTATTCTATTTCTCCCTACCTCTTAGGGTCTCTTCCTTCACTATCCTTGTCCCCTTTCTAGTTTTCATGATCTACACACCTACACACACACACACACACACACACACACACACACACACACACACACATTCATAACACTTGTCCACATCACATTGCACAATCTCATATACAGAACACCCTGGAAGAAATTAGAAAAGTCTGTTGTTTTCAAGCACATTAATGTCATTCAGCAATATGTAAATATTCACATAAAGGAGAATAAATAAAAATATGAATGGCATCATAAAAAGTTGGTTAAGGTCTTTTAGCTTTCTTTTATTGATCTTTGGGTGTATTTTCTAGCTCTTTCTATGCATCTCTGATACCCAGCCTACTGACTGGCTCAGTCTTGTAGTGATGCTGTCTACTGCTTGTTTGAATCACTGATTTTTTTTCCCAAAGTTTCTATCTGTTTCCTTTTGTTGGTGGTGCTGAACTTTAATTCCACATCAGTGACTTTTTCATCTGCCTCACTGACAGTCTCGTCCATTTGCTGACTTTTCTCTGTTGCTAACGTTCCCCTCTAGGTCCACGGTAGAATGTATCTGCTCATTTGCGTCCTCTTTGATGTGGTTGGTCAGTTTTACCAGAAAACTCTGACATATTGATCTGGCATGTTACTTTTTTCATGTGGTATTTAAGGAGTCGTGATCTCCTAGAGATGTCCTGCTGCCCTGCTTTTTCATTTTTCTCGCACGTCTGTGTTGTGATTTGCTGGTCTGTTGGTTAGGCGATCTTTTCTAGTATTCTTTAGAGAGCTTCTTACTGAGAAATCTACACTTGAGGACACAATTACCAGAACCACTCAGAGAGGAACGAGCAGTTTTAACAGCAATGCAGTTGTTTTAACTGTACAACATATAAAGATACCTTTTAAATAAATGAAAACTCAGTAGTATATCGCCAAAAACCATAAAACAGAAAGTGGCAAAAACTATAGTAGAATGTGATATGAACTTAAAAATTCTTTAGAGTAGGGGCTGGAGAGATGGCTCAGTGGTTAAGAGCACCGACTGCTCTTCTGAAGGTTGTGAGTTCAAATCCCAGCAACCACATGATGGCTCACAACCATCCGTAATGAGGTCTGATGCCCTCTTCTGGGATGTCTGAGGACAGCTACAGTGTACTTACATGTAATAAATAAGTAAATCTTTAAAAAAAAATTCTTTATAGTAGTTGTGTAAATAGCAAATTACTGAACTAAAGAAGTAAGGGGTGGGATGGCATATAAAAGTAAGAAAAAATGAAGAGGAGTAGAGAAGAATATTATGGAGGAAAATAGTGAGATAGCAAGGAAAATTTAAAAGACAAAAAACAAACATTTCTGAATGAAAAAAAAATGGCTTAAAACCAAAATGAGCTAAATGTAAGAAGAGGAAGAGAACAATAAAAACTCAAGAATTTTTTAAAATAAAAACTAATATGGTACCATCAAAGCTCTGCTCACACTGCAATGGACAGCAAAAGACGGAAATCATGGAGATGAGGGGAAGCAAGAAGAGAAAATGCTGTACGTTCTTGGAAATGTACACACAAAATGACATGAATGTGCAAAGGGAATGAGATAGAAACACACAAAAAATGTAAAGTACAGCTGCCTCTAGGGCACTCTCATCCCAGGGCTATGCCCTGACTCCCTGCATTGTAGTTGTTCCTTATTCTCAGCCACACACACACACACACACACACACACACACACACACACGCCAGTAGTCCAGTTTAAGATAATAGGTTCCTCTCAAGATGGCATTCATTCACTGTCTCCATGTCATATGCAGTGACAGAATGGATTTATTCTTCACTGCTGGCCCATTTGCTGGAGGATTCACTGTCTCACTAATACCTACAACTTTCATGACATGATCACACACACCCACTATCTGAGAACTTGGGAAGAAGAGGCAGGAAAACCAAGGTCAAACTGGTCTACATGGGCAGTTCCAGGCCAACTAGATCTACCTGGCAAGATCTCAAACTAAACAAACGAGAGCAATGAAACAAAACAAAAGCCCTCCTAGTTGGATCTACAGCACATGAGGGTTGTGAGCCTACCCTAAGTGTAGGATGCCAGACACACACACAAGTTTAGCCTTGGGACTAAAATTGTTAGCTCAGTTGACATCCATGTATAACCTACCTTTTCTTCCACAGTTTTCAGGTAGTCTATCACTACCTTTGAGATTTTCCAGAGTTCTCCTGTTTTCTTCTTAGAGTAGGGCCCCTCTTTTTCTTATTCTGACTCTTCTCCTGGGCCACATAGAGGCAGCTTCTTGTCTGCAATAGTTCCCAGAAGTCTAAGAGAGAGATGTGTTTAGTAGCAAAAGGTTATTTCTTCTCTATTGGGGAGTAGTAATTTTTTTAACACCGATACTTACTGCCTTGCTAAAATAAAACCCTTAGTCATGTTGGGAAATATACCCTAAGATAATTTTCTAGTCCTAATTGAAAATAGTCTAGAAAAATGTAGAACACTAAGACGATTAGTAAAAACCCCTTTGCATCAACTTAAACTCAAAGATTAAATCTTACTTTAACAGCAGGAAGCAGTTAAAATAGATTATAATGTTCAAAATTACCCATCTCCTTTTTTTGTCAAACACATGCTGTATACATTTATTTAAGACAGAGAAACCATGATCTGATACAGTTTCAATTCTTGATTGAAAGTCTTAACAGAAACATCATCTGCTCTCTGTGGTTCTGGCTATGTGTGCAAGTATCTTTACTGTTTGACGAGTGGCAGTCATTTCCATGTTACTCTATTTATGTGCTTTGATTTCACTTTCTTTTGCTTTGAACATTCTCTCACTGCTACCCAGAATAGGGGTCTCTGCACATTTAGTAGGTAACAGACTCCCAAGGAAAATGTTGTAGAACACAGATGAGTGGGCTTAACTCCCAGAGTTTCTGCTTCTGTAGACCTAAGGTAGAGCCAAGAATCTGCATGCCTTTCAGATTCCTATGTAATGCCTAGGTGGCTGTTCTGGGACCATATTTTGAGAATCAGTGAACTAGAGAAACCAACTGCTTGGACAGAAAACACCACTTCCTTTTTTTCTTATTTATGACTATTGCATAAACCAGCTTCTCTCTGGTGATGCCAGGGACCCAAGTGTTCACACTTTAGAGACAGGGTGGCTTAAACATAGCGAATGAACTCTCCATTGATACCTACTAGGAAGTAGAAATTCATTTCTTCCTCCTGATCAAACCTGTGGCAGGAGTCTGTCTCCCTTCTGCCATCACAGGCATCTACACCAAACAAGGGCCAACTGTGAGGAAGACTGATTGAGCCTTGCTCTGTTGCTATGCTGCCCTCATGAATGACTTCAGAATGCTCTTATTTACTTTCCACTCTTTCCAGAGAAGCCTGGGTAAAACATGATGTAGTGTATCAGAGTCAAAGAGTGGTGGGGACTTTGAAGTAGAGTAAGAGCCAGAAATGACAGAAAAACATAGAAAGTTAAGGAAAGTGAGAAATGTCTTTTGATGGTAACACACTGGAGAAGGTCACTGGCAGATAACGAATCTTCACATAGCAATTTTTTAACATTTCACCTGTTCATCATTTGCAAAGAATAAGGCTCCTGTCCCAACTCATTCCCAGCACAACTCACTCATACCAAAAAAAGAGTCTGTTCTTCAGAGAGTACAATCACACACTTCGAACTCGATATAATCATGTGAAGGAAGACAGGAAGAGTCTTGAATCCCTCCCGAAGGAAGCCCTGCCTCCACTCTTCCCCATTCCCTGGAACTGGATTCTCTATCCACTCAGCTGGTTAAGCAAAAAAAACAAAAAAAAACAAAAACAAAAAACAAAAACAAACAAACAAACAAACAAAAACAACCACAAGAGACTACCTTTGGCTTTGTTCTCCCTCTACATCCATCCGTCTTTGGTTCCTCTTGGTGGTACTTCAGAAGCATCCTCAGTCTGCCCTCGTGGTTTCTCTCCATGGCTTCTGCACCACACCATTCTTTACTCAGTCGCCTACTGCAGCTTCCACCCCGTCCTTCCCACCCCCTCTATTGATGCTCTGCACTCTCACGTAAGTTGCTCCCATCAGCCAGAATAGCCTTTGTAAAGTATTAATCAAACTGCATTACTATTAATCCTGCAGTGATAGCTGCCTGCATTTTGAATGAAACCCTGCCTCTCTACTCTTCCTAATAGAATCCCCACCCCCAGCCCAACTCCCCTATGTGCCTTTGCTTTATAATTCTCTCCTTAGAAAGAGGAACACTCCTCCATTACTGGTGGGATTGCAAGCTTGTACAACCACACTGGAAGTCAGTCTGGTGGTTCCTCAGAAAATTGGACAATGTTCTACTGGAAGATCCAGCAATACCTCTCCTGGGCATATACCCAGAAGATGTTCCAACTGGTAATAAGGACACATGCTCCAATATGTTCATAGCAACCTCATTTATAATAGCCAGAAGCTGGAAAGAACCCAGATGTCTCTCAACAGAGGAATGGATACAGAAAATATGGTACATTTACACAATGGAGTACTACTCAGCTATTAAAAACAATGAATTTATGAAATTCTTAAGCAAATGGATGCATCTGGAGGATATCATCCTGAGTGAGGTAACCCAATTCTTACACGCGTTCTCGCGACCGGCCAGGAAGAACGCAACAAACCGGAATCTTCTGCGGCAAAACTTTATTGCTTACATCTTCAGGAGCCAGAGAGCAAGAGAGCAAGAGCTCTATTGCTTACATCTTTAGGAGCCAAAGCGCAAGAGAGCAAGAGAGAGGGCAAGAGCGCAAGAGCGCAAGAGCTTTATTGCTTACATCTTTAGGAGCCAGAAGCAAGAGCCAGAGCAAGAGCTCAAGAGCGCAAAAGAGCAAGAGTGCAAGAGAGAGAATGGCGAAACCCCGTCCCCTTTAAGGAGAATTATTCTCCGCCTAGGACGTATTACTCCCTGATTGGCTGCAGCCCATTGGCCGAGTTGTCGTCACGGGGAAGGCAGAGCACATGGGGTGGAAAACTACCCTTGGCACATGCGCAGATTATTTGTTTACCACTTAGAACACAGGATGTCAGCGCCATCTTGCAACAGCGAATGTGAGGGCGGCTCCCCACAGATCCCCCTTTTCTTTTAATAAGAGCAATAGGCCACCCATATTAATGAGAGTGGAGATAGAGGTCAAATCCCCAGTGTGCAGGTAAAGGAGCCGTACACATAACCTCCTCCCAGGTTTATCACCCAGAGGGGTCCTGGTCTGGTCCCGTGTCGTTTTACCTGGGGAGAAGGACACTTGGACACTCAACCTTCTTGAAAGATGACATGTCTCCCTAGAATAGGCTCATATATGCCGCAGAGCCCTTCTACTGCAGTGCTTAGCCGTGCAACTCTCTCGGGCTGCTGAAGCACACTCACTCTATCCCGTGCAATGAGACTAGCCTCGTGGGGTGCAAGAGCTGAATGGCCAGCGACCTATTGCTTAAGCATAGATAACCATATATCAGGGGAAGCACCATGTTCTAGTACTGCAAGTGCCTGGGCAATAACCACCTTGTCTCTCCTAGTTTGGGCCTTAAGCTTACAGACCAACCAAAGAAGCAACACTAATCCACAGCAAAGTATATCTCCAAATAATCCCACCCATACCCATTCTTTAAAGAAGGAAAATGCTGAGGAGATCCAATTGGGTAATCCTTTGGTCAGGGACAGGTCCAAGCGCGTGGAGTTGACCTGAATGATGGCAAGTCTCAATTCCCGAAGGGTCTGTTCAAATTCAGCCATCCAATTCTGTAACATATACTGAGAAAGACTTTTTGACAAATTAGCTGCCCTAGTAAATTTCTCATACTGAATGGAAGTAACGCATAATCCCGGAAACTTTTGTTCACATCCCAGCTGAGCTATTTGCCATAATACAACTAGTTGTTCCTGGACAAGATCTATGAGTTGATTAACCAGCATGAGACCTCCCTGTATCTTGACATTAGCTGAGGCCTGTTTATCTATGACTGTGGTCACCGAGGCTGACAATGTGTTAATGGTGTCAGTCGTCTGTCTAGACAGAGTCAAGGCTGTCTGAATCAAGGCCAAACTCAGTTCCTTGTTAGTGGTAAAAAAGGCGGGGGAATACTTGAGCATTATACATCACCGGCATTGGGAGTGGAAATGTTGACATTATCTCCCAACGTTGCTCTCTCTTTGTTATTGTCACCCTGGACATCACCAAGACGAGGGACATCAGTATTCCCTTGGTCAGTCTGGATTTTTCGGGTGAGTCTTTCTGGTATCCAAAATGGGTTGTCTTCATTCTGTGGAAAAACACAAACAGCTCCCCTGGATCTTATCAAAATAGGATCCGGGCCATACCATTTATTATCAAGGACATTTTTCCATTTAACCATCTCATTGGGCCTATCTGGCTCTGAACAATGACGTTCAGCCGCAGTATGGCCATGAGCATCAAGATTTAAAAAATTGAGTGTAAAGAGTGCCATAGACACACTCTTGGTACTCGGGGTAGAGCCTCAACCCCCCCTTTTCTGTTTTATTAGATAGGATTTGAGGGTGCGATGCGCACGCTCAACAATACCCTGTCCTTGAGGGTTGTATGGAAGTCCAGTCAGGTGGGTCACGTCCATCTGACGGCAGAACTGCTGGAATTTTTGAGATGTATAAGCTGGTCCATTATCAGTCTTAAGGAGTTTGGGTTTCCCCCAAGCACTCCATGCCTCAAGGCAATGTTGTATCACATGTGAGGCTTTTTCTCCAGTTAAAGAAGATGCAAACATGATGCCAGAACATGTGTCAATAGAGACATGTAAATATTGATTTCTCCCAAAGGAGGAAATATGCGTGACATCCATTTGTCAGACCTGTAATGGCCTGACGCCACGGGGGTTTACCCCTACATGAGGAGTAGATAAAATTTGACAACAATCTAAAGGCATTATTAAGTAATCAGAATCATTTCCAGTAGAACCGATCCCTCTAGCAGCTCGAGGAATACTAGAGGAAGGAAAAACAGCCATGTAGGCTTGGCAAAATTATTAGTTGAGCTATTCTGTCCCCTTGTGATATAGAAAAGACAACTTGAGGACAAGAACAGAGAACCTGAAGTTCCCCTTTATAATCCTGATCTACAACTCCAGGGTGGACAATAAGACCTTGTAGGCTGCAAGAGCCTGCCTCTGTCATTCTGGCCACAAAATCTGAGAATGACTCCTGGGGTCCCTGGACGATCTTTGTTAGTTGTCCAGTGGCTTCACCTGCTCGGGAGAGCGCCTTCCAGGCCCTAATAGCCTTTTCATCTGATTCAGAACTACTAAGAACTGGCTCCTTGAGCTCATCTAGTGATGAGTATAGGCTCCTTCTCCTAGAAACCTCTGCTAATTGATCTTTTTTCTTTTCTTTTTCCTTCTCCTTCCTTCCAATCTCTCCCCAGGTATTCTTACCTGACCTAAACTTTTCCTCAGGTTCAAGACCCGTGGAAAGGCCTGTATACTTATTTTGTGTACCATATTTCCTCTTTGCTCCTACTCTTTCTCCCCGCTTTACTTCTGATAGATTGTCTTGAATTTCATCCAGAATTTTCAGCCCTGCCTTAACCGCTTGATAACATGTGAAAAGGAACAAAAAGGCTCCTAATACTAGAGAAAGTTCAAGGACAAACATACCTTGTAAAGCTATTTCCCACTTTACTTCTGATAGACTGTCTTGAATTTCGTTAGAAAGTTCAAGGCCAGACGTACCTTGTAAAGCTATTTCCCACTTTACTTCTGATAGACTGTCTTGAATTTCGTTAGAAAGTTCAAGACCAGACTTACCTTGTAAAGCTATTTCCCACTTTACTTCTGATAGACTGTCTTGAATTTCGTTAGAAAGTTCAAGACCAGACTTACCTTGTAAAGCTATACTTACGGGTACCCTGTTCCCCAGCTGAAGAGTTCTGAATTCACGCAGTTGAATCCTTCTCAACAGTCTGTGTTGTGGGAACACTTTATTACCACCGTTCCCCAGCTGAAGAGTTCTGAATTCACGCAGTTGAATCCTTCTCAACAGTCTGTTTTACGGGAACACTTCATTACCACCATTCCCCAGCTGAAGAGTTCTGAATTCACGCAGTTGAATCCTTCTAAACAGTCTGTTTTACGGGAACACTTCATTACCATTACCCGCAGTTCTGGTTCCGGAATGAGGGATCTTCCTTGCGCCGGTGATGGTAACCATCCCGGGTTTTCTCATCCCAGGATTTCTCGTCCTGGGTTTTCTCGTCTCGGGTTTCAGCACCAACTCTTACACGCGTTCTCGCGACCGGCCAGGAAGAACGCAACAAACCGGAATCTTCTGCGACAAAACTTTATTGCTTACATCTTCAGGAGCCAGAGAGCAAGAGAGCAAGAGCTCTATTGCTTACATCTTTAGGAGCCAAAGCGCAAGAGAGCAAGAGAGAGGGCAAGAGCGCAAGAGCGCAAGAGCTTTATTGCTTACATCTTTAGGAGCCAGAAGCAAGAGCCAGAGCAAGAGCTCAAGAGCGCAAAAGAGCAAGAGTGCAAGAGAGAGAATGGCGAAACCCCGTCCCCTTTAAGGAGAATTATTCTCCGCCTAGGACGTATTACTCCCTGATTGGCTGCAGCCCATCGGCCGAGTTGTCGTCACGGGGAAGGCAGAGCACATGGGGTGGAAAACTACCCTTGGCACATGCGCAGATTATTTGTTTACCACTTAGAACACAGGATGTCAGCGCCATCTTGCAACAGCGAATGTGAGGGCGGCTCCCCACACCCAATCACAAAAGAAGTCACTTGATATGCATTCACTATCAGTGGATATTAGCCCAGAAACTTAGAATACCCAAGATACAATTTGCAAAACACAAGAAAATCAAGAAGAAGGAAGACCAACGTGTGGATACTTCATTCCTCCTTAGAATAGGGAACAAAATACCCATGGAAGGAGTTACAGAGACAAAGTGTGGAGCTAAGACGAAAGGATGGACCATCCAGAGACTACACCACCTGGGAATCCATCCCATAATCAGCCACCAAACCCAGACACTATTGCATATGCCAGCAAGATTTTGCTGAAAGGACACTGATATAGCTGTCTCGTGTGAGGCTATGCCAGTGCATGGCAAATACAGAAGTGGATGCTCACAGTAATCTATTGGATGGAACACAGGGGCCCCGATGGAGGAGCTAGAGAAAGTACCCAAGGAGCTGAAGAGGTCTGCAACCCTATAGGTGGAACAACAATATAAACTAACCAGTACCTCAGAGATCGTGTCTCTAGCTGCATATGTAGCAGAAGATGGCCTAGTCAGCCATCATTGGGAAGAGAGGCCCCCAGGTCTTGCAAACTTTATATGCCCCAGTACAGGGGAATGCCAGGGCCAAGAAGTGGGAGTGGGTGGGTAGAGGAGCAGGGTGGGGGGAGGGTATAGGGAACTTTTGGGATAACATTTGAAATGTAAAGAAAGAAAATACCTAGCCTCAGCAACTAGTCTGCACAGGAGAGAGTGTGGACTACAGAAGCTACACAGCTTCTGGGACAGGCAGAAGCGACACAGATTTTGGGACAGACCCCATTTTGGGCTCCAGACATCCGAGCACCTTCCCCGCCAGAAGAGAGGTGTCTGCCCTGCCCAGAAGGACTCTGCCGGAGCACCTGGGGGAGCCATCTTGGGTCCCGGATCCCTCACAGACTAGTCAATGCAGGTAAGAGTGAGGACTACAAAAGCTACACAGCTTCTGGGACAGGCACAAGTGACAAAGCTTCTGGGACAGGCCCTGCTTCGGACCTTCATCTTCAGCCAGGAGGCAGGTCCGAATGCCAGGTATCTGTGCATCTTCCCTTCCAGAGGAGAGCTTGCCTGCAGAGAGTACTCTGACCACTGAAACTCAGGAGAGAGCTAGAGTCCCAGGTGTGCTGACAGAGGCTAGTAGAATCACAGGAGGAACAAGCTCCAACTAGAGACAACTATAACAACTAACTCCAGAGATTACCAGATGGCGAAAGGCAAAGGTAAGAATCCTAGTAACAGAAACCAAGAACACTCACCATCATCAGAACCCAAAAATCCCACCTCAGCCAGTCCTGCATACCCCAACACACCCGAAAGGCAAGATTCAGATTTAAAATCATATCTCATGATGCTGGTAGAGGACATCAAGAAGGATTTTAATAACTCACTTAGAGAAATACTGGAGAACACTGCTAAAGAGGTAGAAGTCCTTAAAGAAATACAGGAAAACACAACCAAACAGGTGATGGAATTGAATAAAACCATACTAGACCTAAAAAGAAAAGGAGACACAATAAAAAAACCTAAAGTGAGGCAACGCTGGAGATAGAAACCCTAGGAAAGAAATCTGGAACCATAGATGTGAGCATCAGCAACAGAATACAAGAGATGGAAGAGAGAATCTCAGGTGCAGAAGAATCCATAGAGAACATCGGCACAACAATCAAAGAAAATGGAAAATGCAAAAAGATCCTAACTCAAAACATCCAGGAAATCCAGGACACAATGAGAAGACCAAACTTAGAGATAATAGGAGTTGATGAGAATGAAGATTTTCAACTCAAAGGACCTGCAAATATCTTCAACAAAATTATAGAAGAATACTTCCCAAACCTAAAGAAAGAGATGCCCATGAACATACAAGAAGCCTACAGAACTCCAAATAGACTGGACCAGAAAAGAAATTCCTCCCGACACATAATAATCAGAACAACAAATGCGCTAAATAAAGATAGAATACTAAAAGCAGTAAGGGAAAAAAGGTCAAGTAACATATAAAGGCAAGCCTATCAGAATTACACCAGAGTTTTCACCAGAGACTATGAAAGCCAGAAGAGCCTGGACAGATGTTATACAGACACTAAGAGAACACAAATTCCAGCCCAGGCTACTATACCCAGCCAAACTCTCAATTACCATAGATAGAGAAACCAAAGTATTCCACAACCAAACCAAATTCACACATTATCTTTCCACGAATCCAGCCCTTCAAAGGATAATAACAGAAAAAAAAAAAAAAAAAAACAATACAAGGACGGAAACCATGCCCTAGAAAAAGCAAGAAGGTAATCCATCAACAAACCTAAAAGAAGACAGCCACAAGAACAGAATGCCAACTTTAACAACAAAAATAACAGGAAGCAACAATTACTTTTCCTTAATATGTCTTAATATCAATGGACTCAACTCCCCAATAAAAAGACATAGACTAACAAACTGGCTACACAAACAAGACCCAACATTTTGCTGCTTACAGGAAACTCATTTCAGAGAAAAAAGATAGACACTACCTCAGAATGAAAGGCTGGAAAACAATTTTCCAAGCAAATGGTATGAAGAAACAAGCTGGAGGAGCATTCTAATATCTAATAAAATCGACTTCCAACCCAAAGTCATCAAAAAAGACAAGGAGGGGCACTTCATACTAATCAAAGGTAAAATCCTCCAAGAGGATCTCTCAATTCTGAATATCTATGCTCCAAATACAAGGGCAGCCACATTCAATAAAGAAACTTTAGTAAAGCTCAAAGCACACATTGCATCTCACACAATAATAGTGGGAGACTTCAACACCCCACTCTCACCAATGGACAGATCCTGGAAACAGAAACTAAACAGAGACACACTAGCAGAAGTTAAGAAAAAATGGATTTAATTGATATAATTGATATCTTCAGAACATTTTATCCTAAAACAAAAGGATATACCTTCTTCTCAGCACCACATGGTACCTCCTCCAAAATTGACCATATAATTGCTCACAAAACAGGCCTCAACAGATACAAAAGTATTGAAATTATCCCATGAATCCTATCTGATCACCAGGGACTAAGGCTGATCTTCAATAACAACATAAACAATCGAAAGCCAACATTCATGTGAAAACTGAACAACACTCTACTCAATGATTCCTTGGTCAAGGATGAAATAAAGAAAGAAATTAAAGACTTTTTGGAGTTTAATGAAAATGAACCCACAACGTACCCAAACTTATGGGATACAATGAAAGCAGTCCTAAGAGGAAAACTCATAGCCCCGAGTGCCTCCAAAAAGAAACTAAAGAGAGCATACACTAGCAGCCTGACACTACACCTAGAAGCTCTAGAACTAAGGGAAGCAAATTCACCCAAGAGGAGTAGACGGCAGGAAATAATCAAAATCAGGACTGAAATCAACCAAGTGGAAACAAAAAGAACCATTCAAAGAATTAACCAAACGATGAGCTGGTTCTTTGAAAAAATCAACAAGATAGATAAATCCTTAGCCAGACTCACTAAAGGGCACAGGGACAGCATCCTAATTAACAAAATCAAAAATGAAAAGGGAGACATACAACAGATCCTCAAGAAATCCAAAATGCCATCAGATCCTTCTACAAAAGGCTATACTCAACAAAAGTAGAAAACCTGGATGAAATGGACAACTTCCTAGACAGATACCAGGTACCAAAGTTAAATCAGGATCAGATTAACGATCTAAACAGTCCCATTTCCCCTAAAAAAAAAAAAAAAAAAAAATAGAAGCAGTCATCAACAGTCTCCCAACCAAAAAAAATCCCAGGACAAGATGGGTTTAGTGCAGAGTTCTATCAGACCTTCGAAGAAGACCTAATTCCAACTCTTCTCAAACTATTCCACAAAATAAAAACAGAAGGTACTCGACCAAATTCTTCTGTGAAGCCACAATCACTCTGATACCTAAAGTATGTAAAGATCCAACAAAGGAAGAGAACTTCAGACCAATTTCCCTTATGAATATCAATGCAAAAATACTCAATAAAATCTTTGCAAACTGAATCCAAGAACACATCAAAAATTCAGGTGATAGCAGATGCTGGCAAGGATGTGGAGAAAGAGGAACACTCCTCCATTGTTGGTGGGATTGCAAGCTTGTACAACCACTCTGGAAATCAGTCTGGCGGTTCCTCAGAAAATTGGACATAGTACTACCAGAGGATCCCGCAATACCTCTCCTGGGTATATATCCAGAAGATGTTCCAACTGGTAAGAAGGACACATGCTCCACTATGTTCATAGCAGCCTTATTTATAATAGCCAGAAGCTGGAAAGAACCCAGATGCTCCTCAACAGAGGAATGGATACAGAAAATGTGGTACATTTACACAATGGAGTACTACTCAGCTTTTAAAAAGAATGAATTTATGAAATTCCTAGGCAAATGGATGGACCTGGAGGGCATCAAACTGAGTGAGGTAACCCAATCACAAAAGAACTCACACAATATGTCCTCACTGATAAGTGGATATTAGCCCAGAAACTTAGAATACCCAAGATATAAAATACAATTTGCTAAACACACGAAACTCAAGAAGAACGAAGACCAAAGTGTGGACACTTTGCCCCTTCTTAGAATTGGGAACAAAACACCCATGGAAGGAGTTATAGAGACAAAGTTTGGAGCTGAGACGAAAGGATGGACCACCTAGAGACTGCCATATCTGGGGATCCATCCCATAATCAGCTTCCAAACGCTGACACCATTGCATACACTAGCAAGATTTTGCTGAAAGGACCCAGATAGAGCTGTCTCTTGTAAGACTATGCTGGGGCCTAGCAAACACAGAAGTGGATGCTCACAGTCAGCTATTGGATGGATCACAGGGCCCCCAATGGAGGAGCTAGAGAAAGTACCCAAGGAGCTGGGGGGAACTACAACCGTATAGGAGGAACAACAATATGAACTAAACAGTATCCCCAGGAGCTCGTGTCTCTAGCTGCATATGAATCAGAAGATGGCCTAGTCAGCCATCACTGGAAAGAGAGGCCCATTGGTCATGCAAACTTTATATGCCTCAGTACGGGGGAATGCCAGGCCAAGAAGTTGGAGTGGGTGGGTGGGGAAGTGGGTGGGGGAGTGTGTGAGGAACTTTTGGGATAGCATTGGAAATGTAAATGAAACAAATACCTAATTTTAAAAAAATGATCATCCATCATGACCAAGTAGGCTTCATCCCAGGGATGCAGGATGGTTTAATATACGGAAATCCATCAACGTAATCCACTATATAAACAAACTCAAAGACAAAAATCACACTATCATCTCGTTAGATGCTGAGAAAGCATTTGACAAAATCCAACACCCATTCATGATAAAGGTTTTGGAAAGATCAGGAATTCAAGGCCCATACCTAAACATGATAAAAGCAATCTACAGCAAACCAGTAGCCAACATCAAAGTAAATGGAGAGAAGCTGGAAGCAATCCCACTAAAATCAGGGACTAGACAAGGCTGCCCACTTTCTTCCTACCTTTTCAACATAGTACTTGAAGTATTAGCCAGAGCAATTCGACAACAAAAGGAGATCAAGGGGATACAAATTGGAAAAGAGGAAGTCAAAATATCACTTTTTGCAGATGATATGATAGTATATATAAGTGACCCTAAAAATTCCACCAGAGAACTCTTAAATCTGATAAACAGCTTTGGTGAAGTAGCTGGATATAAAATTAACTCAAATAAGTCAATGGCCTTTCTCTACACAAAGAATAAACAGGCTGAGAAAGAAATTAGGGAAACAACACCCTTCTCAATAGTCACAAATAATATAAAATACCTTGGTGTGACTCTAGCTAAGGAAGTGAAAGATCTGCATGTTAAGAACTTCAAGTCTCTGAAGAAAGAAATTGAAGATCTCAGAAGATGGAAAGATCTCACATGCTCATGGATTGGCAGGACTAATATAGTCAAAATGGCTATCCTTCCGAAAGCAATCTACAGATTCAATGCAATCCCCATCAAAATTCCAACTCAATTCTTCACTGAGATAGAAAGTGCAATTTGCAAATTCATCTGGAAAAATAAAAAACCTGGATAGCAAAAACTATTCTCAACAATAAAAGAACCTCTGGTGAAATCACCATGCCTGACATTAAGTTGTACTACAGAGCAATTGTGATAAAAACTGAATGGTACTGGTACAGTGACAGACAGGTAGATCAATGGAATAGAATTGAAGACTCAGAAATGAATCCTCACACCTATGGTCACTTGATCTTTGACAAGGGAGCTAAAACCATCCAGTGGAAAAAAGACAGCATTTTCAACAAATGGTGCTGGCACAACTGGCGGTTATCATGTAGAAGAATGTGAATTGATCCATTCTTATCTCCTTGTACAAAGCTCAAGTCTAAGTGGAACAAAGACCTCCACATAAGACCAGAGACACTGAAATTAATAGAGGAGAAAGTGGGGAAAAGCCTCGAAGATATGGGCACAGGGCAAAAATTCCTAAACAGAACCGCAATGGCTTGTGCTGTAAGATCAAGAATTGACAAATGGGACCTCATAAAACTGCAAAGCTTCTGTAAGGCAAAAGACACTGTCAATAAGACAAAAAGGCCACCAACAGATTGGGAAAGGATTTTTACCAATCCTAAATCTGATAGGGGACTAATATTCAATATATACAAAGAACGCAAGAAGCTGGACTCCAGAAATTCAAATAACCCCATTAAAAAATGGGGATCGAAGCTAAACAAAGAATTCTCAACTGAGGAATATAGAATGGCTGAGAAGCACCTAAAAAAATGTTCAACATCCTTAGTCATCAAGGAAATGCAAATCAAAACAACCTTGAGGTTCCACCTCACACCAGTCAGAATGGCTAAGATGAAAAATTCAAGTGACAGCAGATGCTGGCAAGGATGTGGAGAAAGAGGAACACTTTTCCACTCTGGTGGGATTGCAAGGTTGTACAACCACTCTGGAAGTCAGTCTGGTGGTTCCTCAGAAAATTGGACAATGTTCTACTGGAAGATCCAGCAATACCTCTCCTGGGCATATACCCAGAAGAAGTTCCAACTGGTAATAAGAACACATTCTCCACTATGTTCATAACAGCCTTATTTATAATAGCCAGAAGCTGGAAAGAACCCTGATGTCCCTCAACAGAAGAATGGATACAGAAAATGTGGTACATTTATACAATGGAGTACTACTCAGCTATTAATAACAATGGATTTATGAAATTCTTGGACAAATGGATGTATCTGGAGGATATCATCCTTAGTGAGGTAACCCAATCACAAAAGAAGTCATTAGATATGCACTCACTGATAAGGGGATATTAGCCCAGAAATATAGAACACTCAAGATACAATTTGCAAAACACAACAAAATCAAGAAGAGGGAAGACCAATGGATGGATACTTCATTCCTCCTTAGAATAGGACACAAAATACCCATGAAAGGAGTTACAGAGATGAAGTTTGGAGCTAAGACAAAAGGATGGACTATCCACCCGGGCATCCATCCCATAATCAACCACCAAACCCAGACACTATTGCATATGCCAGAAAGATTTTGCTGTAGGGACCCTATTATAGCTGTCTCGTATGAGGCTATACCAGTGCCTGGCAAATACAGAAGTGGATGCTCACAGTCATCTATAAGATGGAACACAGGGCCCCCAATGGAGAAGCTAGAGAAAGCACCTAGAGAAAGGAGCTGAAGGGGTCTGCAACCCTATAGGTGGAACAACAATATGAACTAACCAGTACCCCCAGAGCTCGTGTCTCTAGCTACATATGTAGCAGAAGATGGCCTAGTTGGCCATCAGTAGGAAGAGAGGCCCCTTGGTATCGCAAACTTTATATGCCCCAGTACAGGGGAATGCCAGGGCCCCTCATGCCACTGTTGCTTTAAACCCTAGCCATCAGAGAATGTAAACAAAAGAACCATTTCTAAAGGGTACCACACTGCCGGATTATTTCATATCCATTGCCTCCCAAAAGGAACACAAGGAGGCTACTACAACCCCTCAGCCATTACTCATGTTTTTTTTTTTCTTTATGAAATTCTCTTAAAGAGCAAATATGGAACTTGAGGACCAATTTATTCTCAGCACCAAATAAATATAGCCCACCCAGCAACAGGAGTACAGGAAACGCTAAAATTCCTGTTAAATCTTATTGACTAAAATTAGTGCAATTACTACCAAAAAGGATTTTAGATATTGCAAAGATATTTTTTAAAATGTGTAGGGAGGAGGTTGGGGTTGTTTTTGTTTGTTTGTTTGTTTTTTGTTTTGGGGGGGGGTTGCTTGTTTCCTTTTGTTTCTCTCTCTCTCTCTCTCTCTCTCTCTCTCTCTCTCTCTCTCTCTCTCTCTCTCTCTCTCTCTCCCCTCCCTGTTCTAAACCAGGCTGGCCTCAAACTCACACAGATCAGAAAGCCTAAACCTCCCAAGTGCTGAGATTAAAGGCAAGAATCATCACCATCAGGCCTGGCCTTAGGTTTTTGGAACTGAAGTTTACTCAGTGACAATCACTCCTGGGCTCACATCTCTCCCCAGGCCTCCCATTCACATGGGACACCATTCAGAACCCTGGCCCTGGCTTTGGAGCTGCCCCTGTGGCTCTTTGGCCACCACTCCTCAACTGTCACTCTTCTGCCTCAGCTGTACCATCTTCCTGGCACATCTTCGTGTTCCTGACTCTGTCTCTGTCAGAACTCCCCTTCATGAGAGGGTTCTTACAGGGTTCTACTCACAGGAAAGTGTGTCCCTAGATTCAGTCCCTACAGCCAATAACACTAACTTTTAAAACCTCATTTTACCAGCTGACTGTTATCTTCCCAACCAGAAAATAATGTTTTGAAGGTAGAGACCCTTGCCTACACACACACAGGTGTATCTCCATGTTTTGATGTCTTTGAGAGTCATAGAAAGGTTCTCTGATACCTGTCACAGCTGGCTGTGTTAAGTGCTTTGAAGGAGCAAGATGAAACCACTCAGAAAACACTGTAGCAAAAGGAGGTGGAGGAGTCAGGCCATCAGACACATTAACAGGCATTAGTCAAGCTTGCACTGCCACTTGAGCTAGATGTTAGTACTTGATTAGTTTTGTTTTGTTGTTTTTCAAGACAGTGTTTTTCTCTGTGGCTCTGGCTATCCTGGAACTCACTCTGTAGACCAGACTGGCCATGAACTCAGAGATCGACCTACCTCGGTCTCTTGAGTACTGGGATTAAAGACGTGCACTGTCACTGCCTGGCACCAAGGACTTTTACATTGATGTTTTAAGCGCCATCCTTCGAGTAGCACAGTGTGGCATATTGCCTGTTAGTGGCAGGTCTTCAGGAAGAGAGCACAGCCCCATGTAGCAACCTGAGGACTTCTACTGAGAGACATCCACTCAGGAAGCGACAGTTCCTTCACACCAGAAAGCAATTTCAAGATGAGCCAGGATGAAGCCAAGTTACAACTTGTTAGGAGATTTAAAAAAAAAATATTTATTCATTTTATGTGTATGAGCACACGGTAGCTGCCTTCAAACACACCAGAAGAGGGCATTGGAGCCCATTACAGATGGTTGTGAGCCACCATTGTGGTTGCTGGAAATTGAACTCAGGACCTCTGGAAGAGCAGTCAAAAACCACTGAGCCATCTCTCAAGCCCTATTAGGAGATTTTTAAACACAGATTTATACAGAAGAGTTAATAGACACTAAGGAAAAAAAGATGCAACCTAAAGATGCAACCTGGAGCTACTTATGGGTATGGGTTTCTTAAAGGAGAATCAACCTTGTTGTCTTTACAGTATATATATATATATACTCATATACACATATACACATATATACACACATATACATATGCAGGCATGATTTTTGTGAGTTCTGAAATCACCTTCAAAGGTTGCTAAGGAAATGAATTGAGATCATGGGATGGTTTCTGGGGTACAATCGCGAAGATTATAGCTGATAAAGTAAACTCTAGATGATGGGGATACAGAAAATTAGGGTATTTTCATTATAAACAAATGTTAATAACTTTGTTTGTAAGAGTCCCAAAAGATAGTTAAGAGAAAATTAAGGTCATTCATGGTCATACACCCAGGCCCTAAGCCTGGTTTGTTGCTATTTTAACATTCCTAATTGAAAATAATCTTGTAGTAAGTATAAAGTATCTTAGAATAAAAGCAATGTTCTCTTGGTGTCAAACATTTCATAGTAAATGTCAATTATGTGGAATTCTCTCCCTCTCTTTCTTTCTCTCTTCCTTTATTTATTTTTTATTTTATTTATTTATTTATTTTTGGTATTAGGTCAGACCTGAAAGTCATCCATAGTGCTTTCTGCCACTTTTTATTTAATTAAAATGTAAGAGACTAGGAAGTGTTATCTTGGTACTGGGAAGTACGAACGTGAACTTTAGTGAGCTTCCTGTGTGCTTTGGCATCATGAGATTCTCATATTGAGGCAGGGAAATCTGGGGCCTGGGAAGGGTGTCACCTAGTCTGGACTCTGTAGTTTCACTTGGTTCTCAGCTGATGATCAGCTATTCCAGCACAATCGAGGAAGTATTACAGCATCCCAGCTGGCAGTGTTGCTCGGTATAGAAAGTCACTGGCCTGATCCTGGAACCTGAGTTCAACCCCTAGACCACACATCTAATGGTGGAAAGAGAACAACTCTCTCGGGTTGTGCTCCCCCTACACACACACACACACACACACACACACACACACACACATACACACACACAAACACACACATACACACACACACACACACATACACACACACACACACACACACACACACACACACACACACGAGAGAGAGAGAGAGAGAGAGAGAGAGAGAGAGAGAGAGAGAGAGAGAATGCAATGAGCAATACCTTTTGAGCATCTGACACTCTCTGCCCCATCCCTTTTGGTCTGCTGGATATTTATGAAGCTTAAGTAATCCCTGAGGTCCACATCTTAATGTTGACAGAGCACCTGTTTACCTGGGTCCCTCAATTATGGCACACAGTAAAATTTTCATTGACCTAAGCATAATCTTGTTGATTTTGACATGGTAAATATTGTAATTTAATTTATTCATGTCCAATATTTGAGACCTACTTAAAAAAAAAAACACTCAAACCTTCAGCTCTTATATGAAGTTCAGATTTAACTGGGTAGTTTATATCTATTTTCTGAATCTATCGACCTATCTGCCCTACAAAAAACAAACAAACAAACAAACAAAAAACAAAGAAAAAACACTTCAGAATCCTTACCTGTCCTCATAGAAACTTGTACACAGATCATAACACTGTTTTGCACTGTTTATAATATCCCATAGGTGAAAACAATCCGGAATCTATCATTGGATGAATGGGAAAATATAATATGGTTTATCTGTTGTGATGGTTCATATTATCTACCACTTTCATAGGATCTACAATCACCCAGTAGACAAGCCCCTGGGCACATCTGTGAGGGGTGTGATTAGCTTCCCAACAGGCTGTAGGAATATTTCTTGATGAGATCAAATAGAGTTGAGGTGGCAGAGCCAGTGACAATTAGAATGAGAATATCCCACATATGCTCTGACTTGCTCCAGACACCATGCCTGCTGCTGGCTGACAAGTGCCCCACTGTGACAGATCTTTATTTCTCTGGAAGAGTAAGCCCAAATAAATCCTTCCTTCAGTAAGTTGACTTGGTCACAGTGTTTTATCACAGCAATAGAAAAATAACTACTAAAATAACTACTAAAAGGACACTGAGCATGGGCAGCACCATCCTGTAGGCTGGGTCTCCAGACTGAACAAAAAAAGAAAAAAATGAACTAAGACCAAGCATTTATGTCTCCTGACTGGGGATGCAATGTGTAAGCAGCTGTCTCCTCAAGATTTAGACACCATAACTTTTCTACCATGATGAGCTACACCCTGGAGCATAAGCCAAAATAAACATCCCCTTCCTTTCTCCCTCAAGTCCAAGTATTTTCTATCACAGCAATAGAAAAATTGATATATCCATATATAGTTTATTATTTGACCATAAAAGGAATAAAATTCTGGTATAAGCTACAATGAAGATTAGTTTTGAAAAGAATCATCCTACAAGGAAACAGCTAGTCACACAAGAAAGGAAACATGTCATTATATGACAATGTGCATATGAAGAATCAAAATGTGAAAACTACAGGGACAGAACACAGATTAGTAGTGAGGACTAACAGGAAAGATTTGAAAATAAGATGGGTGACAGCTAAAGAATTTGTGGTTTCTTCTTGAGGTGATAAAATGTTCTAAAACTGACTGTTGCACATGTTTGGTGAATATTTTTTTAAAAAATGAATTGAACACATTAAGTGGTGTGATGGTTTGTAAATGCTTGGCCCAGGAAGTGGAACTATTTGGAAGCATGGCCTTGTTGAAATAAGCATGGCTTTGTTGTATTAGGTGTGTCACTGTGGGCATGGGCTTTAATAGCTGTGTGGAGCCCAATCTCTTCCTGGTGGCCTTCAGATGAAGACATAGAATTCTCAGCTCCTCCTGCACCATGCTTGCCTGGACAGTCATGCTCCCATCTTGATGATAATAGACTGAACCTCTGAACCTGTAATCTAACCCCAATTAAACATTGTCCTTATAAGAGTTGGTCATGGTGTCTGTTCACAGAAATAAAACCCTAAGAGAGAAGTTGGTAGCAGGGACTGGGCTATTTCTGTGATAGGCCTGAACATGCTTTTGTTTGAAAGAATGTAGATTTGGGGACTTTGGATTTGAAAAGCAGTGGAATGCTTTAAGTGGGTCTTAATGGGGCATCCTAGTAGAAATATGGAGGACTTTGTTGCTTAGAGTGATGTGAACTGTACAGACCTGGACAAAGAGGTTTCAGTGGAGAGGAATTTCAATATATGGCATAAAGATTCTTTTTGTGCTGTTTTGGTCCCCAGACTCATTTGTTTGAACAAGCCTATGGAGGCCAGACAATGGAATGTGATGGTTTGTGTAGGCTTGGTCCAGGGAGTGGCACTATTTGGAGATGTGGCTCTGTTAGAAGAAATGTTTCACTATGGGTGTGGGCTTTAAGACCCTCATCCTAGATGCCTTCAGATGAAGATGTAGAGCTTTCAGCTCCTTCTACCCCATGCCTGCTTGGACACTGCCATGCTCCCGCTCTGATGATAATAGACTGAACCTCTGAATCTGTAAGCCAACCCCAATTAAATGTTGTCCTTAGAAGAGTTGCCTTGGTCACATGGTTTTCTGTTCCCAGCAGTAAAACCCTAACTAAGAAAAGTGATTAAGTTAATTATACATTGTGTTGATTTGGGGAAAAGATCTCTCTCACATAGCCTAGCCTAGCCTTGCAGCAAACTTACTGTGTAGTGAGAGATGACCTTGGGATCATCTCCTACTGGGATTATAGGTATACACCCTAAAGCCCCAGTTAGTGTGGAGCTTGGGATCAAGCCTAAGGCTTTGAGCATGCTAGGCAAGCGCTCTACCAACTGAGCTACATCCCCAGCCTAACCAGCTGTCTTTTAAAAAAGCTTTTGTGCCTGGGCATGCTGCCTGCCTCTGAGCAACAGTAAAATATCAAAGATGAAGAATAGTTCATTTTCTGGATTAAGTTTCCACAATGGGCTTCTGTGGTCCATGCTGCCAGAGGCTCTGTTAATGTTCATTGTCTGTGCTGCCTCCAGAAGCCACATAGATATCAGTGATCCATGCTGCCACAGGGAATCAGGTTGATGTTCATGAGCTGAGCTGCTGCTGGCTAGTCTGGGCAAGCAAGCTTCTTTTCCAGTGGTATGGATGACCGTAGAATAGTAACTGAGAATGAGAGAGGTTGAAGGCTTCTATGACAATCTCTCCACCCCCATATTCCACCCCTGCCAAGGAAAGGCAGGCAGGGAGGGAGGGAGGGAGGGAGGGAGGGAGGGAGGGAGGGAGGGAGGGAGGGAGGGAGGGAGGGAACAAACTGTTGAAAAGAGAGTTCTGAAAAACTGTGATAAAGATGCTGAAGCTTTTCATGGTTGAAGGCTCCAGGCAAGGATTGGGGGTAGTGGGTGGGGACTCAGTTTTCTTTAAGAAGCTGGCCACTGAGACTTTGACCATGCTGCAATGAGTATATGGGCAACACAAATTGGACCTGGTAGGTTTTTTGTGGTTGTTGCTTTGGGAGACTTTTGGCTGGATGTGAGGCGGCTAGAGGGTGGAAGGGGGTGTGGCTAGGGGAGTGGAGGTGATGGGGGGAGGGTTAGTGGGACTAAGGGGTGGAAGGGATGGCCCTGGGGTGAATGGGAAGCAAGTGTGATTAGGGTACATTGTACAAAATTCCAAAAAAATTAATAAAAAATATTATATTGGACGGGGTAAGCTTTTGCATGGAGACTTGCCTCTGTGTGCCCTGGGGTTAAACATTTCAGAAAGCAGGAATTCAAACTTCAGTAACAGAGAAAAAAAAAAAAATCAAAAGAATAACTTGACCCTTTGTAGAAGTACTAATTGACAAAAGAAGTTTATAACTTTCTCAGATCGCTAGTTCTGAAAAAGTATATTAATAGATTTTTCTTCATAAGCTTTTAAAATTCTTTTTTCAATCTTTATTATTTTGAACAATCCAAAACAAACTGTGTGTACACACACTTTAAAAACTTATAGCTTTAATTCAAGTAGGTTAATTAGGTAATTTCTAAAACATATGCCAAGGAAAGATCTCTTTTACATTTTTTAAAGGTTGTGACAGTTCCTTATATATTTGTTGTAACATGTGAGGCAGAATCTTCTCCACTTATTTAAGCTCACATAATTGATATCACCATGACAACTTAGCAGGGGAAGAGTAAACTGGTTAAATTCTCCTTCTACTTTATTTATAACATTTAGCTTTTAGTATTTGGCTCCATAGTTCAGATAATAATATAACAGATTTGAAAGGGTTTCTTTCATACACTATGGGTTCTTTAAGTGCAGTAAGCCATATGTCATCCATACGTCATTTTGATATTCAAAAAGCAATAAGTGGGGTTGCACTTGCACTAAACTTGTGTTTGTTTTAGAAATGGGAAATTTTAAACCTTCCTGTTTCCTTTTAAAGTCACACATGAGTGGAATGAACAGAAATCCTTTTTTTTTTTTTTTGTAGGTATCAGTGAGCAAAGTCAAGCAATTTTTATTGTATCTACTGGAACAAGGAAACGCAAATAAAATAACCAATAAAAGAGAAAATCCCTTAGAAAAAAAGAAGCATCAACATAAGTTAAAAATAAAAGGAATTCAAAATAAGAATCTCCTGAAGAGAAATCAAAACTACTGTGAGTAGAATGTTCTCACACTTGACACTGAAGTAACTGACTAACCACAAATGATGTTTTAGGGCTGCTTCTGAGAAAGCACAGGGTATGGCTATAAATATTTATACACACAACAGTGCCATGTTCTGTCAGCTCCTACTCTGGGGCTTTAACTAAAAATTCAGGATAATGATAACAGGTAATTACATTTCATGGGAGAAAAATCTCTAAAATTATACAGGTCCTTATCAGTTACACTGCTAACGGAAACCCTCTTATGCCAAAGAAAATCAAAATGAATATAACGCCTGTTTTGTTCTGTGCTGGTAACGTAAGTCTTCCTTAATAAAATCACACATGCTTTGTAGTTGACTTCTTAACATAAAAGAAGATTCTAGAAGAATATGATCTCTGTAGAGTTTGTGTGTAGAGTTTAAGTGGTGTTAAAATTTTTAAATTTTAAAAATTTTTATCATTTAAAAATTTTTATCCTTTGGCAATGTCATGTGTTTTGTGTGTGTGTGTGTGTGTGTGTGTAAAGGATTTTGATTTGATTATATTTACCCTACAGTGTCCTCTATTATCCCTCTCCTACTCCCTCTGGAACCACTATCTTCCCAACATGCTCCCACTCCAACTTTCATATAACCTCAAGCATAAAGTTTAAAAATTATTTTCAACATTTTATTTAAGCCCAATGCACAGTTCTGTATAATATATATATATATATATATGTATATATATATATATATATACACATATATTTCTATTCTGTAAACATGCTATTTAAATAGATACTTGGCAGCCAATATAGAGGAGGAAGTTATAAGAATATCAGTTTTCAGTGATACTATAAAAATGTGTACAAGTCTACACTTATTTAAAATATGTCATACACATTGTAATATTTATCTGTCAGTTTTTAATGGAGAAATATGGTCTGCCTTTTACTTACCCTGTATTGGCCCTCCTAATATACACCATCTCCATCCCACTACACATGAGCTCTCCCAACAGGGGCTTTCTTATGAAATAGGAAACCAAGACACTTAAGCAACTGTGTTAGTTAAAGCTCTCTACAGGAACAGAACCAATAGGGTGACTACAGATTGAAAGCATATTTATTCAATTAACTTACACCACTGGTCTGAGTATGGAACAGTGGCTTTTTTTTTTTTTTTTTTTTTTTTTTTTTTTTTACCCTGGAGAGGCTGGGAATGTGGGGATACTCAGTCCATGATCCTGGATGCCTCAGCAGTCTCCGTGGCCTGGGGGATTTCTAGAGAACCTTTGGGCTTCAGCCTAATTGGAACATAATACTGGATAGTTTTATGTCAACTTAACAGGAGCTAAAGTTATCTGACAGAAGGGAAACTCAAGAAAATGCGTCCATAAGATCAGGCTATAGGCAAGCCTGGAGGGCCGCATATTAATCAGTGATTGATACCAACCAATTAGAGGTGTGTTATTCCTGGGCTGCTGGTCCTGGGTTCTATAAGAAAACAAGCTGAGCAAGCCATATGTAGCAAGGCAGTAAGCAGCACTCCTGTGTGGCCTTCAGGGCCTCAGGTTCCTGCCCTGACTTCCTTTAATAATGAATTGCAATGTGGAAGCACCTTTCTGGCTCTCAGAGTGCTTAGCTAGAGAATTGAATGTTTGAGGTGAGCCTGGGTTATGAAGTCAGGCATTCCCTGAAAAAAAAAATTTTTTTTGTTCGCATGCTTCTCTGATGATTCTGAGGAGACACAGAACTATATGATAAACGTTGTACAATTTGCTAAGCACCAAAATATACTTGAAAGTTTTAAAGGAGAACAAATAATGAAAAATACTTTTATTCTCCCAGCATCAGCCACTGTGTATGCAGTAAACGTAAAGGTTCATGTTTTGAGTAGTCAGACTTGACTTCAAAGATGCGTATCATTGTCCTCCAGACCACCAGCATGTACACATACATTCATTCCTGGTGCCTACTCAAACCACTGGTGCCAAGTGCACATAAGAGACCTCATTTTATTATTATTTTTATTTTTTACTATTTTTATTGCATATTTTCTTTATTTACATTTCAAATGTTTTCCCCTTTCCAGGACTCCCCTTCAGAGCCCCCCTACCCTATACCCCCTTCCCCCTGCCTCTTTGAGGATGCTCCCCCACCCATCCACCCACTCCTGTTTGCCTTCTCTGGCATTCCTCTACACTGGGGCATCGAACACCCTCAGGCCCAAGGGCCACCCCTCCCACTGATGTCCAACAAGGCCATCCTCTGCCACATATGCAGCCAGAGCCATGGGTCCCTCCATGTGTACTCTTTGGTTGGTGGTCCAGTCCCCGGGAGCTCCGGGAGGGGGAACCTCATTTTTATAAGCTGTACTATCCCTTCTTAAGCTTTACAGAAATGAGGAATGTATCCTTCTGCTAGAAGAAGATACAGAAAATCAGCCACTGCTAATAATAGCAATAGGCAGAAACCGAGAGCAGTGGATTCCAGAGGGAGCTATCCACTTAGAGGCTAGAAAGTTTCTTATTGACTGGGCTTCTTCTGAAAGTCCTACTTTAAAAAAGCCATTTAAATTCCCCAAATCTGAATGTCAACAGTATTTTGCCCCATATTTACCCACAAAAGTCTGGTTTGCTGCTCAGCTGAGAGAATGTTCCAGATGGAACCTGCAAACAGCACTTTTCAATAGAGTCAGTTGAGAGAGGTTGAAAACAGGGGCCTTTTCTAAGGGTTTAAACACAGGGTACAGTGTAAACATAAATCTCTGACAGACTAGTAACAGGAATAACATCACCACATCTCAAGGTTCCCAGGGACCTCAGGACAGTCATGACTCCTGGAATTGAGGAAGCAAGCAAGAGGTGCATCAAGAAGGTTCTATGACAGAACTGTGACCCTAGATCAAGAGACAAAGCCAAGCTATAGAGACACAGGAGTAAATACCCTTATGTCATTATCTGCCTACTGTTCATATTCCTTATGGTCATCTTTTGACCTAACCTAAATAGAAACTGTAGAAAGAAGTTCATGAGAATCAGGGGGCATGCAGAATGCTGGCTTTTCAGGCAAGCAAATTGCACATGAACTAGAAGGATGAAGGTTTCCATTGGCACATGATATACTAAAAGTGAAATGACAGAGGTCATCTAGTCTCACGTCTTTGGTTGGTATTCCGAGAAGACGACATGAACACCTAAGTATCTAAGATAAGCCATTGGGTCATACAAGGTCTTTGTTACTCTTTTATACACTCCTTTCTTATAAAGTTCTTACCTTACAAGGAACCCACAATAATCTTAATCTTTTGACATCTCCTGTTGGTCAGTGTAAATTTATGGTGGGTGGAGTTGGATTTAATAACTACGATATCCCAAATCCTGCAGAACACACTCTTGCTATTGCTGACACCAGATCGCACTGATAAAGCATAACATATTCATAGTAAATTAGATGTTCTTCTCACTTAAGAGTACTAGGCCAAGCCAGCCGTGTGGTCCAAGTGGCCCACACTTGTCATCTAAGACCTCAGATGGCTTGAGGCAGTAAGACCAGGAGTTAAGGTCAATCTGGGCTACATATAGAAATGTTGTCTCAAGAGAAGAAGAGAAAAAAGGAAAGTTGGGGTGGGGAAGAGGCTGGGGGAGAAAGGATGAAAGGCAAAAGGGAAAGGAAAGACTAATCTGTGTGTCAGAAAGGACTAAGCAACACAGTCAAGCATCAACCAGGAAAAATACCAGTAGGAAATACAGACATGCATCAAAAGATTTATTGTAAAGAGTTCTTTCACATGACTATGGGGGCTAGCTGGGTAAGCCCTTAATCTATAGAGGAGACAGTCATGAAAAGCAAACTGGAACCTGTAGACATAAATTAAAGGCATTGTCTAGCAGGCATGTTTAACCTTCTGATGTAATATGACAGTCATCTACAAATATGTTGGGTTGCATTCAGAGCTACCCTGGGACACTTAAAGCCCTCAAAACTCAGGTCTGGCATGCTTGTCCCAGTCCAATGGCTGTGTTAGTTAGTTAGTTAGTTAGTTAGTTAGTTAGTTAGTTAGTTAGGAATTGGTGTCTTGATGCTTTTCTTTCCTTTTAAAATATTTTTAAATATTTTTTTAAATTAAGTGTTTATGTATGTGTCTGAGTACAGGTACCCACAGATGTCAGAAACATTGAATTCCCTGGAGCTGGAGTTATAGGTGGTTATGACCTACCTAGTAGGTCCTGGAAACTAAACTGGCGTACAGTTAAAGAGTGGTCTACACTCTAAACCATTGAACCATATCTCCAGCCCGTTTCTGGTTTTCATTAAGAAAGCCTTGGTCTCACACTTAAGGTACCAAAATGTATTAAATCAGACCAACCCAGATGATCCTTTTGATACTGGTTTTAGACACATCTACAAAATGTCTTCACAGTAACAACTAGGATAGTGTTTGAAGAGCTGGGGACTGTAGTCAAGGCAAGATGACACACTAGTTGGCCATCAAGGCTCTATTCTCTACTCCTCACATCTTCAAAGTTTGTTTGCTTCCATTGCTGGAGATCAATCACAGAACATTTGAAGCAGTACTCTACCATCAAGCTATAGCTCTAGCCTCCACACAATTGTTGATTTTACATTTAAGAGTTGTGTCAGTGAGATGGTTTTAAGGGCACTGGAAACCTGAGTTGAATCCTGGAACCCATGCGATGAAAGATGAAAATAGACTTCTAAGAAGTCCATATATGGATCAGATGATGGATCTCCATATATGCACTTTAGTATGTAAAAGCACTAGGGGCACATTCACTAAAGAATTAAATGCAAAAAAAAAAAGTAAGATTTATACCTATTAAATTTTACCATAAAGGGCAGTGTGGCTCAGTAGGAGAGAAGGTTCTTACTACTCAAGGCTTTGGATTCAATCCCCTAACCCCACAAAACAAAGAAAAAAGCAAACAATTAACTGTGGCCATTTTGAACTGTTAGTTCAAACTCTTTACTATACAAACTAATTCATTGTCTTATATTCTTTTGCCCAGTCTCTCGTTGCAGAAGTTGGTGGGACGGGGCCAAATTTAGAACCAAAACCTCACAGAAGTCCACTATAAATCTCCAGAATAGTATTTACCAGATCAGCCAGACAGAAGTCTAAATGTGATGAAGTTGCAAAGATTTTATTTGCTGAAATATGTGAACCACATGCATGTCTTTGTGAAGCTGTTTTAATAAGCATTTATGGATAGAAAGTAGGCAAACATCTGCTTCTAATCCCCCTCCCACCCCACAAAATTTATTTCTTTATTCCCTTTAAAATCCAATATCAGCTCTTCCAGTACCCCCTCATGCAAGTTTTTCCCCTTCCCTTTCTTTCTTTCATACGTAGTTAACCTTCCTTTATTTTAGCTTTTGTTTGTTTTTATCTTATGTATATAACTGTTTTGCCTCTGTGTGTGACTGTATGTGTATGCTTGGTGTCTGTAGATGTCAGAAGAGGGTGTCAGGTCCTTTAGAACAGGAATATAAGATGATTGTGAGCCACTATGTAGGTGCTGGGAATTGAACCTGGGTCTTCTGGGTGCTTTGCAAGAACAAGTGCTCTTAACTACTGGATCATCTTTCCAGACTTTAGCTAGCTTTCTTATATAGCTGAGGACCACCTGTCCAGAGAGTGGTACCACCCAAAGTGGTCTGGATCCTCCTCCATCTATCAAGGAAATCAAGATAATTCTGAGTCCCTGGGTGTGGTGATGCATGCCTTTAATTCTAGCACTCAGAAGGCAAAGGCAGGCAAATTTCTGGGAGTTTGAGGCCAGCCTGATCTGCATAGTAAACTTAAGGAGAGCCAGAACTATACATAGACTCTTTCTTTCTCTCTCTCTTTCTCTCTCTCTCTCTCTCTCTCTCTCTCTCTCTCTCTCTCCTCTCTCCTCTCTCCTCTCTCCTCTCTCCTCTCTCTCCTCTCCTCTCTCTCTCTTTCTCCCTCCCCCTCCTCTTTCCCTCTCCTCCCCTTCCTTCCACCTCTCCCTCTCTCCCTGTCCCCCCTCTCTATTGTCTTCTCAGTTGACAATAGTCTCTGTCACATTGACAGTTAAAGCTAATTAGAACAAAATATTGGGAATGGGCTTCACAAACTAGAATGAGGAGTAGGTGTCCCAGGAATGTAAATCCAGTTCTGAGGGATCTGTGACACCCATTCTGACCTCCATGAGCGGCAGGCACACACATGGTGCACAGACACACATATAGGCAAAACACTCATACACAAAGTCTAAAATAAAATTTGAAAGTTAAAAAAAGAGAGAATTAAGTGTACCAGAAGTCTACTTAAGATGGCAATGACTATGGAGCATGTAGTAACTAAACTAAATGAATTTTATATTTCAACATGTGTCAGAGACATAGTGTGTAGGGAGGTTTTTGACATTTGTAACTTCCTTTCCTTAATTTCATTAATATATGTCTTAGATGATGACTTGAGTGTCAACCCCCTTGCCCAAAGCACCTTCAGTTGGAGAGAAGGTCTTTGAAGAGATGATTCAGATGAGTCATCTATGAAAGTTCCCAATTCAGTATGCCTGGCATTCTAATGAGAAGAAGAGACACCAGGGTGCACAGGTACAGACAGAGAAGAGACATGTCGGAGTGTGGGGCTTTCAGTGCTGCAGGAACTTCTAGGGCAGAGTCTTCTATCAGAGCCTAGAGTGTTCTGTCCTTTATTTATTATCAGTTAAAACTATAGTGCAAGCTGCATATGCCTTAAGGCATTCCTGTCTGCCACTTTAATCTTTTAAACCTATGTTCGTTAACCTTGAGCTAAGCACATCTCCAAATATGTCTATTTTCTTTCTCTCTTTCTTTCTTTCTTTCTTTCTTTCTTTCTTTCTTTCTTTCTTTCTTTCTTTCTTTCTTTCTTTCTTTCTTTTTTCTCTTGAGACAGGGTTTCTCTGTGTAACCCTGGTTGTCCTGGAACTCACTCTGTAGACCAGGCTGGCCTTGAACTCAGAAACCCACCTGCCTCTGACTCCCAAGTGCAGGGATTAAAGGTGTGTGCCACCACTGCCCTGTCCCCCTTCACTTTCTTAAGGGATGTTCTTCTCTGTGTGTCAACACCTCTACAGTCAATGCAGAACTCAGTGGGAGCACACCCTCTCCCACTGAGGTCAGACAAGGCTGTCCTTTAGGGGTATGTGATACAAGCAGGCAGGCAGGCAGGCAATAGGCTCAGGAGCAGCCCCTGCTGTTGGTTGGGGGCCTACATGAAGAGCAAGCTGCTCATCTGTTACATATTAGTGTGGGGCAATGGGCTACGTGCAGACAGCCTGGTTTCCAGGCGAGGCTACATCTTGAACCCTGGGACCCCATAGTGATAATTTACTTACATGGGATGGAAGGAGTTCTCTCATGTCTCCTGGGACCCTGGCACCTGTCAGAGTTCCCGTCCCCACCACCCCCACAGGAGAGGCGTGGCTATCAGCCACTTAGGAACAGCACCAAGCCCTCTCACATGCAAATAAGGTTTCCCCCCCCCAAACTCTCAGCCCAAGCCAAAGAGAGGGGCTTGCTGTCAAACTCTAAATCACTGCCAGAACCATCTATAGGAGAGTCATGCAGGGAATTAAAGAAATGTTATTCCTTTGTCTGACCCTTTTATTCCAAGCTGTAATACTTGGGAAGAGATCTCTCCTGAAAAGCTGCTCCGGAGTTCCACTGCACCCTTCACTGGATTGTTGGCTTTTCGCCAGCCAACCCAGGTTCGGAATCACCAAGCGAACCAAGGCTTGGCAGAGGCCTGCCTGCACTCACTTCCCTGGCTAGGGCCTTCCCACCCAGCCTGGATAGGGGTCTCCGTGGAAAACTTCTGGTACCTAGGCCCACATCTGAGCAGGGGGCCTAGGTCAAGCCTATGCTCACTCTTTGGTTAGTGATTCGGTCTCTGGGAGCTCCGAAGGGTCCAGGTTAGTTGACTCTGTCGGTCTTCCTGTGGCGTTCTTGTCCTCTCTGAGTCCCTCACTCTTTCTCCCAACTCTTCCATAAGGCTCCTCGAGCTCCTCGAGTGGTTTGTGCTTTTAATTTTTGAGATTTATAATATCAATCCTCTCATCTCTTTTCTTCTTTCTCCAGACCTTCTCTTTCAAATTCATGGCCTCTTTTTAAAAATTCAAGTGGCGAGTGTTGTTGTTGTTGATGGTGGTGGTGTGTGGTGTGTGGTGTGTGGTGTGTGGTGTGTGGTGCGTGGTGTGTGGTATAAACACAACCTGCTCAGTCTATGTAACTTGTATACATTTTCAGGGCTGATCAGTTGGTATTAAATAAGCAATTGGTGGGTTGTTCCCTGGGGAAGACTCTCTCTCCTGCTCTCTTCATAGCTTTGTTGCCTGCAGTTCTCTGTGTAGGGTTTTCTCCCCTTTTCTTACTAGCATGTCTAGTACTGTTGTTATTGTCTGGCTGATGTTTAGACAGTCATGCTGATGAAACTCTGTTGGGTTGGTTTGTTAGGGTCTCAGGTCCCAGGCTAGCCTAGAACTCGCTATGCAGCAGGATGAGAGAATAATCTTGACCTTTCCGTCCTCCTGCCTTCACCTCCTGAGTAGTATTACAGATGTATGATGCCACGCCCACCTCCTGAGCCCTCCCTGCTTGTGAGAAGGTAAGAAGAGTTACATAGAAAAGTACGGGGCATAGTGTCCACACTTTTGGTCTTCGTTCTTCTTGAGTTTCATGCGTTTAGCAAATTGTATCTTATATCTTGGGTATCCTAAGTTTCTGGGCTAATATCCACTTATCAGTGAGTATATATTGTGTGAGTTCCTTTGTGATTGGGTTGCCTCACTCAGGATGATGCCCTCCAGGTCCATCCATTTGCCTAGGAATTTCATAAATTCATTCTTTTTAATAGCTGAGTAGTACTCCATTTTGTAAATGTACCACATTTTCTGTATCCATTCCTCTGTTGAGGGGCATCTGGGTTCTTTGCCCCTTCTTAGAATTGGGAACAAAACACCTATGGAAGGAGTTACAGAGACAAAGTTTGGAGCTGTGATGAAAGGATGGACCATCTAGAGACTGCCATATCTGGGGATCCATCCCATAATCAGCTTCCAAATGCTGACACCATTGCATACACTAGCAAGACTTTGCTGAAAGGACCCAGATAGAGCTGTCTCTTGTGAGACTATGCCGGGGCCTAGCAAACACAGAAGTGGATGCTCACAATCAGCTATTGGGTGGATCACAGGGCCCCTAATGGAGGAGCTAGAGAAAGTACCCAGGGAGCTAAAGGGATCTGCAACCCTATAGGTGGAACAACATTATGAACTAACCAGTACCCCGGAGCTCTTGACTCTAGCTGCATATGTAGCAGAAGATGGCCTAGTCGGCCATCACTGGAAAGAGAGGCCCATTGGATTTGCAAACTTTATATGCCCCAGTACAGGGGAATGCCTGGCCCAACAGGAGTGGGGGAGGGAGGGTATGGGGGACTTTTGGGATAGCATTGGAAATGTAAATGAGGAAAATAACTAATAAAAATATATATATTAAAAAAAAGAAAAAGAAAAAAGAAAAGTATGGGGCAATGTTAGGAGCCAGGAAGGTAATGGTTGTACTAAATCAAACGAACCCCAAAACAGGGAGATCCCAAGTCATGTTTTTAAATCATCCATGTCTCAAATGACCAAAGAAGCGATTTTAATCCCTGGAATACATCAGCCTCTCTTTCTGTTCTGTGAAATCTTAAGTCTGCAATCTCAGACTCATTTCATAAAGGAAATTTCATAACTCAAGAAGAGGTTACATTTTGCTGTGACTCAATGGGTGTGAGGTGATTCCAAGAGACAAAGAGGGTCACTGGAGACAGCGAGGCTAAGGTGACTTCAAGGAGTCATAGACAGATATATATCATGCCTTTTCACTCAGAAAAAAAGCCAGTGCATAGAATACCCAGACACACACCACCACACACAGGCAGGCACTGATACACACATAGAGACAGGCACACTGGCCTCTTGGAGAGATAGGCCTACAGACACACATAGGCGGGCTTATGAAGGCAGAGGATCTCTGGAATATATATATCACACTAATGTGAAATTCTGCCAGCAGTAGTTACATAACAGATTATATCACTGTTAAGTTTTGGATTCTGCAGATAACCATAGCAGCACCAGGTCACCTACAAACACATAAACTGACCCTTATGACTTTGTGTTCCCCATAACTGTATATAACAATAAAAACACTACTCAGGCATCGGGAGTTAAAAAAAAAAAAAAAGAAAGAAAAAGAAAGAAAGCTGTTGAGGTAACATCTTCTCTAATAAGAAAATTTGAACTTCACAAGCTTTAGAAATGAAGTAATAACATGGGGTTAGACATGATTACTGGTTCACTGTAAACCTTGATGAATTCTGATTTATTCGGTCTATACCCTAACATTTCTGTGCATGAAATGTCATCTTGGCAATGAGCTATAGGTATTCTGAATAAGTGCATTTTCCCAGGCTTCAGAGTACACCCAAAAAGAAAAACAAGACTTAGCCTAACTCATCTCAAAATGCTTCTATTCTAGAAATGGAAATGATCAGCATCCAGCTGAAGTCTCTAGAACATGCATATGGGTTTCCACACTTTGAAAGCAGCAATGACTCATTCTCAATCTTGCCAATTCTTTAACCCAGAGCTTCTCAAATATAACGAAGAGTAGTTGTATCCCCATTACTTAAAAGCAAGATGTGTTCCTGGCACTGTGTCTGCCAAATACTCCGAATGAATAAATACTTGATGAATTAAATTGTATCAACTTGTCTCTGTGCAGAGTTAGTACATGGTCTCAGAACTGAGTTCAAACTCAGAATTTTCTTTGAAGTATGCTGCATTATAGGTGACACGCAAAAGTAATAAAGCCTTGGGCTTCTAGAGCACACTGGAGTGATGTTGAGTGATGTTGAACACAATGCTCTCATAGCCGTGACTTGTCTGAAAATGGCGCATTTTCCCCCAGAGCACCTTACCACGGTGACTTCAACAGCTAATTCTTTCTTCTGAGATAAAATTAAATCTAAAAAAGTAATTATCTTTATTAAGTTGTTAGCTGGGTAAATCAATAGCCAGTCTGAGTGCTGGAGGGGTGGAGCCTGGATCTGCAGGCCCTTGTGTTCCTTCCTGACTCCCACGGGATTAAGCGGCATTCATTTTAGTTATCTTTCTCAGGAGAGTATTTTCACAACTTATATAAATCTAGTTCAGGCGTTCCTTTTTCTTGTTTCTGCAATCTAAAATTTTGCATTCTGTTTTATTGACTTTTTGATATTTGCAACAGACACTGACAAGTGCCAGGCAAACACCCCTTCAATGAAGGACATATCCCTAATTCCAGAGAGCCTTTAGTTTCCAGTTCTAAATGAGACAGTGTTCCCAGACAGACAGCTGCATATAGATGGCTGCCCCCTGGGAGTCACTGCCAACTGCCATCAGACTAGGACCAGGTCAGGTTACTTGATCATCTTGCTTTACTTGGGACAGTCCTGAGGTGACAGTTGCTCCAAGGTTGCCCTGTTGGGTACCCAAAAAGTATTTTATCAAATCTGCCTCAGGGTCTTCCTCTGCTCAATCCATCTTGTTCCAGATGAAGGCCCAGAGACACTTCACAGTGAGTAGAGAGGCTGAGAGTGAAGAGTGAATGTCTCTCTCAGATCACTCACTAGAAAGACCTCTTTTCCCTCTTGATCTCAAAGCATCAGCCTCAGAAACCATGTCTCAAGTCAAAGCGGTGTCGCCTAGAGGTCACTCAGCTGGTCTTTTCCAGAAAGGGATAAACCAATCTTATGTCTTTGTGAGGAAGGGTGAGAAGGAAACACCCAACTTAAGGGAGCTTGGTCTCAGGGTGCTCAGATCGCCTCCTCCAGATGATTAATTCCAAGCTTCCACACTGGGGACCGGAGAGAAAAAGACACTTCTTAAATATAACTCTCCACATCTGCTTCTTCCATTACTCAACAGATAATAAGTTACTCCTTATTATCTCTCCTACTGTTTGCCGAAAGACTTTTCCAGGTCTACACGGTTACACATAAAGGAGTTTATTCCATTCTTGCAACGTGGTGGCTAATTCAGTCTTGCAACTCCTCTTGTTGTGGATGCCTAAACATGTGGCTCACAAAGTTTCACAACTTGTGTCTTTTAAAGGAACAGTGGCTACACTAGCTCCTAGTGTAGCCTAGAATTGACTAGCAGCTGAGTGACCTTGGTCAGGTTACCTGACTCACCTGTGTCCACCTCACCTCAGCACTAACAGAGAATGATAACAGTTCTTCTTACAGAAAAAAAATAGTAAATATAAGCACTGGGAACTGTCTAGAACTAACTGCTTTGTAAGTATTAACACCTGCTACTATATATTGGCTTCATTCTTATTTATTTTATAAAATATATTTCTTTTAGCTAGATTAAGAGTTTTAGATAGTAAATTATATCTCAAGCCAGAGTCCTTATTTCATTTATGCTTGAAGAGAGTTAGTATTTTATTCCCATGGTTAACACTGTCTACCGACTGCCCTGGTACCCATAGGGGTCATAGGGTTTGATGACAATGACTAGTAGACAATCAAGTATATTTTTGCAGTAGTATTGTTCTTACTTAAGTGTGTCTGAGTTAATCCTATCTGCTAAACCCTGTGCTGAGTCATTCTTTCTTGGATGCAATGTTATTTTTAGTAACAGATCATTATTCTCCGTCCTTTGACAATATTCTGTCTTCTTGGCATACATAAGGGTGAGTGTAAAGAGTTCTCCTGATGTGTATCCTGAAAAGTCAGAGGCTGAAGTTGATCTCTGTTGAATGCAACTGCAGTTAGTGGGAAGGACACGGCAGTCAGTGTGAGTCAGCTTTGCTGCTGTAGGAAAGAATCTTCTCCATCACTTTGTGACTACACCTGACTCGTGGTCAGACTCAAAGACTCCTGGCTTGCCCATCAGTTCTTTGATTCTCAATGATCCTTTTCATAATTCATGATGTAAACATAACTTGAGATGTGAAATAAGTTTTTGCCTTCTTTATGTTTTCTAGGTAACTTAAAAGGTATTTATTTATAATCTGAAGGTTGAGATTTTAGAGACTGAGGTTAAACATAAAAAAGGGAGAATAGAGCAAAAGGCAAAGGAAAGAGCAGGGCAAAGTGTTCAGGGAGAAGATGGAGCATTGGTGTGAGACATAGGATGGAGGCAGTACAGGTCAAGAGTCCATACAGGCATCTCAAGAGAGATAGGTACAACTAAGTGTCTTTACAAAGGATGTATTTACATGTATGTGACTCTTGAACATACTTATTTAGGAAAGTTAGCAATTGAAGGTTCAGCAGTATGAGCCAAAGATGACCAGTGCTTTCATCATCCACAGAAAGGTGACCTAGATCCAGGACCTACCACATACAGGGAGGCTTCCCAACTGCTTACTTATAATCTCAAAAGGCAAGCCTTGTAGAAGTGTGCGACTGGGCCATCCAACTGTCTAACAAAGTCAGAGCACTAGGCTGCAGACCTAGAGAGACAGAGGAAAAACCACAGTCCCTCCACCTCTGGCAGGCAGCCTGTCCTCTGATCTGGGTGTGTCCATTCCTAAAGGGAAGGCGAGCTTCTCAGTTCCCTAGTGCTGTCATAACAAAATGCCATGGGGGAGTGACTTAAACAACAGAAGTAACGTTTCCTTGTAGCTCCGTGGACCCAAAGTCTAAAACCAAGGTGCTGGCAGGTTTGGTGTCATTTGAAGGCTCTGTACCTGGCTTATAGTAGGTCATTTTCTGACTAGTTATTTGCAAGCTAACACGATGGGCAAGCATTTTCACAAATACAGAGCCAAAATAAGTATAACTAAGACATGAAAAAAATGGAGCTTGATTCCTACAGCAGGCTAGGAAGTAATAGGCAATATTTCTAAAGCAGAAAAAGGAAAGAAAAAAAATACAGAATTCGTATTACAGAGACTGTGTATATTCTTTGAGGGGTAGGTCCATTCCTTAACGTGCTCAGTTTAAAGACTCAATTTAAGAAAGAAAGATAATAGACATAATTGGAGATGTGCTTAGCTCAAGGTTAACGAACATAGGTTTAAAAGATTAAAGTGGCAGACAGGAATGCCTTAAGGCATATGCAGCTTGCACTATAGTTTTAACTGATAATAAATAAAGGACAGAACGCTCTAGGCTCTGATAGAAGATTCTGCCCTAGAAGTTCCTGCAGCACTGAAAGCCCCACACTCCGACATGTCTCTTCTCTGTCTGTACCTGTGCACCCTGGTGTCTCTTCTTGTCAGAACACCAGGCATACTGAATTGGGAACTTTCATAGATGACTCATCTGAATCATCTCTTCAAAGACCTTCTCTCCAACTGAAGGTGCTTTGGGCAAGGGGTTGACACTCAAGTCATCATCTAAGACATATATTAATGAAATTAAGGAAAGGAAGTTACAAATGTCAAAAACCTCCCTACACACTATGTCTCTGACACATGTTGAAATATAAAATTCATTTAGTTTAGTTACTACATGCTCCATAGTCATTGCCATCTTAAGTAGACTTCTGGTACACTTAATTCTCTCTTTTTTTAGCTTTCAAATTTTATTTTAGACTTTGTGTATGAGTGTTTTGCCTATATGTGTGTCTGTGCACCATGTGTGTGCCTGCCGCTCATGGAGGTCAGAATGGGTGTCACAGATCCCTCAGAACTAGATTTACAGTCCTGGGACACCTACTCCTCATTCTAGTTTGTGAAGCCCATTCCCAATATTTTGTTCTAATTAGCTTTAACTGTCAATGTGACAGAGACTAGTGTCAACTGAGAAGACAATAGAGAGGGGAGAGGGAGAGAGGGAGAGAGGGAGGGGGAAGGGGAGAGGGAGAGGGAAAGGGGAAAGGAGAGAGAAAGAGAGAGGGAGAGAGGAGAGAAGAGAGAGGGAGAGAGAGAGAGAGAAAGGGGAAGAGAGAGAGAGAGAAAGAGTCTATATATAGTTCTGGCTCTCCTGAAGTTTACTATGTAGATCAGGCTCGCCTCAAACTCCCAGAAATTTGCCTGCCTTTACCTTCTGAGTGCTAGAATTAAAGGCATGCATCACCACACCCAGGGACTCAGAATTATCTTGATTTCCTTGATAGATGGAGGAGGATCCAGACCACTTTGGGTGGTACCACTCTCTGGACAGGTGGTCCTCAGCTATATAAGAAAGCTAGCTAAAGTCTGGAAAGATGATCCAGTAGTTAAGAGCACTTGTTCTTGCAAAGCACCCAGAAGACCCAGGTTCAATTCCCAGCACCTGCATAGTGGCTCACAATCATCTTATATTCCTGTTCTAAAGGACCTGACACCCTCTTCTGACTTCTACAGACACCAAGCATACACATACAGTCACACACAGAGGCAAAACAGTTATATACATAAGATAAAAACACATAAAACCTAAAACAAAGCAAGGCTAACTACGTATGACTCTGGGAATGACCCAGCAACAGCAGTCTGCCATGGTTTCGGCTTCAAGTCCCTAATCTGACTTTCCTCAGTCATAGACTCTAACCTGTAAGCTGAAATAAATCTTTTCCTCATATAAGTTGTCAGAGTATTTTTATCACAGTAGCAAAATGAAAGTATAAAATGCCTTTCATAAGTAAGGCTGCTTTGTAAGCAGAGTAGAACAGGTACCTACAGGTTGGCCATTGAGAAAATGCCCTTTGAGTCTTTTGCTGCTGGTACAGAGTGGGAAAGTATTAAACGACTAAGAGATCCAACAGAGCCCTTTATCCAGTGTTTCTAGGTGCTCATCACTGTCAGAGGAAGAGTTAAATACAAGAATGAAATACAAAGTAAGGAATTGGGGGTCATGGGGAGACGGGGTCATTGGTTACAGAATAAGAGAATGAAAGATCCTGGCAGAATGTAAAAGGACACAAAAGCCCTGAAATTGGCAAGGTAGACGTCAGTGTTAACAGAACTAGCTTCACTGATTTAGAAAAATAGAGGTGCACAATGCTCTGGCCACTCCTTGAACCTGTGTGTCTGCCAATGTTCTGACCAGGTGTGTGCCCATTGCTGCACCTTCATTAGACTCTTTCCTTGTACCCCTCCCATACCCATTTCTTGAGAATAGACATTGTTTAGATCTGGAAATCCCCTAATCTCCCTCTTCTCCTTTCCCCCCTGAGGGCCTATAAAAACTGGGAACTCTTTCCCCTCGAGGGTGACTCCTCTACCCCTGCATGGGATATGAGTCGTCCCCAGAGCTCTGGCTTTCCCTGAATAAAGCCTCATGTGGTTTGCAACAAGCTCGGTCTGTCGTGAGTTCTTGGGTGTCCGCTATTGTCCTGAGGCCTGAGCGAGGGGCTCCTCTCGGAGTCTTTCAAGAGCATCAGCAGCAGTGGGGTATAGGCCAGAGACAGTGCTCCATACTACAGCTGCCTAGAGTACCCTGAGCTCTTTGCAGAGCCCTCCTCTCCAGTAAGGCTGGGATTCTTGACTTCAAAACAAAGAAGAACTTCCTTCGGCATGAATAGGTATGATGCAGAGTTAGAGTTTAATGCAAGATATTTCATTGTAGGTTTAAGCCAGGGAGAGAGAGGCTCTGGTAAGGGAGATGATACACTTACTGTGTGAGTGTGAGCTTCTCAAGAGGGAGTCACACTGGGTGTCTTTACATTAGCCACCAGAGGTGGCTTCTAAAGTTACATCTCTGGTCTTTTGGTTTTTCTTTCTTTTTTTTTTTTTTTTTTTTTTTTTTTTTTGGTTTTTGTTTGTTTTTTTTGTTTGTTTGTTTGTTGTTGTTTTTTTTTTTTTTGAACTCACTCTGTAGACCAGGCCGGCCTTGAACTCAGAAATCCGCCTGCCTCTGCCTCCCGAGTGCTGGGATTACAATCAAAGAGCTGTTAAAGAACCTTTTTCTTTTCAACCACTGAGTTCATAGTTTGGTTCCAAGAGGTGCACTGGATGGAATTATAACTGATAAATTAAAACTCAAGCTCACCCATATCATATAGGAAGATAGAATGTTTTCACTGTAAACAAAAATTAATAGTTTTGTTTGTTTCCCAGAAAATGTCTCAGAAATGAACAAGACAGGCCATATTTGAAGGTCATATGTGTTCAGACATTAGGAACATTTCATTGCTATTTCAACATTGTTATTTGAAATATTTATATATAAAAGGCATTTTGTCTCTATGTAAGACATAGCAAATGTTAATTGTGCTTTAAATCTTTGATGATGATGATGTTGTTGTTGTTGTTGTTCTCTATAGCCCTGGCTGTCCTGGAACTCACTCTGTAGTCCAGGCTGGCCTGAATCAGAGAGCCACCTGCCTCTGCCTCCCAAGTCCTTGGATTTAAGGTGTGTGCCACCATACCCAACTACTCTAATTCTTGATTCTCAGCTACTGAAAACTTCAACCAGACTCCAGAATAAGGGCCTCTCTTCAAACCTTTCCATATCCCCTTATGTTCCACTGTCTTTCTGTTCTAGCTCAAAAACATATCCTCAAGAGAAGCTATGGGTTTCTCTAGAGTCACACCACCTGTGATTTTAGGTAGCTAGTCCTTATGGACAAGCTTCGATAGTGAAGAGAATTACTGAGGAATTAAAAGGTGTATGTGTATTTGGGGGAGACAAGAAGTTCCAGGACTGGGTGGTGGCTCTCCAAGAATAAGGTTCACACACTCCCTTTGCCATCCTCCTGTGAGATTTTTTTTTTTTTTTTTTTTGGTCATTACGTCAGATGCACGATGGGAACAATTCTGAAAGGTTGATGATATGGACAGATATGTCAGTATTTCATAATAACAAAGCAGAAGACTGAGCAGTTGTCTTGGGGCACCATGTTGGTCTCAGTGCTCTGTCCCCACCCTGTCGTCTTTTCCACGTCTGTCTAGCCTATCTCACATCAAATTCAGAATGCCTCCTGACATCATTTCTTTACTGTGCATTCCTCAAATTTGGAAACCTTCAAATCATAAGAACAAAATTAAAGCATCAACAAGATAACTTTATCTGAAAATTGGATCCTACTATAGTAACAAAAATATGTAGTTCAATATGTTTGGGAAGGCAAAAAAAAAAAAAAACTAATAAAAGCAATAGCCGTGGGGAGGAATATAGCCAATCTTCCAGAATGTGTGCTTATGCTTTGAAAGCATGCTAATGTCAACAATTACTATTCCACACATATTAGTCAGTTTCTACCTAATTACTTTTTTCCTTTTAATCATGAGTATAGATAAGATATAACTCAAAGCAGAAATTAGATGCTAAAATGCCTGGTGTTTCTGAATTGATTGAATAACTTGAAGCATTCAAAATAATGTTAAATTTACTTTTTGGTTATTTTTTTCCTATTTTTTTAAATAGACAACTCTTGTTATCTTGTCTAGGAGAAGAAAAAGAGCCACTTAAAGTTCATTGTGATTTATTAATGAGGCTTCAAATCCCAAATGTCTTTCCTTTGAAAAGGCTTCAGGCTCTATTTTCCTAATCAGGTTCCACTGTGTGGTGTAATAGACTTGGAGGCAGAGGGGGAAAGATCTCACACAGAGCAGAGAAAGAAAGACAGACAGACAGACAGACAGAAGAGAGAGAGAAGAGAATTGAAGAGTGGAGAATTAGGAGTCTCACTAATTAGTTTTCCTTATCCAAAAACTAAGTGATAGTGATTATTAAAAAAAAATTTAGTGTTACATGAATGTTAGGAAAATATTCCTTTCTTTTTCTTGAGGCTCATAAAATTGATGCCAAGACACTGCCCCCCTAAACTGGGCAAGTTATTATTGATAGTTCATATATCTCCTCAGCATCTCAGCATCAGAAGGTTTTAAGGAGTGGCAGAAACCTTCAACAGAGAAAACTTTTCAAGAAGATTGCCTTTTCAGCTCCTACACCTATCCTGGTCATCCTGGGGATGGTCATCCTGTTGCCCGTGTCCTTGTAGAACCTCAGGGCTCTAAGTACATGGACCAGGTGACACTGATAAGGGAGGCATTGGTGGCCAGGGCCAAGAACACAGTGCCTAAGATCCTACCTCTGTCTAGGGTATACCAGGAGCCCCCTCACCTTCTGCTTACAGCAACCCAGATCATTTTCTTAGACTGGGACCTCTTCTCCTTCGATTGCGAGCATCTCTTTCCTGTATCTTCCAGGCCCCTGAGCCAGGAACAGTACCAAATACTCTACTTGAAATGCAAATACTTAAATAAGTAATAAATAAGTAGCAAAATTCAAAACAAAATGCTAGCACAGTGTCACCACAATGTTTCCTAAAATTTAAAAATAGAAATAATATTGGTTTTTTTTTCTTTTTGTCCCCATATAGTCAAAAACCCAGCCAAGAAAAGTATCACAGATGAAGGAGATGAGTTATTTAAAATGGGCAACAAGATTCTCCAGGAGTCTAAAAGCCAAAAACAAAAAACAGAGTAAGTATCTAGTGCCTTTAGCCAAGTTAATTTCCAAGTGAAAAGAAGACAATCTGGAAATCTAATTTATTTTTAAAACTTTATTGAAATAGTATAGATGCTGATCTTGTTCATCAACTTGTGCTTTTAAAAGGGTTTCATGATTATTTAAAGATTCTTAGAATTATCACCCTTAACAAGCAAAAGGATTGTATATGAGACTGGAGTCCCTTTCCATGAAGCAAAATTCAGACGAGTCACTGATAGGGCCATTCAGCATAATATGTTTTAAAACTCTCATTTATGATAAATTTCAAAAGAAATAAAATGATTGCTGTTTTAGCATGCTTTCTCCTTGGGTATTTGCATAAAGTTCAAGGCACTTTACTATATATGATGCTGTTTTGTTCAAAGATGAGTCTTTAGAGGTGAGTGGCACTTCATTTTTACAGATAAAGCACTGGGAGGGAGACTAAGGAGACAGCAGTCCCTAGAATGCCTGCCACTTAAACACAAGAACCTGAGTTTGAATCCTGAGCACCTGTGTAAAAGCCAGGCATGCTGTCACCTGTCACCCTAGCACTGGAGTGGGGGAGGGGGGGAGGGGGGACAAGCAGATCCTCAAGGTTCTTGGCTACCTGTCTGGCTAAGTGGTTCTAAAAGCCCAGCAAGAGACCTTGCATCAAAAGAGTATTGTGGAGGGTAAGCAAAAGAAGATATCCAATGTCAACATCTGGTCTCAACATACACATACGTTTATGTACAATACTAGAGAGGGAGAGGGAGGGGGCTTTTTCCCATTAGTTATTGACTTATTCACTTTATATTCTGATCATAGCCCCTTTCTCTTCCCAATCCCCCTTCACACGGCCCCTCCCCCAATTACTCCTCCCCTTCTCCTCTGAGAAGTTGGAGGTACCAACCCACCCTAGAACCTAAAGTCACGGAGGCACATACTTTCCCACTAAGGCAGGACTAGGCTCCCTAGTTAGGGGAACAGAGTCCACAGGTACTCAGGGTAAGCCCCTACTCCAGTTGTTGGGTGACCAGCGTGCCATGTAAACATCCAGTCAGACCAGCACCATTTGTTGAAGATGCTTTCTTTTTCCTTTGTGCGGTTTCGGCTTCTTTGTCAAAACTCAGGTGTCCGTAGGTGAACATACACAATTAAAAAAAAAATTTTTTTTTTTTTGAAAAAAAGAACAAACAAACACGGAGCATAGAGAATCAAACATTTTTAGATGTGGTGGCCATGGTCATACCTAGGAGGCCAGTAAGCAGTAGCCACATGATCTCAGTCTACATACATCCTTTACACTCTTCTACCTTGTCTAAAGGAAGTCATGAGTTTGTTCTATCCCAGTAGTGAGACACAACTCAGCATCATCATTAAGGCTCAACTAAGACCTTGAGATCACATCATCCCTAAGCACTTACCAGCTGTTTTGTCCTAGACAACTTCCTGTATTGCTTTGCGTCCTAGACTGAACATCATCTCCCAGCCTCGGGCCTTACACAGAGTGACTAGGAGATAAATGTTTATTATTTCTTCCCCCAGGTTTAACGGGTGAAAGGCAGCTATAGCGACAAAGCAAACAAGGATGCTTGAAAGGACAAAGTGCCCTGTCTTTTTGCATTATGCAATCCCATTGTTTAGGAAATAGAGTCAGGAGGATGGTGGTTTTGAGACTGCACAGTGCGTCTCTGTCTCAAAATGAGGCGAGTTGATGTAGCTCAATGGTAAAGCACTTGCTTAGCACAGACAAAAACCTGAGATGGGTTTAATTCTGAGCACCATAATTAACTGATGAACATGGACTAGGCATGGTCATGTGGGGACACATCCTGGAACTATGGCCGCCGGTCCTAGACAAACAATAGGATCCACAGAATCCATTCTTCTTTTAAAATCCCAAAGCTCTGAGTAGAGTGCAACAATGTAGCGAAGACAGAGTTTGAAGACAGAGTTCATCACGGTCTGGTCTGAAACTCTTCAACTCTCCTCCATCAAGCATCTGTTTATTGTCCTACAAAAAGCACATGTACTTTGCACATGTATGTCACTAGTCATTGTACACAATGAGATTTGTGACAAATTCTTTCTCCAAATTACAGGCTAGTGAATGGAGATTTAGAAAGACTCTAATTCTTCCCGTTGTACAAGAAGGAAAGAGGGAGCTGGTCTCCCTAAGGGAAGTTGAATTAGCAGCTCACTAAAAGGTGGAAGGAAAAATACCCCTGCAATACTTAGGCCTCATGTTAATTGCCCTGAAGGGTGCTAATAATGAGGAAAATGTAAAGTCAGACTCCAAAGCTTCATCTAAAGAGTTAATTCCTCTCACTAAAGAGTCCACTATGTAAATGAGTAAAAAATCAGGGAATTTCCAGTGTAGCCCCGCTAAGAGAGAGAACAGTTGCAGCTAGGGGAGCAAACTGTAGAGTCCGAAGGGGTCCTGGTGTGAAAAGAAGCCACTAGGTATTCCTGTCAAGCCGCAGAATACTCTAGATTTGGTCTGATAGGTGAAAAACATTCTTAGAAAGTCCCAAGTAACTATTCACTTCACATTGAGAAGGGATCTTTCTCTTGGGTACAAACAATAGGGAAAAAAACAGTCCTGAGAGCAAATCTTCCATCAGTGCTGGAGCCTTTATGCCAGGCTATTCCTTTGCCCAGGCTATTCCTTTGCCCAGGCTATTCCTTTGCCCAGGCTATTCTGGCCCACTCCCTGCCTCAAGAGTAAAAAAAGAGCAGCTTGTTTGCACAGCAGCAGAGATGCATCTATGGGTTGAGTGCCTGACCCTTCTGGGCAATGGAAAACAGAAAACCAGATTTGGATTTGCTCAAAGCAAGACATCCCAAGAATTTATAGGAATGCTAAGCAAAAACTCTTGTATTGTTAAGATAGCGTATTCTGTCTGTCTTTACATTTAGCACACCTGTCTATTCATATCTAAGATACAGGAAGGTGGAGAGAAAAGGTGGTGTACAGTGACAGGGAGTCCTTTCATTTCTCCAGCCCACCTCCTTGTTTTCTCACATCCCAGGATAAGAATGGCATAGTTTGAAACAGCACTGAGCCTTTTGGTTTGTCCATAGCTACATTCCGAACCCATTCTTTCATTCATTTATATTCTTATGTATAAATGGAAAAACATTATTCCCATTAAAAATATAAATAATATTTTGGCTAGAGAGAGGTCTCAGAAGTTAAAAACAATTTTGGCTTTTCCAGAGGACTCAGGTTTGATTCCCAGTACTCCCAAGGTGGCTCACAACCATCTGTAACTCCAGTTCTAGGGGATATGATGCTCTCCTCTGGATTCTACATGTACCACGCATGTTATACACAGACAAACCATCCATACACATAAAGTGATAAAAAAAATTCAAACATATGATGATCTACAAATAGACATCAGAGGGACAGGCTTACCTGTGTGGAGAAACTGTGGTGATGTCTAAGCTTGGTCCTTCACTAAGAGCTACTCCCTGACAGAAAGGAAGGCTGAAGCTAAGCTGCTGTCCACAGCAAGTTTCCAGTGAGCCGTGGAGAAGCATTGGACCTCCTTCCCCAGCCTCTGCCTCAGTAACCAGTGTCAGAGCCTTTACAGACGGTGCCAGCTGCTCAGCTTTTCTTGTCTGTCTGTCCATGTGAGTCAGTTTCTTCTCCTTTTTGTTTTTTCCTCTTAGGTATTGCAGTCCAGCTCTTAATCTTTCCTAGCCAGGAGCAACTTCGCTGATCTGGGATTCAGCTTCTAGTATCTCTCTTATGACATTGGAATTTCCTAATAAGAAATCTATAAGGCCAACTCTGCTCATGGAATTACGGATATCCTCAACACTTGTTCATACTTGCTGCTGCCTCTTGGCACTAGGCTGAACCTAGCAAGAAATGCCCTGCTAGTTTCCTTTCCCTGGTCTCCGCTGGTACCCTTCTCATTCCAGTAGACTATGGGGTTTCATAGCAGCAGGTGAGGTGACAGAAGGTCTCAAGGGGACCTACACTTCAGTGGCAGCTTCTCCTCCTGGTGTCTATCCTTTGTCCCAGACATTTGTCTCTACGGACTCTTACTTTTCTCATCCGTGTGACGAAGCATAATTTAAGGAAGGGATTATTTGGGGCATAGTTCCAGGGCACAGGGCCACACTGACGCAGAAGTCACACTGCAGGACTGTGAGGCACCTGGTCACAGAGCAGGAAGCAGAGAGAGCGGAATGCAAATGATCAGTTAGTTTGCATTCAGCTTTATTCAGCACAGGAGCCCCGCCCACATGATGGCTCCACCCACACGAGTCTTCACTCCCCAGTTAAATCTTTCCATAAGCAACCTTAAAGACACATTCAGAAGCATTTTGACTGCATCAATCTGGCAAGACTATCACATGTCCACCCCTTGTCAATTTGACGTCCAAAAGCACAGCTTTTCAAGCATAGCATTCCACCCTTACTTCCTAAAGTCTCATGCTCATCTCATAATGAAAATTTCATTTAGTTCATTGTTACGATTCTCTGAGGCCATTAACTGCTCAAAAAGACCAAACTCCAGTCTCTTCTGAAACTCAACAAAAACTTTTACCAAAAGCCACTGTAAAACACAAACACCAAGCTGCATGTTCATAATATACAGTAGCATGGTATAAATACTTCATTCCATGAGAGAGAAATGGAAACATGTCATGAAAACCTCAGATCAAAGCAAGGCTGAAATCCAACAGAGCAAACAACACATCCTGCATACAGCATTCTGTGCAGCATTCGGGGCTTGTGGTTGAGAGATGTGAGCTCAAAGGGACTGGGCAGTCCCACTTTCCAGCTTTGCCACCTGCAGCAGAGAGACTCTCTCAAGTTGGCTGTACTTCATGCCAACTTTCCCCAGTGGACATTCCACATTCACAGCATCTCCTATATCCTGGGGTCTTCAGGGCAGCATAGGCTTTATCAGCGCAGCTTCATTCACTGATCTCTTAGCTTCCTTATAAGGAATCTGACCCTGCAATACACTGCCTAACCTCAAACCCCAGCCTTAGAATAGTCTCCACAATTCCTTCCCTCTTTATCTTTTATGCTTGCAAAACCAGTATTACACGAGCAACACTACCAAGTTCTGCAGCTGGTTTGAGATATGTGCTGGTCCTCTTGGAACACGGAGTGGTTTCTGGGTGCTGCCCCCAGGGAAACACTTCCATAGGTAGTCATTTTCTATCAAGGAATCCCTTTAGTGACATTCAAGTGCTCTCATTTATTAATCACAAATTTTTATTATGTTTTTTATTTGTGTATATAAGTCACAAGTGTAGAGGTCATTTCTCTCTTTCCACAGTGTGGGTCTTGTGGATTGAACTCTGCTCATTAAGTTTAACAGTACACACTTACCTGTTGATCTAGCCTAGGCTCTCTCTACCCATGTGAATTTATACTTCCTTAAGTTAGACTCTTTATTGCCCTCAGAAACCTATTTTATTATCCCAGTAAAGAGTGTGAGGTTTCTTCTTATTGATTAATTTGTTTGTTAAATTTATTTGCATTTCAAATGTTATCCCCTTACCAGGTTCCGCTCCCCCCCCCCTTTCTGGAAACCCCCTATCCCATCTCCCCACCCCCTGCTTCTATGAGGGTGTTCTTCCACCCACACACCCACTCCCACCTCCCTGCCCTCTATTCCCCTACACTGGGGCATCTATCCAGGCTTCATAGGACCAAGGACCTCTCCTCCCATTGATACCTGATAAGGCCGTCCTCTGCTACATATGCAGCTGAAGCCATGTGTACTCTGGTTGGTGGTTTAGTCCCTGGGAGCTCTGGGGTGTCTGGTTGGTTGGTATTGTTGTTCTTCCTATGGGGTTGCAAACCCCTTCAGCTCCTTCAGTTCTTTCTCTAACTCCTTCATTGGGGAGCCCACACTCAGTGCAATGGTTGCCTGCAAACATCTGGCTCTGTATTTGTAAGGCTCTGGCAAGGGCCTCTCAGGAGACAACTATATCAGGCTTCTTTCAGCAAACATTTCTTAGCATCCACAATAATGTCAGAGTTTGGTGACTGTTTATGGGATGAATCCCCAGATGAGGCAGTCTCTGGATGGTCTTTCCTTCAGTCTCTGCTCTGCTTTTTGTCTCCATATTTGCTCCCATGAGTATGTTGTTCCCCCTTCTAAGAAGGACTGAAGCACTTTGGTCTTCCTTCTTCTTGAGTTTCATGTGGTCTGTGAATTGTATCTTGGGTATTCAGAGCTTTTGGGCTAATATCCACTTATCAGTGAGTGAATACCATGTGTATTCTTTTGAGATTGGGTTACCTCACTCAGGATGATATTTTCCAGGTCCATCCATTTGCCCAAGAATTTAATGAATTCATTGTTTTTAATAGCTGAGTAGTACTCCATTGTGTAAATGTACCACATTTTCTGTATCACTCCTCTGTTGAAGGACATCTGGGTTCTTTCCAGCTTCTGGCTATTATAAATAAGGCTGCTATGAACATAGTGGAGCATGTGTCCTTGTTATATGTTGGAGAATATTTTGGGTATATGCCCAGGAGAGGTATAGCTGGGTCCTCCAGTAGTTCTATGTCCAATTTTCTGAGGAACCGCCAGACTGATTTCCAGAGTGGTTGTACAAGCTTGCAATCCCACCAACAATGGAGGAGTGTTCTTTTTTCTCCACATCCTAGCCAGCATCTGCTGTCACCTGAATTTTTGATCTTAGCCATTCTGACTGGTGTGAGGTGGAATCTCAGGGTCATTTTGATTTGCATTTCCCTGATAATTAAGGATTTCTTTAGGAGCTTCTCAACCTTTCCAGTTTTCTCAGTTGAGAATTCTCTGTTTAGCTCTGTTCCCCATTTTTATAATAAGGTTTTGTCCAACCCTTTCTTGCTCAGATCTCTTGTGTTCCCAATCCTTTCCTCACCAAGCTTCTTGCCTTTCTTGTTTTTCTGCTTTCTCTCTCACTGTTCATTGAAGTAAGTACACTGAGAAGTAGCCGTACCATAGCCCAAATGCTATCCTGACATAAGATTTTATCAAACAAACAAACTAGTTTATCATTATTTTTAATTTAGTGTCATCCAAGTACAGAATATGACAAAGATGAAGCCAAAATATAACATAATTGCTCTCTAATGTATAACCGAATGCACTCTGCATCCTGGGCTTCCACATCCCCCCCCCCCCCAGGATGGCTCACTAAGCTCTGCTTTTAGGGTTTCTCTAGCACAAGTTTCTAAACTCTTCGACATTCCTCCCACAAACCAATTCTAAAAGACCGTAAGCGACATAGTCAGGTTTACTATGTCAACAGCCTCACAGATCAATACACGTTTTCTGTATCAGCTACTTTATTTGTTTCTGTGGCAAAATATTTGACAAAGCAACTTAAAGAAGGCTTTTCTGTTGTGTCACCGCTTGAGGTCCCATGATGGCAGGGAAGTCAGACAGCAGGCCATGAGACAACTAGCCACACTGTGTTCATAGTCAGGAGGCAAAGAGATGGATGGCCATTGATGTTCAGCTTGCTCTTTTCCTTTTTGTCAGTCCAGAACCCTAGCCTGTGGGATGGTACCACCCACAGTCAGGAACAGGATGGGGCTTCACCCTTTAGTTAAACCTGTCTGAACACTCTATCAACAGAAACACCCAGAGATATGTTTCCATGGTGATACTAAATCTAGCAAGTTGAAAATCAAGATTAAGTCATCATATTGACCTTGAAGAGTTCTCTCTGTTTTGTTTTTTTTTTTTTATTTCCAGAATCTTAGCTTCATTTCACTATGATTGATTGAATTCTTGACATTCTGGCTTCCAGTTTGTTCCAGTAGAACTCAAATGCCTAACTGGATGTCTTTCTGCCTGGGGCTCTTTTCCCTTAACCTATTCTACTCAAGTCTGCCAACTGGAAATGTCTCTTAGCATCAGATAGACTGTGCATAAGATTAAGTCTAGTTACAGAGACAAAGTTTGGAGCTGAGACAAAAGGATGGACCATCTAGAGACTGCCATATCCAGGGATCCATCCCATAATTAGCCTCCAAATGATGACACCATTACATACACTAGCAAGCGTTTGTTGCAAGGACCATGATATAGCTGTCTCTTGTGAGACTAGGCCGGGGCCTAGCAAACACAGAAGTGGATGCTCACAGTCAACTATTGGATGGATCACAGGGCCCCCAATGGAGGCGCTAGAGAAAGTATCCAAGGAGCTAAAGAGATCTGCAACCCTGTATGTGCAACAATATGAACTAACCAGTACCCCGGAGCTCTTGACTCTAGCTGCATAAGTACCAAAAGATGGCCTAGTCGGCCATCATTGGAAAGAGATGCCCATTGGACAGGCAAACTTTATATGCCCCAGTATAGGGGAACGCCAGGGCCAAAAACTGGGAATGGGTGGGTAGGGGAGTGGGGGGGGGGGTGGGGGGGACTTTTGGGATAGCATTGGAAATGTAATTGAGGAAAATACGTAATAAAAAAAAAGATTAAGTCTCTTAGTTGTATTAAATTGGAACCAAAGAGTTCTCTCTCCTCTCCTCTCTCTCTCTCTCTCTCTCTCTCTCTCTGTGTGTGTGTGTGTGTGTCTGTGTGTGTGTGTGTGTGTGTCTGTGTGTGTGTCTGTGTGTGTGTGTGTGTGTGTGTGTGTGTGTGTGTGTGTGTGTTCCTATATTTGAGCCAAGATTATAAATTATGGTTAATGCTTTTTTGTCTTACCACTACCAAAAAAATGTTATAAAAGTAAGAACAAATTTCTGACATGTGTTTGAGCCTTGTTAGTCTTTCTTTCACTACTGGTAATACAGATCATGTGACTTCTAACTTAATCCTATAATGTCTATGTTTTTTTTGTTTTTTTGTTTGTTTGAGACAGGGTTTCTTTGTACAGCCCTGGCTGTCCTGGAACTCACTTTGTAGGCTAGGCTGGCCTTGAACTCAGAAATTTGCCTGCCTCTGCCTCCCAAGTGCTGGGATTAAAGGCGTGCACTACCACCGCCTGGCATGCCTATGTTTTAGCCACTAAAATTTTACACCACTTACCACTTAATTTATGCTCTAAAGTTTTGATCAACGTGATCATCCTATCAGCAATAGCTAAATGAGGCACTACACCAAGCATGCCATAAGGATCATCTCACTGTGGCCTTATCAAGTAGGTGCTACAACCATCCTAGTGTTGTGGCCAAAGAAGGGACAGAGAAGTTAGCTTGAAGTTTTCCAACTAGTAGTGGAGCAGGACTTGAATCCAGGCACTTAGTCTAAAGCCCCACCCATTAAAAGTTTGTTATATAGGTTTCCTAGATGTGACATTTCAGTTTACAGTAATTCTCGTATCTTTTGGAATTTATTTTATAAAACAAATCATTATTAATAATGGTAGAGATCACTATAGGATATCTTTAATTTCTCACTTGAGTTGGTATATAGTCTAGACACATAGTATATATTTCATAAATATCTCCTTTTTAGTGACTTCATAATTTGTCAGACATATTTGAAATTTAAATCTTCAACTGACATAGAGGTGAAAACATTATTGGTCTAGAGATGTAATGGATCCACCAAATCTGCATCATTACTAATAATGACAACTACAGTTATTCTGCTAGAAAAGTAAGGAGCAGAAATTTTCATTTTTGCTAATCAACTTCCTTACTTTATATTCTCAAAACAGAGCCTACACACTCTTCACCAGAGCAGCCAACATGGGAAATTTGAAAGCTATGGAAAAAATGGCTGATGCTTGGCTATTTGGAAGTTTCGGCATGCAAAACATAACAGCAGCTATTCAGTTATATGAGTCCTTGGCTAAAGAAGGATCATACAAAGCCCAAAATGTGAGTTTTGGGAGACAATGGAATTTTTTTCAATAGCTACACCACAGTTAACATAGACAAATGTATGAAAGGGGAAAAGAAATAATATGTTCTCCCTACTGCATGGACCCAGACCTATGGCCACACAGAACACAATGAAATGGTGTCCTTTGGGAGTAAAGCAGAAGGTAAGGATAAATTGTTCTAGTTCATAGAAGCAATGCTGTTCTCTAATCTATCTTCCAATCTATCCATGTGCATATTTTGACATAAGACCTCTGAACCCAGATATTGTTAAACTACATATAGAGTATGTTCGTCTTTACAAAGAACTATGGAACAAAATCTATTCTTAAAGTAATGTTTGCCCGACTTTCAATTTCAAATCGTTTATAAGCTAAGTGAATTTCTTTTTCTATTTTAATAGATGTGTTTTACTTTGTGTGAAGAATAAAATAATCATCTCATAGAAAATCAAAAAGCTGGGGCTGAGGATGTAACTCAGTTGGGAGTGTGCTTTCCTGGCATGAATGAAGCCTGGCGTGTGAGCTCCAGCATCTCCTATAACAGGGCTCGGTGGTCCATGCTGTAATTGCAGCACTCAGGAGGCAGAGGCAGGAGAATCAGAGTTTAAGGTCATTCTTTGGCTACCTAGCAAGAGAGAGGTTGAAAGTGGGAAGGGAATAAAAGGCAAAGGCCTTCAGAAGCCAGGCCCCTGGCTCAGATATTGTAAGGGCCACCATGGGTTTTTCATTTGGCTTCTTGCTCGGCGAAGCTCTCTTTTTAGACCATCCAGATTACCATGCAACCACACCCATCATTTTGTTTCAGCTACTTAATACAGAACTAGGGTGTGCTTTTATGTTACTATAGTGTTTTATTAAGAGGCTGTATCTGTCTTACAGACAAAATTCATGGCCATTAACAAAAATAAAAATATAAGAATTCAGAACATATGAAGACAAAAGTAAAGTTACCTAAAAGGTGAACACCTAGAGATCATTTTTGTCATCAGCCAGTATAATTCAGAAACTAGGCAGAGTCAGATTAAGTTTGAATACACTATTATGCTTGCCTAGTGGATAAGCTACTTATAAAGCCCTTTCCCTTCTTCTGCATGAGAATCTGACCTTTGGTTCACACTCTAATTCTGTTTCCCAGGTAACCTGATAAGAATAAAAATTTAACTATGTCTCTACCTAGCATGACTTATGATGGAAATGGCCTCTGACTGGCAAACTTTTGGAGAGAGAGAGAAACTATAATGAACTATTGAACCTGACGGCGGTAGATCTTTTGATGGGAAAGCCATGTCTGTACTTATAGAGTCATTATTGTGAGGAACAAAACATTTACACCAAGGTGGTTTTTGCGCCCTTCCCATGGAGGTCACATCTTGCATCTGAGTCCCCTGCTGAGGTATCTTGGGATGACAGCTCCTACAAGACTGTATACACTGCTGATGAAGGCTTGATGCTTACCCACTGGGCCACTGTGGTTCCCTTGCCCCCTGCTTTCCAATATGACTGGTGGCAAATGAGGTTCATGGCGGTCCCGTGGATCTGTATGCTTAGCTGAGCCAGAAGAAGTTGCACCAAATACCCAAGATGAATATGGCAATGTCTCTAAATTGTACCTATAAAGTTAAGATAATTATAAAATGTTGAATCCTATGTGTTGCCCAATAGTCTCAGACATTTAGCAAATTGTCTGTGACAAAAAAAAATGCAAAGTTGAATGAATTATTAGTTAATTGGTCATGGATGGCTTAATTGAGTTATTGTAGGGTATTTCCTTATACTCTTGGAACCTCATGCTCATTCATTATAAAAAGGAGAGAAGTTGATAGATAAGGGGGTGATAGTGACTTCAAGAAGACAGAGTTTCAGTGAAGCAGAAGGAAGCTCTAAAAAGTATTGTCCCTACAATTATACTTCTAGAACTGTTACAGCTACATAAGGTATTTTTAAATAAATAAGACCACATACAGCCAGGTGTTGTGGAGCATGCCTTTAATCCCAGCACTCGGGAGGCAGAGGCAAGTGGATTTCTGAGTTCGAGGCCAACCCTGGTCTACACAGAGTGAGTTCCAGGACAGCCAGGGCTATACAGAGAAACCCTGTCTCGAACCCCCCCCCCCCAATAAAAGACCACATAGGTTTGCTGCTCCCTAGCAGTAGTTTGTTCACTTAATACCATGGGTGTTCTTCTATGTCCATACATGGAGATCAGCACCATCATTTTATAGATGATCATAATTTATGTTAGAGGATTTTGTTTTTAACACCTCAGAATTTTTCTTGTAATTATACATACATACATACACACACACACACACACACACACACACACACACACACACATATATATATATATGTATGTATGTATGTATACACACACACACACACCCAATGGACAGATCTGTGAATGATAACAAAATACAAGATTTGTTGAATCTGCAGAGTTTGATATAAAATATAAAAAATATAAAGCTCTGGATGTCCCCAGCATTTATACCACCTTTCTTTTCTTACTTTCATAATTTCTTTTCTTACTGTCAATGCATGTATAAGTTTCAACTAGACTACCCTCTGATTGAACTGCTTGCCATTGTCTTTAAAGATAATCAGAAGACAATTTTCTAAGGCAAGCCTAGTAGCCGAAGAGACAGCTCTAAGCTGTAACCACTGGCAGTAAACTGCCGTGATCCTCCTTTTATAGAGAAGAGGGCAGTGACAGGCAACTCTAGGAAATGCAGTCACAGACTGCACGGTGCCACAGTGAGGTAGCAAAGCAGGGAGTTCCCAGACCACGTCGATCATATGTTGCTCTGAGTTCTGCACCCTAATCACTTTTCCATCTTGTGCTCACTTTTGATATTCCCAAAGAAGTTATGACTCCAAACTTCAGTTTTCCTAAACCTGAGAAGGAGGCTGTTAAATAATGAGCAAGCCTCACAAAACCGCTGGAAGAAGTAAGCGAACAGTACCTGCAAGGCTCCTTAGCAAAGGTTGAAGAACACTGAAGCAAACGGACCTGTTCACTTCAAGAGCTCTGTCTTTAGGGTCAGCCAGCCCTCGTTTTATACATTTTTTACATTTCCTCATATGTAAAAATGGGGTTATCTGCCCAGTATGTGTGTGTCTGGTCTCTCAAGACCAGAAGAGAGAATGTGTGTGAACAAACTTAACCTAAAAGAAGTTAACACTGATCTGATATGCAAGTTTCAGTCATACTGTTAAAATACGGCAAGTTATAATAAATAAAGTCCTCTAGTGAAGCCCTCTTCTACCTACTGTGACATCCTGGACTCCTTTTGTCTTTATTCTAACTCCTTTCGGCCTGGGGGACATCTTGTGCACATGGAGGAGCCGGAATTCTCCAGGACTGGGTCTGGATTTGATACTGAACTTGGACTATCAACCCTGTCCCTGTAGGTGTGGCCCTTCCTTCCCTAGGAGTTGCCTTCCTGCTGTTTTTTGTTGTTGCTGCTGCTGTTTGGTTTGGTTTGGTTTGGTTTGGTTTGGTTTGGTTTGGTTTGGTTTGGTTTGGTTTGGTTTACTAAGAACATGAAGTTGAAGAGACTTTGTGCCACAAACAACGAGGAGTTTGGTGGCTAGCTGATGTCAGGGACCAGATAACACTTTCATAGTGGTGTTCGGGTGCATCTTTGCTAGCGTGCTGTTTGAGCTAGCCTGATCTAGGAACACTGTCTGTACTGTTGGAAGTGTTTCTGAAAGCTAGGAGGACAATGTCACACAGAAATGCACCTAAAGAACTGGAAAATGTGACCAAATAATAACATTATTATATACGATATTATATATATTATGTCTGTGTGTGTTTATGGTGTTTGTGTGTGTGTATACATAATATGTAAAGTGTGTGTGTGTGTGTGTGTGTGTGTGTGTGTGTGTGTGTGTGTGTGCATGGATACTTATGATGTCTCAGGGAAAGAGAAAACAATCAGAAATTCTGAAAAACAAAGTGGAAATGTCAGAGATCTCAAAAAGATCCACATTTTTAAAAATCCAAATAAACTAAAGCAAATCCTTCAAAGGGCAGCAACAGTAATTAAGTATAAAGACAGCCCACTGCAATACTCCACAACAACTCAGTACCTTCCAGATGATAAGAACTCTATAGAGTGGTCTCCATGAAAATGGCTCAAACAAAAAGTCAGTCTACAGAGCAATTTCCAGGACAAGCTTAGGTAGTGAAGGAGTTGGAAAACAGAAAGCTGGTGATAATGTAATAGAACAGAGGATCTGGCCATGTTTCAGCCCCAGAAAACAGCAGAACTCAACAGCTTTGGCCACATGGCTCTTGCTTTAGAGTCTAGAATAAAATGGAGTACTGGGACAATTGATGCTGGTTAGCTGGAGCTAAAAAATTAATGGTGATTAAAAAGAGACAAGCATCACTGAGGTAAAATCTTCTGGGAAGTGTTTTCTGAGAGCAAAAAAAAGCTGCATTCCAGAGATAGCCAAGGTTGAACCTCCTGCAGCAGCTGTACTTGGTAATGTGTTAGAGTCACCTAGATAGTACTGGTTTTCAAGGTATGAAGACATCATGAAGATCAGCTGAGGCTTAGTACTGTGAGGGGCCATGGAAGGCCATTGGTGAAAGTGCAGCCTCAGTTGTAGTTGATGGCCCAGGACTGAAGGGGTCATGAAAAGGAGTTGAGGCTTGGCACCATGAAGAAAGCCTATGAGAGGCTATTGGTGAAGCCTAGTTGCAGCAGAAGACCCCAGTGTATTGGAGGTCCTAGTACATTGTTGAGACTGCTATAGACTATGGTGACTTTTGAAGTTGGACTAAATGTATTTTGCATTATGCTATGTTTAGTTATGGCTCCCATAGACTCACATGTGTAGACAAGCCTATGGAGGCCAGGGAGTGGAATGTGATGGTTTGTATATGCTCAGCCCACGGAGTGGCAGTATTAGAAGTTGGAATAGGTGTGTCACTGTGGGTGTGGGCTTTAAGACCCTCATCCTAGCTGCCTGGAAACAAATATTCTGCTAGCCGCCTTCAGATGAAGATATATAGAACTCTCAGCTCTGCCTGCACCACACTTATCTAGATGCTATCATGCTCCTGTCTTGACAATAATGGACTGAACCTCTGAACCTGTAAGTCAGCCCCAATTCAGGTGCTTGTCCGTGTAGCTGAAACCTGAATTTGATCGCCTGTGAAAGATTATACCTGATTCCCAGGAATTGTCTTCTGAATGCCACATGCATATTATCACACACACACACACACACACACACACAGAATCACCCATAAATGTAAAAAAAATTAAAGTTATTGGACTTAAATATGTACACTTTGTTGGCAATACAATTCAAAACAATTTCCTATAGATTTAAGAAAATCCCTTCTAACATATAAAAATACTACAATGGATGTATAAAAGAAAAAGATGTGAGTGACGTGACATTATAACATGTTTTTGTGACTTGAAAATAATTATATCTCAATGGCAAAGGCTCCACACATTCTTCATTTTTCTCAAAGTTGAAGTGTTGAAGTGTTTCCTGGAAGGACTATAGTCATTAGCACCATGCAATGGCTGAAAAGATCATCTCTAGTATCAATCCAAGAATCGCTTTGATGTTTCCAGGCTTCTGTTGAGTGTTTTGGACGTTAATGGCCTTATATTAATAGTGTCTGCGTGACTCATTAGAACTGATTCACACTTTGCTTTGACATGTGGTTTGATCACAGAGCTTCCCAGCTTTGTGCAGTAATTAGAGGGAAATTACTTAATCTTTTTCCTCCGTTAACAATTTCTTAGAAAAAAAAAAAACAGAGAAATATTTTATTTTTAAATTGTTACTGCCTAGCCTAAGTAATTTACCTTACAGTACAATGAACTATCCATTACAGTAAAACCTTCACAGTAACTCCCAGGGACTATAAACCCTGTGTTAAATGGCAAAATGGCAAAATGGCAGAACTCAGAATCCAGTCTTATGAGCAATCCAGTATGCAGAATGTGACCTTCAAAGCTGCTAACGTGTCACAGATGTTACCGCTCTTCTTTCAACTCACAATATGTTTCTTTCCCGAATTAAGATTTAATCATTTTACAATTCATCTAGTCTTATCCTTATCTCAAAAAAGGAAAGGGGGAAAAAATAAAAGAACTACTAAAGGCTGATGTTTGTGATGTTGTTAGGTGGCAACGCCCAAGTGTAAAGGAAAGGACAGGGCAGACAGTCCTCAGCACATTCTTCTAAATGACAGCCTTGATGTCTTCCAGCTTCTTCTATTGTCCATCATGCTGCATAAAAATAATAAAAATGCGGTGAATATAGAGCCTTTCATCATTATTCCTCTGCTAAAGAGTGAAGAAGCGTGACGCTGGTTTGATCACACAAAGTAGTGCCACTATGTTCCAGACCTTATATTTTCAGTGAGCTTTACAGAGAGAGAGAGAGATGTCCCCTCCCCAACACAGAATGGGCATTTAATGCCAACTTCACAACTTTACCAGTTTATATAGTTTTCCCAAAGGATCAGACCAACAAGGCTTGCTGGGCTCTGCACAAAATGATGTTCTCTCAGGGGCCCGAATGATACCTTCACTTTAAAAGTCAGTATGGTTGTTTACTGTCAAAGTTTCGGCATAATTGAGCCAGATTCTAAATTGAGCAGGATCAAGAACTGCCAGGAGTTCCAAGAAGAAACTTTTTTTTTTAATTCTAAAATGGCCTAGTGGTATCCTTAAAAAGAGCCAATTTAGCCATTTCAACTACACGTTGTCAGATACAGAGGACTTAGAGTCTTTCCACTTGCAAGGAGTGTTTCCTGTGCACCTTCTTTAAAGGGAAGCTGCCTAAGCCTAAAGAAGTCCATGAAGATTTGCACGATCAGAGGACAGATTATGTAAAGGGCACAACAAGTTAGACTAATATGCTAGAATTGCTATGCTTTCGAGGAAAAAATGACAACTTCTAGAGCCAACTTCCTACTTGCAGACACAACACAGGACTGGGGATACGGCTCAGCTGGTAGAGTGCTTGCTCTGTAAAGATGAGGATGTGGGTTCTAGCTCTAGACCCACACAAAAAACCAGGGATGATCACATGAACCTTTAACTCCAGCACTAGGGAGGCAAAGACAGTATGCAATCCCTGTGGTTTGCTGACCAGCCATCCCACTATAGCTTAGCCTACTGGATTCCAGGCCAGTAAGTGATTCTGCCTCAAAAAAAAAAAAAAAAAAAAAAAAAAAAAAAAAAAAAAAGAGGATGGTGCCTGAGGAACTATATACCTCTGCATACACATATGTGCTCATATATGGGCACAATTAAATAAATAAACAAGAAGTAGTCAAGTTCTTTATCCTTGAAATGATATAATTACTCATTTTCTGAGGTGATTAAATTATTGGATCTTGATGCATCTTGACATGTTTGATATTTGACAGCATTCTTATAAACTCTGTGAAAAAAAAAAAACAAACCTAGCGTGAGCTTGTATACTTAGGAGCTTGATGAGGGGGCCTAACAGTAACAGCAGCCAAAAAACCGGCATGAGGAGACTAGCGACTACCATAGTGGCCCAATCAGAACTGAGAAGGCCTCACGCAGACAGCTGCTGGAAGGAAGGAACCTGAAAGAGCTGATAAAAATTGACACTATCACAAATTGAAATGCACTTAAGTCTGTGTCACCTTCCAAACACTATAGCTTGCCAGCACAAGCATCACACAGTGGACCACTCTTGTGACCACATTTGCCCGGGAACTGCAGCTCGCTGCCCCTGCCCAGCATCCTGAGAGTATAGTATCCCATGCTACCAGCCCAGGAAATGACAACAAAATCCGAACTGAAACACAGTTTCTACTGAGCATATATTGCTTTCACACCATCACGAATGTGAAAAATCATAGGTCAAACCATCTGGGAGCTTCCAATGTGGGCTTTGATTCGCACTTCCGGCTTGGTGCATCACATTGATGCACCGATTTAACTTATTTCTGTGGTTTCTATAAAAACTTTTGGATGGCATACTGTGTCTGTAGTGGATGGAGGCTGGGGCTCCCAATACGTCCATCTTGCTCTGTGATTAGACTTTCCCTCTTTATTCAGTATATCTTGACTTAAATATCTTGTTATATCAATCCTATTTTATTTTTGAAATATGACTGAAGATGCTCAATTTACAGGTGGGGAAATAGCTCAGTTTTAGAGCATCTGCTAATCACATGTGAGGCCCTGTGCTCAAGTCCCATAACACAGCAGAGGAAGAAGAATAGAAGGCTTAAAATATTAACAGGAATATTAATAGGAAACTATATTTACAAAAAGGAAAACATATATCAACCATGAATTTATAACATTGTTTAGTTTACTTGCTTTTGTTTTTGTTTTGTTTTGTTTGTTTTTGTTTGTTTTTTAAACAAGGTCTTTCTATGTAGCCCAGGATGGCCTGATGCTATGAGTCTCCTGCTTCAGCCTCCTGGGGTTACAGATGTGCACCACCATGCCTGACTTCAATGTTTTATTTCTAAGTCTTGTTCTAAAGTACAATAAAAATTATTAGAGATTCACAGACATCATGTAATCCTCCCAATACTGTAATATTTTCCAAATTCTCATAACTGTAACAAAAACACTTTGTTATAGTGTTATAAGTAAGCCAATAGTATAAATTATTATTAAAAACATACATACAATATCTCTTATCAATATAGGCCAAAATACTATGTGGTTGGAGAGATGGCTCAGTGGTTAGTACTTGTTCTTGCAAAAGACCAGGATTCGATTCCCAGAACCCACATTGCAGTTCACAGCCATCTCTAACTCCAGTTTCAGGGAATCCAATAGTTCTTTTCTGACTTCTGAGGGCACCAGGCACGTGTGGGGTGCACATAGATACATGCAGACAAAGCAATCACACACATAAAATAAGTATGTCCAAAAAATAAATATAGAGATAACAATTATGAAACAGATTGATTGATTCAGTTTTGTGTTTTCTTTTGCCCTTCAGGCATTAGGATTTTTATCTTCATATGGAATAGGAATGGAATATGACCAAGCCAAGGTAAAGTCAACACTATTTTTTTTCCCCTGGGACAAAATTTTACTTAAAAGGAACACTGGATACAATCTATTCTTAGAGAGGCTCACTATAGTGAGGTATTAAAAGAACCCACTAAACAGAGAAATTTAACAATCTGCCACAAACTGCTTAAAGCTTCATATGCCATGTTCTTTGCCAAAGGTATGTAATATCTACTTCATAGAATTTTAAGATGAAAAAAAAAATGGCGTACCATCTGCCGTGCCTTTATCCCACTCTCTACTCCCTGGTAACCCCCCAAATGGAAGCCATCGTAACAGAACAGATTGGAACTTGGGACATACTTTGGAGTGAGTGGCTCTCAGGTCATTACTGGGGTAGGAATGGAAAAAAACAGTGCTTGGTTTCAGTTCCAAACTTAGGAAACCTATGTCATTGTATTTCTTGTACCTTAGGCACTGATATATTATACCTTTGGAAGTGCTGGAGGAAGCATGATGTCCCAGATGATTCTGGTTGGTAAATAAAATATTCTTAGACAAAAATATATATAACTACAGAATTCTTTGAATATTAACACCCATGAATACTTGCTTTCTAGGGGTACAGATACTTGTCAGGAATTAACGTTCTGCAAAATTGTGAAGTTGCCCTAAATCATTACAAGAAAGTGGCAGATTATAGTGAGTACTTCTCATTATTCTTTTGGAGGGGGTGTTTGTTTGTTGATGGTTGTTTTTTTTTTTGTTTATTTGCTTTGGGTTTTGGTTTTCGGGAGAAACTATCATTGTGTACAGCTTTGCCTGGCCTGGAACTCTCCATGTAAACCAGGCAGGCATCAAGCTCACAGAGATGTGCCTGCTTCTATTTCCCAAGATTGAAGGTGTGTGCCACCACCCTCAGCATTCATAATCCATCTTAATATAAACAGAGCTGAACCTTACCTCAGTGATAGAACACTTGCCTAGCATTGACAAAAAATATGGGTTTGTTCAACCTCCCAACATTAGAAATAAAACAGACTTTTACCAAGCAGTTTTTAAAATATCAACAGCAGGTGGGAATGGGATATGGCTTGGCAGCTGAAGGGCTCGTTGTGCAAGCATGAAGAAGTAAGTTCAAACTCAAAATCCACATTCTAAAAAAAGGAGCCGGGCGTGGTGGCACATGTTTGTAATCTCAGCTCTGGGGAAGCAGACAGACTGATCCCTGGGCTTCCTGGGTAGCTAGCCTACTTACTCAGTGAGTTCTACAACAGCCATAGGCCTTGCATCAAAAGGCAAGATGGATAGCCTTTGAAGGAAGAAACCCAAGGTTGACTCCTGGACTCCATACTCACACATCTGCACACACAGGGATACACGCACACACACATACACACGTACACACACATACACACACGCTTACACTGTGTGCATGTGTACAGACATACACCTGCACTCATAAATCAATACCAGTTGGCATACACTTATCAAAATAGTGAATATATTACTAACATCTGATTAATGCAATATTTTTAATATAATCTAGAGTTTGAGCAGCCTTAATTATTTTTTAAAAGTTCTAAATGATTCTACATATCTCTTTAATTTTTAATATTTATCTCTAAACACTTCTGCTTTACTTATTGTTATAATATTTGTTCCTTTTTTTTCCAAGACAGGGTCTCACTGTGTAGCTCTGGCTTTCCTGGAACTCACTATGTAGACCAGGCTGGCCTCAAACTCACAGAGATCCATCTACCTCTGCCTCCTAAGTTCAGGAACTAAAGGTGTGTACCACTATGCCCTGCTATAATGATGGTTTCTTGAACTGATAAAGATTAAGCAAACTCCCCTAAGCCTAACGTATATAATGTTGGATGGCTTGATAAAAGTTCTTAGTGTGGGCATGGTAGTATGGGCCTGTAATCTGCATTTGGGACAGGGAATCAGAGGAAAGTCACTTCAAGTTTGAAGCTATCCAGAGCTAAATAAAGACATCCCATCTCAAAAAAGAAATACATGAAAATGAAAAAAAAATTATCCTAGCGAAACAAATAGAAGATACCCAGGAGGGGGTCAATCTATGGTTCAAACTGTCATTGTTCTACCGTGAAATTCTTGTCTACAAAAACAGAGCATGGGGCATTCTGCATTCTTAGGGGCTCAACTGAGTTGTATGTCTCATTGCATCTTACAAAATCACTCAGAGAGGTAACACACGGTTCTAGATAGAAGGAGGTCTAGTCATTAACTTCTACCTTCAGAAGAACATCTACACATGTGTCCCAGACATCGGGGAAAAGAAAGGGCTTGAAAAAAATTACTTTTGAGTTTCAGAGGCTATTTGACAGGATCATATCATATGTTTAATGATAATGGAATTGCTACATATCTATTTTCTACATTTTTTATTGTTTTTACTTGTTTTTGTACATATGGGTTTCAAACTGTACATTTTGTTAGGCGTATTCAAGCACATGCACTTTTGTATTTATCCTCAGTATCTACAAGGAATAACTGAGGAACCCTTATTCTTACACTGCAATGCCCATGCCAGAAAAAGTCAGCACAGAGGGGATTGTTGGGCATCCCTTTAAAACCTCTGCTCTCACCCCCTTGCCCACATCCTCAAGAGAATCTATGCTGATGATGTGTATATGAGTTTCAAAAGCAAGTACAGACCTTCTCCCACCTTTTTTTTTTAATATCCAAATAAACAAAACACAGCAAAGCTCTATTCCCATGGAGCCTCCTTGTCAGCAGTCTAGATGCCTGCACAACTTAAGCAGAATGAGTCTAACAGTGTCCCTCCGAGTTGACTGTTACTTCTTGCAGCCCGAGTATTCTATCTTCTGGTTTGTTTCCATTCACAGTTGCTGATAAATTGGAAAAAAGTGAAGGTATTCCCGTGGAAAAAGTGAGGCTAACCGAGAGACCTGAGAATCTGAGTTCCAACAGTGAGATTTTGGATTGGGACATATACCAATACTATAAATTTTTGGCAGAAAGAGGAGATGTTCAGATACAAGTAATGTACACAGAAAAGGCCTCATTCTTAGAAAATGCCAATTGCCAGAGAGCTGGCTCCTTCTAAGTGCCAGAAGGATTGACAGTGCCCTCCCTTGAATGTGAAGGGGAGGAGATGCCCTCTCCTCTCTGTCCCACTTCTGTTTTGTCCCCTTGCCACCTGAAGCTTTGGGGGCTCATTCAAGAGGTACTTGCCATAGGGATAGCAAAATGATGGTGATGGGGGGTGGGTGATTTTGCTTTTCTTCCTGAAAATTTCACTTTTTAAAAACCTAGGTTTTCATTATGGGGAGATAGTACCTCCAATGTTAGTATTCTGTGGGTGAATTCCTGAGCATCCAGAGTGTGAAGAAGACAGTACCTATGTGATCTTAGTGAGACAGACCATGGCCCCTTCATCTACGAACCTGGTTGTTAACAATATACTAGCCAGTGGCTTTCTAAGGAAGCCATATGCCTAGTAGCAACTGACCACCCAATAATAGACACAGAGTAAAGTAAGACTGGGATGTTTCCCCACCTTTTCCAAAGTAAGCCAATAACACCAGGCCAAAACAACGCGCACACTATAGTAAAATCAACAAATAAATGCTATTTCATTTAACCTAATATTGCTGCTAAAACCACTTTCAAAAATCATTTCTAGGTATCTCTTGGACAATTACATCTAATTGGGAGAAAGGGACTAGATCAAGATTACAGTGTAAGTTGATCCCAAACTTCAGTCCTATAGAGGAGAATAAAGGTGAGGGAAGCTGAGGGGCTAAGGGAAAACGGAAGAGGGGGAGGTGTGCATGTTGTGGGGAGCCCACAACTGCTGCTTTGGTCAGAGCTGCATCCTTGCTTCTGAGGGAAAGCAGCGTTCACCAGCAGGAGCACTTTTCATCCCTGCCTCCAAGTCCAAAGCAACTTCCAAGGGGCAATGAAGACAAGGAGTACCCCATCCCTGTGCAGACCCTGAACATGTCCTACTTCTATATTCTGTTTGTTAGGCTGGAGTTGAGCACAGAGAGCTCTTTCACACTTTGGTCTTGAACTTTTATCTTCCCCAAAGGCCAGTTGGAGAAGGTCCCCAGGGGAAATTTCTGCTAAGCAGTCTGAGGATCTAACTCATCCAGATCTCAGCAGCTGTGACTAGACCAGAAATGCTTTTTACTATAATTTAAATTAAGCATCCCTGTAATGTTTTAAAACATTTAATCGTTGTGCTTAATCTTACCTTATTGTGGTGAAGTTGGGGCCTAATTAACCCTCCAAATACATAGCAGAGGAAAAGGAATAAATAAACTTAACCTACACAGTACCGTCCTTGGTAAGATGCCAACATCATAGGCTAAGTTCTTGCTTAGATTCTGGTTGTGGTTTCAAGGTGCCAGTCACCACAGATCTAGGGAAACAGAGTTCTTTCTAAATAATTATGTTGCAGTTATTGCCATTTTATAGGAGCCATGTGCTCATTTTCTCAAAGGAATGCAAACTCTGTCTCAACATATAAACCTAACAGCTTATGGGATTGAAATCACCCCTTATAAGGTGGTTACATTAAAAGGGGGGATCTGTTATTATTTTCCATTTCTCTTAATATTGTTATTTTATGTATGTCATTACTGCTGTATTTTCCCCTTTATATGAGAGATGATAAACATTAGATAAATGTCAAAGTTAGCTTCATAAAGTAAGTAGTGATTTACATAAGCATACGCATCCCAGGACAGAGAAATGAAGGTTTCCGGGCTTTTAAAACCTAACTGTAAGCACTGTTTTAGCTCCTTAGATGGGAGTTCCGTATTCATAAGATTACGCTAATGTGCAATTTTAGCTTACAATAAATGTTAACCATAGGATGCATACTGTAACATGTTCTTATTTGTTATAAACAGAAACTTTGATTGGCTTAAAGATGACACAGCCTTTTTACAGAACCACCCACCCAACCCACCACATACACACACTCACATACACATACACACACACACACACACACACACACACACACACACACACACACACACAAGTAGTCTCAGTCAGCCACACACAGCATGAACACTTGAAGGGGGCTGGAGCCACCTCAAGCAAGTCAGATGACATGCACGCCCTCTGGGGTGCACTGAAGGATCCCCAAGGCTTTAGTGGCAACATCCAGGAATCAGGCATCATGAGGACCCATCTCGGGCTCTCCAGCAACACTGTTGTAGAGATTTTCTTAGGTGTGTTTTGTGAAAAGCCTGGTCTGGATAGATTAAGCCAATTGCTTCAAGTCCCACAACTGGAAAGTAATTTAGTTAAGCAGATGTTGAGGGCTGATGCAATGGCTCAGCAGCTAAAAGAACTTGTTGTTCTTACAAAAGACCCAGGTTCGGTTTCCATCACCCACATGGTGGCTTACAACCATCTTTATCTGCAGTTCTAAAGGCTCTGACACTCTCTTCTGGCCTCCTCCTGTTTGTGGTACAGGCATGCATGCAGGCAAAATACTCATACACATAAAGTAAAAATAAAACTTCAGAACTGAGGAAGCAAAACGTGAATGCAAGACTTCAGCATTGAACACCTGTGCTATTTTTAGTAAATATCTATTTTTGCACTAGTACCACAGTATGGCCTCTAAAATCTGCCCCCCCCTCCCACCCATTTTCAGAGCAAGAATACAAGAGGGCATGATCGTCTCTGTCCAGGTTCCTTCATCTCTGGCTTTCTAATCATTGGCTTCAGACTCATTTTTCTCATCCAGAGACTCCAAGAACATGGGTTTAATTCCAGAACCTTGGCAGCTGTCAGGCACTCTCTGGGACGTGTTTAGGCTAATCCTTTCTACAGCTTAGTCTAATGAAGCTGAATATGTGTGGAAGTTCATCCAAAACTCTGAAATCTTAAGTCTGACTGGCTTATGCTCCGTTAGCCATGGGGAAGAGGGAAGATGAAAAGGATACAAAGACCCAAGAGGCTGATACTGCAGCTTCTCCCATATTTGGCTTCTTATTCTTCAACTCTTGCCCCTGGGAGAGGATTTTTCTTGATTGCTCTAGTACTCCACAACATACACTTCTAGACCACTTATTCTCCTCTTAAGATACATAACTCCCTTCCCTCTGTTAGTCTTTATAGCTGTCTGTGACCACAATGGGAGATGTTCGTGTTTTTCTTAATCAATAGTTTGTCTTCTACTCAAATAGTGCCTGGCATATATGAAGTTCTCAATAAATATATATTAATGAATGGATGCTAATAGCCTACACATTGGACGATGCCTCTCAGCCTGAACTCCGCCACTTCAGCCAGTCTGAGGTTTCAGTCCACTGGAGAAATTATTACAAGGCTCATTTTAAATGTAATGCTCCAGTTTGCTGATCAGCAAATTAAAAATGAAAATGCCCAGGAATAACCATCCTGCCTTTCCCCATCACTGCTTGCTTTTTGATTGAATTAATTTCTCAGAATTTGTTATCACAGGGAACAATTTGGCCTCTCCCTGACCAACTTTGTAATTATTAAAAATTGTATATGTGCAATTCTTAATAACACTATCTTGAATTTTTCCACATACAAACTTTAATTTCATTTGCATTCTTAAAAATATAAAAGCTCAGAATGAATTGCATTAGGAAAACAGGGTGCTTAGATGCATATTATTAAAGTGAATGCAGCATAATTAAGTTAAAATTGGCAGAGAAATAGTATCAACCCTAAGGCAACTGCATTGTTCTCTCTGCTACCCAATATAGAGAAAGGGCTAATGTCCCATTTCAGGAGGCGCTACAGAGCCCTGGATAAAAGAAGTGCTCATAATTGTTGTCAGAATAATGCATTTCCTTCACATACACTCATTAAACTCATTTAGTCTGCTCATGGAAGTCTAATACTGATTGCATGACTTTAGATGTCATTAAATGAGATCAGATATTAATAGTACTTCCTTATAACAACAGTATGAGAATTTAGAAAGAAAAGCCATATAAACATCCATTAAGAAACAGTACAATCTATATTCTTATATCATTCTCTATCCATCTAACTATTTTGTCATTCTTTTTATCTCATCAGTGCTATTAACATTCATTATTTTTCAGCACCATTGTCAGGGGACAAAAGTAGGAATCACATTTTGTTTTAAAATATTGTTATTTATTCTTTGATCTTTCAATTATTTTCATTCCTTAATAGTGATTATAAATTCACAAAGTTATTCAGTGTGTCTTCACCATACCTACCTCTCACGCCCCACTTACTCTACCTGACCCCTAACACATCCCTCTCTTTCATCCCAATCTCTTCATTTAGGAATATACAGATATAAATTCTTCTACGAATAAATAAAACTAAGTCCAGTTAGTGGTACCTGCATGCACACGATGTGGAGCCAGCCACTGGAGTATCAGCAACCTACTAGCAGTCAAACCCTTATAAAAAGAAATTTGACTCTATATTCCCAAGCACCTTCAACTACCAATGGCTCTTCAATTAGGGATAGGGCTTTATAAACCCCCCCCCCGCCCCCATCCATGCTGTAATGATGAATGTCTTGATCTTATCCAGTTTTTGTGCGGGTAGCCACAGCTGCTGTGAATTCATACGTGAAACAGCCCTATCACTTCTAGAAGAAAGCATTTCACAGCATGCCTCCACGTCCTCGGACTCATACATTCTATCTCCTCTTCCATAATGTTCCTTGACCTAGTGGGGCTAGGAGAAGTAGGATAGAACTAAGCATTCACCAGTAACTTATTCTGAAGTCTCTGACCAATCATGAGTCTCTGTTTTAACTGTTATCACTGGGAGAAGGAGCTTCTCTGATCAAGGTTGACAACCACACTAATCTATGGGTATATAAACATAAGTACTTAGAAGACAGTTTGATAGCATAGGCATTTAGCAAAATTAAAGTTACAGGTTCTCTCCTAGAGTTTATGACCTACAGAGCAGTTGGCTTTGGGTCAAGTTTAAGAGTATCAGCCTTAGATTTTTTTTTCCTGTAGATCTGGCCTTAGATTCAATCAGAAAGGTATTGGTTCCCCGCAACAGTAATGCCACTATCTCACCAATGGGAACATCTTACTTGGCAGAGCATCATTATAGCAACAGATAAAACCACTGAAGTCTTTTTCACCTGGTGGGCTGTATAACCCCTTCTAGAAATAAGAAATCTAAGGGAGCATGAGTTTGTTCATTTATAAATGACTTATAATGGCTAATATACCAATAGGCACGTGGCAGATGTTAACCAAGTTTCCTGAGGACAAAAGAGATGGTGATACAATGAAGTTCAGCACAGATGCATCTGTACTTAGGTCCACAAGGAGAACTGACGTTGCCAGATGAAAGTACCTTTCAAAGAAGCTGACAACGTTTTACAGACCATTTTTATATAAAAGAGTCATCCATATTTTTCCCTAAACATTTTCTTCTCTTTGGGAGGGAACAGATCATCACCCACTAATTTAGTTAAGACCTTGTAAAGAACAGACGCATCATGTTCAAATGGGACACTGAAAACTTGCCTTTAAGTATCATTTCTGAGGTCTGTCACTTTAATTTCTCAAGAATTTCCTAGAAAGTCAAGATGAGGCCTAGAGGTTGGAGCAGTAAGAGATGAGGTTATTCTAGAATATTTAATCTTACTAATTAGAGAAATCAGAGGCTTTGCTGGTCTCCTTCATTTTGATTCAGAAGAAACTATTTTAACCTCTACATAAAAACATGATCTCAGCAAACAGCTGGGTGTGTCTGGCATTAGACTGACTTATAAACAAGAGAATTCTGCCAACTGTAGTACAAGCTGTCTCAAAACTAGTACATAGAAGTCTACTTTTCCAGATAATGGACTACAAATCTGTAGCTGAGATTCGTCTTTCTTGACAAAGCAACTTACCTACCTAGCTTTTCCAAATGTGAGAAGAAAAATACCTTTACATTCTAAACTACATATATATATATATATATATATGTGTGTGTGTGTGTGTGTGTGTGTATACATATATATGTATATATATTCACCCTATGTTTCAGAATACACATACATATATACATATATACATATACACACACATATGTACATATATGTACATACACATATATATACATACATACATACACACACACATATATGTACATGCACACACACACACACATTCTCCCACTCTTCAGGTTTATGGTTGAAATAACATTGGAAGAGTGCCTTGAACAAAGTGGTTATCTCACAGATACTTCACAGATATTTTTGAATGCACATTGAATGAATAAGATCTAGTACAAGAAGTCATTTTGTAGAATGTATTTGTGACTGGCAGTAATACTGCTCCTTTTCTCTCTTTTATTTCCTCGGTTCTTTTCAGAAGGCGTTATACTACTTTCTAAAGGCAGCAAAAGCCGGGAGTGCAAATGCCATGGCATTTATAGGAAAGGTACGTGCTTCTGCTTCATCAGGACTTGCTATTGCTTTCAAAGTCAAGAAGTGTGGGGACTGGGGAGATGTCTCAATTTATAAAATGCCTGCTGTCAAGCATGAGGACCTGAGCTCAGATCTCCAGCACACACACACACACACACACACACACACACACACCTTCCACAGAAAAACCCATCTTTTTATTCAGGTCTGTAACCCCAGGTAAAGACAGGCAGATCTTCAGAGCTCATTGGCTAGCTAGTCTAGCTAAATCAGTGAGTCCCAGATTTAGTGAGAGACCCTGCCTATAAATATAAGGTAGACAGACCAGTGAGATCACTCAGCAAGTGAGACATTTGCTAGGAAATACTGGCGAACTGATTTCAATCATCAGAAACCACATGATGGTGGAAGGAAAGAACCAATTCAACAAGACTGTCCTGCTGTGTCAAGTTTGCTGGCAATATTCTCCCAACACCCAAGCATGCATTCTCTCTCTTCTCTCTCTCTCTCTCTCTCTCTCTCTCTCTCTCTCTCTCAACTTGAGACACAGCTCAATGGCAGAGTGCTTCCCCAATATATACAAGGACCTAGGTTCAATGACTAGCACTACAAATAAATTAACAAATGAAATACACACACATGCACATACAGATTGACACACATGCATACCCATACATGCACACACACAGACACACAGACATATGCACACACACATGCACACACACACCCACACACACATGCACACACATATACACACACACATGCACACACATGCGCGCGCGTGCACGCGCACACACACACACACCCTGTCTAATGATTGAGTATTATGGGTAAATGCAGGGTAAGGTGTGACCACACTTAAAGAACTCATTTATGACACCAGCTAAAGAGGCACTTATTCGCTGTAGGCAGTGGCTGGTACTCTTGAGGTAAAAAGAAGAAGCCTATTAGAACACCAGCCTTTGTCTGAGACTCTCACAAAGTCTTATAATACACCTGGCCTGAACTCCTCTGCAGAGAATAGCTATGAGCCCATGAGTTTCCCTTAGGCCCAACAGTGACAGGCTGGCTGTCATCAGAGAATGATACAAACCCTCATCCAGTCAGGTGTCTTTCCTCTGGAATGAAAAACAGTTCTACCCCAGCCAAAATCAAAATCAGTCCTTATGGCCCATTTGATGGCATATTCTCTCCCATTAAAGAGACCACTCCCTGCCTTGGCTCCCTACAGCCAATTTGCATTAGTTACCATGGGAATGCATACCCTGCTTCCAGAAATGTCACATACTGTAATTTAGATGCGAGAACAGGAGAAAACACAAATAGGATCCATTTCTTTGTTCTGGGGCAATCTCTCTCTTCTCTCTCTCTCTCTCTCTCTCTCTCTCTCTCTCTCTCTCTCTCTCTCTTTCTCCTCTCATGTGTGTGTGTGTGTGTGTAGGTGACAGTTCCTTTTGCTTTCTTACTTGAAGTAAAACTAAAATAACATGTACTCCTTTAAAATGGAAAATTCAGTGGTAGTCATTATACTCCCAATACAGTAACAATCATTAGTGCTACTTAGTTTTAAAACATTTGCCTCGCTCTTAAGCGATTTTGCTATTTACGTCCTCGTTTTCATCTGTAGATGTATTTTGAAGGGAATGCTGCTGCACCACAAAATAACGCCACTGCCTTCAAATACTTCTCCATGGCGGCCAGCAAGGTACACCCTCAGCCCACTGCAGTAATCATGTAACATAAGTGGCTTCTATTTCAAGCAGACCCAAGAATCGATGCCCAAGAATTGGCTTCAAAGTCCTAAGCCCTTCTGAGAAGTATGTAAAGTGAGGACATGACCGTTCCAAGGGATGGGGGAGGGGAAGGTTTTTATTGTAGATATGAGGGATAGTATATCTAGAGTTATCTATCTGCAAGAGCCCAGAGCAGGGAGAAAGTAGGAGCTGAAACACGGCCAGCGTACTGAACTGGACCATGAGAGGGAGTTAGAGAGGAAGGCCAGGAAAGAAAGACAAAAGAAGGCCAAGGGGGAGCATGGAAGAACTCATAGGGTCTTATGGGAACGAGAATCTGGAGGAAGGAAGTCCATGAGCTGGAGAAGCTTAGGGCAGAGGTCTCAATGAGAAGAACTGAGAGGAGTGGAGACTTGGGCTCTGTAACAGATATTTTCAAAGCTTTGAGAGTCTGAAGGCCAGAGTGCACTTGGGTATGCTAACAGGCGCTGCAGTTACTCTTTTGTCCAGAGTTCCTTTTGGATTTCACAATAACCCTAGAAAGAACTTTTGTGTCTGAGGGAAATATATCATCATCAATAAAGCACTGAGCTGGAGCGTGGAGGGAGATGGCCTGTCTTCTGTCTTTTTGGTAAATGAAGAGGGCAGTGACTGGTGCCACCCCTGCTGGAGCCAGCGAGATGCTAAACATAAGCTCAGCTTCCCTCTGCCCTGATCAGCAGATGAAGCCATGACTTGGGAAGAGAAAATTAAGTGGTAGGGGCGGAGAGGACACTTTAATTACTAACTGCAGTGTGTTTAAGACAAATACAGTCTCCATCCAACTTTCCAGCACAGTTTATGTCGAGGCTGGAGCCCCAGCAGCCCAGACGTAAGGTTGTCAGGGCAGTACCCAAGGAAGGGAGTCGAAGACTATGACTCTAGCCTGAGAGTCATTCCTACAGCTTATTCCCAGTGTGCCCGAGGATGAGTTATGTAACTTTAAATGCCTCACTTTCCCTATCAGTAAGCTGGGGATGTGAGATTGCCTTGATGCTATAATGTTATAAAACGCTAAAACCCTGCCTGGCATATAATAGTTGCTGGGTATCAACTGTTGTCTTTTGTAGTTTATATGCACTGCCAAGGCAGAATGGCTTCAAGCTATGAGGAAATACAGAAAGCATGACAGTTGTATAGCATGTTCCATATGCATGCATTCAACTAACTACAGATCCAATGACAGTTGTATAGCATGTTCCATATGCATGCATTCAACTAACTATGGATCCAAAAATTGTAACTAGATACTTACATTTTCTTGCTGTTTCTTATTCTCCAAACCATATAATGATCATTTACATCACCTTGAGATATATTATATAGGGATGATTCAAAATATAGGGAATATGCATAGGCTATATGCAATGCTATATGATCATGGGTAAGAGGTTCATAATGTAAGGACTTCGGTATATTCGGAGGTCCTAAAGCCCGCTCCCCCATCCCACACCTAGGAACTGGGGACATGCATGCTCTATCTTCTGATGCTGAGATGCTGGGCATGGTAGAACACAGCTTTAATCCTAGCACTGAGGAAACAGAGGCAGGCAGATCACTACGAGCTTGTGCTATACAGGGCTACATGACGAGACCCAGTCTCAAAGAAAACAAACAAACTAACTAAGCAAAACCCAATAAGAAAATATCTTTGCTATAGACTCCGTGAAGCTGGTATTTATCAGGTCAAACTTAGTATACTATCTTTTCTACACAAGAAATGACCTCATCTGTACTGGCTTATTTTGTGTCGACTTGACACAAGCTAGAGTCATCAGAAAGAAAGAAGCCTCAGTCGAGGAAATGCCTCCACGGGACCCAGCTCTAAAGCTCCCCCTCAATTAATGATCAATGGGGGAAGGCCCAGCCCACTGTGGGTGGTGCCATCCTTGGGCTGGTGGACCTGGGTTCTATAAGAAAGCAAGTTAAGCAAACCAGGGGGAGAAAACCAATAAGCATCTCTCCCTCCATGGCCTCTGCATCAGCTCCTGCCTTCAGATCCCCACTCTGTTTAAGTTCCTGTACCGTCTTCATTCAGTGATGAACATCGACGTGTAAATGAAACCAAATAAACCCTTTTCTCCCCAACTTGCTTTCTGGTCATGGTATTTCGTTGCAACAATAGAACCCCAAGCTAAGACATCATCTAACACCTATTAGCCTAGTCTTGGAAAATGCCCAGATTAACTCTCTGGCAACCAGAGTAGGAAGCATTGGTTTTCTGTCACGTGATTTTATTCTGTAAACTGGCAACCAAGATACATTTGGATCAAGAATTATTTCAACTGTTCTTCATTTTCACAAGCTGCGCGCGCTGCCTTAGGAGCCTATTTAGAAAGGAAAAGCAGCCTGTGGCTAATGCTCTTGTGGTTAAATTACTGACAGGCTAGTCTTCAGCACCTCTTGCTTGGAATTTGTATGAAATTGTTGCTCAGAGAAACAGTTATCTGGAATACCATTAGGTTAGACAGACAAGGGTGGGGGTGGGATGAAAAGGAGGAAAAGGGGACGATCTCTTGTAATCTGGTAAGTAATACTGATTTGTTATCCCAAACGAATAATGCCAGACAGCTGGGTGTATAAATTAACTCTACTACCCAGGTACTTGAAGATTATGAGTAGCAGTGACCCAGGCTAGCTATATTTTTAACCTTAGCTTTTCTTCTTTATAAAGGAAGTCTAAAACTGCATTTAAAATAATTCTCAATGGTGTTGGGTGGGCACAGCCACATACTCCGTGCCCATTGCCTCAACAACTTGTTAGATTTCCCATATGCATCTCCGTTTTGCAACTTAAAAATAAAATACTGTTCTTAGGGTTGAGCTATCGCTAAATCAGTAGACTGCTTGCCTGCTTGCCTGGCATGCACAAACTGTGGGTTTACTCTTTAGCACTTCACAAAGCAGATGGATTCTAGTACTCCATAGGTGGAGGCAGTGGGTCAGGAGTTACATATCAAGTTCAAGGCTAACCTGGGCAACCTGTCTCCAAAGTTTGTGTGTGTGTGTGTGTGTGTGTGTGTGTGTGTGAGAGAGAGAGAGAGAGAGAGAGAGAGAGAGTGAGAGAGAGAGAGAGAGAGTGAGAGAGTGTGTGTGTGTGAGAGAGTGTGTGAGTGTGTGTGTGTGTGTGTGTGTGTGTGTGTGTGTGTGTGTGAAGTTTGCTTTAAGATTTTATTGGAACCAGGACATAAAAAATAGTTTACAAACTCTTTTGTCTTGTTAGCTAACATAGAGCACATCAGGCCCAACTGTATCTCCATACAATTATCACCCTTCCTTCCTTCCTTCCTTTCTCCCTTTAAACCTCATTCTAAGTCCTTCTCCTTCTAAGCAGGACTCAATCATTTTTCCCACCACAATGTTTCCCCACATTCTTTTGTTCACAAAATCCTTCCCTTTTGTTGAATTAGCATCTTACCCTCTACTCTGGGATTCTAGAGCTTTTTACCCTGTGGCTTCTTTTCTGCTGTCTGAAATCCCTGTCCCCTTGCCTTCAGGAGCACCAGGTCCTATATTGCTAAAGTTCATTAAGCATCGGATAAATGACCATGTGCTCACTATGGTGATGTCTCTCAACTAGGCAAGACCATGGAGCCCTCACATGGAAGTTGGATATTGGGAAGTTAGCTACACATATGTTTTGTTCTTCACAGAAAGTGCTTTTTAAAAACAGTAAATGTCTCATCAAACCACGAACAGTCAGCTCCTTCACATGGTTCGCTTTGCGGTAACAGGTCAGAGATGTGCCACTCTCAAACCTTGCCACCATGTTAGCATGTGACCCATCTGAGGTAGGAAAAAATAACTTTGCCTTTTTTTTTTTTGAAAATGGCAAGAGCTGACTGTGCAGAATTGCTGTTCTATGTGGCATCAACTGGGGCAGGGAAGCTAATCTGCAGCTACTGTTCCTAGACAGGGTAGACACCTCTGGTTGACCTCATTCTCCTCTACTCTATCACTGGTGTCATTGACTTGCCCCAGATAGAACTCAATGATAGATTAAAGTATGATGCTACCCAAATCCAGCTTGTCAGACCGGTGAGTTTGACTTATTATAATAGAACACGAGTAAGGGTGACTTAGAACCATGGTTCTCAATCTTCCTAACAATGCAATCCTTTAAGACAGTTCCTAACGCTGTGGTAACTCTCAACCATAAAATTATTTTCACTGCTACTTCATAACTGTAATTTTGCTACCATTATAAATCATAATATAAATATCTGATAGACAGGATGGTCTTGGGTGACCCCTGTGAAGGGGTTGTTCATGACCCACAAGTGGAGAAACACTGTCTTAGATGACCCCAAAGCAGCCACACCATTGGAAAGACTCAGTGCAGCATAGACAGTGGCTTCATCATAGCTTCATACTCTACACACTCCAGTGAGCTCACAAACCACAAGACAGTGTGCTACTGAGGCCGGATTCCATACAGTGGGGAGGAGGGTGTAAACGGAGGAGCTGGAATCTCAAACAGAGAGTCTGGTGGCATCAGTAGGCCAGATTATGAGGGTCTCTTGCTAAAAGCCACAGTGATAATAATGGCTTTCACAGTGAAAGGATGCATCCAGAAACTCCTTACATCACCAGCACAGAGCATGGAGATGCCAGAGTGGGCAAACCCTGTCTTAAGATTCTAAATATGTGCTCCAAGCTTAATACCATTGAGTTATCCAGTGAAAGAAGGAAAGGCTGGCTGTTATAATCCTCTCCCTTCTTCCATCCTCTCTTTCCCTCTCCTTTCATATTTTCAACATTTAAAAGATGCGTCCTAGATAGTAGACATACTAGATTTTTCCACATCCACTGCAGTTGGTCTTATTTCCAGACTGGAGTAGCTATTGATTGCCAGAAATCACAGGTAGATGTAAAAGAACAGAGAAGAAAAGACCCAGGCGTACCTTGGTTATAGAATGTTTGTGTAGTTCACAGCCTCAGGATTAATGTCCAGTACAAAACAAACAGCAAGGCCATTTGTGTCACTTGTTTAATATTGATGGAATATCCCAAGGATTCTTTATAAGTCCTTTGAAATGCACAGGCATTTGAGCTGGTGTTTGAAATATGCCTTCTCTACTCCTGTGCTCTTCCCTGGTCACGGGGGCATGATCTGGCAGCATCCACAAGAACTAAATTTAGGCTGTTAGGAGACACTGGAGAACCTTCTATCAGAATTTAGCTTCCTGAGGAAACTCTGTAAGTCGATAAAACAGATTGACTGACAGATCTGCTAAACAAAAGCCAAGTAGCCAAGGCCTGACTCCTTACACAGCCACCAGAGGGCAAAAGACATGAGGGGCTCTGGTCAGAAAGTCACCAGAGGTGTGTGTGTGTGTGTGTGTGTGTGTGTGTGTGTGTGTGTGTGTGTGTGCGTGCGTGTGTATTGTGTGCACATGCACACGTGCGTGCACATAAAGATCAAAGAACAATTTTCAAAAATCTGTGGATTCCATATGTTCCAGGGCTGGAACTCAAGTGGTTCTACTTGCACACCAAACAGTTTTACCCAGTGATCCATCTGGCGTGTGAAGAAGTCATTTTAAGGCTCATTCTTCATCCTGGACTAAGACACTAAGTACTGAGATACCAGATCATGTGCTAGTTGAGCATTGCCCTCCCCTTACTGAAAGCACCCCATTTTAGAGTAAAGAAATGCTAGTTTAGCATCAGGTAGATATTGGTAATGTTATGAGCTGTTGAATTTAAATAAATATATACTACATATCTTAACAAACATAATATATACAAATAATAATGAATTATTACTCTTAGCAGTGGTGGCACTGAAATCCAATGTCCCAAATTGTTATTTGGACATTGATGTCAACACCCTTTGGCCAAATTAGGTAACAATTGTCTGACTAGAACTTCCCATTCTAGAAAACACATCCATCCTTTGAGTCTTGGTTCAATATCAATAGCATAATATTTTGATTCTCCCAAGTTCCTAGCATGAACCAAGCAGTCAAGTCCCCTTTTATCTGTCCACCACATTCTCAGCTTATTTACTCCAGGATTTACTATATTTAGCATGACTAGGAAATTAGACCCACCTAACTGGGCATAGTGCTGCTGACTTATCATCCTAGCAGTTGGGAGACTGAAACAGGATGCTTGTAGGTTTGAGTACAGCAGGGGTACTTGGTTAGACTTCCAAAACAAACAAACAAAAACAAGTTTAAAATGGAGGGAGAGAGAGAGAGGGTTAGAAGGAGGGAGGGAGGGCTGGAGGGAGGGAGGGAGGGGAAAGAAAGGTGACCCAGTTCTTTGATGTGGCTCAGATCCCAGGAAGTCTGTACAATAAAAGGCATAGGTTACCTCTTCCTCCTCCCATTGCCTCTTATGGAATCACTCACAAAGCAAGCACTAAGTGCTGAATGAGAGACTGAATTAACCATCCGACGCCCATTTCCTTCTTTTCTTTTCTTTTCTAGTCAGAGGGAGTTATAAAGGTGTGAATGGGTACTAAATAGGCCAGAAGACTTTGCCATCTGCCTGACTGATGGCTTTGGCCATTTCTTTCTGGGTACATTTGAAATATTTGAAGGCTTTGTAGTAATTTTCCTTATCACCGATTTTCCAAATTCTTCTAGGGCAACGCAATTGGCCTTCATGGACTTGGTCTCCTTTACTTCCATGGAAAAGGTGTTCCTGTGGTATGTTCAATAAGCTGAGCATCCCTTCAACTTATTGCCAGCATTTGTGGGGTTAAAATTAACAGCCATGCATTAATGTATAGGAATTAGTTGTTATTGCTTAGCTAGTCAAACTAGTACATCTGACAGAGAGTTAACTGAGTCAGTAAAATCTCTGTCAAAGAGAGGAGCAAAGCTGTGACAAGAATAGGAAATGAAGTTGTGTCTGAGGTCACGGGGTCAAACTAGCTTTGGAAACAGTTGCCTCCTGAGAATTTTATTGCTAGAGAAATTTATCTTCTTAGCTTAATATGTCTTTTGAGTGACCTCCCCCCATCTAACAAAACCAACTATTAATACAGACTATAAATAATCATTTATAATTGAATAATTATTTTTTAGAGAATCTAACATAATAATGAAAATGTTATATTTCTGGTGCTATTTTAACAAGCCTATAGGACACTGACTGTACTCTTAAGCTGGAAAGTGGTTGTTACCATGGAGTTATACACATAGCTTTGAGTAATACAGTGTAATTATCTTGCAGAATTATGGTGAAGCACTTAAATACTTCCAGAAAGCTGCGGAGAAGGGATGGCCTAATGCACAGTTCCAGCTGGGCTTCATGTACTACTGTAGGTACCACAAACACGGCTTCCTTATTTAGAATGATGTATGCGCTAGTAAGTCATCTCTTATCACAAACATAAAAGGTTGGTCTGAGTAGCTTAAAAGAACATTAGGGCATCAGTTTAAAGAGAGCTTTAAAGAAACCTAAAGACTTGGACATAGGTTGAACGAAAGAATAGGGGAATAGAATCAGGATGCCCACTTTTGAGAAGCTGTGCTTTGAGGTTAGCCAGCATAAACATCCAGGAAAAAAAAAAGCTGAGGAGACAAGATTTGAAACATAAACATATAGGTATAAATTACAAGTAGTTGAACTTGAAAAGGAAAAAGAATGTGAGAGGAAAAAGAGATGTGGCTATACTCAAATCTGATGATCTTTTTTGGGACATCTTGACAGGATAAGCTAAAGAAGAGTGCCCATAAAGGGGCCGGGGGGGGGGCGTAGTTTGGAAGGGGAGGAGGGGCTAAGAGAGATCCCAAAGGGCAGAAAAGATAGAACTTTTCAGATAGAGTAAATGAGTAAGAGTGTATTCAGTTTTCTGATAATGCAGCACATTGTCTGGTGATAACAGTATTAGTGGAGGAGGAGAGTTGGGGGAGGGGCAGAGGGAAGAGGAAGAGCAAGTGTAAAGGGGCGAGGGAGAGAAGAGAAGGAAGAGAGGGAATGAGGAGGGGAAGAAGGAGAAGTGACTCCATACCCTTATTGTTTGGTCAATATTGTTTGGAGAGTCTTGATGATGGTATTGTACTTACTGGAATGGGTTAGGGTGTGAGTGCAAAGTGAGAAAGTCAAGAGTCAAAATGTTATTTCCAAATGTGTGCCTCTGTGAGGAAGACGGAGCCGAAGGGAACAAACTCCAAGAAGGAATTGTTATAAAAATAATAAGAGACATGATGATATTCAGAACAGATAAGAGGGGGTTGTGGGGAAGGTCAGAGGCATTAGGATCCCACTGATCCCGGGAGGCAGAGGCTTCGTGGTCTTAATAAACAAGTGGGATTTCCCATCCTGCAGCAATGGAGGGGGTGAAAGATGAGGCGCATAAGCTTAAGGTAAGGTGGTGAGGAGGGAGGTGAGCGAGGAAAGACTAGGTGGGGCTGTCCTCAACTATTTCCCCAGCAAAAATACTGCCGCCTTAGAGCAGTAGCGAGGTCGTTAGGATGAGGGGCCTCAGACAGTGATGAATGTTTGCAATAATTCCTGTGTGGGGTTGAAAAGAGGGAGTGGGCAGGACGAATCACAGAGAACTGACAAGCCCTCACCAAGTCCTTCATACCAGAGATAGAGCCAGGGCAACAGCCAACTCTATCAAGTAAGTCACATCCAGTCAAGAAGTCTGTTGATGTTTTCCACTGTGGTCCAAGAAGAGGACCTGTTTTGTACTGTTTGTGTTTGACATTTTCTAATTCACACCCAAGTCCTCAGTTTAGAATCTGTCCAATTCTTCAATTATACTATTATTATTATCATCATTATTATTATCATTATTATTCAATCATACTCTTCTGTAGGGAAGAGTAATAGTAATGGCTTTGCCCATTTTACTCCCTTAACATATAGATACCCCACAGCTTACAGCTGAGCACACTGAATCATATCAAGGCCACGCATTCTAAAACTACATAGTCAAGCTGGAATTCAATTTCAAGCAATCTGCCTCCAGTCTTTTTGCTCTTTTTAATTTTTTTTAAAATTTACTTATTTACTTATGTATTTAGACATAGGGTTTCACTATGTAGTCCGAGCTGGCCTTGGACTGACCACCCTCTTTCCGTAGTCTCCAGAGTGCTATGATTGCAGGTGTGTGCCACTATGCCAGGCTAAGTTCTTGCTTAATTCTTGTGTGGCACTGCTGTTAAAAGCCATGAGATTTTAGAGCTGGAAGATATAAATCCAATCCATGGAAAGCCCCTTCCTTTTCACAAGTGAAGTCCCTAGATGTGAATCACTTGGAAAGAGATATAACTGAGCCAAGAATCTCTCCTGCCAGGGATCTACTGACTCTGTCCAGCATCAAATGCCTTTCCTTATTCCAATTCTGAGCTTAGACAGAGCTGTTCTTCCTGGCCCTCTATTTGCCTACTCTGTGTTTGTGGATGGTAGAGCTCTGTGTGTGTGTGTGTGTGTGTGTGTGTGTGTGTGTGTGTGTGTTCACTTGTGTGTAACAATAATGGTAAGATCTCAGAGTAGTTCTCATGGTCATGCATTACCTCATCTCCCATGTCCATGAAACCAAACAGCCCTTTCTTCTTAATTTCCTGAATGGGTAAAGATTCGTAGAGTAACTCAGCCACTTTCCCCCACAACAGTGAATCTGAAGCAGTTTGTCTCACGCCTTGGTGGTCTCTTCTCATCCTGTTCAGACTAGTGGATATCACTATGACCATTATATCCATAAAGCATTATTTTTAGAAAATGAGTAGCTAAAAAGAATCTTCATTTTCAGCTGGCTCTGGAGTATGGAAGGATTATAAGCTTGCCTTCAAATACTTTTACTTGGCATCTCAGAGTGGGCAGCCTCTTGCCATTTATTATCTAGCCGAGATGTACGCAACTGGCACTGGAGTGCTGAGATCATGCAGAACGGCCGTGGAGGTAAACAGGGGTGGCTTTCCTTGCTCTTCCATTGGGCACAGAAGAGGTTGGTGCCTTTGTTTTGGAGCTTTTTATGGCAGTTAGCAGTGAACACCACCATTTGACAGGAGGAAAAACAGTAGCATAACTTTAAATTGGGGAAGAGAAGGCTAGAAATGACTCTTTCCTCTCTTGAGTTTGCCTCTGAATTCAGTCAAGAAGCTCTGTTTCAACCTTCACTGGAATGGCAGGGGCAATCTGGCACTACTGGTGAGAATGGGAGTTGCTACTTGGGAGACTGGAAGAAAGGCTGGATTTAGCATAGAAAAAGCATAGCTCACTTCTTCCCAGAAAACAGGGTTCTTAGGTTTTTGATGATTCAGATGACAATTGAGAAAGTGGCTTGGTTCTTTCGGCCTGAGCCAGTAATTTACTTTTCAAAAGAATGCTTTTAGGACCTTAATGCCCTTCATTGATTTATTAAATATGTCCACTGCACCAGTATAAATACCTCTGCGTTGCAATCTGGTCCCTCTGAAACTCGTTTCAAAAGCTGCCAGCTAATAATCTATCTTTAGATTTGCTCCTTTGCCAACTTCCTAATGAATTATGTATGGCTAACCTCTTCTGGTTACATAAGGGCTACTCAGCTAAGCTGACATTTGTCCCCATGGAGCTGTGCATACCTCAATCCCCGTTTTTGTCACCTGTACCCTCCAGCTCTGACTCCCCTTCCTCCTCCTTTCCACATCTCTGTAGCCCTGTCCATGCCAAGCCACAGTGCCTTTAAAATGACAAGATCAACAAGGAAGCCCTCCAAATTGATAGTCTTATCCTATCGAATGACCTCCAAGCCAGGAAAGTTTATTATACAAATTAAAAGGATCCTGGGAACGATTTGCTAAAGACAAAACTATCCCTGAGAATCTGCGTGCCTATAAATGTTTTAATTCTTCACCCTAAATAACTTTCGAAAGTCAGGCAGTTTTAGATAAAAAAAAGAAAAAGTTCTTGCCTGCCTGGCCATCAGAAGCTGAAGTCCACAGGGCAGTATGTGGGATGACGCTAACTAACCTCTGTGATTTCTCTTCCCGTCTTCAGCTTTACAAAGGTGTCTGTGAACTAGGCCACTGGGCTGAGAAATTCCTAACGGCCTATTTCGCCTATAAGGATGGGGACATAGACTCTTCTCTTATTCAGTATGCATTGCTTGCCGAAATGGGATATGAAGTAGCTCAAAGCAATTCAGCATTCATTTTGGAATCTAGTAAGATAAGATCTTTGCAATTCCCCAACCCTACATATTCATATATGCATACCCCATCCTCATTTAAGCCTTTTTTAATGGAATGCCCCCCCCATTTTCTTTTTCTTTTAGAAAAAGCTAAAATTCTGGGGAAAGAGAAGTTGTATCCAATGGCACTTCTGCTATGGAACCGAGCCGCCATTCAAGGTATAAAACAGATCAAAATAGGCATGTAGCTGGACCCTGCCCATGTCGACTCATCTGATTTGCTTCAGTTGCAGTCTTGGAACAGAGTCAGAGCTCTGGTCAAGGTGTCAAGCAGCGGGCACTTCAAATTATACTGCTGTTAGAGGTCAATTCTGAGAATTTGGCTTTTTTTTTTTTGTCATTATTCTCAAAATTCCTTAGTTTAGCAAGCCCTAAGAATTTCTGTCTCCATGGTACCAGAACTGTTGTTTGACTCATGATAATCTAACTCAAGAAAACAATTTTCTAAGCCTCGCCTTTCATCATTCAGTTGTTGGCTTGTTTACTGAGCTAATCTAAGATGTGACCTGTGTATACAGGCAAAATACAGGCAAAATTAATTTTGCACCGACGACATTTAACTTCTCATCTAAAATAAGCCACTGATGAGGACAAGACACCTCAAATCTTTAACCATCAATATGTTGGGATTTTGGAAAAAGCGAGCGTAAATAAGTGGGAAGATACTTTCTTGGCATTCTCAAGGCATCCCCACTCACTGGTCTCACATGTGGTAAGGAATGTAAACTGTCACTGCCTGGAACAGCATTGGCAGGTGGCATTTGAATCACCATGTCCCTTCCAATTTTCCCCCTAAAATTATAGTATTAAAATCAGGGAGATGTTACACAGCTGTCGCGGCTGGCATTTGGATGTGCGAGGGACTCTTGCAGTAAGAGAGCAATTTTATTTCCAATTAGGTTTCTTGAAATCATCTCCTGATAAGGCTGAATCATCCCTTTTAACAGGAAGTAATAGGATAAAAAACCGATTCTCAGCTGATGCTAATACGAGGCAGAGGGGGTAAAAACCCTCCATGGTGCCTTCGCAGCCCCAGCTGAGCTGGTAATACAGCAGCGAGCCATCAATGAAATTTTAGTGAGAAATTCTATGTTTTTGAAAATGCAATAAAGACCTTATTTGGTGTGAGAAAACAACAACAAGCAATCTCTCAGCCATGGCAAATCAGCTCAATTGCAACAAACACACGTTTATTTCAAGCCAGGAAATGGCGTGGAGATTGGAACAAAGAAAATTTGAAAATGAGGAGACATTAATATTAAACAGAACACACACACACACACACACACACACACACACACACACACACACACGTTAGGTTGCTGAAAATAATCATGTGTCACCAAAGGTCAGATGTGCCCATTCTCAAAGCTATAGCTGCTTGCTGAGTGGCTCACAAGAGGTAGGAAATCTAATGATGAAAACTTCCAATTAGTCACGAATGCTTCTTTTAGCAGCTGCCTCAAGTGAAGAGGGTACCGAGCCATCGGGGCTCAGGCACCACCGTGCATCTATGGAATTGAAATAGAAATCTCTCTAGTCAACCAATCCATCCAGGAGCCTGTCAGATTTGCCACATGCAATTAGGATACCATGACTCTGAGGACAGGCTCACCCACTGCTCTCTATTCTCAGAGGCTTGGGGGTTCCTCCTCTTAACTGCAAAGTTTAAGAACACACAACTGTCCTATCCCTTTGTGACTATGGCCAAGAGGAAGTATTGGGTTCAGGGTGACAGCTTTGAACAAGATTGGAGATGGAGTGGGTTTCTCTTTGGGGCATCATGACTCTCCTGGCCTCTGTAATTACCCTTGCTTGAGTACCATTCCTATCAGCCCTTGCTTCCACTCATCTAGACATTTTGTATGGATTACATAGGAAGCTAACTCTGAAACCTAATGTCTTCATTAGCTTAGGAATTTTAAAACATTAGCTCTGCCCAGAGGGAAACAAAGATGGTTCATGGGGTCACATCTCTTTAAAGTATTTGTGCTTTAATAGGAGACACTAGGAGTAACACTAAAAAAAAAAAAAAAAAAAAAAAATAGCCACTGGACTTGGCCAAATGGACAGAGAATTTTGGAAGGAGTCTTATATCTCAGGACATACCTCAGACCCTACTACACATGGCTCCCATTTTCCAAAAAGCCCAGGTTTTATGAAGGGTTGGCCACAGCTGAAACAAATGTCCAACTTGAAGTTTTCATCCTCTAAACCCACAGTAGAGAAGGATAGCCATCACCCAAGACAGACAGACCAGCAGGTAGACAGGCAGGCACGAATGCACGCATGCACACACACAGCGAGAGAGACAGAGACAGAGACAGAGAGACAGAGAGAGATGCAGAGAGAGAGAAATACATACACACACACTTAAAAGCCATTTCTAAGTGGCCTTCCAAAAATGATGTCACATATCTTTAAAAGTAATGTCAGTTCCCCTCTCCTTGCTATATAATCTACATATTCACGTTTGTTGGAGAGTAATATCCTAAATTACCTCTGGCGAAGGCATTTTCTAAAAATATCCCAGCATGTTTGTCTAATCATTCCATAAATATTTATCAAGTACCATGCTAGGCTCCAGAACAATCTTAGTAATTAAGAGCCTTGTGGTTCTTGCCTTGCCCTCACAGGGCTACTGACAGATGAGAGCAGAGCTTTGGAAAGGAAGTCTAGGGACAGGAAAGATGGGGTTCAGTTTTCTAAGAGTTGTCATATCTCCAAACTATGACTTTTAAAGGTAAAATGTGCCATTTGTCATTTCTTTCAGAACATCATAAGCATGAGTATTATCTTGCAATGAAGACTGCTAGCATTAAGCAGTACATCTTATGTTTCATAGAGTACATGTAATCGTGATATCGAGATTTTTGAATACTTCATGTGCATTCATGCAATCATACATATATGTTTGGCGTTTTTACAGCTTATTAGATTGACTTACTGAGAACTTTACGTGAATCCCTTGTGATTTTTCTCTTTCTGCTATTTCTCTCAGGGAACGCTTTTGCTAGAGTAAAAATTGGAGATTACCATTACTATGGCTACGGGACTAAGAAGGACTACGAAACAGCAGCCACACACTACAGCATCGCAGCAGACAAGCATCACAGTGCACAAGCAATGTTCAACCTGGCATATATGTATGAACATGGCTTGGGTATTGCAAAGGTAATTGCATTGGTTCAAAGCTAATAATGACAGCTGTGTGAGAAGGGAAAAGTTCTAACTGTTAGGAATTTCATTGATGTCATTAATGTAGAAAAAGGAAGAGTCCCTCTCCCTTGAGTTCACACATACAACTATACTATTAACTTCATCTCCTCCATTTATACCACAGACACAATGAGTAAAAGAAATCTGGAGCCAATCCAATTCATACATTCCTTGTTTTCCCAACCCATATTTCTGTAGTGAGTCCTTTCTCCACTTCCTCATAGCCAGGACTTATGCACTGGCATCTCCACCAAGTCCTTAACTGTCAGTTGTAACAGCAAAGTGAAATGAGATCCAGGCTAGAGATGAAGGTGCCTATGTGTTGACCCAGAAACATCTCACAGAGCAGCCAATATCTTCATGACACCATACTGAGCACTCTAGAGAGGGAGGCCTCAGAGACCACATCTGGCTTGTGGCAAATTTATTAATGAAACAATGCTAACACTGCAGGTGCTGGTGGGAAAAACCCCTTAGACAGTGGGAAGAATCAGGCAGAAGACGGATTATGAGTCTGAAAGGCAGAGGATGGAATGTAGGTATGTTAAATTCACATACCAAGAAATTTAAAAACGAGATAACCAATTTTAGTTAGATGTGATTATATGTGTGTATGTGTATATATATCTATATACACACATATGTATATTATTACATATGTGTGTATATGTATGTATGTTATATATACATATGTATGTATATGTGTGTGTATGTATATGTATATACACACACATATATAAGAATGTGTGTATGCATATGTATAAAATCTTGCTACTCATACAGCCTTTTGATGAGGTAAGCACTCCTTGCTTGTTGTATACATCAGCAATCCACATTGGCAGAGATCTCGTCATTTGGCCAAGTCTGCAGAACTCTCTTGTGGTAGATCCAGAATGTCATGCAAGGCATGTCTGATTCCAAGCATTTCAGGAAAACAAACAAACAAACAAACAAAAAAACAAAAACAAAAACTAAGGGACTGTCTTAGTAATCAAGCAGGGTTCTCTTTGGTGTTTATATTCCCAACTGTTCCTAGAGTGAAATACTGTAGAGACTATTGATTCTCTGTGCTTTCTTCTTCAATCCAGTAATACTAGCAATTGAGAATGATTGGTAGGGAGTTCCCTGAGACCCACTGGCCCAGCACTCTCCAGCCAAAGCTTCTTATTCAGGCAGGGACTGCCCAGCGGAGCAGACCCCATTGTCTTGTCCTCACTGGTAGCCTGCCTTTACCTGAGGAGTTTTCATCAGCCTCAGCACCCTGAGCAAGAAAACATCAACTCCAAATGCTGCCCCTATGAGAATATGTTAGCTTCCTTTGATGGTAAAATGGACAGGAGTGAATGGCTAAGAGCCTCCACCACCCACTGTCACCCACATCGGTGAATGGAACTAATGATAGCTGGCCTACCCCCAACTTAGAGGATTACATGAGTAAGCCTGTGTGAGAAGGCTTTGTAGTCAGTGTGTGGAGTGACTGCCATTTAAGTCAGAAGGAAATTTGAACAATTGCTCAGGTTTCAATAAGATCAAAGCTTTTATTCACAATTCTTCATATGAAACAAACACCACAACCCAAGAAACACTGTTTACAGAAAATGTACAAATGACCCCACTCAATCCGTTCCTTCAGTTATCTCTCCTATCCCCAGTGATTCAAAAAAAGGACTCATTCTCCTAACAACCACATCCTTACCACAGTGAGGCCATTTTCACCTGTGTCCCTGGAGGCAGAAAGGAATGTCCTCTCAAGATATGTGGTGGAGACTGCAGGAGAGGACACGATGCCTAGGGCCCAGCTGTTGGACCACACTAGAGGCGTTGGTTCTCCTTCAGAATCCCCAGTGTACCTCTTTGCTGGGCACTTCCTTCACAAATCAGAGAGCAGCTGTTGGTTGCCCGTTCTTCTCTGCCCACTTTTCCTTTCTTCCTGCCAGATTCCTCTTAACTCACAGATCCATCCATCTGATCAGTTTTCCTCACATGAAGTCTCCTGGTCTTTTGTTTGTTTGTTGATTTGACAGAAAGTATCTACATTAAAAACCAGAGGTGCGGTTGGAGACAAATAAAAACCAGGCAAAGAGAGAAACAAATATAAGAAACCGGGGGCTGTATTCAGACCTAGATACCAGGATGTTAGGTTTAGCTGATGAGAGATCTCTGGGTTAATCAAGTACTCAGGGCAAATTAGTAAAGTGACTCTAAATTTCAAAATACGCATCCCCATGAGTTCAAGCCCCAAACTTATTCCAAAGGGGGAAGGGGGAGGAGAGGGAGGGGGAGGGGAGGGGGAGGGGAGAGGAGGAGGAGGAAGGTGGCCCTTCAGCTCCTGTAGCATTTCTTCAGTTCGGCACTTCTCAATCCTCGCTACCAAGCAAACCAGTGAGAGAAATGAGTGTAATACCATTTCCAGAGAGTTTCCGAGAATGAAACAAGGCTGGTGGGATCATGATTTGTAAACCCTTCGCATTTAAGGGATGAAAGTGAGATATAAACCAATTCTTGTGGAATCAGTGTAAAATGTGAGCCACTGAGCTGAGGTGCTTCTCAGTGAAGCTAGCAGGATAAGTTGTAAGCCTTACCTCAGGCCACCTTGTTGTCCAAATCCCTTCTCTGCTGGAGCTTCGAATGTAGTCCCCCACATCCTCTTAAACTCCCAAGAATGACAAACCAAAGAATGATTCCTCCAAAGTTCACCCTGGGGAATTAATGAATTTTGGAGGGCTTTACTTACAGAGCCCAGATCAGGAGTCACCAACAGGACAGTGGGTGACCCCAACGCAGCCACGTTGGCAAGTTTTCATCCAGCATAGTTGTTGACTTCTCCATAGATAAAAGATGGACGCCCTTCACCTGGTCCTCCCAAGCTCATAAACTCTAGTGCCTCCCTGAGGCCACATGCAAATAGGACAGAACTGCAAACAAATGGCTGGGAGAAGCAGCAGATGGCGAACTTAAGGCCCATGACCCGCCCCTACTCCTCCACAGTTTACCAGCCCAGTTGTAAGGGTCGCCTGCAAGCAGACTCAGCTGACCTGATGAAGATGGTGGTAGTTTTGCTGGGTGCATGGTGTTGATAAACATGCCTGGAATGAAATTAACCGGGGATGTGAACTTAAAAAAATAAGCAACAAGTTACTATGAGACTTTTTGTCAGTTCATATTTTTAAAATTACTTCAGAAGCTTAACTATGAGCAAAGTCATTCCAACCATCTCTACTCTGGATCAGGTCTGAATTTTTGATCACCATGGTCTGTTGCGAAGGTTACTTGGTGCCTTCAATTCTTATGTTCTCTCATAACACTTCTGCTAAATACTTCTGCCTGTTAGAGACCTACAATCGCTAGTCCTTAGACCATTTGCGGAGGAATGCCTGCCTAGTTAGACTACATTTCCCAGCACCCTTTGCATCCATGTGTCCTGTCTCACAGCTTGAGCGAAAGCTGTGACGCACTTGTGCTAAGGCAGCCAGTAAGGAAATGGGGCTTCTCCCTAGTTGCTTTGCTCTTTGTTGTTGGAACACAGCAGAAAGCAGCAGAGGCTCCAGGAAAAATGCAGAACCCCTTAATGAAAAGGGCCAAGTTCCTGAAGTACCAGCGAAGAAAAGCCTCCATCGCCCAGGAACATCCACACTAAAATGTTGACGAAAGTTAAAAACAAACTTTTCCGTATTGTGTCCCTGGATTTGGGGAGTTGATTTGTTACGATTGTTAGCAATACCTTAGGAATACTTAATTCATCAAACGCTGCTATCTTATTGTTGATAAAGTATAACTCCTTCAAACCGTTACCTCTCTTACTCTCCCAATCCCCCAAAAGTAATGCTGATAGACAAAAACACAAATTGAAAATATCTTACTAGCATTATAAATCCTAGACTTCTTACTTTAAATTCAATGCCTTCTTTCACTTAATTGTTTTTGAGAACAATAGCCTCATATGTCACTTTTCTTCTAAATATATTCTAGGCTATATATTCCTTCTCTTCAAAATCCCTCAATATGTTCCCAGGTTGGAACACCATCTACTTCTAGAATGACATGTTACTGCAGTCTAACTTTCATTCACACATTTGAGTACTGACCAGATGATTGCTTACATTATGAAGTGGTGGGCTTGGCTCTGGGGTCATGAACGAAATAAAAAAATCATCTCCAAAGAGTTATAATACCCCCTGGAGAGAGTATATCATATGCTGGAAGATTGTGTATGAACCAGTATCAGCAGTTACCTCAGCACAGTAGGGTTATGGTGAACAATTTTCCTACCCAGTTCTATAATATCAGAGTTTTCCCTAATTTCCAAGTGATATATTCATAATTAGAAAATGAAAATAAATTACTCAAACAAACAGTTTTTAGTTCACATGGTCTATTCCATTATAAGAAATTTTGGGTGTTATAAAATATCTGGGCCTGGAGAACTCAAGTGCCAGGCTTCCTTCTTAGAGAAGTGTGGACACTTTGCCCCTTCTTAGAATAGGAAACAAAACACCCATGGAAGGAGTTACAGAGACAAAATTTGGAAGTGTGACGAAAGGATGGACCATCTAGTGATTGCCATATCCAGAGATCCATCCCATGATCAGCTTCCAAACGCTGACACCATTGCATACACTAGCAAGATTTTGCTGAAAGGACCCAGATATAGCTGTCTCTTGTGAGACTATGCCAGGGCCTGGCAAACACAGAAGTGGATGCTCACAGTCAGCTATTGAATGGACCACAGGGCCCCCAATGGAGGAACTAGAGAAAGCACCCAAGGAACTAAAGGGAACTGCAACCCTATAGGTGGAACAACAATATGAACTAAGCAGTACCCCGGAGCTTTTGTCTCTAGCTGCATATGTATCAAAAGATGGCCTAGTTGGCCATCACTGCAAAGAGAGGCCCATTGGACTTGCAAACTTTATATGCCCCAGTACAGGGGAACGCCAGGGCCAAAAAGGGGGAGTGAGTGGGTAGGGGAGTTGGGGTGGGTGGGTATGGGGGACTTTTGGTATAGCATTGGAAATGTAAATGAGCTAAATACCTAATAAAAAATGGGGAAAAAAAAAAGAATAGTTTTTGCTATCCTGGGTTTTTTGTTATTCCAAATGAATTTGCAAATTGCTCTTTCTAACACTATGAAGAATTGATTTGAAATTTTGATGGGGATCGCATTGCATCTGTAGACTGCTTTTGGCAGGATGTCCATTTTTTATTATATTAATCCTGCCAATCTATGAGCATGGGAGATCTTTCCATCTTCTAAGATCTTCTTCAATTTCTTTCTTCAGAGACTTGAAGTTCTTGTCATACAGATCTTTCACTTGCTTAGTTAGAGTTACACCAAGGTATGTAATATTATTTGTGACTATTGTGAAGGGTGTTGTTTTCCTAATTTCTTCCTCAGCCTGTTTATCCTTTGAGTGGAGGAAGGGTACTGATTTGTTTGAGTTTGTTTGTTTGTTTATTTATTTATTTATTTATTTATTTATTTATTTATTTATTTGGTTTTTTGAGGCAGGGTGGTTTCTCTGTGTAGCCCTGGCTGTCCTGGAACTCACTCTGTAGTCCAGGCTGGCCTCTAACTCAGAAATCCGCCTGCCTCTGCCTCCCAAGTGCTGGGTTTAAAGGCATGCACCACCATTTTATATGCAGTCACTTTGCTGAAGTTGTTTATCAGCTTTAGGAATTCTCTAGTGGAATTTTTAGGGTCACTTAAGTATACGATCATAGCATCTGCATATAGTGATGTTTTGACTTCTTCCTTTCCAATTTGTATCCCTTTGACCTCCTTTTGCTGTTTAATTGCTCTACCTAGAACATCGAGTATTATATTGAATAGATAGGGAGAAAGTGGGCAGCCTTGTCTAGTCCCTGATTTTAGTGAGATTGCTTCAAGTTTCTCTCCATTTAGTTTGATGTCGGCTACTGGTTTCCTGTATATTGCTTTTACTATGTTTAGGTATGGGCCTTGAATTCCTGATCTTTCCAAGAGTTTTAACATAAAGGGATGCTGAATTTTGTCAAATGCTTTTTCAGCATCTAATGAAATGATCATGTGGTCTTTTTCTTTGAGTTTATTTATGTAGTGGATTACATTGATGGTTTTCTGTATATTGAACTATCCCTGCATCCCTGGGATGTAACATACTTGATCGTAGTAAATGATCATCTTGACGTGTTCTTGGATTCTGTTGGCAAGAATTTTATTGAGTAATTTTGCATCAATGTTCATAAGGGAGATTGGTTTGAAGTTCTCTTTCTTTGTTGGGTCTTTGTGTGGTTTAGGTATAAGTGTAATTGTGGCTTCATAGAACAAATTGAGTAGATTACCTTTTGTTTCTATTTTGTGGAACAGTTTGAAGAGTATTGGTATTAGGTCTTCTTTAAAGGTCTGATAGAATTCTGCACTAAACCCATCTGGTCCTGGACGTTTGTTTGTTTGTTTGTTTGTTTGTTTGTTTGTTTGTTTTTGGTTGGGAGACTATTAGTGACTGCTTCTATTTCTTTAGGGGTTATGGGACCGTTTAGATGGTTTATCTGACCCTGTTTTAACTTTGGCACCTTGTTTGTGTCTAGAAAACTGTCCATTTCATCCAGACTTTCCGATTTAGTTGAGTATAAGCTTTTGTTGTAGGATCTGATGATGTTTTGGATTTCCACAGTTTCTGTTGTTATGCCTCCCTTTTGATTTCTGAGTTTATTAATTTGGATATTGTCTCTGTGCCCTCTGGTTAGCCTGTTTTTTATCTATCTTGTTGATTTTCTCAGAAAACCAGCTCCTGGTTTTGTTGATTCTTTGTTCAGTTCTTTTTGTTTGTATTTGGTTGATTTCAGCCCTAAGTTTGATTATTTCCTGACGTCTACTCCTCTTGGGTATATTTGCTTCTTTTGTTCTGGAGCTTTCAGGTGTGCTGTCAAACTACTAGTGTAAGCTCTCTCCAGTTTCTTTTTGGAGGCACTTAGGGCTATTAGTTTACCTCTCACTACTGCTTTCATTGTGTCCCATAGGTTTTGATAGGACGTGCCTTCAATTTCATTAAATTCTAAAAAGTCTTTTAATTTCTTTATTTCTTCCTTGACCAAATTATCATTGAGTAGAGCATTTTTCAGCTTCCATGTGTATGTGTGTCTTTTGTTGATTTTGTTGGAATTTAAGATCAGCCTTAATCTGTGGTGATCTGATAGGGTGCATGGAATTATTTCAATCTTCTTATATCTGTTGAGGCCTGTTTTGTGACAAATTATATGGTCAGTTTTGGAGAAGGTACCATGAAGTGCTGAGAAGAAAGTATATTCTGTTGTTTTGGGATGAAATATTCTATAGATATCTGTTAGAGACATTTGGTTCATAACTTCTGTTAGTTTCACTGTGCCTCGATTAGTTTCTGTTTCCATGATTTGTCCATTGCTGAGAGTGATGTGTTGAAGTCTTCCATTATTATTGTGTGGGGTATGATGTGTGCTTTGAGCTTTAGTAAAGTTTCTTTTATGAATGTGGGTGCCCTTGCATTTGGAGCATAGATGTTCAGAATTGAGAGTTCATCTTGGTAGATTTTTCCTTTGGCCAGTATGAAGTCTCTTTCCTTATGCTTTTTGATAACTTTTAGTAGATTTTATTCAATATTAGAATGGCTACTCCAGCTTATTTCTTGGGACCACTTGCTTGAAAAATTGTTTTCCAGCGTTTACTCTAAGGTAATGTCTATCTTTGTCACTGAGGTGTATTTCCTGTATGCAGCAAAATGTTGGATCCTGTTTATATATCCAGTCTATTAGTCTATGTCTTTTTTAGAGAATTGAGTCCATTGATGTTAAGAGATACTAAGGAAAAGTGATTGTTACTTCCTGGGGTTTTTGTTGTTGTTGTTAGAGGTGGAATTATGTTTATGTGACTATCTTCTTTGAGGTTTGTTGAAAGATTACTTTCTTGCTTTTTCTAGGGTCTAGTTTCCCTCCTTGTGTTAGTGTTTTCCATCTATTATCCCTTGTAGGGCTGGATTTGTGGAAAAAATATTGTGTAAATGGAATATCTTGGCTTCTCCATCTATGGTCATTGAGAGTTTTTCTGTATATAGTAGTCTGGGCTGGCATTTATGTTCTCTTAGGGTCTGCATGACATCTGCCCAGGATCTTCTAGCTTTCATAGTCTCTGGTGAGAAGTCTGGTGTAATTCTGATAGGTCTGCCCTTATATGTTACTTGACCTTTTTCCCTTACTGCTTTTAATATTCTTTCTTTGTTTAGTGCATTTGGTGTTTTGATTATTATGTGATGGGAGGAAATTCTTTTCTAGTCTAGTCTATTTTGAGTTCTGTAGGCTTCTTGTATGTCCATGGGTATCTCTTTCTTTAGGTAAGGGAAGTTTTCTTCTATAATTACTGGCCCTTTAAGTTGGGAATCTTTATTCTCTTTTCTACCTATTATCCTTAGGTTTGGTCTTCTCATTGTGTCCTGGATTTCCTGGATATTTTGGGTTTGGAGTTTTTAGCATTTTGCATTTTCTCTGACTGTTGTGTCAATATTTTCTATGGTATCTTCTGCTCCCAAGATTCTCTCTTCTATCTCTTGTATTCTCTTGGTGAAGCTTGCATCTATGACTCCTGATCTCTTTCCTAGGTTTTCTAACTGTAGGGTTGTCTCCCTTTGTGATTTCTTTATTGTTTCTATTTCCGTTTTTAGATCTTGGATGGTTTTGTTCATTTCCTTTGCCTGTTTGTTTTTGTTTTCCTGTAATTCTTTAAGAGATTTTTGTGTTTCCTCTTTAAGGGATTCTACCTGTTTACCTGTGTTCTCCTATATTTCTTTAAGGAAGTTATTTATGTCCTTCTTAAAGTCCTCTATCATCATCATGAGAACTGATTTTAGATCCAGTCTTGCTTTTTCTGGTGTGATGGTGCATCCAGGATTCATTATGGTAGGAGAATTGGGTTCTGATGATGGCAAGTAACCCTGGTTTCTGTTGCTTATGTCCTTATGCTTGCCTCCCACCATCTGAATATCTCTAGTGCTACCTGCCCTTGCTATCTGACTGGAGCCTATCCTTCCTGAAATCCTAGTTGTGTCAGAACTCCTCATAGTCAAGCTGTCTCTGTGATCCTGTGATCCTGAGATTCTGGGTGTGTCAGAGCTCCTGGCAGTCAAGCTGCCTCTGAGACCCTGAGATCCTGGTGTGACCAAGCTCCTGGGATCCTGGGATCCTATCTGTGTTAGAGCACCTGGGATTTGAGCCTACTCTGGGTACTCTGGTGCTGGCTGCAGAGTTCTTGCCCAAGGTTAAACCGCTGCAGCCTGGAAAGAACCCAAGCTACTGGTCGGGTGGGGTTCCTATGTACATGGATCCTGCTGGTCCCAGTCACTTCCGGTGGTGTTGGAACAATTTTGTTGTATCCTGCTCACCCCTGATCCTAAGATCCTGAGCATGCTAGAGCACCTGGGAGTGTAGCCTCCTCTAGGTACTGTGGCTCCCTGAAGTTGTTAAGACCAAGCTTCCTGTTTCTTTGCAGGCTCTTTTAAGTTGCTTCTGATTCTTTCCATGTGATCCCCACCTCCACACCCCCCAACACATCTACATACCAACCACCCCACACCCCCACCACCCCATACCCTTACACCCCAGCCACCCCACACCCCCACATCCCAACCACCCCACACCCCCACAACTCTACCTCCCTGTATAACAAGTTGAGTTCCTCCCGTACTTTTAATCTCCTTCTCCTGCTACATCTGACTTTTTAATGCTTTTAGTCACAATATGCTTGAGTTTAAGGCCTCTATGATTATTATATGGAGTCAACATGGATAGTCAAAAGAATCTATTTTAAGGTCTATAACTTTCTATTTTCAAAATTCCCCTTGCTATATATGGCATGACACATCCTCAAGCCACCAAACAACTTGTGGTATTTCTCACAACAGTTTCTGTTTTGTGAGAACCTATACCTGATGAAGATGCTCCATTTTCTTTCTAGGACATTCACTTGGCCAGAAGATTGTACGACATGGCTGCTCAGACAAGCCCAGATGCTCACATACCTGTGTTCTTTGCCCTTATGAAACTGGAAACCATGCATCTGCTCCATGATATCCTGTTTTTTAATGTAAGTTTGTCTCAAATAAGATTCTCAAAAACTCTGAAAACTCCAAGAAACTTGGGACAAAGTGATGAGGACTACCAAGGGAATTGACTTTTCTTTGATAAGTAGAATGCAGAATCTTGTACTTACCACACAGCAATTCTTACTTGCTGAGTATGTGTTGACATTGTGTAGTACAACCAGTAAATTAATTCAGCAGATACTCTTTCCAACACACTCAATGCTCAAAGCCTTAAGCAGAAATGAGCTATATATACTTGTTCAAAACATAGCTCTTGCCATCAAAATCTGAGACTGGTAAGCAGATGGCAGGTGGCAAGTGACACCACAAAGAACTGTATTTCTTAAAAGCAGAAATTAATTCTTTTGGAGACAGGTCCTTAAAACACAGCCAAGGCTAACCAGGAAGTCACTGTATAACCCAGGATGACCTCAAATTCGAGACCCTTCTGCCTTAGCCTTCTAGGCACAGAGACTACAGGCAAGTGCCACCATGTGCAGCTTAATTTTGTACTTGAGGTTATTTATACTTGAGTTGATAATTAAGCCAATGTGTGGGCTCTACCCTGAAATGAATCCCTACTTCCAAGATGGAAGGGAGCAGAGGGCATGGCTTTCAGGTAGGAGGGCGGTGGTGGGTTTGTGAGGAGAAATGGTTCTAACGACCATAAGGTGCTAGAATTGTTTTCTTTTTTGACTAAATGCCTCTTGCCAGCAGTTTACCATGAAATGGAAATGGCTGAAACTGGACAGCACTGTTGGACCATACTGGGATTTATTGGTGATTGGCCTAATTGTTGCCATGCTGATCTTCCTGCTTAGAAATCGCCATAGGTAGGCTCTAGACCATCAGATAACCTACTTATAGGTTCATGCCAAGCTATCCTCACCAAATAAAGAATTTCCTCATCCAAATTGCGAGTCTCTACAGATTTCCCACACAGGCTTTGATGGAGAGTGGACAGAGCTTAAGAACTACCCTAAAGAAGCAACTCCATACTTCCTACTTGGTTTAGGGACCATGGGAAGAATGGTCCCTAAATGCTGAGGACAGGTCATCTAAGACATTGCCACAAATTTTTCATCTTGGTGATCTAAGTCCTGACCTCAATAAAGGTCACCATCTTTGGGTTATAATAAAGGTGCCATCCCCTTTTGAGGGAATAAGCTATTTGTCTTGGTTCTAGAGAACATTTTGAAGTGAACAGAAGGGTAAGTTCAGGGAAGATGTGTTGCGCGCGCCCAACTGGCCAGGAAGAACGACGCTGCAACAGGATCCTTCTGCACACGTTTCTTCAGTCCTGTTTCTTCTTGTTTATATCTCCCTTGTTTATATCTCCCTTGTTTATATCTCTCCCAAATAATAATCCTCTAACCCAGGCCTCTCACTCTTATATACTCTCAGTTCCCATCCACGCACAGCAGGCCACGCCACTTCACCAGGCACGCAGCTTCAGCTAATCAGGGCAGCAGGGGCATATCTCCATCAAAATGGATTCACCGGTATCCTGGTACACCTGCGCAGCTCTCAAGATGTTTGTGGCTTATATGAGGAAGTCAGGTGCAAGTCATATTACTTAGCTGCAGTCCCTGGCGCCTTTGGGACTGCCACCACACCCGCTCCTCACATCTCCCCCTTTTTTCTTTTTTGGCAGAGAGAATGTCTGTAGATAGCCCCCCGCAGCCATGCCCCTTACCCGTCCTTGGGAGACAAACAGCATTGGTTTGATCCCTGTCTTAGGTTGGTGACATGCCCAGGGAGTCTTATCACTGACTACCTCTCTATCATGCCAAGCCACACCTGGGGAGATTGTGTTTTGCGGCAGGTGCATCAAAAGGCCAGGATGTTGATTAATCTATGGCCAGATCTTAATTGCTGCAAGCAAGCCTCATGGGTGAAGGTAGAGGTCTGATCCCCAGTGTGCAAGCATAGGGGCCCTACACAAAACCATCCCTTGGACTCATTACCCAGAGAGGTCTTGGCCAGCTCCCGTGTCGTTTTTCCTGGGGGAAGGGAACTAGGACACTGAACCTTCATGCAATCAGACATGCCTTCCACAGGATGCCAACAGCAAGCTATCCTCTGTGCAGTGCTTAGCCTCGCACCCCACGGCATAACGCAGCATTATTTCTTTTAGAGCGGCAAACCGAATCTGAGGAGATTGTCCTGCCTCCACTGCAGCAAAAGCCTATGCTACCATGGCGAAAGTGCGGGCCCGCACACTCTGCACCTAACACATGTGCCAAACACACAACACACACACACTATAACAAGCATACATCCAAGGGCTCTCATCCCCGCTCATCTTCCCGGAAGCAAGGGATAGATAGCCAGAGGGGCTATCTCTTTAAAGGGAATTCAGGGATCAAAAAGGCATAGAAAAATTTGAACATCATGTCGAGCTGGTATCGGCTTCTGGAACACTGAAAGGATCTCCCATCTCGGCTCCATCCTTTGTGCCTGTGGGACCATCCACCACATCCACAGGGGCAACTGGATCAGGATCCTCATTCTTGCAGCATCTCACCAACCTCTCCGGCACCCAAAGAGGTTCCATCTGGTCCTGTGGAAACACACAAACAGACCCTCTCGCCCACGTCAACACCTGATCTTGTCGATCCCCAGGGGAGATGGACACAATACCTCGTGGTAATGAGACCATAACCTCAATCACCTGTGTGTCCATCTGGGAAGTCAATATGAGAGTCAAGTTTTCACTAGCTTCCCCTCTGATACGCAATGATTTCCGCGCCCTTATAGCAATCTGATTCACCTACTCAAACACCTGCACTGGATATCCTGTCTGTTGTTGTGCAAAGTGACCTTGCCAAGCAGCATATCCCTATCCCATGCTAGATTACCTGCAACAGCGTTAGCAGCTGCCTGTTCATTCGCAAATTCAATAAGGAAGGCTTTCCGATCTAAATACTGCCCAGGTGAAAGGCATGCCTTCACCAAGCCTGCCCAATCAGACAGCATCATGCAGTGTCTATTCAAGGCCTCTACTTGAGCCACAGTATAGGAGGCAGTTAAGATGTATGTCTGCACGGACTCAGCAAAATTCCTGATTACTTTGAAATCTAGAGACTCATGATATCTCTGCCCTGCTTGGTCAGTGAAAATAGGACATCCCAGCAAGGAGAGTCTAACCTTTCTCCAAACCTCCAGACAGAGGTCCACTTATAGGCGGCTGCTGAAGAGGCATAGGGAGGAGGCGCAGAAGCTAATTTGCCTTCCTCCTCCGCTTTGGCTTTTTTATTTTGTCTTTTCTGTCCACCTGATAACACTGTGTCTCCTTTCTTTTTCGTTTTTCTTTTTAAGCCCTTCTCCTCTGACATACTCTCTTGTTGCTCTATAAGGATTTTCTGACCTGTCTTGACTGCCTCTCGATTCAAACAGTAACAGAGTCCATATATCAGAACAAACAAGACCAAAACTATCAGACCTACCCACAAAGGGTCAATGGGAGAAAAAAGCATAACTACACAGCGAGGATCTATTGATCACTACACTGAGGTTATCATAATTCCTTAATCTATCCTGAAACCGTGAACCTTAACTTGTCCCAAAACCAGGAACCTTAACTTGTCCCAAAACCAGGAAACTTTCGTTACTTTGTGCCTGCTTCCTGGCAACTTTATACTTGCCTCTATTTTATCCGAGGTCCTTCCCAAACTCCTGGGGTCGTAAGTTTCACTTACCATGAACTTACCCTGCCGGCAACCACTGACTGCTGAAAGTTCTGAACTCGGTGGGGGAGTCGGTTTCCCATACGGGCCACCAATTGTCGTGTCCGCTCTTGACCAGCAAGAACGACACGACCACCAGTCCTTCTAATAGCAGTTTATTCAGTCCTCATCTTTCTTCTTTCTCTTCATCAGTACCGTTCCCCAGCTGAAGAGTTCCGAATCCATGCCGGATCCTTCTCAACAGTCTGTTTTACGGGAACCTTTATTAACCCCTTCTTTCCCGTGATGCAGTTCAGAATCCTCCCTGTAGCAGGGGGTCTTCGCCTGAAGATGTTTCTTTTCCCTTATCCTGGGTCCCGGGTTTCGGCACCCCTTGTCCCGAGCTTTTGTTCCCACCCCTGATGCGTCACTTCCCCAGGCACGCAGCTTCAGCTAATCAGGGCAGCAGGGGCACATCTCCATCAAAATGGATTCACCGGTATCCTGGTACACCTGCCCAGCTCTCAAGATGTTTGTGGCTTATATGAGGAAGTCAGGTGCAAGTCATATGACTTAGCTGCAGTCCCTGGCGCCTTTGGGACTGCCGCCACACCCGCTCCTCACAAAGATGGGAATATAGATACCTGAGAAGATGACAAATAGATATTGCACAAATAGATTTCACGGGGATGACCATAGGAGCAAACTAAAGTCCTGATGAGCACAGTACTTCACTGCAGGTCATAGTCTAGCTTTTCTGGCTTCCAACAGGCAAGTCATAGACCTAAGACCAAGCAGAGGGAATTAGTGAATGAGGAAAAGCAACAGACCCACGACCTATATTCAAGGCTAGGCTTGAATCCTAGCTCTCTGACCTGTTTGTCTTCCATTTTCTGATCAAAAAACCAAGGAACAAGCAAGCAAGCAAACAACCCTATCTCAGACAGCTGGCATGAGGAGTCAATGAAATCATGTCTGCTCACAGCATAGCAAATGTCCTGGACCTGGGGTGGGGGACTACATCATAAATGGTAGTATTGGGGGCTGGAGAAATGGCTCAACAGTTAAGGACACTTGGCTGCTCTTCTAGAGGACCCTGGTTTGATTTCAAGCACCCTCGTGGCAGCTCAAAAGTATCTGTAACTCCAGTCCCAGGATATCTGATGCCGTGTTTTGGCTTCCATGGGTACAACATGCACATGATGCAAAGACATATAAGAAGGCAATACATACACACACACACACACACACATAAAGGTAATTTTAAAAATAAATACATGTGGGTAGCTTTCAATATAAACTCATGGTGAAAAAGCCAAGCATACTGGTATGCACCTGTAACCATTACCCTTTGGGAAGCTAAGGCACTGAAGCTGTCAATCTATGAACAATGAGTTCAAAATGCTGAGTGCCAATATGCAAAGATCCATTTTGGAACTTCATAATCCAACACAGTCCCAGCAAGAGTTTGCTGTTGTTGATTTCAGTGATGTACCAAACAATAGTAAGAGAACCTAGAAGAACTTGGAAAGTGGGCTTTAAAAATGTCATATTCACATGTCATCAAGATGTCCATTTCTGGGACTCTTCTCAGGTGCTACCACTGAGGCCAACTCAAAAGGACAAGCCAAGGGGTGAAGCCCCCCTCTGCAAAACCACTGACATGTTCCCATTATGACAAACAGTATTCCATACTATTCTCTACATAATTTAGCAGAGAGCAAACAGAACCACAAGCAAGTGCACAGAGAAACTCTCAATGGAATCCAAGAGAAATATAACAACATTCAGTTCGAATCTTCCTACCAGCAGGCAAACCAGATGAGGATGATGACTCCTGAGCAAGCTAAAGTCATCTTAGTGTCCAGGAAACAAACAGATTTGTTTTGCTACATCAATCATGGGGCTGCTGGGACCTGGCTCCTGAGAATCAGTCAACCAAAGTAGATACCACCACAGCCAGCATTAAAGGAGCTGAGACTTGGCCAGTGTGCTGGCCCAGGGTGAATGAGAGTGAGGCCAAGTAGCTTACACAAAGATCTCAAGCCAAGCAGTGGTGAGAAAGACAGGCCCCACTTCTGAGCGTCACAAACATTTCAAACCTAATCCATTTCTCTTGATTTAGGTTCCCCCAACAAGCTAACCAGGGATTTCAGTGCAAATAGTTTTTCTGGTGGGGATCTCAAGAAAACAGGCACGAGGGAAACACAAGGGTGGGTATCTAGAGTTTGGTACCTCTGGTCCCTGGAGCTTAGGGCAGATTTCTGGTAGTCTGGATAGAACATGTACTTTCTAGATATTCTGTCTATGGAACAAGGAAGGCAGGTATTTACCCCAAATTCAAGACATCATGACTGATGGGTTAGTTTTTATTTATTTATTTTTATTAGATATTTTCTTTATATTCATTTCAAATGCTATCCTGAAAGTTCCCTATACCCTCCCTCTGCCCTGCTCCCCTACCCACCTACTCGCGATTCTTGGCCCTGGCATTCCCCTGTATTGGAGCATATAAAGTTTGCAATACCAAGGGACCTCTCTTCCCAGTGATGGCTGACTAGACCATCTTCTGCTACATATACAGCTAGAGATATGAGCTCTGGGGGTACTGGTTAGTTCATATTGTTGTCCACCTATAGGGTTGCAGACCCCTTCAGTACTTGGGGGACATTATTGCCTGAGCTTCCACACAGACACAGCTGGTGCTTTAGACGAGCCCTTGGGGCCGACAGGTTGCCCATGGTCAAAGTTACCAATTTCACTTTCAAAGCACTGGAAAGCCAGAAGGAATGGAGTCAGGACAGAGGCTTTCTGCACTTTCCACTCCTCCAATGCAATGACCTGCTGAGCACTTACTCTGCCCCAGATACTCTGCCAAGAACTTGAGAAATCAGTGAGAGTCCTTCATCCTCAGTGGTCTTCATCCTCAGGAAGCTGGCTCAGTATGGAGTGAAAGAGAGAAGGCCCGACTGCCAGTGACTAACATTTTCTTGCGTTAGTTGCCCTCATCCTCCCAGACAGTCTTTAATGATTTTTTTCTGGTATTATGGACATGTCGAACAATGATCAGCTTTCTTTTTCAGACAGTACAAAACCTGTAGCTGTAGGGCTGGAGTCACAGCTCTCTGCTGTTGCCTGAAAAGTGATTTTCCTCAGGATGTCAGGATTCCTAAACTTCATAGAAGAGAATTTCAGAAGGAGCCAGGATGAAGCAGCACTGGAATTTACTAAAAGATATTTTTAACATAAATTTAAGTGTGTGAGTTAAGAATGTGGCTGTGAGCTTCTCAAGAGAGAGAGGTGCCTTTCAGTGTGTTTACACAGACACATGATTTGAGTGGATTCTGAGTTCCTATCTTCAAAGGGTTAGTAAGATTTAAATGGGATCATGGGGTCCTTTCTGAGGTGTATTGGATAGGATTATAGCTGATAAGTATATTTTAGATCACTGGGTTCATGGGAAAGGGTGTTTTTATTGTAAACAAAAGTCCTGTGAGATTCCTCAAAAAATTAGAAAAAGGAGTAAACATCACATACACTTGGGCCTTAGCGTGGCTTATTGTTATTTTAACATTAACTTGAAAAGATCTCTATATAAGGATATTTTCCACACATAAGAAACCTCAGAGGAAATGTTGCAAATTGTGCTGAAATTCTTGACTTTCAGCTAGTCAAGAATTTCTCTCCACATGTCTCCTTAATTTCCCCTTTCTATCGCCATAGCCATCAGCAGAGGCTGTTGACAGCAGAATTGCTATACCCTGAAGCTACCCAGTAAACAAGTGCTGCCTCTAGAGTAAATGCAGGGGCCCAGCAGAATGGACTGACCAGTCTGAGCAATCTGTCTAGAACTGAATGCAGCTAGTCTTCTGGAACCTGGACCTTTGACAGAGGTGTGGGCAGGAGTGTGGCGAACAGTCAGTTCCACCCTGTTAGCTTTGCTTTCTGAATCCCTCCCCACCCCTGGCTCTTCTGTGGTTGAGGGGACAGGGATGATGACAAGATGGCTTAAGGATGGGAACTGTTTTTACTAAAGTGGCATGGAAGTCACCATGTAAAGGAGCCTTGTGACATGGAAATGTGCCATCTTGGCTCTCATGATTCCCTACTAGGAACCTACTGTCTCTGTTTAAGATTTCTCCAGAGCAAATAAGGAGACAAGCATCTGGTATAATTGAGGTCTTTCACCACCTTGGTTAGGTTTATTTCTGTTTTGTTTAAAGATACTGTAAATGGGAGTGTTTTCCTGATTTCTTTCATAGTATGTTTCTTAGCGTGTTTGTTACTAGTATTTAGAAAGGCTCCTAATCCTTTGCATCCTTAACCCTGCTGCTGGTGGGCATGCATCTAGCTCCAAGAGCAGTCAGATTTCCCTCTCTTGCTTTCCTTTCTTTTTGTTCTAGCCCCTGGTACATGGCCTCACCTCTTGCTATTATTAAGCTGTGTCACATCCAAATCTATTATGATCTCTACGTTCAAAATTGTTATATCACAGGCCCAGGTCACCCCACCTCAAGAAAGCTTATTCATGGTAACTCTGTCAGCACCTTTCTACAAACTGTTAAGCATTCTTTTGTTTTGTTTTGGTTTGTTTTGGTTTGTTTTGGTTTGTTTTGGTTTGTTTTGGTTTGTTTTGGTTTGGTTTTGTCTAACACAAAGATGGCAGATCAAGCACGCTCAGAGGCTCCCTTAGCACCCTTCTTCTTTGGCTGAGGTTCAGTGGGGAGCTCTGCCCCCTTTGCACAGTGGGACCTGACACTCAGCAACTCTAGCCCAGGATGTCCAGACTCCCACATTACAAATTGGGGCCATTTGGCCCCTTTCATTAATCCTGACTTGAGTTTCAACCAAACCAAGACTCAAAATGTCCTGTTGCATTGGCCCAGATGTCCCTAACAACTGTCTTTGATAATTTTGGACTGAGATGTGAGCTGTGGGCTGAACAGCACTAAATGGCTCTGGCCTTAGAAAAACCAAGAACAATGGCATAGTTTTGGTCATTTCACCTCTCCACTTCCCAGTTTGCTTAGGGACATGAGAGTGTCTAATGAGCTTACAAAGCCTCGAGCACTGCAGGAGTATGCTTTACCTGAGTGGAGAAGGCCTCCCTACTCACAGGAGGTTGGAAGAAAACTCTGTTGAAGCCCAAAGAACTAGTGCTTGTGTACCAACTACAAATGTGACTGTAAGCTTGTTAATGGTTCACACTCACAAAAGAAATATCGGGGAATTCCATATATACGTGTGTGTGTGTGTGTGTGTGTGTGTGTGTGTGTGTGTGTGTGTTAGATGTAACCACTGGAGAGTTCAGAAATAAAATGGCAGCAGAGATGAGGAGTGACATTTGGGTATCATGCTGAATTTTGTTTCCTGAAGAATTACAAGCTTTCTTAGCAGTTCTGTCTTCCCTTCATGCCTTGCTTGGTCAGAATAAATTCTTTTTCCCACAGAGTATTTTGCTTATATATAAATACACACACACACACACACACACACACACACACACACACAGTACTCACCTCCTCTAGACACATATAAAAAAAAAAAGATGCATCAACCCACATTAAAAATAAATGTGCCATTCTAACAATAGTTTGCTACTAACAAGAAAAAGCGAGGAACTGAAAATATCAATTCCAGTGGAGGTACCGAGGGACAAGTGAGGTGCTGATTGGCCTTTCCAGAGGCACACACCTGGAGTCTCCAGCTTCCCAGAACCTCAGCAGCTTCTCTGGGGAAACCAGAATGAAATGACTTGAGCATTCTCCAGATAAAGACTCCCTGGCTCCGAGAGGAGATAAGCAACCTTTCCATGCCCCTTCTGATTTCTGTTCTTTGCTTCTTTCTTTGTTTCTCTCTTCCTTCCTTCCTTCCTTCCTTCCTTCCTTCCTTCCTTCCTTCCTTCCTTCGTCATTTTGACATAGGATATAGCTGTGTATCCCTAGCTGACCTAGTGGTCTATGCCTCAACCTCTGAAGGGCTGGGTGGACAGCAATGTGTTACTGTCCTCACTCCATCCTCCTTTCATGTTATCATCAAAACTACTTTTCATTGTTAGTGCTACCATTTTAGCTTCCAAAAGTATTAAAATGGGTAAAAATTAACCTTTACAATGTTGGGAAATCTTTTTTTTCTTTTCTTAAAAATTATCTTTAATCTTTTTTTTACAATCCAGTCATTGTCCTCTCCCTGTCCACCCTCCGACAGCTCTTCATCCCATTCCTCCCCCTTAAAAAAAAAAAATCGCATTTGAGTCACCTCAGAGTAAATGACCAAAATACAAAAGAAAAATAAGACAAAAAGGAAGGGAGGGAGGGAGGGAGGGAGGAAGGAAGGAAGGAAGGAAGGAAGGAAGGAAGGAAGGAAGGAAGATGAAAAGGCATCATTCATTTTTGCACTTGATTCGTTCATAATTCAGAATGGAGTGAGCAGTCTTGATTGCGACCAAATACTACTGTTGTGATGTGTGAGCCACATAGACTTTCCGCCATTTTCTCCTCTGTTGCTGCTCTGGATAAATGTGCTTCCCGCTCCAGATGGGTGGTGTCTGAAGCATCAAATCCTTAGGCAGCTGTCCTCACTCAGCGCAGCCTAGCAACATCACTGGGCAGCTCCTGCCATGCTGGGCTTTGTCTTCCCTGCTCACGCTCCTCTCCCTGAATAGGCTCTCCACTTGTGGAAGCACACGGGGTCCCACGAAGAGCAGCCCAGAAGTGTCAGGGAGTTGACATTCCTAGAAATAATCCCCAACCAAGAAGGCATAGGCCAGGAACTCCTCACTTTCCTTGTTGCTCAGCAGGCTGCTTCACAGAGTGATTCTGTAGAACTCTTACTAAGATGCCAAGCAGGAAGGAGCTCCATTTGTCCCCTTGCTAAAGTTTCACCATTAACACATTGTTATTGGCTTCCTCACCTTCCACTTTCCTGCTCCCTCACCCTCCCACTCCCTCTCCAAATAAACTAACTGGCATTCAAAACCTGTCTGACTGTGGTTTGTGGAAAACATATATGAAGACGTACCTTAAGGAAGGGCATATCAAGCATCTCAGAAGGCATTGAGATAATTGCCGAGGTGGGGAATAAGGAGAAGATCTGTTTATATATATGTATACCACAACACACATTCTTGTGGAACTAGAAAGCAGTTTTGATTGACTCACCATTAGATTTGTAGCACCCAGGAGTGTGCCTGCATATAATTGGCCTTAAAACTTAAATAGGATTCCTAGCTGGCTTCTAAGGTCTTTCAAATATTAAAACGTTATTCCAAATAATATCAAAGAAAAAACTGAGATTATGAAAGAGGGGTATGAAATAAAATAAGGGAAATAAGCTCTGTTTTTCTTTACCCACAGAACACTCCTGACATCAATTGTGTCGGAGGCTTTTCCATGGCAACGAATTCTTCATCCCTAGGTGCTCTTTGATTCCATTCAATTCTGACACCATCTGACCAGAGTTATCTTGTCATTTTTTGAATTGAAGGACTCAGTCCCAGGAGACTGCACGACCCACCACATCTCACACCAGTTAGGTTCCCTGTACTTTTGTCCAACCTGACTACACATCAGAGCTTCTCCCAAGTGCTTTTAAATGGCTTACAAAAGTCAGTGAAACATTTGTTTGCCAGTTCATTAAAGTATACCTTTGAAGATTCTTCCAGACATCAGTATCTAGAATTACAATCACCCTAAACCAGATTCCTAGACACCAGTGTAAACACACAATGGCAGCCAAGACAATATATCCCCAGCAGATACCAAGAACTCTACCCCAAGAGGTCCTGAGAAAGGCAATATAGCTGAAGCACCAAGACACAGACCTTAAAATAGCCATTATGAAGTCTTTAAATAGGAAAATATATTATATATATACATATACACATATATACATATATATATATATGTTGTTGATATTTATAATATTTTATAATAAAAGTTCAAGACCTGAAAATGGAAATAGAATCAATAAAGAAGACCCAAACTAAGAGAAATATGGAAATGAAAATTTTAGGAACTTGAACAAAACCTCAGTCAAGGTGGTTCATACTTCCCATACCTACTGAGTATAGTACTTGAAGCCTTAACTTAGTAAGACAACTAACGGAGATCATGGCGATATAAATTAGAAAGGAAGACAGCATAGTATCTTTATTTGTACATGATATGATAGTATATATAAGTAACCATAAGAAGTCCACTGGGAAACTTCTATAGCTGATAAACACTTTCAGCAAAGTAAATGGATACAAAACTAACTCACAAAAATCAGTAACCCTCCTATATATAAATGACAAATAGACTGAGAAAGAAATCAGAAAAACAATACCCTTCACAATAGCCACACACACACACACACACAAAAAATACAGAATCTTGGATTAACTCTAGCCAAGCAATTGAGAAATATGTATGATTAAAAACTTTAAGACATTGAAGAAAGAAGTCTAAGAAGCTATCTGGAAAAGGAAAGATTTTTTATGCTCATGAATCAGTAGGATTAATATAGCAAAAATGGCCATCCTATAATTTAAAAAGTACAGATTCAATGCAATCCTAATCAAAATTTCAACACAATTCTTTACAGATCTTGACAATTTTCAGCTTCATATGGAAACGTAGAAAAAAACAGGATAATTAAATCAATTGTGAATGATAAAAAGAACATACCCAAATTTTACTACAGAGCTATAGTAATAAAAACAGCATGGAATTGGCACAAAAAAATAGACACATTGATTAATGCAATCAAACTGGAGATCCACATAAGTCCACACACCTATGAATACCTCATTATATATACACTGGAAAAAAAAAAAACTTCAACAAATGCTGCTGGTCAAACTGGTTGTGTGTAAAAGAATGCAAGTACTTCCATACTTGTCACCCTGCCTGCACAAAACTCCACTGCAAATGAATCAAAGATATCAACATAAGATCAGGCACACTTATTCTGATAGAAGAGGACTTGGAGAATAGCCTTGAATCCATTGGCACAGGAAAAGACCTTCTGAACAGTACACTGTAAGCACAGGTAGTAAGATCAACCATAAGATCGGGAACCTTGTGAAACTGAAAAACTTCCCAGGGCAAAGGACATCATCATTTCGACAAAGTGGCAGGCCATAGAATGTGAAGGTATTTTTATCAACTATACATCTTATAGAGGGTTCATATCCCAAATATATAAAGAACTCAAAATTAGATATCAAGAAGCCAAATAATCCAGTTTTTAAAATGGGGTATAGCTCTCAACAGAATTTTCAAAAGAAGAAACTCAAATGATTAGGAAAGACTCAAATGTTCAACATCCTTAGCGATCAGGAAATGCAAATCAAAACAACTTTGAGATTTCATCTTTTACCTAACCAAGTGTAATTCAGAATCACCAAGATTAATAAAATAAATGACAGCTCATGTTGGCAAGGATATGGAGTGAGAGGAACACTCAGACACTACTTGTGGACGTGCAATACACAATAGGGTCCTGCATGTAGGGCATACTAGTGCAAAGGTGCCACAAAGCTTGTAGAAGTAACCAACCAACATCTGATTTGACTCAAGGTCAACTCCATGAGATGGAATCCACAACCAAAGTCTTAGGTGACGAAGAGCCTGAAATTAGATAGCCCAGGGATCTAAGAGAAAAGTTAGTAAGACAATTCTTAAAAAGAACCATAGAAATAAAGTGATTTCGAATGACATTCTGCTATACTCATAGAGCAGTTAACTTGCTCAGTCATCAGAAAAGTTCCCTCCTGTAAGCAGATGAGGATAAATGCAGACACCCAGAGTCAGACAATGTGCAGAGAATGAGAGACCTTGAACACTCAGCCCTAAATAGATTGTCTCCATCAAATCCCTCCCCTTAGGGTTCAGAGAACCCTGAAAAGATGTGTATGTATGTATGTATGTGTGTGTGTGTGTACATACTATATGTGTGTGTATTTACATACACGCGTGTATTATGTATGTATGTTTGTATGTTATGCTGTCCAGTTTTATGTTTTTATGCAACTTTTGAATGTTTCCAGTGCCTTTGGTGGTGGAGGAGGGGATATTCTCTTTCTGTTTGTTGTTTTGCCCAATCTCAATGTACTTTTTTTTATTTTATCTTATTGTATTTTTGTTATCATTCCTTCAATTTTTGTTTGCTTTCTAATGAAAGACAGAAAGCAGGTAGATTGAGATAGTAGGGGAAGTGGGGAAGGACTAGGAGAAGTAGAGGAAGGAAAGCTGTAATCAGAAGATATTGTATGAAAAAAACGTATTTTCAATAAAAAAAGATCATTCTGGGAAAGGAAGATAATATTGATAAAATAAACAAATGGAAAAAAATGTAAGACTACTGATAACTAAACCATTTACATAAGTTATAATAGAATAAGCCATCTAAAACGACCCAGATAACTACCATAAAACTGACATTTCAAATCAATGAAGATTGGTTTTGTTTTGTTTTTTTGTTTTTTTTCAATTTGTATGGGGTAGCCTGCTAGGAAAAAAAATCAAAGTTCTACCTCATAAATTTTATTAGATTCTAAAAGAGGCATCGATTTAAACATAAAGCACTTTAGTAAAGAAAAACACATTAAGTTCAAAGACACAGGCAGGTTTAAAGATAAAATGTTAGAAGAAAATATGATGTCTCAAACAGTGACCAGAGCAGCAAAATTAGTGGTATAGATATTAGATAAAATAATTTACATTAAGAAAAAGGTATAGGGTGTAGCTCAGTGGTAGAGTGATTGTCTAATATGTACATGGCTCTGGTTTGACCCAGCACTGACAAAGAAGGGCTTCTTATAGAGAAAGGAGCAATTTCTTAGGAAGCTACAACAATACAAACATAAAACACCAAACACATGAAGGAACAGCTGACACAGCAATAATAACTGTTCAATGCCTACTTTCACTAGCAGATCATAAGGAAATGGAATTTGGCACTACAAACCAACTAGACCTAGCAGGCATCTGTTAGAACTTCCCTCCCAGCTAGAGAACTCTCTGGAAAATGGTCTGGCACGTCTCCAAAATACTTGATCATATTTTATATGTATGGGCATTTTGAGGCCATAAAATGATCTAATATTACATATTAGTAATGGTTCCACAGCTCTTTGAATATACTAAAATCCACTCGGTCTTCCCTTCAAAAGGGAAAATTTATGTTATGTAAATTATAACGGCTCCATTTGAGCCGATATAAAAAATAAACAGATGGAGCCAATATGACAGCCCTCACATTTGTGAGGGCTTGGGTAAGATGAATGTTATTTTATTGTCTAAACTTTAACTCTTAGATTATAGTCAAAGTAAAGGGATGCTGAGACAACCCGGAGAGAACAGGTTACTTCCTTATTCTGTGTTGTGCAGACAAGTGCCCCCCCCCATAAAATGTTCCCCCATGCTCCCCATGTTTATCAGCCTCCTTAATGAGTGTATTGGTCCTATGTGACTAGTTCAGGCCAATGAACTGTGAAAGTGAGATTTGGCACGTCTAGGAAGCCAAGGCAATCCAAAGCTATTTATGCTTCCTTCAACTCTCTTCCTCTGCCAAGAACACCTTGGAAACTGAAGGAAAAGATGGCTATAGTACCAGACAGAGGGAGTATGGCACCAAAGAAAAAAATAACAATACTAATTACCCTGATTAGATGGAATGTTTTTGCACCAAACTATTAGGAATAGCCCAGTGGGCTTGCTTGTTGGCTCATACTTATAATCTCAGCACAATGTCCGTGGAGGAAAGGATCCGTAAAATGATCAGCTTGGGTTACATAAGAGTTCAAGGACAGCCTGAGCTGACTAGCATGCTTCTACCTAAAGGAACCCTAAAGTCTGGGGATTTCCTTGCCCAGCATGTGCAAGGACCTGATTCCAAACCTGAGCATGGGGTGGGGATGTCTAGAAAAGAGGGGGGAAAGAATTTTAAAATGATGTTTAACATCCTAGAATGGGATGGTAATTTGAAAGTGCAATCATTGGAAGTCTTCCTTAAGCAAACATGAGCAGAAAAAAAGTGAAGAAAGCTATGATCTACAAAACAGAAACGAGAGGAAAACTCCTGAAATAGGTGTGTCCAACACTCAAGGTCTATACTACTTCAAACCACAACAGGAAAAGGAATGGCTGGATTTAAAACTCAGCCAACAGCTATTTATGCTACTGTTTACAGACTCCATGCATACATTCATCACTCATTCTTACAGTGATAGGCAAGAGACATCATGTTTCTCTGTAAAGGGAGGCAGATGGAGGGGGACTGGCGTGAAAGTGGACAACTGGTGCAACCATAAGCTCACAGCAACTTTGGATGCCTGCATGAAGTCAAGACTGTCAATATTCCAGCACATGAGGCCCCACCCCTAGCTGGGGAATGACTGACAGAGAGGAGACTGAGAATCAGTTTTCTTTAGGGTCTGGTCCCTGGTAGGGTGACCATGCTCCAGTGGATGATCCCACACCCTTGTGCTAATAGGACTCAATGGATTATATGCATAAAGTGGAACAAAACAGGACACGAAGCTAGGAGGGAAACATAGGAGCGCTGGGGAGAGTTGGAGAGAAAACGGAGATGAATATGATCAAAATTCATTAGGTGCAAGTCTTAGCTAGGGTTTTGCTGGCACAAAACACGATGACCAAAAGCACACTGGGGAGAAAAGGGTTTACTTGGCTTATACTTCCACATTGTAATCCATCACTGAAGGAAGTCGGGACAGAAATCTGGGGCAGGAGCTGATACAGAGGCCAGGGAAGGGTGCTGCTTGCTTACTTGCTCATCATGACTTCCTCAGCCTGGTTTCTTATAGAACCCAAGACCACTAGCCCAGAGGTGGCCCCACCCACAATGGACTGGGCCCTCCCTGATCAATCACTAATAGGTCAATTAAGAAAATGACCTACAGGCTTGCCTACAGCCTAATCTTGGGGAAGCTTTTTTTTTTTCTTTTTTTTTTTTTTTTAAACTGTGGTTCCCTTCTCTCAGATAACTTTAGCTTGGGTCAAGTTGACATAAAAGCACCCGGCACACACTGGAATCCTCAATTCCCAACATAGTCTCCAACCAGCTAATAAAGATGTCTACTGTCAAAAAAAAAAAAAAAGTCCTTTATCAATTGCAAACTCTTTGGGCTATTTAAATTAAATATATGAACTTAATTTTATTAGAGTAAAACATCATTCTTCCAAGCCTTGAAGCAAAAAATAAATAAATAAAAGATAATTCACAGTCAAGTTTCAAAGTTTTCCTTTGTTTTTGCTTATACTAATAGGATAAAGACATACTTTTACTATTTAAAAAAAAAAAGCATCCAGGACAATGCATGTATGAAATTCTCAAGAAATAAAAATATTTCAAAGATGTCGCTGATGTCTGGGCAAATATAATAGAAGACTCTAACCACAGTGAGTGCATCTGAGCTTGGTTTCGCTCGGCTTTTCTCTCCTCTCTTTTTTCTTTCTTTCTAAGATTTATCATGTGTGCTTGTGCTTGCTTCCGTGTACATGTATGGATACCTGGTATCCATGGGGGTAAAAGAGCATGTCAGATGCCCTAGATCTGAGATTACAGGTGGTTGTTAGCTACCCTGTGGGTGCTGACACCTAAACTCCCACACGACCAGCAAGTGCTCTTAACCTGTGAGTCCCCTTTCCAGCCCCTTTGTTTTAAACAATTTATATGTCTTTTTAAATTATAAGACATAATCTTGCAATTATAAAATTTGGTAAAGCACATAAAATTAGACCTCAGAAGAGCAATAAGTAGGGAATATTTTTTTTCCACACCAAATAACTAACCACCAAAAAGTACATGAACAAGGTCTTGTGTTCACTTCCTAACACTGAAAAAATAAAATAAAATAAAATAAAATAAAATAAAGCAATAAAGGAGTGTTTTCCATTGCAAAACTACTCAGATTTGCTGTCCACCAGAGACCTGAAACTCTAAGTAGTAATGGAATGGTAAATGCACATCCACTTTGGGCCGATTTTCTTACGGATTAGAGATATTATGCCTCACCTTCACCATAGATCCACAGACCACATACCTGAGTGTCTGTCGCTATGAAGGAAACACTGCAATTCAAGACGCTGCAGACAAGCCCATCATTTAATAGGCAACTGAATCACACTGCAGGGGGAGCAGAGACTGCCTGAATCTCCACAGCAGGATGTCTGACTAACCTCCTGAAACTGGGTGGGCATCTCCCTTTCTTATAAAAGTCAATAGGCCACACATACCTTATATTTTTAGTAAAGATTCCCAATAGCTTGATGTCTGGCTGTAAACTCTGCCTCACAGCTGTGCAGAAACTAAACTAACGATGCCCAAGAGCCACCGAGGCAACTGCTCTCTTTCGAATGGCTACACTGAAAAGCTGCTCTCTCTGTTTAGACTATGGCCTATTTTCTTCCTCTCAAAACATAAAATCTTGGGGGAGTGACTTGGCAAGCAAGGTGCTTTCCACACAACTCAGGTGAAGATTCAAGTTTGGATCCCTAGAGCCCTGTAAAAGTTGGGCGTGGCAGGCCTCCTGTGGTCCCCAGCACACTGGGAGGTGGGGACATTGGCTCCTCAGCAAGCTGGCTGGCTAGACTAGCCAAATCAGCAAGCACTGGATACCAGGAAGACACCTTGCCTGAGCTCCACATATGAGGTGGAGAGTGATAGAGGAGATCCAGTCAGTCCCCAGCTTCCACATGCACGTGCACACACATGCACACACATGTGCAAACACAAATAGAAACAAACATGTGAATATGCACACACACACACAAAAAGTAAACTCTTGTGGAACTCCGGGGTTAGCCAGTTTAATCTCTCTATATTTATCATTGTTTTTGTTCCTATGACTCTCCTCCCCCACAAAACATACTTGAGAAAATCAATTCAATGTATAAAAAGCAGATTTTCTCTCATAGTTTCAGAATTCAGTCCTTGATCAGCCTCCTGTAGTAGAGAAAAGAGCACAACAACGTGTGGCAAAGGAAAGAGAGGAAGAGGCTAGGGACAAGATGCTCCCTTCTGAGGTACAGCCCAGAACCCCTCATCCTCCCTCTAATCAGGCCCCATCTCCTCTAGTCTCCACCACCTCCTGAGAGTCAACCATGAATCCATCAGTCCAATCACATCCCTCCCAAACCTCCATTATTGGCAGCCAAGCCTTCTTGAATACATTACAGATTCAAACCATAATATAAAACTTTAATGCCAATTAACCTGAAGAGCCGTCAAGAGCAAGCCACACTCTGAGCAAAAATAAGCAGAAATTCAGGGTTCCAGGAAGGCATTCAGCACACACTAGCCTTCACTCCCTGTCTTAGTCAGGGTTTCTATTCCTGCACAAACATCATGTCCAAGAAGCAAGTTGGGGAGGAAAGGGTTTATTCGGCTTACACTTCCATACTGCTGTTCATCACCAAGGAAGTCAGGACTGGAACTCAAGCAGGTCAGGAAGCAGGAGCTGATGCAGAGGCCATGGAGGGATGTTCCTTACTGGCTTGCTTCTCCTGGCTTGCTCAGCCTGCTCTCTTATAGAGTCCAAGACTGCCAATCCAGAGATGGTCCCACCCACAAGGGGCCTTTCCCCCTTGATCACTAATTGAGAAAAGACCCCACAGCTGGATCTCATGGAGGCACTTCCCCAACTGAAGCTCCTTTCTCTGTGATAACCCCAGCCTGTGTCAAGTTGACACATAAAACCAGCCAGTACACTCTCCTAACCTCCAGGACCTCTGACTACTTGGGAAAGGTTTGAAACCTGGGGGTGCCAACAGGAGAAGAAAGGCACAGGCACTGGTCTCACTCCAGTGGCATCCAAAGCAAACAGTGCATCATTGCTACCTACACAGTGCAAAGAAAGGAATAGGACTTGGAAAGCCCTCCTAGGCTGGGGATGTGGCTCAGCGGATAGAGTACCTGTCTGGGAGCCCTGAGTCTGTATCCTCAACTGGGTATGGTGTGCATGCAGCACTCAGCAAGCCAGCAAGTCAGAGGATCAGGAATTCAACGTCATTCTTAGCTACCTATTGAGTTTGAAACCCGTGTCCCACAAACACGTCACAATGTGGACCCCACACCTCCATGCGTCGTCCTTCCCTGGTCATCTGATAAAAAGCTGGGAGGGCAAACCAGACCTCCTTTGGTCTCGAAGTTTTCCAGGCTGCTGCCCCATAAAGCAAAGATAGGCACCCTTTCCAGGTTCAAGGTCTTCCAGAATGGTCCATGGGGTTAGCAGAAAATAGTGTGAACCCAGAGCTTCACACCATGGACTCCTAAGTCAGTAACTGGGACCAATCCCAGAAAGAAAACTTCATGAGAGAGAAAAGATGGATTTTGGGATCATACATGTAAACAGGTGTTTGGGTTCTTTTCCAAGTTAAAATCAAATGTAACCATAGTGTTACCCCAAAGTTTCTTGACTATACGTGTATTTTGCCAGCTGAGTTACAATTTCTTTGCAAGAAGAAAAATTTACATATGTTCACAGGGGAGCCTGAGAAGGTCAATGGTACGGAAAGTTATTTTGATTTCCCAGCACAAAGGAAATGTTGAGCACCTTGGCTGCTTTTCAACAACTTTTCTTGTAGAAGCCACCAACACCCTGTCCTGCTCTCTCTTCCTTACTCTGGTATGCAGAATACGACATGGGTCACTCAGACCTCAGTGAGAGCTTTCAGCTACTCTACCAAAGGAATGCATGGCCAGCAACTTCCAACTCCAAAGGCCTGTGAAACCAATTCAGACTTCTCTTTACTTTAAAGGAGGTCAAGGGGCTGGAGATGACACTGAGCAAAGTCAGGGCATTTGCAGGCTGGCAGAAGCAATCTGGGGGCCGCAGGGATCTCTTGACTGCAGGGAGATAATATGAATTCCGAGCTCTGTGGCCAGCCTTGGGGCTGGAATCCAGCAAGGGGTAGCCTGGGGAGGGGACTTCCCAGGAGGGGTGTGGCTGGCTTACTGGGGGAAGGAGGATCTACACTCCTCATGCCTCAGGAAACTGGGTGTCCCAAGTTAGAAGAAACTGGGGCCACCCTGGATGTCCCAGAGCCAGTGAAGGGTTTTTGAGGGACTAAGGACTCAGGTAAGCCTGAACTGGGAAGTGGCCACAGGGATGGGGGCCTGGTGCCTCAGACAACCCAAGCTGAGGGTCTCTGCTCCAGACATCTCTCCTTCAACCCAGTCTTTGCCATCGTGGGTCACATCCCCACTGAGGGACCAGGCTTTCCTTTGGGTAGAGGCCTGGACCTGGCAGAGAGGATTCTCAGCTACAGGACCCTACACCCGGCTCCACTTAGTGACAGAACCAGCTGTTGCCAAGATTGATATTTGTTGTGTTTTGCTTTGCTTTGATATAGATCTCACAGGATAGCCCAGGCTGGTCTAGAGTCCACTGTATAGACCAGGCAGCCCTGAACTCCTGGCACTCCTCCTGCCTTAGCCTCCTTGGTGCTAGACTAGGTCTCATCTGGCTTGAAGCTGGTTCTTAATCAAATGTCAAAGCTAACTACAACTTTTCCATAGGAAAACAGGGGAGGTCATTTTTTTTTATAGATATTAAAGAGTAATGGTATGTTAAAATATATATACTATATAAGTATATAGTGAGACATATTTTGCTTTTTCGCTTATTCTCTTTATGGCATATATAAATATTTATATGGGAATGTGCATATGTATGTGTGTTTGAGAGGAGCTCATTGATTGGACAAGCTGGCTCAGTTCTGAACACTCAGCAGTTACTAAACAGGTATTAGCGCTTTACCACTGTGCTAAAGTAGCTGACATAAGCAACTTATGAGGTGGAATTGTTGGCTCACTTATTGGGACTTTCAGACCTAGGTTGGTTATCTCTATTGTTTTGGGATCTTACTGTGATGTGAGACAGAGCATCACAGTTGGGAGTTTGCAGTGGAGACAGCTACTATTCTTACAGCATCCAGGAAGGAAAGTGTGACAGGAAGATGCAGAGATCCCAGTATGCACTCAAGGACATGACCCCAATGACCTAAATGTCTCACATTAAGCTCTGCCTCCTAAAGGTTACACACCTTCCAAGAGTGCCATCATCTGAAAACCAAGCTTTCAACTTGGGAGCTTCTGGGAGGCATCTAAGGTCCTCTTAAGTTTGCCTACAGATTCTGTTTAGACTTCACAATTCAACTTGTTCTCTAGGGTGAAGCCTCCCACCTCCAGCACATGTCTCCTAGTTCCAGAAACTGTTGTAATTGTCCACATCCAACTATTGCTTTCCTTGGTACTCAGATTTCTGAGCTATGAAACAGTCTATCCTTAACTCCAACTGGATAGTTGATCTAAAAATCTGCAGCTAAATGTGCCTTTACTACTGTCCTCATTTGAATTCCAGTGTCTGTATTTGTGCTTTCTCTGTGCTACTAGAACTACAGTTATAGCAGTATTAGTGTAGGAGGTAAACATTTAGCTGAAGAGGCTAAACATACATACAGGAACAATGTATAACGTACAAAATAACACAAGTTCAAGGCAGCCTAGAAGTGAAAAGAACTGAGCTGAGACAGTTGAACTGAGAGTAGAGAAAACTCAGAATGTGGCAGGGAAGCAAATATGCATGGACCATAATTCTGAAGTAGGATGACTGGGCATATGCTAAGGGCATAATCCTTTCCCAGGTTCTAAATTCATAGCTAACTAGGGTGCACAGAATATACTAGTATGCAAGCTTTTGACACTAAGACCAAAACCAAACAAAAACAAGGGGCTGAGCAGGAGGACCAAAGATCCAAGCTCATTCTCAGCTACACAGCAAGTTCCAAGTCTGAGGCCAGACTGGGACACCTGGGACACCACCTTCCAGCAAAAAGGGATCTAGAAAAGAAGAGGGAGGGCTGGTGAGATGGCTCAGTGGGTAAGAGCACCCGACTGCTCTTCTGAAGGTCCAGAGTTCAAATCCCAGCAACCACATGGTGGCTCACAACCATCCGTAACGAGATCTAGCACCCTCTTCTGGAGTGACTGAAGACAGCTACAGTGTACTTAGATATAATAAATAAATAAATCTTTAAAAAAAAAAAAAAGAAAAGAAGAGGGAACGTGGAAGAACCTAAGTAAATCGCAGGGTATTTCTTTACCTCTTTCTCAAACTTTGTCATCAGCTAAGAATCAAACTTAACTTTTAAAGGGAAAAGGACTACCCAGGTTAGAGAAGAAGAGCAGCAGGATAGAGAAGGGGGGAGAATGTGAGCCAAGTCAGTGATCCGCATCTATGAAAATTCCAGAATGCAACCCATTACATGCTACATCACCACCAACAACAACAAAAAAGTAAACAAAAGTTCAAGAAACTATTAAGGATAAGAAGGCCAGATTTTCTTGAGTTCCAGGAACTGGAAGTCTCTCTCATTTCAACCTGTCTAGCGATTCATGACCACTTACTTCCCTCCCTCAGTTACGGATTTGCAGGGAAACATATGGAAAAAGTCACTCAATGTTGTCCAAAGCCATCATGTGAGTTTACCTGCCATTGCTGTCTTCATTAGACATGTGACTCCTTGAAAGCAACCCTCATCTGAGATTCTCCAACCTCCTCCGTATACTTATCTCCCAGCTCTAAGTCTTCATCAGCCAGCCTTGTTCTCAGATGGTCTTAGGTTATCGAGTATATATAGTGTGGAAGCTGAGACTTTTTTTGTTTTGTTTTGTTTTGGTTTTGGTTTTGGTTTTGAGACAGGGTTTCTCTGTATAGCCTTGGCTGTCCTGGAACTAACTCTGTAGACCAGGCTGGCCTCGCCTCGAACTCAGAAATCCACCTGTCTCTGCCTCCCAAGTGCTGGGATTAAAGGCGTGCGCCACCACTGCCCGGCAAGCTGAGATTTTCTAATGCTGTGGTTACTTTGAGTCTCCCACTATCCTTTAAGTAAGGCCAATAACTCATTGGCTCATCAAACTGGACACTGGGGTGGCCTGTTGTTGGTGCCTTGTCCAGGTGAAATGTTTCTCATGTCTCCTCACTAAATATTCACTTGATAGAAATTTGGAAGGTAGGCTGGGAGCCTCCCTTGAGACTGAGAACCAAAGATGTAGTCTTATATATGGAAACACTGAGGCCAGAAATAGAACTGAGTGTTGGAAAGAAGCATGCGCGCCCAGGGCTAATCCCTGGCCACCCAACTCCCAGGCTCCTTTCTCCTATTTCTAGGCTTTAGTTACAAACGCTGCCTCATTTTCCTGTGGAATTTCCCTCTTCCCATTCTCCCATTCACAGTCAGCCTTGGTAACTGCTCTTCATTCTCTGCCAGGTTGGCTCTGACAGACTAATAATGGGTATCCTGAAAACAATTCCCATAAACAGGCTAGAAACAGCTTGGTTTAAACTTGCTACTTTGAAAGGGCACATAAGAGCCGGGTCTTGCAGAGAACCCAGGCTCTGTTCCCAGCACCTGTGTAGGAAGGATTATGATCACCTGTAATTCCAGCTCCAGGGACTTCAACGCCCTCAGCTTCTGGGCTCTGTAGGCCCCTGCACTCTTATGCATATACTTACATACATATACACATAATGCAAAAGTAAGATAAATCTTAAAAGAGAGGGTGGGATAGGCTTGCAAACGATAATCAAATCTGGGTTTTTTAAAGCCCATATGGTTTTTGTTTTATCTCATTTTATTTTGTTTAAAAAGCCCATACTATTTCCATACAGTCTGTTCATACAAGAACCTGGTAAGTGTGGTGTTCCATCCAGTCATGTTGATCTTGAGCTGTCAGCAACTCAACAGCCAATCAAAAGGGAGCCAACTAAGGAATCCACGGATGTACATGTAGTTCACAGAACTTTCAAGGCCAGTGTTCACAAACCCTGTGGTCTCACTATGGATATAGCCTCACTCACACATCCAGAGAAGTGATCCTGATACTCCTAGGAAATGAAATTTGAATCTCTGTAAGTGTATCCCAGGATACTTGTTTTTTGAGAATCAAATCTCCAGGCAAAATTATCTCAGGCTTTGTGATCTCTGAGAATACATGCAATAAGGTACTTCATATGCTCTTTACCTAATTTTAAATAAACATGTAAAATTAAAACTCAGCATACCCTGGGTACCTTTTTCCAAAGAGATGTCATGGTAGTTTGCTGACAAATGGATGGAACTAGGAAAAAAATCATCCCGAATAAAGTAACCCAAACCCAGAAAGACAGATGTGGTGTGTACTCACTTAAAAGTGGAGATTAGCTGTCAAGTAGAGGTTAATCATGCTACAATCCACAGACCCAGAGAAGTTCAAACAAACAAAGAGGGCTGTAGCAGGACACAAAGATCTCCCTGGGAAAGGAAAAATGGGATAGACTTCACAGGGAGAATGAGGGCAGGGCAGGTGCGGATGGGAACAGGAGAGATCAGGTGTGTGTGTGGGGGGGGGGGGGGCTGGGGAAGGAGACAGAACACTGGGTGAGATGACTGGAACTGTGTAGTCAGGATGTGATATATGAGGGTGGAGGGGGGAGGAGATGGGGGGGGCGGGGGGGGAGACATCTGCTGATGCTTGACACGGGAAACTCAATGAGGAGATGTTAAAGTTGAATTTTATCCCAAAGGCCGGTGCTCCCAGAATCAAAGTTTTCTTTCCTACCATGAACTTGAGTCCTGAAAACTCTTCCAATCTGAGTTCCAAACTTACAGCAACAGAGCAGAAAGGGCAAGAATGTCCTAAACTACTGAGACTGACAACTGCAGGGTGTGTGACACTTGGTTTTAATCCTAGCACCAAGGAAGCAGAGGCGTGGAGACCTCTCATAAGTTCTACAGCAGCCAGGACCACACAATATTGAGCTAAGCAATTTAAAAACAAACATGGTTTTCAAGACATTGTTTTCCATATGCCATTTAATAATTTAACAAATTTTGCAAAAATTCTCGATAGGACAACGTAGTGAGTTTTGCTACTGCATTCGTTGCTTTGCCTGGCACTATGGTTAAATACCTGAGAAGAAGAGATAAGGGAAGACTGTTTTGGACTGGCCATGAGGACAGGACAGGCAAGGCAGCAAGGACAGCTCTGTGGGCGTCAGCAGAGTACACTTGCTCTTATTTGAGCAAATCAAGAAGCAAAGCGACCAGAGTCAGGACATCCAGCAAACATCAAGGCTTGCCCCTAGTGGCAACTTCCTCCATCCTGGCCTCAACTCCTACGGTCCACAAACACCCAAACAGGAGCAGTGGTTAGAGACCACATGTCCCAAGGCAAAGCCCAGGGCAAGCTTTTCACTGCCTCCAAATCTTCTGACCCTGAGATGTCAAGACAGTGAACCTGGATTTAGGATAATAGTGCAATAGGTCTAAAGTTAACCAAGGAAAGCCTGAGTGTAAACAGCTTGTTAATCACTGGGCAATGGTGTCTACGTGAGATTTTACCTCTGATTCTTTAAAATGGTTTCTTCTCTTAAGTAGTGTAGGCAACCCAGACCCTAGATGTTAAAAAGAAAGAAGAAAAGAAAAGAACAAGCAGGAACAGAGTTCGGATGCTTGTAAACGAGGCGAGGAGGAGCTGGAGATGGCTCACTGTTAGAGCAGCGTTCCCAGCAAACCTGAAGTGGCTCCCAGTCATCCTTAGCATTGTTCCAAGATCCAAACGCCCTCTCTGGTCTCCGCAGGCACCAAGCACGCACGTGAAATAAACATGCCGGCAAGATCCTCACGTACATAGAATAAGACTTTAAAAACAAAATCACAACAACAGAATTAACAAATCTAGGAAAAGAGGGATGGATCTGGTAAAGACAGATGCTCGTCTCAAGGTCAAAGCTACAGAGTAGCTGCGGAGGCTGTATAGAATCCTCTAGTCATCTGGACAAGACAGAAGCGTGACAAATACTAGGTGTGGCGGGCCACAGGCATGCCTGTAATCCCAGGACTAAAGCAGACGAGTCAATACGAGTAGAGTCCAGCCTAGTCTACATGGTAGTTCCAGGCCAACCAAGTCTCCATAGTGAGATCTGACTCCAAAAATACAAAAAGTACAACAAACAATTCCGACATCAGTGTCTGCAGCAGGCACTGTGAAGTGATCTCACTGTACTGCACAGGAACTCTCAGGAGCCCAGCAATTTGTCCTTCCTCTCGTCTTCAGGGGTGTGACCATCCCACAGCGATAACAAAGGAGCAATGGGAAGAAAGGTGCAGAACCAGAGCTGGAGCAAGCGTTCCCATCAAGTCACGTGCTCACACATGTGCACCGGTTTCTAGGTCCCCACCCCACCCACGGGAACACATTTTCTTTGCTTTCAGGCTGACTCTGCAAGGATGCCCAGTCACTATGTAACAGCATCTTTACATAAATAGAAACAAATGAGAACTTGGAATACTAAGCATGAGTTAGTATTAGGTTGCTAGTAAATAGCTCAATCGGTTGCACCTTGCTTCAAACTGTACTAGTTTAAATGTGAAAGCTATTTATTTCTGATGAAAATTCTGGGAAACATAACAATTGAACAAAGTATTTATTATTTTTTCTCATGCGACATGACATCATTTAGTTTTGCTAGCTCTCCAAATGACACGGTTGCAGAACCTCTTTCAGCTGGCCTTGCCTAGAAACAAGTAAAAATAAAAGGTATTAGATACAGATAAGGCTAACCCAGAGTAACCCCAATCATGATATGCAGAATAAAATATACCCTAAGTCAATCAACAATGGAAAACAAGCAGAAACACAAACCCTCTGAGAAAAGTGATGCCTTAATATCATTACCTGAGAGTCATGGTATTTCCATCCTATCATGTGGTAGATCTGAAAGGTGGCAGGTATGGAACCATCCTCATTCCGGTACATTTCTAAAAAGACAAACCTGGTTAAATTCTGGAAACAGTCAGATGAGAAACAGTGTCTACTGCTAAATAATAAACACCTACTTCAAAGAGAAATGGGTCCTAGGCTAGATGCCGGATCTGAATGCCTCACACAACAAGACTTAACACAGAGAACCTGACACTATAGAAACAAAAGCGGCTTGGAAACAGACACAGATAAGATCTATATTCTGAGAGAAAACAAAAACAAAATTCCCCACAAAGTCTGACAGTACCTTACAAGAAGGAAATAGCACTTTGGAATGAACACCACGCAGCATAAACCCATCTGTGATTGCAGGTAGAAGGAGTGGGCGGCTCACCTCTGTAAACCGCTGCAGCTGCCAGCATTGTGTCTCGGTGCAGCAGGGCTTTTCTGTTCCAAGAACAGTTGCTCTCACCCATACCTAAAAATAGACTACTGGCAGTTTGAGAGAATACTGCAAATACCCCCAGCTCAGTATCAAGTCATGATCCACCTTATCTAACAGCACGTCCATGCTCAGTCTCACCCACTTTCAAACTAGAGCTAGGCTGCTTACTGAGCAAAGCTGTTTGAATCCTCTTCACTACTAAGTCAAGTAGGAGAGTTAATTCTCAGAAGGGAAGCACCAGGATGCTTCCCACAACAGCCACAGTCTATATTAAGCCAGCTTAGCAAAAGCCACCTAGACTCTAGATGGCTCGCAAGCATTGGCAAGTGTCTTTCAAAGACACCTTATACCCCTTCTTGATAGCTCGTTGAGACAGGACATTGTGACAATGCCTCCTTCCTTCTAAGCAGCATATATAATTACAACTGTAAACTTGGATAAGGGCTGTGGAACTCATTTAATATGACTGTGCCTTCAAATTTTTTGATATTTTACTAACAATAGATGTAAAACTTACATGCATTTTCCCACAGAGGCATTTTTAAAAAGTATTTTTAAATTAATCTTCAGACCCTTTTCTTTAAGTTGACGGTAAGAGGCTGTTTACTGACAATTTCTAGTGTAAGCTAGAGAGCTAGCTAGGTGGTACAGTGTTTGCATTACATGTGGTCAAGAGGCTGAGGATATGTATTAATGGATAAAGCACTTGCTATATAACCATGAACTCCAGCACACAAATAAAAAAACCAGGTATGGTGGCATCTGCCTGGAATCCTTAAGCTGGAAAGGGACACAAGGGAATCCTGAGGGCAGCTAGGCTAGCGAATTAGTGACTCCAAGCTCAGTGAGAAAGGATAAAGGAGGAAGCAAGAGAAGAAGATACTGACAACAGCCTCTGGCAACCACCTATACACATACAGAGGCTGCGCACACCTCATATGCACACAGAAGCATACACCAGCACCCCGACACACACACACACACACACACACACACACTCACACACACACACACACACACACACACACACACACAAAGGCCTGGGTTCAATTCCCAGTACTACAGAAATAAAAACAAACTAATGTAATATCAAATTAATGTTACCTATCTTTCTTTACATGTCCATTTTAAATTATTTGAAAAGGCTATGTTAAGATCATTCTACAACCCAACTAGCACCTGAAAGAGTCAGATGCAATATTTGCACCTAGCCAATGGACAGAAGCAGCTGACCCCCCTGTTGTTGAATTAGGGAAGGCTGAAAGAAACTGAGGAGAAGGGCGATCCTATAGGAGGACCAGCAGTCTTAATTAATCTGGACCCACGAGATCTCCCAAACACTGGAGCACCAAACAGACAGCATACGCCAGCTGATACGAGGCCCCCAACTCACATACAGTAGAGGACTTCTGGGTCTGTGTTCATTCAGAGATGATGCACTTAACCCTCAAGAGTCTGGAGGCCCCAGGGAGTTTAGAGGTCAGATGGGATGGGAGGTGGGGACATCCATGTGGAGATGGGGTGTGGTGGGGAGGAGGTGTGAGCTGTGAAGCAGTTGGAGGGTGGGAGGGGAGGGGCAGGGAATGGAATATGGAATGTAAAAAATGAATTACAAATAAAATTAAATTTAAAAAAGATCATTCTACAAAAGAACTAAAGGAAATGTTAAATTGTTTTAATTCTTAATATTAAAATTTACTACATGAGCAAGTGTCTACTACTTACTTTCACTAGTCAAGAAATGATCATTTCTTTAACAGTTTAAAAATAATAATCTATTTTTAAATTTTTAAATAAAATTATAATAATAAATACAATTTAAGTTTTTATTGCATTGTTTTTATTAAAGGCAATCAACAAGGAGGCTGGAGAGAGGCCTCAGTTAAGTGCACACACTGCTCTTGCTAAGGATGTGAGTTTGGTTCCCAAAATATACCAGGTAGCACCCAAAAGCCTGTAACTCAGCTCCAGGCATCTGGCCCTCTTCTGGCTTCTGAGGGCACTGCTTCAATAAGTTAATGACACTCATTCTACCAAGAAACCCAGTGTTCCGTATTTGTGAGCTTAATGGTCCCAATTCATAGAGATTTTAATAGCTACAAACTAGTAAGCTAAGTTAATAAAAACAAATGTGGTAATGCACATTTAAAATCCCAGCACTTAGGAAAGAGAGGCGGAGAGCTGTGATTTCAGGGTCATCCTCGGGGTCATCCTCAGCTATGTGAGATCCAGTTTCAAGTACAGGAACAAATAAACAAACAAACAAACAAAACCCTCCAACTCATCAACCAACCAAAACAAAAAATACTGGCGGCCGGAGCACATACTGCTCTTCCAGAGGACATGAGTTCAATTCGCAGCATCTACAGCAGAGGCTGGTAACTTCTAGTAACTCCAGTTTCAGAGGATCTACTGTCCTCTATGGGTATTCACATGTGTGGCACATGCTCACAGAGACATACACATTAAATAAAAACTAACAAATCTTAAAAAGTATTTTTGATATCCATCTTCAAAATACTCTCTCTCCGGTGAACACCAATCACACAGCATCAAAGCAAAGCGGGACTCACACTGCAGCGGTCTCCTTATTACCAACCATGGTATAAACCTTTAGTTTCTGCTCAACTTCCCACTGCCCTGGCTTACTCCATGTCACATGTAGTAAATACAAACACAACACACGATGCACTAGACATTTTAAAAAGCCTGCCAAACAATCGTTGCTCACATATTCTACAAGATTGTTAGATATATGCCACCTCTGGGCCTGACCCAGTTCGGTTGTAGAAAGCTCAAGAGTGCTGATAGAGGGCATCAAGAGTAACTCTCCAGCCACAGGAGTCCACTCTCCCCTCAGGAACACACACTGCTGTACAGAACTCCCCCTTTCCTTGTGGAGTGCTAAAGAGAACCTGGACTCAGATCACAACCTTATATAACCTAGGATAAGCATGATTCAACCTTCACTACTCAGTTTTTTCATCTTTAAAATGGAATATCTGGTAGTACACTGTGGGGAAGCTTTACTGACAATCATCTAGGAAAGGCCTCTATAATGGCAGACTCAACCTGAGCTTGAGAAAACACAAAGACACTCGCTGGTAACTGTTTAAGATTTGCAGTGATTTTACATTTGATCTTGGCCAAATGCTGAGACGAGATGTGGTGCTTTGGCTTGGTTTGGTTTTTCCAGAGTTTCTTTATGTAGCCTTGGCTGTGCTGGAACGAGCTCTGTAGAGCAGGCTGGCTCCAAACTCACACAGATCCACCTGCCTCTGCCTAAGGGGTGTTGGTGATGAAGGGGTGAGTTACCACCACTACCTGGCTTTCTCACAGTGTTTTTAAGGTAAATTCAAATGCTTATTAAAAACAAACTTTAATATGGATTACTGAAACAATGCTGAGTATTGCCTTGAAAAACAAAACTGAACTTACCTTAAAACCACTGTGAAAGCCTTGAAAATGTCTCATGCATTCGTCAGCTGATATGAAACTTGTTTGTAAAATTAGCTCAACATTCTCGATTTTTTTCTGTGAATTAATAATAACGGCAGCTAAAATGAGATACACCTCAACCATCAGAAAACAGACACAACAGAGATGTAAAATACAAAAGCCAGCTAGGGGACGCCACCTTCCAGTTGGCACAGGAGCAGCCAGCAAACACCCACGTTCCTCCCCTCCCAGCACCCTCAGACTTTTCCCACTGGGTAAAGAGCAGAGACTTCAGGGTATGAACCGAGCTGCCTGCCTCCACTACAACGCGGACAAGGTCCTTTCTCCTCTGTGCCTGAGTTTCCTCGTATACCAGGACAGACTGACTGTGCTAGGTCCTGTCTTAGCCTCCTATGAGCCATGCCTTACAAGCAGGCAAACAACGGACTTTCTACTACACTTGAACCTGAGTCATCTCTGAGGAAAATTCCCCCAAGACAAACTATAAGGCTCATCCTCATCCGAGGAAATCTAGAAGCTTCTGGTCTTCTATCATTGCCCATCGTCTGCCTGTTCTATACGCCTGCGCAATATTATTACCACAGTTCCCTCAGCCTAAGTGTCGGAGATACAGAACCTTTCATAGCTCCCCGCCCACGACTACACACACACAGTTCTTGGTGCCGCCCCTCCTAGTGTTCCCTATCCTTCATCCTGGAGAATTCACTTCAGCTTTCTTAGGTTCAGCCTTTTCTGTACAAGACTCCCCGACACCCTAAGCACATTTAAGGCCAAACCCCTTGTGTTTCTCTCATTTTAAGCTGAGGTTTGTCTGTCTAGCTTGGGAGTCTTTTCATCTAGAATATTAGCAGCTTAAGATCAAAAACTATGTATCTCCACCTAGCTAAGGAGTTGGCACATGGCAGAGTCTCAATAAACAGTAAGTGAATAAATATAAAACCCAACAGTTAATGTTTTTGTCTAGACAAATAACATTTTTACAAACTGTCTTTATATGATTCTTCTTAAGCCACCTACAGATAAGACACTAAAATTGTGATTTTTGTAAAAGGCCTGACAGTAGAGGTAAGAGATCTCTCCAAAGGGCAAGCATTCAGAACAGCTCCTCAAACTGTCAGGCCTATTTAAAACCCCAGGAGTCAGGCCTTACCAATGGGAAGGGGCCCCAGAAAGATTCTAAAACTTAGTCTAGAAGGTGGTTAAAAATGCAAGCGATGATCTACCAGAAGACCATGAGTAGTGGTTTGAAGAGAATGGCCCCCATAACCATATCTGAATACTTTGTCCCCAGTTAGTGGAACTATCAGGGAAGGATTAGGGGGTATGGCCTTGTTGGAGTAAGTGTAGCTTTGTTGGAGATATGCCACGTGGGTAGACTTTTTGCTAAGCCTTTCCCTACCGACCTACCAGTAGATAAGGATGTTAAGATCCCAGCCCCATGTACCATGCTGTCCTGCCTGCCACCAAGCTTTCCACCATGATGGGCTAAAAACCTCCACTTAAATGCTTTCTTTTATAACAGTTGCCTTGGCCATGGTCATGGTGCCTCTTCATAGCAACAGAACTGTAACTAAGACACCATGCGTCTCACACTGCCTTGCTGCACCTTCAGATGAAGGCATTTCTCAATCCTCACCAGAGAAGCTTCTGTTTGCAGTATATGATGATCAACACCGAGACCCACAGTGGCCATGGTGCAAAGTAGAAACTGCAGAATTCTCAGTTCTAAATGGAACATGCACACCAAAGCCCCTGTGCCTAAGACTCAGGGATCATCAGACAGAATGTAACAGCCAACAGGAAATGACAAGAAGGAAACAGTGTGACAAGGATGTAGCAGGGCATTAAAAAATACAAACAGCTATAACACTAAGGTTATGGCACTTAATAAAAAGGCTAATTTCACTGTTTGAAAGATGCATCTATATATTAGTATATATACATACACACATATATAATATACATGTATATATATATATATATATGTATACACACATATATAATACAAACACACACACAAATTAATGTATAGTATAAAACTGTGGTTTCAAGTAATGAATCCTAGGTTTAACATAACTACAGACAAGGTACTTATGCCTTTGATGAGTTCATCTGTAAATCAAGACATTAGAAAACCTGAGACAGATACAATACAGCACTCAGGAGGTAGAGCCATACAGACAGTAAGTCTGAGGTCAGCCTGAAATCCAAAACAAGATCAAGGCTAGCTTGAGGGTACAAAGCCAGAACCTGTCTTGAAAAATCAGAGGCTGGAGATGTAGCTCAGTGGCAAAGCACTTGCATTGTATGTGCAAGGCTAAGGGGTTTTTGATCCCTAGAAAAACAAACCCACACATGGAAAGAAAGGAAAAAAAAAGCCCAGAGAACTACAGAGTAATTACTGTATTTTTAAATCAGTGGGCAGTAACCTTTTCCAACTGATAGATCTAATTTCTTGTCTCTTTCTATTTTCTTTCTTGAAATGAATCATGAACACAGCATTTATTATAGACCAGTACAAAATAGACTCTGTATTCAAAGAATTATTGTTGGCATCTAAATGAGAAATAATTTCATTACCTAATAAGTTTTTAGATGAAAGGGCTCCATGTTTCTGAGTCTGTTTAGTACTTGGGGATGTTTCAAAAAATGTTTGCTATGTTTTATTAGCTTTATCATCTTGAGTGTACACCTGTAGCCTACCAATCCTATTTTTCATGATGCAAAGGGACCATGATAAGTTTTGGGTGTGTGCATTTCCCTGTGTTAATATGACAGTGCAACTGCCCTCACAGAAGAGGGGTAAGCACATGAAACAAGCCTTGTGAGAAACAGGCAAGACCCTTACCGCTAACAGCCAACTACGACGAGCAACGAGAGTCAGTTAAGATACCAGGGCACAAGACAAAAGTTTGACACCTAATTCTGCCACTCAAATTCAAGCGTTTTCGTTGCTCTAATGTTTCTCACTTAACATAAAAGCAGTTATCATGAGGGACACTGAAAATAGCAAGTGCAAAAAAATGTTTGTAAAACTACAGATCTGTAAATATAAGAACAGGCAAGCAATTATATAAATTTCATTATTCTGAAACATATTATAAATTTTCAGAAACAGATGAAGGCTTCCCTATAGGTGAGCACAATTCTGTTTCACAGACCCCAACTTTAACTCCTCGAGCCATCGAAACTGCCTATGCTATCAGTGAAGTGTGTGCGCGTGTTTGAACAAGCAGTTCACAAAGTTTCACAAAGGAGATCAGCTGGTAATCTGTCAATGGCAGGTATTTCTTCTTGAATAAGTCACATTTTTCAAAGTTGAGAGGTAGAAACTGCATCCCTGTTGTTCCTCAGAGTGTCCTCCTGGTCATTATTTGCCCGACCTGTTAGACACCCTCACCCTGTCGAGGATAGCTCCACCTGCTGTAACCTTTTCCTGCTCCCGCTTGCTGGCAGATCTCAACCTAGTCAGTCCCTTCCTTTGACGGTTTGGCACCTGGCTCGGTTTTCCTGTGCACCTCTCATTCTCAGGGGACTGGTTTTCAGTCTTAGTGTCCATCAGGTTCCACTCTCTCTACGTCGTCTCCAATGAGCTTCCTCACTCCCCTCTGCATCTCTATGTGAGATATGTCCCTGACAGAGTTAAAATACTTTACTTTCAAGCCATCCACCAAGCAACTAATTTTCCAACTGTACCACCCTTCCCTTTCAGCATCATTAAGTACTCCAGTTGTAACTATTTTCTGAGTGTTTTGAAACTGCTTAGCTACAGCAACTTCCATCCAACTTGCCAGCCCACTTTTGCCCTCTGCTTCCTTTTTCTTCCAGTTCACCATTTCAACTATATTTGTGGAGTTATCTTTCACTTTTGTATTTGTCATGTAAATTGCAACTTCCTGTTGTTGCCAATCAGAAAAGTCTGACTGACTTTAATGTACCCTTCAAACTCTGTAACTTTCCCCTAGTCATTCACCTCTCTCTCCAATGACTATTTCAGTGTTTCTACACAATTCTCAGACTACGAACCTCCATAGTGTTACTTCCTCTGTATCAAGTCAAACAGACCCATGAGCAGGATCTTCTTGCTACCAAACACAAACACCTACGTCCACTGGGACTATCCTCCTCTCTTCCATCGATATATCTTCACATTCCCTAGTCAACTCTCCTGCAGTGATATGGAAGACTAAAACTACTACAGAAGTAAGAGGCTCATCAACAAAGTCACGCAGGGGACCAAAATTTGTAAGACTGCATTCACCAAATGCTTATTTCACAAAGACCATTGAATAAGTCGCAGGTTGAGGACAGGAAAGAGAAAAAGAAAACCCACATGCTTGAGGAGCTGGTCTGATGGAGCAGACTAAAGAATGTGGTCTCAAGGTGGGCATGACCATGAGCAGAGATAAATCACGAGATCTCTGTTGACACCAGGATCACTTTGCAGGTGTGGTATGTACCAGGGAAACTAAGAATAAACCTTGAAAACAAGAGCATTTATAGAGACTTTTGAAGGTTTTGGTGACAAACCGGGTTGAACTAGATAATACAACTTTCAAAGCCAAGCTAAAGCTCGGGATCCAACCTAATGATAAGGGCCTTCCCTTTGACAGCAAACATATATGTAGGAAAAAATGTACTACAACACATTAATGTAGGTAGATCACGCCTACAGCCCAAGCTAAGGCAATACAGAATTCAAGGTCAGCCTGGGCCAAACCATTGGACATAGTCTCACAAAACCAAATGATTTGGGAAGTCAAATAATCAATATATTTTGGGTACTGGAGATCAAACCTAGGGAAGGGAAAACAATGTTAACAGGGTCTATTATTGTTTAACATGGAAGTCTGCCACCACCGCCACGTGTTTGAAATCTCAGTCCCCAGTTGGTGGCACCATTTTGAAAGACTGTGGAAGAGGTGAGGTCTAGAAGGACGTAACTGGGGTGCTAAGCCTTGAGCATTACAGCCTGGCTATGGCCTCCTGCTGTGGTATCTTCAACTGCCTTTCTCCAGTCACAGTGTCTTCCCTGCCATGACAGACTATACACCCTGAACCCGAAGCCAACAGAGGCTTTTCTCTTAAGTTGTTTGTCGGGTATAATCTGGGGACTTTAAGGTTTTGCGTTGGATGTGACCCTAACTTGCCACAATCCACCACTCAACTCTCCATCCCACTTTCCTGACAAATGCCCTTCTTCGGATCTGGCCATTTTCTCTTGCAAAAAGGCTTTTGCATATGCTGCTCTGTGTGCCTGAGACAGACTTCCCTCACCATTTCATCTGGTTATCTCATCTCTGTTCTTTAGAATATGGCTCAAATACCATGTTCTCAAATACAATTTCTTTAATCTCCCAGACCAATGTCTATTCTTGACTAAACCCTAAATCCTAAACTCATCAAACTATCTAAGGACTGTAATTTTTTTAAATGTGTGTATGTATGTATGTGTGTTTGTGTGTATAGACGTGTATATGTGCATACTTAGACCTGAGATATGAACTGATACTACAGGAAATGACTGAAATATCTAAAATGTACCTAAAACAAGTTCCTCTTTATTATCCCAGAAGCAGACATAGTACTAACAAGCCTCAATTCCATAGCACTAACCACAATTCTGATTTAACTCTTTGTTGTGCTATCTGCCTGATGTCTACCTCCTTCTACATTTTACACCATAAGCTATAAGATGACAGTGTTAGACCCCTAGTGCTTAGCCCATCACAGCCATAGAGTACACTGTTAAAATGCCTCTCAAATAGAGTCTGCAAATTCTTTAAAATGCCTTACCTTTTAAATCTTCCATCAATTCAAACATTCCAGGATAGTTAACTTGAATTTCATCAGTATCCTGTTTTTTTTTTTTAAAGAAAAAGTGTATTATTCATGTGACAATCACAAAGAACAAACAAAAATTAAACTAAAGAGCTATCAGCTACTTCCCAGCGCACTCTTGAGGCAGGTAGGAAATTTCCCTATCAAGTACTTACCAGTAATAGGCAAGTGCCCACCACTGAGCTCTACCTCCAACCCCAAGAACTGTCTTGCTCTTAATAGTCTTCACAGATGCTATCTTCTAAAAGTCTAACAATGGGTACCAGTTTCTACTTTGAAAATAGATGAAATAATTCTGTTTTAAGTTGTAATGGTTACTTTTATTTTGTTTGTTGTTGGTTGAGGCAGGATCTTACTCTGTAGCCTAGACTGTTGTAGAATTCACTATGTAGACCTGGTTAGCCTCAAACTCAAAAATCTGCCTACCTCTGCCTCTGCTGAGATTAAAGGTCTTTGCCACCATAAGTGGCTTCTTCTCCTTGTTTTCTGTAAAACATCCCCCAAAAGGGTGCACCTTTTGTGGTATTACAAGACCAAGTCAGGCATGGAGCGGGCAGAGAAAGTTCCTTTTCAATCTCCCAACTCCAAACATCCATTTAACATACTTCACTCAGATACAGGATATACCAGATATTAAACTGGGAAGAAAAGACACTACATTCCTAAGCATCACCTTGACACAATGGAGAATCACCTGAGAAGAGAGCTCAATGAGGGATTGTCCTATCAGGTTTGTCTGTGGGGCCTGTCTTGATATGGGAAGACCTGGCCCACCATGGCAGTACCATTCCCTGGAAGTTGGGTACTGGATTGTATAAGAGTGAGAAAAGTTTTAAACACTTAAAAAGCGAGCTGGGTAATAAGCATGCATGCCTCTGCATGACTGTATCGCCTCAAGTTCCTGTCTTGGGTAGAGGAATAAAGTATCAAGTGTCAGGAGGAGTCTCCTTTCTACTTCAAACCTGCTCTATCACTTTCCCCTATGCATAGATTTCATTATTCCTTTCTATTATCTGAAATAATAATGCATGTGTTGGCATGTGTGCACATGGGGTGGGAAGATTACATTTTTTAATAGGACTGGGAATTGAACTCAAGATCCTCACACAGGCTAGGTAAGAGTTCTACCACTGAGCTGTATTGCCAGCCTTGTGTGTGCTGAGTAACGTCTATTAAAATGAATGATGGCCATTTAATCTCTGCACTTTTACATTAACAAACCACTAAAGAGATCCTTGTTCGGACATAGCACTACAGGTTTATAATCCCGTAAGTCTGCGATGCTGAGGCAAGTCTACAAGTTCAAGGTATTTTTGAGCTACAGTGTGAGTTCAAAGCCAGCCTGAGCAGTTAATTATAGTTCCTCTCAAAACAAAAAGTAAAATGATGTATGACAGACAGAGTGGCACTCCATTCATCCCAGCCCTCAGAGAGGCAGGCAGATCTCTGAGTTCAAGGTCAGCCTGGTCTACACAGTGAGTTCCAGTACAGAGTCACATAATGATGTACTCCATACCTCCCATGTTACCCTTCCTACACCCCATCTACACAGTTTAGAGGTTTTACCTTTGTGATAATTATTTTCACCTCAATTATAGGTTTGTAACAACAATATGGTGGGTAATCCTGGAAATGAGAGGAGACTTACAATGGTTATCGTTACCGTACTATAAATAAAGGAATATTAAAATCAAAGCTTTAAACCAGTGGTTTCTGGTCAGTTGCATCAGATCTCAAGATCTGAGGAAAGTCCCTGACACCTTGCTCTACATAGCAACAACAATAACAACAAATGATTTTGTGCACAGGTTCCTGTCAATCAGACACCAAATTCTGTGAGGACCACTGCACAACTGAAGAACACTATACAAGAATTGGTTTTGTTGACTGCTACATCCAAAGTACCTAGAACAGCACCACAGCCCAGAACTCATCAATAAACAAACATTTGTTGCAAGACTGAATAAATGATGTAGGTTAGAAAGATATTTATTAAAGCACTGCTTCTACTAGCAAAACAAAACACCTGGAACAAATGTAAATGTTCAGAGAGAAAAATGAAACCATGCCATATTCACATTAGTAAAGAAAATGCAGATATTAAGATGGAGAGCACATATAATAACAATATCAACCAACCATTCTCCCCAGAGCTCCCAGGGACTAAACCACCAACCAAAGAGTACACACGGAGGGACCCATGGCTCCAGCCACATATGTAGCAGAGGATGGCCTTGACGGGCATCAATGGGAGGAGAGGCCCTTGGCCCCTTGATCCTATGCAGGCTTGATGCCCCAGTGTAGGAATGCCAGGGCGGGGAGTTGGGAGTGGGTGGGGAACACCCTCGAAGAAGCAGGGGGAGAGGGGATGGGATAGGGGGTTTCTAAGGGACTGTGGAGAGGGGGAAGGGGGTAACATTTGAAATGTAAATAAAGAAAATATCCAATAAAATTTAAAAAAATGTGAAAACACAGTTAAGGACGGAAATTCCATAACTATGTACATACACAGACCCTCACAGACATACAATGCTAACATAATTAATTTAAAAAAATAAATGAAAATGCAGGGAATTCACAGTAACAAGTAGCATAGATTAACAGGATAAGTTCTAGCACAATATTTATGTTAACAGTGTTTGGTTTTCTTTTTGAGACAGGGTTACTCTGTGTAACCTTGGCTGCACTGGAATACTCTGGAGACCAGGCTAGCCCAGAACTAAAAGATTCACCAGTCCCTCTCTCTGCCTCCCAAATGCAGTGCAGTGACTAAAGGTGTGAGTCACCCTGAATACCAAAGACTAAAAATTTGAGAAATGCGTTCTCCAAAGAAAACTAAGATTTGAGGGATTAAAGGAAAATGAGGGTTTTTTTTTTCAGTTTTTCTATAGTTTTACATTTATAATCAAAATTATTTGTGAATTACTTATATAGTTAAAAACATGTTTAAGTCAGGTAGTGTTGGCACACGCCTTTAATCCCAGCACTTGGGAGGCAAAGGCAGGCAGATTTCTGAATTTGAGGCCAGCCTGGTCTACAGAGTTTCAGGAAAGCCAGGGCTACACAGAGAAACCGTCTCCAAAAACAAAAACAAAAACAAAAACAAACAAACAAAAAAAATCTTTAAAATATAATAACCCCTCAATGCATTACTTCTTGTATCAGTAATATTGGTTCTTTAACATAAAGCTATGCTTTCCAATTTTCAGGTGTTCAACATTTCAAAACCACAATTTTACTGGCTTAAACAATTTAAAAGTTTATTAAAAGTCAACCTAGACTTAAGAAGTCTCAGGCCTATCTTCAGCTCTTACCTTGGCAAACCCTTGACAAATCTCCCAGCCTCTCCATTCTTCCCTTCTCTGGAGGCCTTTTTTTAAAAAAAGATTAGGCTTTCTGCCAGTTTGTCCCCTTGCTTTCTATCATTACACAGGGTATAACATAATTGTTGGTCGATTTTATGAAATGCGTTCACAATAAGTTAATACAAATAGCTATTTTAACTGTAAGCCTATCATCCCTAGCTATGCAACTAGAGGCTTTCTTCAAGGAATTCCAGTCCCTGCCAATCAAATCTACATGTTTCTACGTCTCAAGGGTTTGAAAATCATAGTAAGTCTATTCAGCTCTTCCGAGGAGAGTAATGAGTTCTGTAGAATGGCTGTGATCGGAAAGACGAGGAAGGGATAGGACTCTTTTTGGGAAATCTATTCTTAGACAGTGCTAGGAGTAGAACAAGGAAAGAGAAAAGCAGGTCAAGGCACTCCTGCTCTGGCCATTGAATATCAAGGGCCACCCAAGGTGAAACACATTTGTATTTCTTAAAGAAATGCTGAGAGAAATGAAGTACTTTTCTTAAATTCCCATCAGTAATACAGAGGCAGGGCAAGGATTCAAGTTACAGACACTAAAGCCAGGGGTGCATACCTAGAATCAAAGCTCACTGGAGATGGGGCAGAAGCAGCACTTCAAAGTCACAGAGACTTCCACATGGGCCTGAGACAGAAAAGACCGAGTCTCCAAAACACTTCCTCAAAATGAAGTCAGTTACGTGCAGTGCTCTACCCCAGACTATGCAGAATCTACTTTTCTTCTACACTGACTTCATATGGGTGCTCTCTATACAACTCTCCACTCTGTCTGAAACAGAACACGTTCTTCCTCAGCTAAGCCTAGACCTAGAGAATGCTGTCATTTGGGTCTGCTTTAATTGATAGCTGGTGGTAGGGAGAGTATTACAAATGTCCCTATGATAGATACATCTTTTCACATCTGTAGTAGCCTTATCCCAAATTACACCTAATTTGGATTTGAAGATTCTAATAGAGTAGTATTTTTATAAAGTTTACCTCAGAGGGGTTGGCAAGATGGCATAGCAGGTAAAGGTACTGAATTTAGTCCTGGAAGCCCAAAAGCTATCCTCTGACCTCTACACACAGACCAGAGGATACCTTCCTCCTTCACAAAACAAAAAAAACTTTGGTCCATTTTTTGGAGTGACTTACTGTGTAATCTAAAAAGTTTATATTACTGATGTCAGTCAGATTGTGTTTATGCATGACTAAAGTCATTCCTACCGCATCCCTCAAAAGAAGAAAAACAAAATTCAAGGAAATTGCCCCAAACATTCCAAAACAATGCAATAAGTAGGCTACTTGTGGACTACTTAGTTCTCCTGATACTCACCACAGTCAGAGTGTTGAAGCCAGCTCTTCCCAGCAGATGCCCTAGGTCATTGACAGCAGTGAAAGGAGAAATATGTGGGGAAAAGCCTCCTTCCCTTTCAGTTTCTGCTAGCTGTAATGAACACCGGAGTTCATAGAGTGTGTCGCCTCCAAACATTGCACCAACAAACACCCCATCTGGTTTTAAGACATAATGAATCTGCAATAAATATAACAAAACTATTCAAATTTTACAGACAGAAATATCAAAAGAATAAATGTATCCAAGTCAGTGTTTTATTACTACAATCAGATAAGTACCAGATAAGAAATCTAGAGTCACTGCTCTATGATGTATGTATGTATGTTGTATAGCAATGACAACACAGACAGGACACTCCCTTGTGACACAAGTATCTATAAGATGTATGTTTTCAAGTTTTATAAGGTACAACTTTTTACAAAATCTTATAAAAAAAAAAAGTTAAGAGTAATAGGTCACCAAAATTATAATCTATCCTGTTTGTGCCCTTTGAAAAGTCATTTTCAAGACTTACCACCAACACATGGAGTTTATTTCCTACTCCCTGAATCTGGGCTGAACTTGGCTAAAGAAATGCAGTCCAGGTGACAGCCATGAGTTCAGGTCAGTTCTCACAGGACCCACATGCTTCCCTCCAGCTGCTCTCTCTGAGTGCCATCAAGCCACAGTGTCATCTACCACTGTCTACATCCTCTACTCACTGCTAAAAACCAATCTATAAGCATTTATCTAACACTTACCGAGAGTACAAAGGGCAGATACAAATGTAAGCAAGTTTCTACCCAGAAAAGGTTAACAGGCAATAATAGGAGAAAAAGAAATAATATAGTGTATCTTTGTGATACCAATTTGTTTGACACAGTAACTAAATCTTTCAAAAACATATTAGAAGCATCTCTACAACCAACTATCCTTTAAGTTCTCAAGGAATATCACCCAATGTACATATTTGCAAGTCAGCATATACCAAGTATACACAGATCATGGGACATTATAAATATTTGGCTTCACTCCATTCTCTGTCAGACTTAGGAACAATGAAAACAGAAACATTTGTTAATCTGTGATGATAAACTATCACAGAACAGACCAACAAAAGTCTTCTCACCTGTTCAAGTGCTCTCGGGAGGTCATTCACCCAGTGCAAACTAAAATAGAAACACATATTTGTTTAACCTTAATTAGTATAATTATCAGTAGGACAAACCAAAACAGGTACTAAACTTTGAAATCTGAAATTACATTGTTTTCTATACTTCCACAACTCTGATCTTTTTATACTCTTTTGCCTTTTTCAGAATGGCATAGCTGCAATCAGCATACACATATTTTTTGAATAATCTTTTATATGGTAATGTGTCTGAGTTTCCTGCATTCTTTTCATGTTTTGACAGCTTATTGCTTTTTAGTGCTAAGTAATTCCATTGTCAAGATGTACCACAATTCAATACCTTAGAACTAAAAGACATCCATGCTGGATAGTTTTATGTCAACTTGACACAATCTAAAATCATCTGAGAGAAGGAAGTCAATTAAGAAAATAGCTCCATGGAGAGGCCCTTGGTCTTGCAAAGATCATATGCCCCAGTACAGGGGAATGCCAGGGCCAGGAATCAGGAGTGGGTGGGTTGGGGAGCAGGCTGGGGGTAGGGTATAGGAGACTTTTGGGATAGCATTTGAAATGTAAATGAAGAAAATATCTAATAAAAAATTGTTTTTAACAAAGAAAAAATACATTTAAAAAGAAAGTGTCTACTGTGCTGCTTACAAGAATAATGAAATATAAGAAATATTCCACAAAAGCGAATTTTTAATGCAGTGAATTCATTTTCACTTTTCCAGATTTTGTTTGAGTTCTACTAATATCCGATAATTATGCAAAAACTAAAATAAAAGTTTGTGACCTTTAAAAAAATAGCTCCATAAGATCAGGCTATTGCAAACTTATAGGGCATTTTCTTTTTTTTTTTTTTTTTAATTAGGTATTTTCCTTGTTTACATTTTCAATGCTATCCCAAAAGTCCCCCATACCCACCCCCCCAATCCCCTACCCACCCACTCCCCCTTTTTGGCCCTGGCGTTCCCCTGTACTATGGCATATAAAGTTTGCAAGTCCAATGGGCCTCTCTTTGCAGTGATGGCCGACTAGGCCATCTTTTGATACATATGCAGCTAGAGTCAAGAGCTCTGGGGTACTGGTTAGTTCATATTGTTGTTCCACCTATAGGGTTGCTGTTCCCTTTAGCTCCTTGGGTAATTTCTCTAGCTCCTCCATTGGGGGATAGGGCATTTTCTTAATTAGTGATTCTGAGGTAAGGCCCTGGGCATTATGAGTGGTTGCTACATCCAGTAGTGACTCACATGACAGGCCTAGAAACATGGAAGCAGTCCTGAGGCGAAAAGTTCATGGAAACTTAGTCTCCTGGAACCTTGGCATTCCCACAGCACACATCCTCCAAACCTGTCCCCACATTAATTGGGTGAACGGATCTGTGTGCTTTCCCTCAATATTGTTTTATTATAAGTGCCTCTAAGGATTGATTTTGACATATAGCTAAGTTAGATTAACCTCCACCAGTGTTCCAATGTCCTAGGCAGTCCTTGAGCCGACCCTGGGCTTGGAATTCAGTAAGAATATAACCTATTCAGTAGCATTCAGAACTACCTCTAGTATTGTAAGGGAGACAGTGAAAGAAAACAGGCATTACAATTTACTTGAATAGAACTAGTAATCTCAGGGCTAGTCTGCATAGTAAATACTTAGAACAACAGTCGAGTCACTCCCATACACAGGAATTTACAATGGCCTAGGAAGGAGGTGGGTTGCGGTTTTAGGAGAAACTGAAGTACTATTCATGTAAGGGTTAGTAGAACTGAATTCTCCTGGTGCATGTTTTTCACTAGGCCCAGAGGAATAGCACAATCAGGTATTTCCTAAGGGACCCCTGGTGGTGGGTTTAACAATAGACTAGCATTGCATCAGACCACTCACCTGGCTCCTGAGTTTAGCTGATCTTAATTAAAGGCTGTTCCTATCTCAGTTGCAAACACAGCCTGGCTCCCCCTAGCTTTTTATGTATGCATTTTCTTTGTTTTGTGTAAAGAACCATTATGCATCAATGTACCTTGGCAGATGTATTCGCCTAGCTTTCTGGTTTTTCTTCTGTATTATAAGACTGGTGCTCACTTTGAGAAATTACATTCAGATACCACAGTCCCTTGTGTCCTTATCTGTTTGTCACCCTTTTCTCTCTGACTCCTGCCCACCTGTCCGGAACCCTGATTTTTCCCGCAGATTGAGGGGGGCCAACTGAGGTCGGTCCATGGCAGGTGGTGCCATCCATTAGACTGTTGGTCCTAGGTTCTATAAGAAAGCAAGCTGAGCAAGCTAGGGAGAGCAAGCCAGTAAGCAGTACCCTCTATGACTTCTGCATCAGCTCCTGCCTCAAGGTTCCTGCCCTGGTTGAGTTCCTGCCCTCTGCTTTTGATGATGAGCTGTTCTATGGAACCGTGAGTGAAATGAAGCCTTTCCTCCCCGAGTTGCTTTGGTCATGACTTTTTCATCACAGCAACAGACCCTAAGGCAATATCTTAGTTGCTTAAAAGTTTTAGCAATTATTAACACAGCTGCAGCAGTTAACAGCACTTGCTGCTTTTGCAAAAACTGAATTCGGTATTCGGCATGGCTAGCAGCCACAACCATGTATAACTCCAATTCCAGGGGATCCTACATCTGGTTCTGGCCTCCATGGGCATGAAACATACATGTAGTGCAAATACATACTTGCACGCAAAATACTCACATACATAAAAAGCAAGTCTAAAATATTTTTGAAACAGTAATATATTATTCATTGTCATGTTTTTGCATGGATATAAGTTTTCATTTCTTTGGGTAAATAAATAGCAAGGCCTATAAATCTTGGATCCTAACAAAGTATGCTCAAGTTTCAGGAAATCATCAAATAGTCTTTTAAAGTGCCTCCACCATTCTGTAGTCCCACCAGCAATGAATAAGAAGACTAAGTTGCTCTATACTTGCCAGTAGTCAGTGTTGGCAATGTTTGGGTTTTGCCTATTCTAATATGCAGATAGTATATCCAACATCACCTAAGGCGATGGGAAACAAGCAAAACTTTCTAAACCTATACATAAGAAACCTCCTACATATTGTGTTTCCTGCTCACCCTGTCTATTGTCTCATGTGCAACAGCAAAAGAGTTTTAGCAAACTAGAAACTTGGAAATAAAAAGACACTTAAGACAATACATCTAATTTCCACTTGGGTGTCTTGAATCCATAATTGTTAAACAGAAGAATCTTAACATCTATAAACACACAGAGAAGAATATAGCTAAGTGGCAGAATGTTTGTCTTTCACACCCAAAACCTTGGGTTTAATTCCAGGCCCAAGGTAGGAGAGTATTAGTCCAACCATCCATTGTTATCCTAAGAGTACAATGTTACAACATAGCTTAGATCTATTTATAACACACACACACACACACACACAGTGTGTGTGTGTGTGTGTGTGTGTGTGTGTGTGTGTGTGTGTGTGTGCGTGCGTGCGTCTATGCAAGCTTGCACACATGTGAATGTGGAGACTTGAGGTTAACCTCAAGTATTCTTCTCAGGTTCTGACCATATTGTTTTTCAGTAGTGTCTCATTGGTTTAAAATTTATCAAGTAAACTTGAGCTTGTGGCTGGTTGGAGCCCCAGGGACCTGCCTGCCACGGCCTCTCCAGAGGAGAAGGAAGAGCATGTGCCACCATGCCTTTTATGTGGGTCCTGTGACACAGACTTCATGCTTAGGCAGCAAGCACTTACCAGTCAGAGTATCTCACTAGCCTCTGTAACATATTTTTTAAAAGTACAAATGGATTACTAACCTTAAGCTGCTAACCACCAGGTCAAACGTGTTTTCTTGGAAGGGAAGGAATTCTTCATCAGCTAAAATATTCACAGTAGGAATATCTGTTTCTAAAGAATTTTTCTAATGGTAAAAAAATAAAAGTTCAATATTTTTAACTAGCTTCAATTACTAACACAATCATTGTTGAACACTCCTAATGCTATAGTCACTTAGAAGTTCTATTAAAAAAGCAAAATACAAAATGTAACACACAGAAAGCACTCAAGAAGTTTTGTTAAATAACTCTCAGCTGCTTCAAAAAGTATATAAAAAAATACATATAAATATAACTGAATGGGGAAAATATTTATTATAAATTATGAAGGGTTAACATCCCTAAAATATAAGCTCTTAAAAATGACGTAGAAAAAAAATATGTAAATGCTCAAATTAATGAAGGTGAGAGGCCAGGCACGTCACAAAATTATTTTACAAGTTCAAAGTTAAATAACAATGAGGGCTTGGAGAAATGTCTCAGTAGATATGAGTACTTGGTGTTTTTGCAGGACCCATGTTTGATTTCATGCACCCAGAGAGGCTCACAACCATCAGTAACGCGAATTTCAAGGGATCCAATGTGCCTATAGGTTTCCAAAGGCACTAGGTATGCAGATGGTGCACATACATACAACCAGGCAAAACACTCTGACAGCAGCCATCTAGGAAAGGCTATGGCAAGCAAGTGAGTTTCCTGGAGATGGCCCACCGCTTCTGCATGGCTGCCATGGGTGCACTCTGAAGAAGCACAGCCCCAGAGACTTCATCTCCGGTTGCTTCTCCATGCTGATATGCCTTTCCTGCCACTACTACATAGTCTAATGATTCCTGGGCATCAGCCCACCCTGTTGGGCAAATTTCCTGCAGATCAATATGAAGATGAACTTTTATGAATTAATGCTGTTTAGATAAATTAATGACTTTATAGAATTCAAATAATTTTTGGAAGAAATTTTAAGGAGATGGTTTTGGTTGTTGTCCCAGAAAGATGTAATAAAGTTAGAATCAAAAATAGAATGTGCCCCCTCCTCATAGAATAGTAACTAAAGGCTGCATAATAAGCAATACAATGAGCTTTCATAAATTACACTATGGAGAGAAGTAGGCTTGGGACAAATTTCTGATCAAGGAAAAACATTCATTCTAGGTCAGGTTCAAGGATAAGGCCACAGGTGTGTACCATGATAAAGCAAGGCCATGTGAAATTGCTGCTTTGAGGGCTAGAGAGATGGCTCAGTGGTTAAGAGCACTGACTGCTCTTCCAGAGGTCCTGAGTTCAAATCCCAGCAACCACATGGTGGCTCACAACTATCTGTAATGAGATCTGATGCCCTCTTCTGGTGTGTCTGAAGACAGCTACAGTGTACTTTTATATAATAAGTAAGTAAATCTTTATTTAAAAAAAAAAGAAAGAAATTACTGCTTTGAACTAATAATGAACTTACAGAAAGAAACACTGCTTTGAACTTACTATCAACATCCTCTGTAACTCTCCTTCGGTGTAACATCTTATCTATGAGATAATTTTATAAAGACCTTTTGTCTAAGGACGTATAATGGCTGAGAGAACAAATAAAATGTGGTTTTTGAGGTTCTGTTCCATCTGCCAAATGTGTGTGTGTGTGTGTGTGTGTGTGTGTGTGTATATGTAAATGCATACATATATTTATATGTATATATGTCTGCCTATATGTATGTACAATATGTCTAACAGGGAAAACCAAATAAATCAAGCACACACAGTTGCTTTCTGTATGATGTTAACAGCATGGGTGGCTACTCAGAAACTAGAACTAAGCAGGCTTCTAGAAGCTGTTCAGATAAATCAACCATGTGATGCTCACATACCAGAAGGCCATGTGGTCATTGAAAAAGAGGTATACATATATAAAAGTATTCAAACAGGCCAGGCATTGGTGGTGCATGCCTTTAATTCCAGCACTTGGGAGGCAGAGGCAGGAGGATTTCTGAGTTCAAGGCCAGACTGGTCTACAGAGTGAGTTCCAGGACAGCCAGGGTTACACAGAGAAACTCTGTCTCAAAAAAAAACAAACAAAAAAAAAAGTATTCAAACAGAACAGAGCAGCATTCCATAAGAAAATGGAATGTTAATGTAATGCTGTTCACATGAACTTGGAAAATAGAGGCAATTACATGTTTATAAAGGTGCCAGGCCAAATGTCACCAAGAGCTGTCTCTAGGTAGTGAGATTAGCAGTGTCTTTTCTTATTATAGTCCCTGTACTACTTAAGACTTCTTCATGTGTATACATTTATAATTACACTTATATTCCATTGTGACAGAAATAAAGAACTAAAAATTAAACCAGGCCAGAAACAAACTGTTAAAACGCTACCTACCAAAGCATGCTCTGCAATGTCTGTTTGGAAGATCTTTCCCACAGTCTCCTGCAATGGGATAATTGAAGCACATCAGATGACACAGAAACATTTACAGCTGCAGCAGCAAAGCAAAATCATTTCTGAAACTTCCAAAGGAGGAAATTATAGAGTCGTTTTAGTTTTGTAAGATTACTTTCTGAATAACTCCAAAAGGATATGCAAGTTTCTTTAAAATACATAAGGAATAGCACAGATTTAAACACATGCAACTAATTTTACTTAATATATTTAACGTACTTAAAATAGAGAATACAGTATGAATACCAATGTCCTACACTACTCCACTACTTAAACTTTCTTTAATATGCTGAAAGCTAGTAAGTATCCTTCCTCCTGTTACAGACTTCAAACAGGCTCATACTTTCCGTTTCCACTCAGAATTCCCAGAGAAAACAAGAAAGCAGGCAGAAACTAAGGAGCTTTATTTTGCCTGTTCCAACCGCCCTCTCGTCTTTCTAAGAGAAAGAGCGCTGACACTGTTGCTCTTTTCTCCAGGATTCTGCATCCTGACCGCCTCCAATATTTAATCTGAATCTTCCTGTCTGATTCTCTTACCTAACAACAGGCATCAGCTTCCCAAGTCTCGAGAAAATCCTTACTTCTGAGATTGTTTACACTTCATAGTTTTATTTGTGCATAAGAATCATATACTTGATAGTTTTTGTTTATAATTCAGGACTCTACTTACAGGTCCACAATTCTTGGTGTCTATTGTGTCACTAGGCACTCTCATGATCTAAGCATGAGCACGCAATCTGCTCCCTCTGGGTCAGTCCTGTCCGGCCTCTCTTCATCCACAGCACTACTGAGATCTCCAGGAAGCCTCTTCAGTGAGTTCTACTGTGGCTCCCTCCTCTGTTGGAGAAGGTGCTATCTTTCAGGTCACCCATATTCACTTTTCTCTGCTCACAGCTAAGCAAGAGTAAACCCTATCAATAGTTTGCTAGGCAGTGGAGAGGAAGAGACAGAGAGCACTATAAGTCGACCCACTTGTTAATTTCCTTGATGTAGCGATTCTGATGAGGATTTCCTACTACCAACCCAATGTTGCTTGATGCAGGCTTGGTAAGAGAGGTGCAGAACTGGGTCTAGATGTCAGCTCCAGGACAATACCATGGAGCAAAGAACGAAGCTAATAAATCTGTTATCCACCTGCCTGTCACTTGAAAATCTGAACTAAGAGATGTCGGTAAAGACAGGGGCAAAGACTCTGAGTTACAGACCTTTCCATTTAAGTTTAAAGCAGTAGTACGCTAAAGAACAACTCTTGGCAGGGCACTATTTTATAGCACTTGACAATTTCCATGGTATGACTATTTCTGCCATAGCTGATTTCAAATTATCATTGAACAGAGTTGGGTAAAAGATAACAATTATCTAACATGAGCTGGAAAAAAGCTAGTTAATTATAGGTTACATAGACTGGCTCCACAACCACCAAGAAAACTAGGTACAACTAGGTACAAACTAGAAGAGAGAAAGAAGATAACATGGAGCATCCATGTAATCCCAGAAGGCCTATAAACAGGGGTGGACTTCATACTTTGGGTTCGGTGTCCCAATACCTTGTGAGAGATAGCTCTCCTTCCACATATGAATGTATAAGAACCTCTAACAAACACCCCTGTATTTAAAAATGACTTCAGTGGATTTCAGCTTCTTAAAATCAAAAGATAGAGCTGAATATGGTGATGTATGCCTTTAATCCCAGCACTCCAGACACAGAAGCAGGTGGATCCTTGTGAGTTCAAGGCCAGCCTGGTCTACAGATCAAGTTCCAGAATAGTCAGGGCTATGGAAAGAAACTCTGTCTCAAGGAAAAAACAGAAAACAAAACACAAAACAAACAAGCAAAAAAAAAAAATCAGAAGATGTGTAGGAGAGCCCACAGTAGGCAAGTGTCCTACCACTGAGTTATACCCCAACTCAATTAAAGTTATCTTAGTATTCATAATAATGTAATGGTTATTCATTGAGGGTTTCAGAACTAGGATTTTAATAATGAACAAAACCAGGCAAGTCCAGCACAAAAGAAACCAACATATACCTTGGGCTAATAAGCACTATGGCACCATAAAGAGCTCTTTGTCATCAAAAGCAAGGGCATTATTTTAGAAAAGTAGTCACAAAAGGCTGTTGAGATGGCTCAGTGAGTAAAGATGCCAGGCGCCAATCCGATGACCTGAGTTCAGTCACCAGAACTGACATGGCAAATAGATACACCCGACTTTCTAAAGATATCCTCTCATCTCCACGTGTGCGTTGTGACAGGCATGTACTCACACACATACATACACACACGCAAGACACATGACCATGTCTGAATTGGAAGAGAACCCAACAGTTCTGAGATGATGACGAATGACTTGGCTTAAAAGGATCACTCTACATAACGGATCGTTGGGGCAAAGACAGAAGCAGTGAGACCTACGTGGAAGCTACAGCAGCAATTCAGACAGGCAGTGCAGGTAGCTAGGGCCAATATGGTAAGGTAAAGTCAATAAGAAAGCAGAGTGATTGATACATATGAAACCCAAGTGAGAATTTCAGATCCATTCTCTGACCAAGTTCTGCTGGGTCTACGAGGCCTCCCATAAACTACAGCTTGCATTTGCTTCATTTCCCATGACTGCACTCACTGCCTTTAGCGCTGACTCCGATGTCTATTCTCTCTCCTTAATCTTTCTTACATAACATGCCCAAGCTAACGGTTCTCAAGCATCCTCACTATAGCACACGCCATCAGTCTCCCTTTCCTCCTGCCATGCTCTGATTGTCAAGGCTGTGAACCACTATCCCACATTCTCCAGCTCTAGAACTACATCAAATACCTACCGTCTTCTATTTCTCCCAACCTTTACATCTTGTTGCACGTCAATGAATGTTTTATTTTCTATGGCATTTACTGTCAGTAAATGTTTGAGGAGCCTCACAATTCTCCTGCACACCAGGAGCTGAGAGATGGCTCAGAAGTTAAGAGTGTCTGCTGCTCTTTAAGAGGATCTGAGCTCCTTTCCCAACCATATCAGGGCTCACAGCCATCTGTAACTCCAGCCCCAGGGCATCCAATCCCTCTGGCATTGGGATTTCGAGCACCTGTACTAGGATGTATATATCCACATGTCGATATAGTCACCTACACAAGACATATTTTTTTAAAAGTCCCACTTTAATCTCCGTGTCTTACTCACCAAGACTAAAAGGATAAGTGAACAAATGAATGTATTTATGGTTTGTAATGATTTGAATAAGAATGGTCCCCATAGGCTTAGAAATTTGAATGCTTGGTCATTAGGGGGTGGCCCTACTTGATGAGAATTAGAAGGTGTGGCCTTGTTGGAGGAAGTGTGTTGCTGGAAGTGGGCTTTGAGGTTTCAAATGCTCAAGCTTGGCCCAGTTTCTCTTCTTCCTGCTGCCTGCCAATCCAGATATAGAGCTTTCCCTGTATAGTACCATGTCTGTCTGTGTTCCACCATGCTTCCTGCCATGATAATATGGACCTCTGAACCTGTAAACCAGCCCCAGTTAAATGTTTTCCTCTATAAGAGTTGCTATGGTCATGATGTCTCTTCACAGCAATAGAAACCCTAAGACATGGTTTAAATTAAAAAATATAGTATAAAATAATGAGTACTATTAAATGCTATCTATATTTCATACATTTTTAATTAATAAAATTAATATTTTTCTTGGCTATGGTTTTTTTTTTCTTGCATCACTAAGAATCAAATTCAGGGCTTCATATATGCCAGGCAAGCATTCTGCCACTGAGCTATACCTCAGCTTCATTTGAATTATCAAAAATGCTTAAACAAAGTGAGAACAAAGAAGAAAATATATAGGTTTAGAGAAATTATCAGGAGCAACGAATAAATGTTTAGCTATTTTAAGATAATCACTAAGTATCATTCAACTAAACTGATCACAAAAGTCTTTTCTTCAAATTAACTAAGTTGGGGGATGAGAGATGATTCAGTTATGTTGACTTCAAGGCACTAGGATCTGAGTTCAAGTCCCTGAAACCACATTAAAAAAGAAAAGCTGGGCATAGTGATGCCTAGAATGCTAGAAAAAGAGAGGAGAGACAGGCAGCTCCCAAGCCCACTGGCACTCCTACTTAGCAACACCAAGGCTGTGCTCTGACCTCCATGTACACCAGCACACAAGTACACATGCACCTATATACACACACATGAGAGGAGGGAGGGGCTCCACACATGCACACACACACAATCAGTCAATTTTATTTCTCAAAGTTGATTAAACCAGTGTATAAAAATACCTTATCCAAATGTTGTGCTATGTAGCCTCTTCCACATCCTATGTCCAGGGCAAGGGGAAAGTCTCTGGAAAAAATAGATATAGAAGCTAAGCTTTGCAATGGAATCCATAAAGTAACCAAGGGCTAACTTACTTGCGTAAAACATTTTTGTAATCACTCCTTTCAGAAAATTCTATCGTTTGCCTTTCCTGCCTTGCCTTTCCAGCAGAAGATATAATATATACAGTGAGTCTGTCTGATCTAGTCACTAAGCCTAAGGCCCTAATACAGAACTATGATGAACCAGCCTTAGGGCGGGGGATGTAGCTCAGCAGTACAGCACCTACTTAACATATGTGAGGCCTTGGGTTCAAGCAGAAAACAGACAAAAAGACTTAAAAATGGATTTGAAGAACATACTTAATGAAGGCATTTGAATTCAGTCATCCAGACAAAGATTGAAAACAAGCTAAATGTAAATTCACATGGGAAAACCTGGCATACGGCTCAGAGGTGGTGTGCATGCCCAGCATGTGCAAGGCCCTACTTCACTCTCCAGCGCTGCGGGAAAAACAAGGTGAAGCACACGATTAAGTATTTTCAAATCTTAGGAGTACAAAAAGTCCCAAGTGTTTAGTGCTAAGTAAGTCAACTCAAATATCCTTTTTCTTTAAAAATATATTTTTAAAATTCTCTGTAAAAGTAGCTTTTATTCTCCTGGAGTAACTGTCCTCTCTGAGGCTTACTGCCTGCATCTGCTAACCTAGGCCTAGGCCTGGAAGCTTCTACCCTCACCCAATCTAATTTAGGCCTAGAATGTTTTCAGTCTCTGGAACTAGATGCTCGATACGATCACCGCTTCTGGTTCTTTCTAAGCTCTGGCTGGCTGGGTCAACTCAGCTGTTCTGGCCCAAACTCCTCTCCCCGCTGACTTATTCAATCTGGCTTCTCTCTTGGCCTCTGAATTGCTCTGCTTGGCCTCAAACTAAGTCTAGCAATCTGTTCTAGTCTTCTGGCTCCTTCTCATTCTCTGGCTCGTTCTGTCTTCACCTGTGTCTAGCTTGTTCTCTCTTCAGTCTGTCTCTGTAAAACTCTCCTGGTAAATGGCCTTTCTTCTCTCTCTCCGTGTTGTTCTACTGTACCTCTCAACAGTATTCCTGCGCTAGACGCTCTCCCTCCCGAACTAGCTTGCTTCCCCCTCCTCTCTCTTCTCCTGAGAGTGGGGCAGATCCTTTTCTGTCAACTCTTTCTCCAATCTGTCACATTTTATGCCACTCAATTAGACAGCACAAACAAGGGTGCTTCCTTCGACAAACTAACTTTACCTTCTTGGTTTGGGATTAAAGGTGTGTATTAAGGGTATATCTATATTCTGCCCAGAGGGATTAAAGGTGTGTGCTAAGAGCTGAACCACACCACACCTAGAAACAGGTTCAAATATCCTGAAACATAATAATTTTAACAATGTCAATGTTGACTGCAATGTATGAGTACCACATGCATGTCTGGTGCCCATGAAAACCAAAAGTGGTCTTTAGATCCCTTAGAACTGAAGTTACAGATGGTTGCAAGCCTCCATGTGGGTACTGAAAACTGAACCCAGGTCCTCTGGAAGAGCAACCAGTCCTCTTAACTGCTGAGCCATCTTCCCACCCCAACTCAAATATCTCATGTTAGCAGCAGTTTGAACCCAGAGCCAGAGAAGAGTGAGTATCTATATTAGGCTAGCTCCTCTAAGTTGGTAAACACATTAACTATAATATAAGCCATGGGTTTTCTATAAACAAAAAATAGTAGATCAAGAAGAAGAGAGAAAGAAGAATCTCTGGGGCTTGCTACCCACCAGCTCCAGGCAGTAGGCGACCCTGTCTCAAAAATACAGTGAAAAGTGACCAAGTAAGACACCCAGTGTCAACCTCTGGCCTCCACATGCAAAAGTACATATGTACCCACATACCTGCAACACATGTTCATGCACACACACAAAAATAAGTAAAAGATTATATGACAAAATTATAAAATACCAATACATAGATGGAAAACCACAAGTGACATTTTACTTAATGTTCTGTGTCTTGATTATAAAGGAGGAATAACTAAATTTTAGTTTTAAAATTAGAAAGATGTAAGTTCAAATTTTGGACCTGTAATTTACTAACATGTGACCGTAAGTGAATTAGCCTTCCTGGATCTGTTCCCTCATCTATAAGATGAAAGAGCTGGGGACCAGAGGGATGCCTCAGTGACTAAGAGCACATGCTGCTTTTGCAGAGGACCCAGATTCAGTTCCCAGCACCCACATCGAGTGACTCACAATTACCTGTCGCTCTACTTACAGGGGTTCTGATGGCACCTGCATGTACATATTATACATACATAGACTCAAGCACACACATACACATAAAATCAAAAACAAGAAATTCTTTTTCAGAAAACATCAAATTACTGCTTTTACTACATATGAAATTACTTAGCACAGTACAGATTTTTTTTAAATGAGTTATTTGTCTGATTTTAAGAGTACTAAATAGGCCTTAGTGCTCACAAACGAAGCACTGATAATACAAACTACTCTACTCTACTTGTTTCTTCTTATGATACAAAGGATGGACACTATAGGCTTGTGCATGCTAAGCACAAGTGGCTATAAATCCACGCCTATTAAGTACTCTATTAACAGACAGAACATCAACACACTTTAAATAATTTAATTCCAACCATTTAGTATTTAAATTAAATTATCCTTTCAGTCATAATCACAAGAGTCTTCATGGATTTGGCTTTAATATCCTCGACGCTGTGTCACAGAATTTTTTAAAGTCCAAGCTGAAAATGTTTCATTCATCAAATCACAAACAAACTATAATTTAGGCAAATGATTATTGGTTGATGTTGTCATAGGTGCCACAGTAGAGAGAGAAGCTCACCAAGAAGTTAAGCCTTCATTTTCCCAAAGAGCAGAGGGGTTCAGCCTTCTTGGAAAAGACTGACCCCTGATAGCTCACTCCAGTTACTTTTATACAATTACTGGGGCTGGGAGAGATTCCAGCTACCAAAGTTATCTTGCCCCTGCTGACTATGAGAGCAGATAACACACACAGATTTCAGTCCCTTTGACCATGGCTAGCCATAATCAAAAGTAAGAACTCCAGGTTGGCCAGGAGTGTCTTAGGACCAAGGTTTGTGCAGCTGCAAGCTCTCCCGTAGCACCAAGTGCAGACTACCCAGGGAGACAACAGTTCTTCAAGGTTTAAACAGTCTCAAAACAATTTCTCAGTCTCTACTGATTAATTAGCAAGGGCTTCGGTGAAACACGTCACTAAAGCCAGACATAAAGGCTTCACTTTACATATCACTACAATGATAATAACTATTTTTTGTCTTTAAAAGAATTAGTAGCCGGGCGTGGTGGCGCACACCTTTAATCCCAGCGCTTGGGAGGCAGAGGCACTCGGATTTCTGAGTTCGAGGCCAGCCTGGTCTGCAGAGTGAGTTCCAGGACAGCCAGCAGGGCTATACGGAGAAACCCTGTCTCGAAAAACAAACAAAAAACAAACAAACAAACAAACAAACAAACAAAAAAGAATTAGTGACAAAATGAAACACTGGGGCCTAACTAAGGAAAAATTTTTACCTATAAAATTATAACTCCTTTTAAATTGAAAAGATGTACTTAAAATATAGCTGAAAAATTTGTGATTTAATGAAATCCTCCCTACTTTTAAAGAAAAATGTGATAAATCTATCCCATGTAGTATATAATTCAACAAATGTCACTTAACAAAAGTCAACAAAAAGGAGTGATTTGCTAATACCAGAGAGTAATTCTAATATAAAGCAGTAATATTTGGCAGTAGTTCCATTACATGGTGACAAGCCTGAATCAATAAAGCTTTCATTGTGCCTAAAACAAGGGCAATAGATCCATCAAGACTTTTATATTACTTCATTGAAGATGTTCCTTCTCAAGTCATTCCCTGTAGAATCTGTATTACTATTACCAATGCTTAAGATAAAATGAGCAATGTCTTGTGGATCTCCTTTTCCTCTTGCTGGGCAGCGGGGGTGGGGGGAGGGGGGATAGGGATGGGGGAGCAGAAGCAGAGAGCTCCCGAGAGAAAGCTTCAGTGAGACAGCTCTACTTTAGTGATCCAGGGGTAGGGTATATAAGGGCTCTTAGGTTTAGGGGTGGAAAGAGTCCACTGGTCATAACACAGTACCTCATTATCATATGGGAAGGGGGCAAGAGTGAGCCTTATGCTGAATCATACAGAGATTGCAGCAAGCTCTTTGCAGGGTTATCCTCCAAATAAGGTCAGACATCTGTATTCAGACACTAACAAACAAGGCTAGATAGAGAAATGGAAGCCCCTCTGAGAAAGGGAGTCTTCCACTTTGCACTGAGCTTAGAAAGCTATCCAGACATGGTGGGCTGCAAACCTTACTAGCAGGGTTCTCCAACAGGTCTCACCTATACTAACTGGAAAACAAATCTAGATAGACTTTTTTTTCCTTCACTCAAACTGCAGAAGATTCTATTGTTCATTTCAATAAAACCTAAACTTAAGTTTAATAAATCTTAAAATTTCACATGTAGTTAAATTTTTAATTCCATATTTTGAGCAATCTATCTAAATTTGGGCTACATGAAGTAGATCAGTCATTCAGGCTTGAAGAAAGCTACAAGTTTTACATTCATAATTTAAAAAAAGAAAAATAAAAGTTACCAATGAAGAAAACAGCATTTAAATACCTAATAAAAAAAAAAAGAAAAGAAAACAGCATTTGCTTTCCCGGACAAGAAAAAGAATAAGCAGGAGTGGCTGTGTATGCTTATAATCTCAACATTTAGAGGCAGAGGCAGGAGGAGTGCCTCCTGGGCTACATAGTGAGACCCTATCTCAAAAATCTAAAAAGAAAGATGTTTACAGTGAGTTAAATCTCTAATCCTGCCAATACATTTCTCATACTCAACTACTCCACGTAGCAAACTCACATCACTTAATTTCCAGTCTTCATTCAACATCAGATTTTGTTCTTAACCAGGACTGGAGAAGCAGGTCTATAGTCTCAGATACTTAAGAACCTAAGAAAGGTGGGCTGTCCAAGCCTAGTTCAAGGTATAGCTTAGGAGTTAGAGCAAGTTGTCTGTTTTGGGAAAAAGACAGAGAGACAGACTGGGAGAGGGGAGCATGGGAGAAAGGAGCAGGGAGAAGGAGAGACTGCATCTCACTGAAATAGCATCTCCTACCTGGCTATGTCATAAACACGGTCTGCAATCCGACTTCCAACCTGGAAAATTTCAAGAGTCAATGGGTTAAATACACCAAGCAGGCTTAACAGAAAAGTAACTTTTTTTCCTAAGATTCAACATATGTTTCAAAACAGAAGTGTTTCCTTCTATCCCATTTGCTATTGTCCCACAGCAACTTCCTTTACAAATACTTTATTTTTTTATTATGGAAATAATAAAATACCCTGAAAACAAACGGAAGCAAATTACTTTAGAAGCAAATTTAATGAAATCAAAATTAACGATCTCCTTGGTGTGGCAGTTTATGTCTATAGTCCTTCGATTCAGGAGTAAGCAGGATTACCACAAGTCTGAGGCCAGTCTGGAATACACGGTGACTATGAGTTCCAAACCAGGATATATTAAAAAGACCCTTGTCTCGGAAACTCAAACCCAACATCAACATCGGGAGGCTGAGGCAGGTGGATTTCTATGAATTCGAGGTCAGGCTGGTATATATTACATAATAAATTAAGACAGCCAATGCTTGCAAATTAGTAAACACCAAGTCTGGAAAAGTATAGACGACCATCTCCTAAACACAACATAAAAGAAATCGTATGGTAAGTACCACCCTTCCCCGGACTGGCGTCATCCGGGATGCAGTCAACTATCCACACCTTGTACTCAGTCTCTTACAAGCTTTTCTTGAACAGAATGGAAGGACTTATTGAAGGCCTCTACACGTCCTTTTGGCCTTAGGAGTTTTGCACTTTTCCTTTTCCTAGGAGACTCGTCCCATCTCTCATCTCGGCTCAACTAATCTCTCACTTTTCGCCATAACAGCCATTCTTGACCACCGCAGTCACCAATACCGCTATCTCACTTTTTCTTCACCTTCCTTTTGCTGCAATTACATTCCCTGTCTATGTGTCTCCTACTCACTCCTAAATGATCTTGCTTTTCCCTGGAACTCAAGCAGTGTTTGCAAAGCGAATGAATGATTGCCCCGCATGCTATCGGAGCCTCTCGTGCTTCCCGGAAAATCAGAAAGGCTCTAGAGAGTGAAGCTTCTCAAGGTCACACAGTCGGGTGGGTGGGTCCGCCCTACCCGGCTCCACGCCTCCCTCCGTCGCAGCCCCACAGTCTCACCTCCTCCTTCAGGTAGTCAAATTTCATGGGGTCGGGCTGCCGGGCGGCCCAATTCTTCTGCTTCCTCTTCAATTCCCTGTCGAAGATGTTTAGGGCTCTGGGCGAGGTGCTGCCCGAAGGAGGGACACCAGAAGCGACCTCCCTGCGACTGCCGCTCGATGCAGAGACCGCTGGCCGGCCAAGCAGTGGGCAGAGGCGCAAAAGAACGACCTTTCGCAGCATCTTCAGCCCGGGCGCCACAGCAGGGCATGGTTTCTATTAGGCGCATGCGCCAACGGGACTACGACTAGCGCAGTTCCAAGGCGGAAGGTTGAAGTAGTTTGGCCCAGCTCGCGTGCCGTTAAGACGGAGCGTCTCGCGGAGGATTGTGGGAGTGCGCTCCATGTGAACTCAGACTGGGATCTGAGAAGAGTGGTGGGAAACTGTGCGGTCGCCCGTCGGGCTCTCCTTGGGATTTGTGAGTAGCCCCTATAGTCCGGTCCCTTTCTGGCCTCATTGTTCTCTTCAGAGCTGCTTCTCGAGAGAGACAGAGAACGCAGCCGAGTAACTTGCCCCGAAAGTTTGTGAGGTGGGAAGATGGTTCGGGACGAGCTGACCTGGAGCTCCCAGGCCAGAGGGTGGGTGGACTTGAGGGAGACCGGGAAGCGTTTCAAGTGCTGTCCAGTTGCTTTCGCTCCTCTGAACATCCCATGTTCGCCGTGGGCTTCCATTTCCAACATTCACACGCACTGCAGTTGGTTGAGGTGGTAGCTGTGTCGTACAGCTGTTCCAGGTGTTGTAGTATCTCTCTCTCTCTCTCTCTCTCTATTAGAATGTAAAGGGTTCTGAAGTAAAGCAACACTGTAATTCCAGTATTGAGGCCGAGAGACAGAAGTGATTGCAGTTCAAGGCTAGGCTAGCCTGTTGTGATGGCGTACAGTCTGTCGCAGGAGTGAGGGGCGTAAATACTGTCTTGTTTGGTCAGTCAGCTTTTATTCATACAGAAACTTCTGACTTTTTTGCAAAGTTGAAATCTGGAGAAATCCAACCACCAGGGACGCTTTACAAAGGAACATTAGGCATACAAACTTCTGTGAGCGTTTTTGTGTGTTTATAGCCTATCTAGGCCTTAGTCACTTTGAGAATAAAATGTTATAAAAAAGCGACATTTGGGACTGGATAGATTGCTCAGTGGTTAAGTGCACTGGCTGCTGGTCTTCAGTGGACCTAGGTTAAATTTCCAGCATCCACTTGATGGCTGACTATTGTCCAGTCAGTAAAACCAGTTCCAGGGGCTCAGAAGACCTCTTCAGGCGTCCATGGGCAGGAGGCACAGAAGTGATATGCAGACACACATGAATACTTAACACCCATACACATGGAAAAATTTATTAAGAAGAACGTGACAATTGTTAACTGTAGTTTGAGACTAATTTGGGTCTTGATAGAAACTAGGATTTATAGAAATAACACTAAGGTAAATCTGATTTGATTTTTTTTTAAATGCCCCTCATTAGTTAAGAGACAGCTTTGTAAAACCAAAAGCTTATGCAATTATGAAGTAAACATTAACAAAGAGAATGAAACAAGACTATGAAAACCCAATTAGACCAGCTGAGATTTCAGAATCTTTTGTTTTTGTCTTCCTGTGTCTGTTGCATCTGTAGATGATTACATCAGCCCACATACCCATGCACGTGTGTGCTCATATGTTTGGAAGGGTGCTTGTATATGGAGCCAGAGGTGATGGCTAGTGTCTTCCTCAATTGCTCTCCACTTTTTTTTTTTTTTTTAAGCAGAACCTCTCATTGGAACCTGAAGCTCCTCAAGTAAGCTAAGTTGGATGATTAGGGAGTGAGTCCTCTTGTCTCTGGGATTACAGGCATTCAGGGTTTGTTTGTTTGTTTGTTTGTTTGTTTTATGTGTGTGTGTTCTGGAGTATCAAATCCATGTTGTATTTGTATTACAAGCGCTTCGCTGATTCAGCCTTCTCCCCAGCATCTGTCTTTGGTTTCTTGAAACAATCTCACTAGGTAACCCAGACTGACCACCAATTCCCTATGAAACTATCTAAGATCTGGCCTCATAATAAGCATGATTCTGCCTTCAGAATCTTGGTTTTACGTGTGTGGCTCTATGCACCAAGAATAATCTTTTAATTGATGGCAAGTACAAGCTAGAACTATAAAAATTCTGAGGGCAGTCAGCTACTAAACATTGCCCTCCTCAAAACCCTAGGTTTATAAAACCTTGGTTTACAAGTTTATTTCAAGTGATCTGTAAGGGAAGGATTATATTTTGCTATGCCTTTATTTTTTATGTTTGACCCAGAATAGTTTGGGTAGGTGAAATTAAATTTAAGTTGTCTTAATGTTGTGTATTTAGAGAGAGAGTGAGAATGAGAATGCATACATACACAATGAACAAATGTGGTTTTAAAAAATATTTTAATTATTAACCATTCATCATTGTAATATTTATCTATTTATTTATTTTTAGTATTTGGTTTCTCTGGATATTTCTTCATTAAGACTTTAAAAATGTCATCCAAACAAGAAATAATGGATGACCAGCGGTTCAGGCGGGTTTCAAAGGATCCCAGATTTTGGGAAATGCCAGAAAAGGAACGAAAAGTCAAAATTGACAAGAGGTTTCGAGCCATGTTCCATGATAAAAAGTTTAAATTGAACTATGCTGTTGATAAAAGAGGTCGTCCTATCAGTCACAGCACTACAGAAGACTTGAAGCGCTTCTATGACCTTTCAGACTCTGATTCTGATCTCTCTGATGAAGAAAGCAAAATACTCAGTCAGAAGAAAGCGAAGCAGAAAAAAAAACAGACCAAAAAAGAAGCAAAGTCAATTGAAAAGCCGATTGAAGAGAAAAAAAAAGAAACCAAGAAAACTGACCAAAAGGATTCTATAAATAAACATGACTTAAATAATTCTGAAAGAGTTCAGAAAATGAAAAACTCACAGAAACCTCAGAAGATAGATTCAGAAATAAGTCCCAAGAAGGATAATGAAGAATTTCTACAAAATAAAAAAAAGAAAAGGGGTACCACTGACCTTAGTGTAGAAGCTTTGCCCAAAGGAAAGCTAAGGACCAAAGATTCCAGTACCTCTGAAATGGTGAAATCTTCAACAATGAGTTCTTCTAAGGCAAAGAGAGAAAAGCAATCAGGTTGGTTGGCAGTACTGATTCTCTTATATTACACTACTTTAAGTCAAGTTTTTATTTTAAAATATAAAGTTATGAAAGAAAAGTATGCAATGATTTTCTCCTGTTTTGATACCAAAAGACAAACATGAGAGTTGGGTGAACGATTTTGGTTTGTGGTGAGCAATGCTGAGAGCTGCTATATGTTATTATATAGGAAGAGATGTGTTTGGAGAAGGAAAGTAGAGTTGGGTACTCATTAGTTCATTCAGCTACTAAGTGACAACTGCTGTAAGGGACAGTCACCTCGTTTAGGGTTATTGCTAGCTTGTCTGAGGCCTTTGTGCAAGGTAGAAAAACACATGTCCTCTGAACACACAGACACAGAATTTTCTCTGGGCTTCATAATTTGGTGAGAGGATGGCACTGTTGAGTGAAGCAGCACATTGATTTCTCTTGAGTAAGCACAGCATCCCAGAGCTCATGACTTGAAGATTGGAGTTAGATTTGGTTTCAGCTGTTCTTTCCCTTTTGTCGATGCCTTTAGGTAGATTACAACTTGATAAACTCTGTGACAACCCTGGTCCACTAGAAATATTTAGTGATGGGTTTCCTAGTAGTGGCATTAAAACATCAAAATAAGTAGATGAAATAATTTTTTATATCAAGTATATACAAATTTCATCTCTATGTAATTAATGATAAACAGATTTATGGTTTTGACTGTTAACAACCATATTGGATGACATAGATCTAAGGTAGAAAAAGTCAAACCTCTACTATAAAATATTGTTACAGGAATTGTTTCATAAATGAAATTGAAAAAGTTCAGAAGTAGTCACTCAAATGTAATCAGAGAAAAATTCCTTTATTGGGATTAGAAGGGGGGGATTAAGTTTGAGGACCAAAGAACTTTTTGAGCAAATTTAGGATTGGATATGTTTTGAAAGATCAGTAGTTCCAATCTGTTAGACAGTGAAGTCTTGAAGAGGTTTTTAGTTTTAAGCCAAATAGTATCTGCAAGGTTTTCCCATAAATTCCTCCATGCATCCTGGTGTGCTGATAAATGTCTGTTAGCCCAGTACTTGGAATATGAGTCACAAGAATCAGGAGTTCTAGGTCATTCTCTAAATCACATAGTAATCTCAAGGCCAATGTGGTCTACATGAGAGACCCTGTTTTCAATTAAAGCAAGCAAGATGACTCAACAGATAAAGGCCCCTGCATCATGAGTTTGAGTCTCAGTATTGATGTATATGAGGAAGGAGAGAGCTAACTATGAAATTGTCCTGACCTTCATACATGCACTATGGCATGTATACCTCCTCCCCACCCCCCATGCACAAGGACATCATACACAGACATGCGAACAAAATTTTTTAGAAGCTTTTTTCATATTTTTGTAGTATGCAGGTCAAAGAACTGGGCATTGGATTTGCTGGGAATGAAGTTACAAATGTTGTAAACTACCATGTGGGTGTTGGGAATCAAACCCAGGTCCTCTACAAGAGTAGCAAGTAGTTATAACCACTGAGCCATCTCACCTGCCTTCCTTAGACAAGTTTTAATGCTTTAATATGGCACATTAAACCATAGATTCATTAATGAATAATTTCTCTTTGTTTATGAGCCCTTCGATGGCATTAAATCTTATAAATTCCTTCTTTTGCCTTTCCCTAGTTCAATGTTTTATACATTGTAGGTAATAAGTATTTGATTAATGAATAAATATTTTAAAAACAGGATTTAAATAAAAGCAAATTACATTCTTCATCTTGAGTTTTAAATTTTACTTTTCATTCTCCAAACTTATAATCTCTTGAGTAAGCTGAAATAGTAACACCAGCTTAAACATAGTTTATAAGCTGTTCACACATGCAGAGATGATTGCTTTTAGAAGTAAAATATGAGCTCTTCCAGAGTTGTGAAAGAAAAATTAAATCATATTTCAGCAAAGTATCTTGGTAGGTGGTTAACAGTTATATAAGAGTTAGCAGAAAATTTTTCACTATTTCTACTTGATGATCTCATTCATATATAACTTCTTTTCTCCATTGTGTATGAATAGTTTTATAAATTTTATCTCAAGCCCACACTTTACTCAACCTATTTCTTATAATAAATAGTCATATTGTTATTTCTTGTTAAATGACTCAAAGGCACTTTGCTTTGTGGTTCTATAGATCAAACACAGTGCTTTGCCATGCTAGGCAAACACTCTGCCATTAACCTTGAAAGCACTTTCAATTCAAATATCCAGAACTCGTTTAAGATAAAGTCTCTTCATCAAGTTAGTTATTTCCAGTATTGCATATCTACTTGTCTAACCAACTAGCTAAGTCAGGAAGGTGGGACTCATTGACGATTCTAAAAGCCCTGTTCCCCATATGAGATGCCCCTTTCACTGTAGCATCTGAGCTTTTCACTTTGCTACAGCTCTACAGCCATCAGCTCTATTCTACATTCACTTCATGTCTAGAGGACTGTACTGTCCTGCTGTTTTTGTTATTCCTGCCCACACAACCCTCCAGTTTCTTGTGGTGTGATTCAGATGTCATCCTTGATGTGCTAATCTCCTAGTGTCCTCCATTGGAAATGGAGCAGTGGCAGAGCTGATGTCCATCTTATTCCTTGTTAACTCCTTGGATGTGTTGTTACTAAATTCCTTGCTGGCTGCAACCCACACATGATTGCTGCTTTTTTGTAATTGACAATCTCTTCAGATGCATTACCTACTGTTTGGAACCTACTTCCTGACTGCTTCCTTCATCAGTTTTTTTTCACTTTCATTACTTAATTCCTCTTCATCCTTTAGTTAGCTGCTAAGTTACCATACTCTTGGAAACTTAATGCTTTTAGAGTAGTTTCATTGTGGGTATATTGATTTGATTACTTATTTTAATACTTGTCACCTGGTCATTCAACTGGAAATCAACTGAAAATGTTCATAACCCGTTTGTTGCCAATAATTATGTATTAAACACCTAGCACAAAGCAGACATTCCACAAATAAATACTAAGTGTGTTTATAAACCCACTTACATGATCTTATATATTATGATTTCACTGAAATAACTTGGTATAACATGAATTTTACTGAACGTATCTTCCTTTTCTCTGTTTTGTAAAAGTTATATTTTTACTAGATCTAATGTCAATAGTTCGGATCTAATTTAATTCTCTGTGTCTCCTTCCTCCCACAATATGCTGTAGTGGTTCCAGTCATAATGGCAAAAGACAATGATGGTAAAATGCCTGACGAAGATGCCCTGGAGGAGGATTCAGATAGTGCTAGTGAGCTAGGAAGTGATGAGGAATCTGAAGATGAAATCATAAGTGATGGTAAAACCTCAGCTGATGAGGATGAAAGTGAAGAAGAAGACGAAGAAGAAGAGGAAGATAGTGAGGAGGAAGAAGAGGAGGAGGAGGAGGATGAAAGTGACAGTGGTCCTGATCTTGCAAGGGGTAAAGGAAATGTAGAAACTAGTTCTGAAGATGAAGATGATTTGGCAGATTTGTTTCCCGAAGAACCTGGTTTTGAACATGCTTGGAGAGAGTTAGATAAAGACGCTCCTCGGGCTGATGAGGTAACACTTGCAATAAGATTGTTTACGAATAGCATTACAATTAGCTTTTATGGGTGCTGGGGTTGATGTCATTAAATTAAGCAGAAAGGAACTGGAGGGCTAGTTCAGTGCTGCAATTCTTAGCTAGTGTGGGTGGGCTAACGTGGGGCATGGTGGCACACACCTAGAGTAGCATCACTGAGGAAGCAGGAAGGTTGCTGCTGTAAGTTTTAGGGTCGCCCTGACTTATTGAGTTCTAAACTGACTTGGAGTATAAACCTGCTCAGTGAAGCCCTGTCTCAGAAAAGAAAACTAAACAGAAAGAAAACACTAAAAATATATTAAGTGAGAAAAGCTTTATCGGTGACTGTTTGTTGTTGATTGAACCCAGGACCTCCTATCTGTCAGGGAAGATCTCTACCAGTGAGCCACATCACCAGACCCTGTGGTATCCATGATTAAGATTACAATGTGAGGACTGGAGATAAACTCAGTGGTACAGCAGCCTAGCATGTGTAAGCCTCTAAGTTCAATCCCAGCACAAGAAAGATTGGGCACCTTGAAATGGAGCTGGTGTATATAGATTAGATTAGATGTGTGCCCAAGCAGTAAAATGGAAAAGAAGTTCTTCCCCTTTCTTTTCTTTCTGACTTTTTTTGGGTGGGGAGTTAAAATTCTCATTACTTGTTAAAGATAGCACATGAAGTCATGGATTTTGCCGCAGCACTTTCACACGTGCAGCCAGGGTGCTTTGTTCCTTACTCCTCCTCCCTCCATTAGCCTTCTCCATTCCTCCTGCCCTGCTCTTGCTTGTCTCATCGTTCACCCCGCATAGTTCTCCCTTCTGCTTTTAGATGACGTATATGCCTTCATTCTCTTCTCCCTTGCTCCCTTCAGATCTCTCCCTCCAGTCTCATGGACCCTTTCTAGTTTCATGATGTAGATACATAAATGTAAACTGGAGCCGGGCATGGTGGCACACGCCTTTAATCCCAGCACTTGGGAGGCAGAGGCAGGCGGATTTCTGAGTTTGAGGCCAGCCTGGTCTACAAAGTGAGTTCCGGGACAGCCAGGGCTACACAGAGAAACCCTGTCTCGAAAAACCGAAAAAAGAAAAAAAGAAATGTAAACTGGACTTAACAGGCTGGAGAGATGGTTTAGTCTATAAAGTGTTTGCTAAAAAAAAAAAAAAAAAAAAAAAAAAAAAAAAATAAGGAAAACATAAGGACCTGAATTTCAGTCTTTTTTTATTTTTTTTATTTTTATTATAATCTTTAAGGCTCATTAGCCAGCCAGTCTAACCAACCAGTGAGCTCCAGATTTGATGAAAGACCCTGTATGTAAAAAATAATAATAATAACATGGAACCAGACATAGTGGCACATGCTTCAAACCCAGCACTTGGGAGGCAGAGGCAAACGAATCTCTTGAGTTCAAGGCCAGCCTGGTCTAATAGCAAGTTCCAGGACAGCTAGAGCTACATATTGAGAAACCCTGTGTTAAAAAAGGGGAGGGGAGGTGTGGTGGCTCACGCCTTTAATCTCAGCACTTGGGAGGCAGAGGCAGGCGAATTTCTGGGTTCAAGGCCAGCCTGGTCTACAGAGTGAGTTCCAGGACATCCAAGGCTACACACAGAAACCCTGTCTCAAAAAACCAAAAAAAAAAAAAAAAAAAAAAAAAAAAAAGCAATAATAACATGTAGAGTAATCCAGGAAGAAACATCAGTGTCAACCTCTGAATTATACATTAGTTCACATACACATATATACCAAAAATTAAAAAAATTTAAAACGCAGCAAAAAAGAAAGCATTTAGTAAATACTAGTCTTCTGAGACTAGCATATATCTCATTTAACACAATTTCTAATATCATCCTGCAAAGGTCATAATTTTATTTTTATTTTTTCCTTTTTTAATTTATATGGTGTGTGTGTGTATGTGTGTGTGTGTGTGTGTGTGTGTGTGTGTGTGTGTGTGTATGCACACACACATATGACTCCAAGCATGTATATAGGTCTTAGGTAGACATCAGGTGTCTTCCTCAATTGTTTTTCACCTTATTGTTAAGACAGGGTCTCTAACTGAAGTCAGACCTCATTGATTGAACTAAACTGGCTAACCAGGGAGCCCTGTCCCTGCCTGCCGAACACTGGGATTATAGGCATACTCAACTTTTTGCATTTTTGTTTGGGTGCTGGGATCTGAACTCAAGTCTCTGGCTTATGCAGAAAACACTGAACTGAGCCAGCATTCCAGCAATCTGAGTAGGTTTTTTGTTTTCATCTCTGTTTTTTAATGTTTTTAGTGAACATATAATAATTATACATAATACCAGGCTCATTATGACATGTTCATACATGTATGTGATGTATTTTGCTCACTTCCATCTACCATTATCTTCCTCCCACTCCCACTGGTCTGCTTCCTCTTGGGCTCTAGGCCCTAACAAGGAAGCTACAGCTGCTTTGCTAAATGGATGATTCCAAATAGTTAAAATCATTCCTATAAATTAGTGCTATTGTCTCACACACACGCGCGCGCCTCCAGGTCTTAGAGAACATTCTAGGAGACAGGGTGCAAGGCCTAGGAGTTTCCAGGTAGAGCCTTTAAGAACCTTTAAATATATGATCATGTTGGTGAAAATGAGGAATTTGACTTCTTTCTTTCCTGAATGTATGTCTTACATCGGCGGTTCTCAACCTTTCCAATGCTGCGACCCTCTAATACTGTTCCTCGTGTTGTGATTCCCCAACCAGAAAATGATTTTCATTGCTACTTCATAACTGTAATTTTGCTTCTGTTATGAATCATAATGGACATATTTTTGAAGAGGAAGGCTTGCCAAAGGGGTCGAGACCCACAGGTTAAGTACTTAAGACACACAGGCAGAGTTAAGTACTTAAGCCTTAAGTACTGTTGTGAATCAGAGTAGAGAAACTAGACACCATTATGTCTTTCCTGACTTTAGAGGAAATGCTTTTAACTTTTCCCCATTTACTATAAATACATTTGTCATATATAGACTTTATTATGTTGAGAATTGTTCCTTCTTTTCCTAGTTTCTTTAGGGATTTTATTATGAATTTATGTTGATCTTTGTCAGAGACCTTTTGAGACAGAACCTTTCTACAAAAGGTTAAACTTGGAATCCTCCTGCCTCTTCTTCCTCAGAGCTGGGATTTCAGGCATATGCCACTATGCTTAGCAAGAATTTCTACATGAGTAATTTAAAATGCATGCAAATGTTAAACTTGTTTTTGCTAGGTGTTTATATTTATGTTCTTATTGCACAGTAAGGAAATGCTCTGGGGTAACCTTTTTCCCTTCTCCACACTGGTAGACTATCTTTGCTCTTACATAATTCAAGAATTCAAAAAGCCCACTTTAGAGATAGTGCTTATCTGTTGTGGATTTATATTGTTTGCCTCACGAAGCTCTCTTTGCATGTTAAATCGGTTAAATCACATAGATGATTTCAGAACTGGAGAAAGAAGATAGTTCATTGTTAATCTTCGGTTTTAAGCATTGAAAATTATGTAAATCCCTGTGCTTAGGAAGCAGAAGTGGGTGGATATCTGTGAGTTCCAGCCAGCCTGGTCTACATAGTGAGTTTTAGGACAACCCTAGAGCTATATAGTGAGACCCTGTCTTTAAACTGAAAGGAAGGGAGGGAGGGAAAAAGAAAGAAATAATAAAGATTCTGTGATAATTAATAATTCTTCAAATTTCTCAGATTACACGTCGACTAGCAGTTTGTAACATGGACTGGGATAGATTAAAGGCGAAAGATTTGCTGGCTCTGTTCAACTCATTTAAGCCCAAAGGAGGAGTTGTATTTTCTGTGAAGGTGAGAATTAATTACATAAATTAAATTAAATGTAAAGTAAATATTTCTAGATGTTTTAACTTAAAACTAACTTTGTTTCTAATTTTACTGACTTAATTTTCCTCCTAAAAATATTTTATTAATCTGAAAATTGATGCAATTTTGTATGAAACTGATATGTAACAGGTAATAAAAGGGTAAAAAAGTTTTAAAAAAAGCAATTTTCTTTTCAACTTTTTTAATTTTTTGCTTTAGATGTGTGTATGTGTTTGTGTGTGTGCCCACGTACTCGCGCGCGCATATCTCTGTATGGAAGTAAGAGGAGCCCTTTAAAAGTAGATTATTTCCTTCCACAATGGATTCTAGAGATGAAATGGAGATTGTTATTGATAGTGCTCTGTTTTAGTCCCCATCTTTCTCCTAAATTTCTTATTTTAAAGGATGCTTTATATCATGTACTTAGAAATGAGTTTGGCTTTCCTGCATTGAGTTCGAAATGAATTGTTTTATTGAGCTGAGTCATAACTCTTGGTGTCTAAGTTTTGATGGGTCTGAATATTATATGAAAAAGAATGTATGAGTAATATCAGTTTTGTTTTTTGTGTTCAGATATATCCTTCAGAGTTTGGAAAGGAGAGGATGAAGGAAGAGCAAGTTCAAGGACCAGTAGAGTTACTAAGTATTCCGGAGGATGCCCCTGAAAAGGACTGGTACTGAGTCACTCTAGAATAGAAAACTAACCCTTGCAAAGTACTGTCCTTCATTCAGAATCCTACTACGTTAGAAGAACTGAAGTTTGCACTAACACTTACACTTAGGACAGCTTGATCACATTTGGCAGTGCATTATGCCAACATTTTGTGTGTATGCTCGGAAATATGATTGCAATATTGGAAAAAATAGCTCATGAGTGTCTTATTGCTGTGAATTAGTTTTGTTTCCTTAATTGAGTGTCTAAGTAGGAAGAGAAAGGAATTTTGATGTTAGAAACCAACTTAAGTAAACCACTAGGTGGAGCTCTATGTGCACTTAATATAATTTGTGATTAACTGGATGTTAACAAAAGTAGCAGAGAAAGACCTTTAAGGAACAGATTATAGTTAAATGAAATTAAGATTATAAAGTTTAGATCCAGCAGCATGGTTTAATGGCTAAAGGTACTTTTCATCTAGTTTGACAACCTAAGGACCTGAATTCAATCCCCAGAACCCACACAGTACAAAAAGAAAGCTGCTTCTTGAAAATGGTTTTGTCTGCCTTCTATATATACACTATGGCACACATATACCTACAGATACACACACACTACAAATAGGTAAATACAAAAATTGTTCATTTCACACACTTTTTTTTTTTTGATTTATTTATTTATTTATTACATGTAAGTACACTGTAGCTGTCTTCAGACACTCCAGAAGAGGGAGTCAGATCTCATTACAGATGGTTGTGAGCCACCATGTGGTTGCTGGGATTTGAACTTCGGACCTTCGGGAAGAGCAGTCGGGTGCTCTTACCCACTGAGCCATCTCACCAGCCCCCAAATTGTTCATTTCTAGAGCAAATATTTTACAAAATGAAGCATTTGAGCTGATATCTCACAAGCATATTTTAAAGATTTATCTTTATTGTTTTAGTTATTTCTATGTTTGTGTCTATATGTGGATTTGTATACATAAGTGCACGTACCTTTGGAAGCCAGAGGGATAGGTCCTGTGGAGCAGGAATTACAGGTGATTGTATACGTATTTTTGATTTAGTTTTTCTCCATTAGGGCCTCTAGAGAGAAGCTAAGAGACTACCAGTTCAAACGATTGAAATACTATTATGCAGTAGCGGAGTGTGATTCTCCTGAAACAGCAAGTAAGATTTATGAAGATTGTGATGGCCTGGAATTTGAAAGCAGTTGTTCTTTCATAGACTTAAGGTAATTTAGTTCATCTTTTTTTTTTTTTTTTTTTTGGTTTTTCGAGACAGGGTTTCTCTGTGTAGCCCTTACTGTCCTGGAACTCACTTTGTAGACCAGGTTGGCCTTGAACTCAGAAATCCACCTGCCTCTGCCTCCCATCAGTTCATCTCTTTTTTTTTTTTAAGATTTATTTATTTATTATATGTAAGTACACTGTAGCTGTCTTCAGACACTCTAGAAGAAGGCGTCAGATCTCATTACAGATGGTTGTAAGCCACCATGTGGTTGCTGGGATTTGAACTCAGGACCTTCGGAAGAGCAGTCAATGCTCTTAACCGCTGAGCCATCTCTCCAGCCCCAGTTCATCTCTTAACAACTGAATCTTACAATATAGCAAGATCATAAGCAGTAAAACACTTAAATGAACAATATTTTCTTGCATTCTAAGAAAATGAAAGAGAACGCTAATAATAATTGACAAAAATAACTTACAAGCTATTTTCATAATGTATATCCTTGAAATAATAAATCTTTCAAAAAACTTTTTTTTAAGATTTATTTACTTTTATTTTATGTGTGTGAGATCCTCTGGAATTGGAGTTGCAGGTTGTTGTAATCTGCCAGGTAGATGCTAGGAGTCAAACCTGGGTCCTCTGCATGAGCCAACAGGTGTTTAACTGCTAAGCCATCTCTCCAATACTCCCCTCCCCATAACTCTCTATAAAATATATAATAGATGCATTTTACATGCGTGTGGAATATTCTCCATGTAAATTATAAAAGCTGATTATAATAACCAAAGATTGTATTTACCTCACTTTCCATTCCACATTCCATGGCCTGATGCCTAAAACTTGTCAGTCACCATGGCTGACTTACATGCAAAGACCAGTCATTTGTGAAATAAATTTGTTGGCTAAGATTATTCTTGATCAGCCTTTAAACTTTTCTTTATTTTCAGTGGCCTTTTGCATTTATGGTACTCTGTATTTTATTTAGACTACTTATCCAGTATTAGTTCTGTTTGATCTTAGGATTCTGCAGTGAGCCAATGATTTTATATATATATTGCACCTGGGTTTTGGAAACTGGCTTACATTAACTAGTAGTTCCAAATGCAAAGTCTCTTTTTATAGAATTCTCTCAAATTTAATGAAATTTCAGATTTATACTTTTTAAATTTCAGAGATGTTGTGCCAAGGTTGTTTCTAGCCATTGCATTTGTATAGAAACTTATATAGTATATAAACTATTACTAATTAGAAATTTTAAACCCTGGTAATCACTTCTTTTTATGTTTAAGTAAATTTTTCTTTTTCTTTTTTTAGATTTATACCAGATGATATTACCTTTGATGATGAGCCCAAGGATGTGGCCTTAGAAGTTGATTTAACGGCATATAAGCCAAAGTATTTCACATCTGCTGCAATGGGAACATCAACGGTATTTCTTAATTTTTAAAATGCACATATGGGCCAAGCATGGTGGCACATGCCAGTAATCTCAGCACTTGGGAAATTGACCAGGGTAACCAGAAGCTCAAGAGTCACAGTGTAGATACATGAGACCCTGAATTTAAAAAATAAAAAAGGAAAAGGGAAAAATTAAATGTATAGTTAGACTCTTGCTTTTAGCAAGTTTAGAATTAAATAGAATTCTGAGTGTTTGTGCATTGGATACTATACTGTTTGCATATATTTTTCAGTGTCTTTTTGTCTTTAAGCCTGTGGGCCTGAGGATGTACTTCAGTGGTAGAACACTTGTCTAGCAGTTGTAGAGTCCCTGGGTTTTAGCTTAGATTCTTTTAATAGTTATTAGTTATTAAGATTCTAGGGAATAAAGTGAAGACATAGCTTTACCTCATATGACAGCTACAAAAACCTATTAATCATTTGGAATAGGACCACATTTTTCTGCAGGTGTGATTTTCAGAAGTAGAGTAATTCAGGACTACTAGTTTTCATACTAATGACAAGCAGCCAGATTTATGTGTGTTACAAAGGTTTGTTTAGCTTCTATGTCTCTCACCGTAAGTCTCTGCCTGCAGTGGTACTCTACCACATACTGGCCTTTCCCATGCATAGAGGAAGCTGATGCCAGAGAGCTTCTGCATCTGCTACATGCTGTGCAATGGTGGGATGTTCTGATACTGAGTAGTTACAAAGTATAGTAAGACCCCAGAGTAAGTGCTTTCTAAAGGATCCAGCCACATCATGTTATTTTCAATACTTAAGTACTTAAAATAGGCAGTATGTCTAGCCAGCTAATCTGTACATCCTGCATCCTGTCTGTATCACCAATATCTGTTCCACTTAGAGTAACCATTTGGCCATTATCAGCACAGAATTATCAGAGTAGGAGTAGCTCTGAATCTTGTGAATGGCTAAAACTTCTGAGAGAGTGACAGGAATTTTTTTAAGGATCTTTGGTTAATTAGTGCCTAACTTGTTGTCTAATATGGAGAAATTGGACTAAAGAAAAAAAACAAGGACTTGAACACATTGTGTTGTAAACCTCTCCCAGGACCCTTTCACAAATAGATTTCTGTGTTGAATAGAACAGTCATTCTCAACCAATGGGTTGTGACCCCTTTATTTACTTTATGATTCATAACAGTAGCAAAATTTCAGTTATGAAGTCAAAACAAGAATAATTTTATGAATGTGGGTCACTACACCATGAGGAACTATATTAAAGGGTTGCAGCATTAGGAAGGCTGAGAACCACTGGAAGAGAGGGGAGGAGCTAGTCTCCCCAAGTCGTATATTCGATGAACGTACTTGGTATGATCAGAATACATTTGTCATCACTGACTCTCAATCTTTTTAGGAAATGGTACCTGTTGAGATTGTTTGTATATTAACAAATCTCATGTAGTCTGTGACTCTACTATTGTTTTAGTTCTCCAGATAAAGATCATATTCTCACTGGTTCATAATAGTACTAACTTTTTCTAGCATATTTTCTTATGTTTTTCTCCAGTTAATGTTTGTTCTTATTCAGTAATGAGATATCAATCATATAGCTGAGAATTAGTAGAAAGGTAAAAGTGGACAAATGTGATTTAGTCCACAAATAAGATACCATTTATAATTCATGCCATTCATGCCTGAGCTTTGTATGTGTATTGGAGCTTTTTGTTTTGTTTTGTTTTGTTTTGTTTTTGAGTCAAGATCTCACTTTGTAGCCTTGGCTGCCTAGTACTCTCAGTGTAGACCAGGCTGTCCTCAAACTCACAAGAGATCTACCTCTGCCTTTGCCTCCAAGTGCTAGGAGTAAAGGCATGTGCCACCATTTGCCAAGCATGCTTTTTAATAACGTAATACCAAACATCAAAGTTAACGTGTGCTTTAGTCAGTGTTTTACCTTTGTGCTGCTGTGCGTTGATTTTCATTCTTTGTGCTGCTGTGCGTTGATTTTCATTCTTTGTGCTGTGTGTGGGTTGATTTTCATTCTTTGTGCTGTGTGTGCGTTGATTTTCATTCTTTGTGCTGTGTGTGCGTTGATTTTCATTCTTTGTGCTGTGTGTGCGTTGATTTTCATTCTTGGGTTCAAGGTGGAGATCACTTGGGATGAGACTGACCATGAAAGAATCACGACGCTTAACAGGAAGTTTAAAAAGGATGAGCTTTTGGACATGGACTTTCAAGCCTACTTGGCTTCCTCTAGCGAGGATGAAGAGGAGGTAGAAGAAGCACCAGAAGGTATTTTCGAATCCTTTCATGGAGTGGTTAACAGAACTATGTCTGGGGAAAACTTAAGAAGACCCCCAAACTGGCTGCAGAACATATTTATACACATAGAACTATATGCATGTATATGCATGGGTAGATGTTTGAAGGACTGGCAGGATGCTCATTGGATAAAAGCACTTATACAAACCTGATGACCTTACTTTGATCCCTAGAACCCATGATGAAAGGAGAACTGACTCACCAAAAGTTGTCTTCTACCTACCATAAGCACGCTACAGCACAGGCACACCAATAACAATGATAATAATAGCAACAATAAGTAAGGTTTTAAAATAATTCTAAATTTTTTGCTAGTCTAATTGTCTATAGCCACAAAATTTATTTAAACTCTGACTTAGTAAAAATGCCTAGCCTGTTAGACTTGTAAATATGTAAAATACCTTTATGCCCCCTAACACACACATACACTTTATTGATAATTAATTAGTTTTGAGACAATTTCTCTGTGTAGACTAGGCTTACATAGATCTGCTGACTTCTGTTCCCAAGATCTGTGATTTGATTATAGGCATAGACCAACCACACCCAGTTTTTTCAGTGCTGGTGACTAAACCCAGGTCATGGTGAATGCTAGGCAAGGATTCCACTAAGATACATCCTTAAGCCTACTTGCTATAGGCGTCCTAAGTAGCTCTTGTACTTTATTATGTAGTACTTGGGTGTGTAACACTGTCTTCTTTGTCCTTGTTTTACATTTCCCTGACTTCCATAGTTCTTCCTTTTAAACCTCTTTCCTTTAGCTCTAAGTGCATCTGAGGAAATGCCTGTAGTAAGAAGGAACTACTAACTAAACTCTCTTGAGCTTTCATTTGTCTCAAAAATGCCAAAAAAATGTTTGCTTTTGTTTGCAAATCAAAATTGGATTTCTACTGGGTTCTGACTTGACTGGTGGTTATGAAGGTTATCTGGAGAGAGAGAGAGAGAATATGAGAGAGAGAGAGAGAGAGAGAGAGAGAGAGAGAATATGAGAGAGAGAGAGAGAGAGAGAATATGAGAGAGAATGAGAGAGAATATGAGAGAGAATGAGAGAGAATGAGAGTGAGTGAGTTAGTTGAACTTGAGATTTTTGGAGGGTCCACTTAATTTACACAGTGGTATCTTTTTTCAGTATTGGTGTTCTCAGTCATTTGATTTTTCTCCTGTCTTTCTAGAACTCTATTTAAATATGCATGAAATCTTTTCACTCTATCTTCTCTTGAGATTTTTGTTTGTTTGTTTCATTTTGTTTTTGTTTTTCAAGACAGGGTTTCTCTGTGTAATCCTGGCTACCTCAGAGGCACATCCCGGATGCGTTTCCATTCTCTTATATTTTATCGTTTTTTTCCCCTGTACTTCATTCTGGTTATATCCTTTTGTTTACACGTCTTCTAGTTAAGTGTCTTTTCAGCAGTGTCGATTCTGTTGATACACCTGTCCACTGAATTCCTTATCATTGTTACTATTTCACTTCTGGAAGCCCTGTGTCCCTGCTTCTTCACATCAATAGTATCACTTTTTTGTAGGCTAGTCTCTTGAGTATATTTGTCTGGTACTCCCTCTGCATCTCTGTTTAATTTCAGAAGACTACTTTGAACTTTGTCCTCTGTGGTGTGGACTTTAACTTGTGTTCTTTTGGTCTTTAATAGTTTTCCAGTTGTGTTCACAGCTGTGGATCAGGAAATAAGTGCTCAGAAACAATAGGTCTTAAAACACTTGTGATCATCCTTGTGGTAGTCCATTCTCTATTCTTGATTTTGACATGATAATTTTTCACTAACTTGTCAGTTCTTTCAAAATTTATTTTGTAATCACTTTGAAACTTTTAGAAATACCTTAAAAATAGTGTGTACAACTTAATATTGTCAGTGAAAAAGTTGATCTGATAGAAGCAGTGATTGTCAATCTTTGTTTAGGAATTGTGGATGGTTGACATGATTGTACACTTGTTAAATTGATCATGCTTTTTACTTAGAACTAATTTTGTAAAATATAATACCAATTTTTTGATCATTTAGTTCATTTGGTTGCTAGTCTGTCTCCCCCTCTACCATGTGTGTGCATGTGCATGCGTGTGTTATGTGCACATTTGCTATGGAAACCAAGGATCACCGTCAAGTTGTCTTCAATTATTTTTTGAGACAAGGTCTCCTCCTCCCTCACTGAATATGGAACTCACTAACTGGCTAAGCTGGCTGACCACTGAACTTCAAATCTGTTTTGTCTCTATTCTTCAAGTATTGGGGTTGGAGACTTGCCCTGCTTTTTCTTCAGTGTTAAGGGCTCATACTCAGGCCTTTATGTTAGCATGGCAGGCACTCCATCAACTGAGCCGTCCTCAGTCCACTAAGGTATTGTCAAAGCAATCTGGGATTTTTTCATTTATTGGTCTGTTTCTTTGTTAGTTTGTGTGGTTCAAGGGATTCAACTGAGGTACAGCTATAGCCCTTCAGCTTTGAATGTTATCTGCCTTTACATCATTGTTGTTTTTATCTAATAGAATTTCAAAACATTAAAAACTATGAGTTCAGTGTAGATAGAAAATGAAAAACCAGAAATATTAAACATGATATAAATACTTTAAATCAGCAGAAAAGAACATTTTTAGTTATAGTTTAACATTTTTCTTAGTGTTTTCCTTTTACATGCTGTATTATTTCTATGCATTCCTACTTTTTTTTTCTTTTTTTCTTTTCTTTTTTTTTTTTTTTTTTTTTTTTCAAGACAGGGTTTCTCTGTGTAGCCCTGGCTGTCCTGGAACTCACTCTGTAGACCGGGCTGGCCTCAAACTCAGAAATCCTCCTGCCTCTGCCTCCCAAGTCCTGGGATTAAAGGCGTGCACCACCACTGCCCGGCAACATTCCTACTTTGAACATAGGGCTAACATTTTAACATTAAGCCTGGACTTTCTTCGTTTCTAAATGGTCTGTAGGTTTTTGCTTTTATATCACTGAAAGTAGTGCTTTATCCTTATAAGTTTACCACAAAATACTGTTTTGTAGTTATTGATGTAAGGAAGAGAAAATCATGCTTAATAGCTGCTATTTCTTTGTATACATTACATATTGACAGAACCATGTAATTAAGTGTTTCATACTCTATGAAAATTCATGTTGGTTCATTGGGTAAAGGCTGTCAACCCTGATGGTCTCAGTTTGATCCCAGGATCCACCCACCCAGTAGAGGAGAAAACCAACTTCCAAAAGTTCTCATGGCACGTGCATATAAATAAATGGCACAATAAATAAATGTAATGAAGTTTTAATAAAGAACATTTGCAGTGGTCCTTCTATTGGGTATAAAAGATTTAATATTTTAAGGCCTTGCTGGCTGGTGCTTGTTAATTTTTCTGATGAAGTTTTATTTCTTAATGTACTTAGTATAGCCTTCTCACAGACCTTTTATAGCCCTCATAAATAAGAAGATGAATTTATGTTCATTTACTATAGGTATGGAAAATGTAAATTTATATGCCTGTATGGATATTGTGTACTTTTCTGAGAATTCTCAATTGCTTTCCTTTACCCTAGTTCTAAAATACAGAGGGAAATAATATTCCATGTCTATTGGGAATGACTAGGTCCGTGTTTTTCAACTAGACTTTGTTTGGTTTTGAAAATAGAACTAAATTTTATTGTTTTTTATTACATTTGTGTGTGTGTGTGTGTATTATGTATGTACATATGTTAAGTATGCATGTGGAAATTTAGAGAATAGCTTGCAGGACTTAGTTGTTTTCTTTCTACCACGTGGGTCCTGGTGATCAAAGATGTCACCAAGCTTGACAGCAGGCATTTATCCTCTCTGAGCCATTTCACTCATCCTGGAATTATCTTATTTTACAGAAATGAGTGTTTGCCTGCATGTCTGTGTGCTGTTTGAACACCCTTGGTACCTGTAATGCCAGGAGAGGGTGCTAGATCCCCCTGGAACTTGAGTTATAGGTGGTTTGTGAGCTGCCATCTGGGCATAGGGAATTGAACCCAGGTCCTCTGGAAGAGCAGCCAGTACCTACCCACCCACCCCATCCCCATTTAAATTTTAAAACAGTGTTTACAATAGGACACCTAGTAGTATTGATAAATAAGCATTAACATTATCATAAAATAATCATTAATTTTTCAGTGTATTTAATATCTTGGACTCACTGGGGATACAGCTCAATGGTAGAGTGTTTGCCAAGGTTCATAAAATCCTATGTTTAACCTTTCGTATTCTAAAATAGGGAAGGAAAAACCCTTAAGCTCTACTAGTTTCAAAACTTGACTTTACCACATGGTGAAATAACAAAGGTCAAGTTTTCTTAGCACCATGGTCCTTTCTTTGTATAGCTGTGAAGTAAGAATTATAATATTAACTGGCTCATAGAAAGACTAAATGATGTATATAAGTAGTTAGGATAGTACTTTGTATTATGTACTTTGTCTTAAAACTAAAGATTCGCTTCTCTCAGTTTGAAATATGTAATTTTTTCAAAAGCATGCCTTTTTCTTCAGTATTTTAATAGATCACAAACTTACCTTGATCTGCAATTTAGTGCTTGTGATAGTTACAATAGTATATTTGAGTATTAAACATTCCTGATTATTGTTTATAAGAATAGCTTATTGTTTGAATTTATTTTTTAAAAAAATCTTATTTACTATAAAAGCATTCATAAAATGTCCTTGAATTAGAAAAGCAGACCTACATGAGTTATCCCACATTTTAGAGCTTCAGAAAGTACAATTTAGTACTGGAAAAAATCAATTTAAAGTAAGCCATCAGAGACTTACCACTAAAGTTTCAACGTGGAAGCATCTTGCTTCTAATTATGTTTTCAGAAGTAAGCTTTTAATAGAATGAAATACATTGCCATTTTGTTAATGTGTTCCTCATGTTTTATCCATTGAATTATGGGATACATGACAGAATTCCATCCAACATTTATTATTGTGGTACAAAGCACAAACAGCAAAAAAATGAGCTTCATCTGTTTGGGTGAACATGTAAAAGTGTGATAGGATGATGGAAAGAATGCCCACAACCACTGCAGGGGGGAAAGAGTCCTCAAATATTTACCTAACCAACCTCTTCCCTGCTCATCGCCTTATGTAAGGAAGTGGTGTTAGCACTGATGCTTCATAGCGAGCGCCATGCTTCTATCACAGTTTAGTGACTGGTGGTTACAAAGACTGGAACTTGACGTCACTTCCAAACTTTCTTCTACTGGAGATGCTACACTTTGATACACTTGATAAGTTTTATGTTTTACATTAAAACCCAGATTTCTAATTTATGTTACTGGCTTGAAGAATTTACATTGGAACTGTAGAACAAACAAACTTTATGGATTGATTTTCTCTGATATTTGTTGTTCATGGGTTTTGTACTGTTTCTTTACATTCTAATGTTTATGAAGCTAGAACCCAAAACTATCAATTATCTTTCCACACAGTAAACTTAATTGAATTGCTTCCTAGCTTGTCTGTATCACTGATTGATGACAACGCTCCTAAGAGTAAATGTGGTTATTCACTCACATTCAGATGGGAAGAACTCAGTTTAGGTTCTAAACAACTCCCTTTGCCTCTTTTCTGTGGCCTGAGAAGCTAATCCCGTGTCCCAAATTCGCCCCAGCAACATTGAGGCTCCTTTTGTTGAACAGAATATTTTTAAAGCCACTGTGTGATGGCAGAGAGGACAAAGAGGAGACTGAAATGCCACTCTTCATGCATAGGAGGGAATATTATGTAATACTCTAGCAGTGACTACATCACATCTGAGTTTGACTAAGTACAAGACTAAGGTCTAGTTGAAGGTAATTGTTTCTCAATATTAAGTGAGATTGATTAATTTGGTTGTTTTGTTAGGTGAAGAAGGAGTCAACATAGGAGAAGATGGGAAGACAAAGAAAAGTCAGAAGGATGATGAAGAACAAATTGCTAAATACAGACAGCTCTTGCAGGTTATTCAAGAAAAAGAAAAGAAAGGAAAAGAAAATGATATGGAAATGGAAATCAAATGGGTTCCAGGTGAGAACTAGATATTAAGTAAAAGTTTTCTTCTGAATGCATTTAGATATAATAATAATAAGATGCTAACTCTTCTTTAGAAGCATACTTTTAAAAGGGTTTATTTTCCAGAGATTTTCTGGTAAAGAAATGGTATTTAATTCACCTCAGAATTAACATGTAACTATCTTTTTTTTTCATGTTTATTTAAAAATATTTTGTCATATAATATATTTTGATCCTGTTCTTTCCCCTTTTCCCTACTCCTCCCAGATCCTCCCATGTACTTACCCACTCAGACTTCATGTACTCTCTCAAAAACAAAAAGGAAAGAAAAACAATTTTCAAAAAAATGAAAATCAAAACAAACTAAAAAGAAAATAAAACACATATATCATAAAATAAAATGCACAAAAACAAACAAACCCCATCATATCTGTTTTGTATAGCCAACTACTCCCTAGCGTGGGGCCTGCCCTAACATGTGGTTGACAAACCCAGTGTCATTCCATGTTACAGAAAACTGATTTTCCCTTTCCTGGTGGGTATCAGTTACAAATCTTTCCTTGCCTACTTCCCCTTCTCAGTGCTGGAGTTTTACCTGATGTGAACCTGTGAAGGTCCCGTCCGTACGAGCTCATATGTGTGTCCGTCCTGCTGGGTCGGGAACGGTCTTTCCTTGGAGTCCACCTCTGGCTCTTGAAATCTTTCTAATTCCTCTTACCCATGGATCCCTGAGCCATAGGTATTTTATACTCTTTCCAGCTCCCATTTGATTGGTTTCTTGGTTTTACTAATTATAAATTATTTCTGTCTAATTATAAGCAGAGACCTTTCCTGGATTTGATTCCTCAACTTAGTACTATATTTTCTAATTATTACAATTTTTTTTAAAAACTATAGTTCTCAAGATCCTTTTTCCTGTAGCCTTTGCTGTTTGTTAATTCATAAGGTTTCACTAATATAAAATATGTATTATTGAGTGTTCCATCACAGTTTTGCTATAGTTAAAAAAATGTGTCCCGGTAGAGTAGTACAAGGCAAATTTCAAAATGTCAAATATAAAAATAGATAAAAGCTAGTATAAACAAGAATTGTCATATACAATACACATTTATACACACAAATAGTTATAGACATAACTGCATGTACTTTTACAAACAGTAATGGTTACAGACTACTGATACTTACAGTCATCTCTTATAGTATGTCCTACTTATAGTCATCTCTTACAGTTCTTGGTGAATTCATTCCAGTATCTCCTACAGATACAAAAACATGTCCTGTCATATGCAGATAACTTGTATACATCATCTTGTATACTTAAAATCATTTCTAAATGATTTTAATCAAGACTAAATAAAGTCCATGTAAACAGTTGTCTATATATATGGACATGTATATATGGACATATATATGTATTATATATAAAATACATTATATATCCTAAACATATATGAAAAATATATAAATATGTACTATACAGTATAAGTGTACATTTATAGTATATATATTGTCCATAAACAAGAAACAGTATGTTTGTTCAGTGCAGGTACAGTTTCAAGGTTGTTAGGTGTTTTGTTTTGTTTTTTATTGAAATTAGTGGGTATGTAATCCATGGGTGCAAATATTGCCCATTTTACTGACTAATTTTGATCTGTGGTTTTCTTGAAATATCCTTGCTAATAGAGTAAAAGACCTCCTGAAGTAAACTAGGAGCTATACCTCTAGTTTGTTTTTATCTTGACTTTTATTTGTGGATGGAATGTTAATATTAGCTCAAGTTTTTAAGAAATATAAAATGAAAAATTACCACCCAAAATTCTACTACCCTGACTCAGCTATGGCTTAGGTAAGTTCTGCTTCCATTTGCCATTTCTCTGTTCTCAAATGTTTAACCATATTTCTAATCATTCACTGCAGTAGATGTATGGCATTGAAAAGAAACAGGACAGTTTCCAAAGCCACAAATATTGGTCCATTCTAAGAGTTCTTTGCTTTCATCCCTAGCCAATACCTTGGCTTGCTTTTTTAGGGCCTTTTTAAGTTTAAAACTTTTTTTAACAACAGTAGGACCCCCACCCCCATTCCCTCAGTGAAGATTATCCAGGCCACAGTGAAAAGCAGACATTGGCACTCAGGCTCACCACTAGTCAGTTGTGTGATTTCCTCTTCACACAGCAGCCTTCACACATACCATGGATCAACCTGTGGTCTTCTCAAGCTACTGAAACTACCACTGTCAAAAGATCAAAAGATGGAGCACAGGTGCCAGGTATCACAGCCTTCACAGTGCTGTAAATATAGTACCTCATGTTGTGGTGACCCCCAACCATAAGATTATTTTCACTGCTACTTCAAAATTGTAATTTTGCTGCTGTTAAAAATTGTAAATATCTGATATGCCAGATAATAGGTGACATCTGTGAAAGGACCTTTTGACACCCACCCCTTTAAAGAGGTCACAACCCACAGGATGAGAACCACCGGTCTAAGATGTTATAATCTAGATTTTTTTTCATAATGTGAGCTATTTTTTATCAAGTAGCTTACCCAAAATAGAAGTACCAGGAAGGGGCATGGGCCCGGGCACTTTCTCTGTCTTGACATTGCTGCCAGATTTCTTTCCCAAAATATCCCATCGGTTTATAGTGCCTTCAATAGTCATTAATAGTTCCAGTGTCAGGGAATTATCACTATTTCACATTTTACTGGATGGAGTCAAGTTAGTTCTCTTAGAACACACACACACACACGCATACACACATATTCAAACAGTGTGTGTGTGTATGTTAACGTAGGTGGTGTGTGAAGGTGACAGAATAATTTGCAGGTGTCATTTCTCCCTTTTCTCGGTTTCTGGAAAAACTAAGTTTCTTCTGTAATAATATAATATAGAAATAGAAACAGTGTATTTTTCATGCTGGTTATATTACATTTGGTTTTTGTTTTATATTTTTATAGTGTTTACCATAAGATCGCGGTTTTTTTTTTTTAAGATTTTCAATTCTTTAGACTCTTAATACAATTACTTACTTTCCCCTTCTCTTAACTCCTTCCAAATCCTCCCATCTAACCTGCCTTACTCTTCTAAAATCATGACCTCTTGTTTCAGTGAATGTTGTGTATGCGTGTGTGTGTGTCTGAGTGTGTATGTGTATAATTCTTAAATATAGAAATACAACCTGTTAATTCTGTATATCATTACTTATATATATATGTTTTCAGGGCTGAGCATTTAGTATTGTTTAACCAATTGGTGTGCTTTTCTCTGAGGAAGACTGTTTCTCCTGCTATCAGCATTCCTTAGTTGCCTGTAATCTCTTTTGGGGGTTGAAGCCTCCTGAGCTTTGGTGTCGTCCCTGTTTAAGCAGTCAAGTTGGTGAGACTTTCTGGATGTAGCTTTTGATATTCATAAGAGACATAGTGTTACGGTAAATTCCCAGGTCCTCTAGCTCTTATAGCCTGTCCACACCCTTTTCCACAATAATCCCTGAGCCTTAGATTGTAGATACATCTTTTGGGACAGACTCTGCAATTGCATTTTGACTCATTGTAGTTTGCCATAATGGCTTAGTCCACTTACTGCAGCAAGAAGTTTCCTTGATTAGGGGTGAGTACTACAGTTACCTGTGGGTATAATGACAAAGATTCAGTTAGGGATTCTGCTGCTTAGTAAAGTGGTTGGCTGTAGGTTCTCCTAAAAACACATAAGTTCACTAGCCCTCCTAGGTAGTTGACAGGGTTTCCAATACCAGGTTTGATTTCTCTCTAGTTGAGTTAGGGTTGTTTTTTTCAAGATTTGTTTAATTTTTATTTTTTGTATATTGGTGAGTTTTGGTAACAAAAACGAATAGTGATAAAATAAAAGATACTGTTTCTGATGGAACTGTCTTTGAGCTACCTGTGTTGATGAGGCTGTGAGTGTGGATGGAACCGTTTTTAGAGCAAGCTGTGCTGCTGAGGCTGAGTGTTGCAGGTTAGAGTAGGGAGAGTAGTGCCTTCTAGTGTGGGAATCCTAGGCCAGTCCCCACCTTAACCCCTTTCCTGGAAGAAGAAAATATCTGAGGAAGTCAGTTCAGAAGATGCTGCACTGGGTCCATGGCTTTTAAGGTGTTTTTACAGTCTTTGCCAAATTAGACTTTCGTATGGTATAGATGGTGGGGTGTTTTGCTTATGTTTAACTCTTGCTTTGAATTAATTGAATATCATAGTCCTGTAGAGTATCTTTTATCAGGTGAAAGCGCCTCTACCATTTTCCTCTTAAAGTCCTAGGGTTTTTTTTTCCATGTCCAATTTTTCTTCCAGAAGTTATATTTGATGCATATGTTACTTTTTTACTTTGGATCTGTAACTCCTGATTTCTGTGCCTTTGAATCTGTGCAGCTTGCCGAAGAATTTCTTCAGTTCTATTTTACTTCATTAAGTCCTTTGCTTTTTTAAGTGCTGATTTTATATTTTGTATCTCAATTTCCAAGTCTATAGTCTGTGACTCTGTCTTACTGGTTTTTGTTTCCACTTACTCTAGTTCCTCAGGGATTTTTATTGGGATCTTCTTGTCTTGGATCTTTCTTTTCTTTCAGGAACTCTGGATCAGACAGAGTTCCTTTTACAGACTATTTGTCAGGTGTCTGGAGGCATTTCTAATCCAAGACCTATTGAATTTTTGAGTTGGTGTATTTGGGACCACACAAGTAGTGTGAATTCCAGCCACAATTCCATGGGTTTGTGGGCTTTGTGGTTACAAAGTCTCAGAGGAGAACTGTATTTTTACTCCCCATCTTCATGTACTCCCCCAGAACTGTAGAGGGAGGGTCATCATCTACTGGTGGCACATTTAAGGATCCTGGGACCTCCCACCATGATCAGACTCCAAACTTTGGCCCCCACCTCCTTGGCTGAGAGCCCATAACAACCCAAAATCCATACTAGACTATATTAGCGTAGTGTGTGTCCCCAAGGAGAACTCCCTGCTTCTGAACTAACTTAATATTTCTATTTGAGCTTCCTTATTGAGACTTGACACAGGAATTCTTCTTGTTTCCTTATATCTTAGCCATTCATGTAAAAGATTTCATTCATTTTCTACCTTGCCTACAATTATATAAAAATAACATAAATGTATAAAAATAACAATAGAACAAGTAATTTTTCAGTATTTGCCATAAATAAGTTATCAGAATGGTTTTCCCAGACTTGGCTAGAAGTTAGAGGACAGCTTAGTAGTATGTTATTGTAATTACAAACTGCATGAAAGGCAAGAAAAACATACAAATAAACTTGAGACAAATACAGAAAACAATAGCTCCCTAATGAGGCCCAGATGTCTTGTATTTGAATTCAGTGTTGTAGGAATATTGAATGCTAAGAAGCAGGCATAGGGGACAGTTTGATGTGTGGTGAAGTTGGTACCCTGGAATTGGAAGCCATTACTTTAAGAGAAACTGAAAGGGGATTTCAAAGTTAGAGAAAGACAACCCAAATTCTAGACAAATGTAAAGCCTTTTCTACCAGTGAAATAACTTTAGACAATAACAGCAAAATGCAACATCTATTCAGTGAGTACTCTGGGCTTACCTTCCTTGTATATTTATTAAATGTTTGGCAATTAAGTTATGTGAGTAGAAATTCCCAGTCAGATCATCTTTTAGATTTATCCTTATTATCTTCATTTTAACTGTATACTTTTCACATAGTAGGTATAACAGGATTCTAATAGTATTGAGTACAACCAGAGAGCATTTGTTGACTCTGGCTAGTTGATAGTTTTAGCCATTCACAATTGTTTTTGAAACTAGTTTTTATTTTACTTTCAGTTCCATGTGTTGTTGCTCCCAGTCAGTGGGGTGGGAGAGATTTGAATCACTTTCCTTTCACTTGCTTCCTTATCCTATGCACATTTATAAGATTTGTGCTATATGCCAGGACTCTAATGAGCCAATAATATGGACCCTTGTTATGTGAGTAACCGTGTCCTTCCTTGTCCTCACACCTTCAAGAGTAATGTGTTAGTTGGGAGAGGTGCCTTGATAGCAGTGCTCTTTAGGACCTGGCTAGTGGTTTGCCTCTAGAAGAAAGCCCGGAACCCAGAATGAGTTCCACATTTGGAGTCTGGTGTTAGTGATGGTGGTCAGTAACACTTTAAAGCGTTTGAAATTGAGTGCTGCATAGTCTAATTTATAACACACAAAAAGTTTTATGAGATTGATATGTAAGTGTTCATAAATATTCCCAATGAATCCTAAGCCCATATTTAAGTAAAAGTGCCAGTTTCAACCTATATGAAAACTCTTAAAACATGCATTTTGTTTTTATAAATAAAGCCTGTAACAGTACCTATTTAAGTTGTTTTAAATCATTTGTATCCTATCCTTTGAAGACTTTTCAAACATTTCATGTGGATAAGGTCAGGAGAAATATATATTCTTCTTGGAGATTTTGTAAGAATATTTATGAGTCTTTTTATATGCACCGAAACTGCCAAAATAGTTTTGAATAGATCATGCTTATTAAATTATTATTATTACTATATTGAGTCATCTGCTTTTGTGGTTAGCTCTAGAAGGGGCTTTACCCTTTATTTGTGGGATTATTGATATCTTTAATTTGGCAATCTATGCCAAATTATGCCTAAAGGTTTGCTTTTGGGTTTTTTTTTTTTAAACAAATTTGTACAAAACTAAAGGAGTTATAATGAAGTTGTTTTTCAAGTCCCATTGTGGCTTCCCTTAAGTGAGAGGCTGAACTGACTCTGAAGAATGTTCTTGTGTGTTTGCCGAGAGACTTCTGGGATAGACATATTTTTAAGAACTTAGAACATAAACAACTGTGATCTGTGGCAAGAGATTTAAATGACCTCATGATGACAATGAGAACAAAGCATTTTTAAGTTATCGTGGTGGTGTGTTAATTCACTGCAATGTGTTTGTCATTCCTCTATTTTGGTATTAAGTGGGAGCCAGGCAAAAAAGAAACTACAGGCTGACTTGAACTTAAGATATTATTTCTTTATTGCTACCAACAAACTAAGTTCGAGAAAATATTATTTCTCGAGGATACATTCTGCCTCACTTATTCTAGAACTAGTGGTACAGATGAGTCACTTAGAGACAGAAGCCTTAAAGTTTTAGTTCACTTTCTGTTAGGAATAATATGTTCTAAATATCAAAGATCAAACACTTGGCAGGAAATAAGAGTCTTTCCTTCAAAAGAAATCAAGACAGACGTGTTTATTAAGTACTTATTGTGCACTGGGAACTATGCTAAATACTATGGAATGTAAAAGAACGTGACTATCCTGTTTTTCGTTTAGAACTTCAGGTTCTCAGCAGAGCCACATAATAAATACTTAATTTGTATTTGTTATTTACATATCAATATTAAGAAAGTTAAATTGCCAAATAAATGACACCTCAGTTACATGATGCAAGTAATCACATAACCCCCTTTTATACACCTAGCCAGGCATGGTGGCATTTGCCTTTATTCCCAGCTCTTGGGAGGCAGAGGGAGTGCACTTTTATAAGTTCCAGCACAAATCTTGTCTCAAAAAAGTAACATTTTAAAGATTTATCTATCTAATAATAATAATAGTATGCTTTTAAGATTTGAGATTAGACTGTATGCTGACCTGCATGCATTCTATATGTTATTCTACCTTGTTATGTGAAATCAACTTGTATCAGAACTTACTGCCTTCTCCTGTATGAATGAGGGTCTCATCTTACATTCCCTAGGTACATTACATTTCATTTAAAGATCTGTAGATAACTTGGTATCATTCACATTTCATATGAAAACCATTTAGTAATGTGAAATGTTTTTCTCATAATAGAATGTGTCTTAATGATTCATTTAAATTTTACTTTATGTGTACGAATGTTTTGTCTGCTTGTATATTTATGCACTTTGGGTCATACCTGTCACCGAAGGAGGACAGAAGAAGGCATTGAATCCCCTGAGTTAGAGTTACAGGTGGTTTTGAGCCACTATGTAGGTGCTGGGATTCCAACCAGGGTCCTCTGAGAGAGCAACCTCTTTAAGAGCCATCTCTCCAACCCCAGATCCATTTTTGAATTAATGAATGTATTTCTGGTTTGGCATCTAACAAATCTGTATGTCATAAAATGAAACTTAAGAGTATGTGTAATTTAATTTAGTACGTTTATAAGTCCTAGAAATGTGGGGATTCTTTGCCTTACAGCTGGGAAATGGGCATAAGAGCTCACCTGTTTCAAACTGGTCTTTGGGGCTCACAGCCTAAAAGCCCTGAAATAGTGATTCTGAGTATTTCAACATCTGCTAAGTATTTTGAAGTTCAAAGGGGGGAAAACGTGCATGTGAGAGGGAAGGTTTGTATACATCCAGTCTCTACCTGATTCATTTTGCATACTGAGACCACAGGTAAACTTGAGTGAGTAGGTAGGATGGGGTAAATCCTAAAGCTGGCCAAGATCCTCACTTCCACCAGAGTACAGAACATGTAACTACTATTCTCTCTTCTTTGAAGATAATGGTATTTATTTATTCATCTATTTTTGTTAGAAATGTTGAAGGACACAGTGGAGGTGGAGCTTTAAATATTTATATGGCATAAAATCCATCTTTTAAAAATAGCAAATGTCTGGGCATGGTAGCACACACTGGTAATTCAGTCTGTCAGGAGGCAGGGCCAGGAGGATCACCACAAGTTCAAGGCCTGTCTGACCTACATAGTAAGTTAGGGACCAGCCCAGTCTGGGACTCTGTCTTCCTACAAACAAAATAAAATGTAACAGTGAATGGAATGATTCAAATGGTCATTTTAGAAAAAGTGGTGGCTGACCCAATTCGTCATTCAAAATACATTCAAAATACTATAAATGAGCAAACAGCCTTGGTAATGAGGTCTCATTGCAAGTACATTTTTAAAGTGCGAGGTTAATGACAGTGAAGGATATGTGAGTGAGGAGCACAGTATAGGAACAAAAGCTTCAGAGATGAACCATGACGACAGTGGCATTGGAAGAGCCAAGCTCTTACCTACACAGCCTTATACAATGCTTGATTCATTCTTCAGTTTTTGTTAGTCACTTGTAATGGCCAGGAAACACAGTCTTTCACTGGATGATAGGAAAAACTAGAGAAGATTTTGCTTAGGTAGTTAGTAGTTATAACCTGAGACTTGTTCTAGAGTTTTTCTTCACTCAGTCATCACTAAAAGGCAGAAAGTGAGATGACCTCTTGGAGGCTCAAAACAAAGGTAGAGAGGACACTTAGACCTACGTAAATATTTGGGTTTCTTTTTCTTTTTTACTTTTTTTTTCTTTTTTCTTTTCTTTTTTTTTTTTTTTTTTAATTTTGTTCACTTATTTTGAGACAGTATTTCTGTTGTATGGCCAATTTGGACTTAATCTCTTCCTTAACCTGGAATTGTAGTTTATAACCACTGTGTCTCACTAATAATAGGTTTTTCATTACTAACCATGTGTCAGATTGCTAAATTTCTTGATTTGATTTCCTTTGGCTAAATGTCTCTCTGTTTCTCTTTGTCTCACACACACACAGTAGGAGTTACCAAAGTTACTTACCATTTTGTGGTCTTAGGATATTGCAAGTATTCACGGCTGTATATAACTACTTATATAAATTATGTTTGTTCTCTTTGTTTTTATAAGCTTTTAACTGGTCGAAGATAAACTGTTTTTAACTGAACTATTTGGATTTTGTTTCTCTTCTAGGTCTTAAGGAGAGTGCAGAAGAGATGGTCAAAAACAAGTTGGAGGGAAAGGATAAACTGACCCCTTGGGAACAGTTTTTAGAGAAGAAGAAAGAGAAGAAAAGACTGAAAAAGAAACAGAAGGTATCCATGCTAATTGCCCAGGTGTTCACTGAATGCCAGCTGTCTATAGGAAGGTGCTTCTTACCATATAACCCGAGTTTCTCTTCCTGAGGCTGGGATTGTGTGAGCCAACACACGCATCTACTGTGAAATAACTTTAGACTTTTATTGAAATAAAGTGGGAAAGTAGGGTAAAAGACCTGCCTTCTTGATATGTTACCTGCTTTTACTAGAGCTTTCTTCAAAACTTAAGTAGCCAGCTAATTGCCACTAATAGAATGATTCCATGAGAGATAAAGCTAGAGGTTTCTGGGAGATTTCCTAAGTCTTTATGGGGTTACTACAGTAGTCACTCTGAGACTTTAGACAGCATTCTGTAAGCTCTAGGCTTCCCTTACACTTTTACGTTTTTCTTCTTGTTTTCTTATTCTTCTTGTTGATTTGAGACAGCGTTTCTCTGTGTAGCCCTGGCTGTCCTGGAACTCACTCTGTAGACCAGGCTGGCCTCAAACTCAAGAGATACTCCTGCCTCAGCTTCCTGCATGCTGGAATTAAAGGCGTGCACTACCACTGCCTGGCCTCTTTTCTTTTTCTTTCTTTCTTTGCTCCCCCCACACACACACACACACTTTTTAATTGGACAAACTCTGGACTTTTTTTATTTAATTAAAGAATAGTTATTTTCCCTGTTCCTCCTTATTGTCCTTACACATACATGAGAATAATGCATACATGCAATCTGCTAAGCCTGTATGTGTTTCATTCATGTATGTATGTATGTATGTATGTATGTATGTATGTATGTATGTGTGAATTAATTAGATATCCATTTGGCATGCTCATCCCTAGGGAAGACTAATTCTTCCTTTGTGAGAAATTTTTAATTGCCTGTAGCTCTTCATCTATGCATTGTGCCTTGTAGGATTTCACCCATCTATTTTGGAATGTCAACATGGTAGTCTGTCATTGATCAGGTACCATATTATTGAGATTTCATGCTGCAGCTTCCCTGTTCAGTCTAGGAGACAGTCTTCTGCTTACCTCATACTCAAAATCATAAGTTTTTAGTTCCATCTATTTATCTACAAAGTTCATGATTTTATTACATAGGGTATATGCCACCACATTTTTGTTATTCATTGGTTAAAAAGCATTTAGAATGCTTCCATTCACTAGCTGTTGTCAATAGAGTAACAGCAAACATTGCTGAGAGAGTATCTGTGAGGTGGGATGTCGAGTCCCTTTGGGCCTATGCCAAGGAGGAGTATAGCTGAGCCATGTAGTACATGTATTTAGCTTTCTGAGAATTCACCACACTTATTTCCAAGGTGACTGCACCAGATTGCAATCCCACCAACAGGAAATAGGGTTCTCCTAGAAAATAGGGAAACACATCCTAGTTGTTTTGTTGATCTTAATCATTCTGGATGGTGGAAGATTAAAACTCAGTTGTTTTGCTTTATATTTCCCTAGAAATTAGGGAAATAAGGATGATGTTTTGGGTTTTTTGTTGTTGGCTTTTGGTTGGTTGGTTGGTTTTTGTTTTGCTTTTTAAGATTTCTCAGCTACTTTTATTTCTTTTTAACTATTTTGAATGTAAATCATTTGTCAGGTATATATGTGGCAACGCTTTCCTCCTGCTCTGTGGGCTTCTGCTTTACTCGGTTGGTTAATTTTATTTTTTAAACAATTTTTTATTAGATATTTTCTTCGTTTACAATTCAAATGCTATCCCGGAAGTCCCTTATACCCTCTTCCCTCCCCCCCCCCCAACCCCCCACCCTGCTCCTCAACCCACCCACTCCTGCTTCCTGGCCCTGGCATTCCCCTGTACTGGGGCATATAATCTTTACAAGACCAAGGGTCTCTCTTCCCAGTGATGGCCAACTAGGCCATCTTCTGCTACATATGCAGCTAGAGACACGAGCTCTGGGGGGGTACTGGTTTGTTCATATTGCTGTTCCTCCTATAGGGTTACAGACCCCTTCAGCTCCTTGGGTACTTTCTCTAGTTCCTCCATTGGGAGCCCTGTGTTCCATCCAATGGATGACTGTGAGCATCCACTTCTGTATTTGCCAGGCTCGGGCATAGCCTCACAAGAGACAGCTATATCAGGATCCTGTCAGCAAAATCTTGCCGGCATATGCAATAGTGTCTGAGTTTGGTGGTTATTATGGTCTGGATCCCTGGATGGGGCAGTCTCTGCATGGTCCTGCCTTCTGTCTCATCTCAGAAGAAGCTTTTCAGTTTGATGAAGTCCCGCTTGTTAATTGTATTGGCCTTAATTCCTAAGCAAATGGAGGCCCATCAATAAAGTCCCTTCCTACTCTTAGATCATGGAGTATACTGCAGTTGTGAATAAGAGTGTATCCATGTTCTCTTTCTCTGTGTGTTTATTGTTGGTGTATAGAAGAGCCATTGATTGATGTAAGCTGATTCTGATTCCTGACACTATCCTGACATTTTTTTAAATCATTTCTAGATGTTTTCAGTTAGAATTTTTGAGATCTCTTATATATAATATTCTACCATCTACAAATACAGATATTTTGACTTTTCCTTTTCTTATTTGTATTTCTTTAATTTTCTTCTCTTGCCTTACTGCTCCAGCTAGTACTTCAAGCTGTATTGAAAAGGAGTAGGGACAGTGGACAGCCCTGTCTTGTTCCTTATTTCAATAGACTTGCTTCAAATTTTTCTCCATTTAGGATGGTGTTGGCTGTGAGTTTGATACATGCTGAGATATATTCCCTCCAGGAATACTGTCCCTTGGACTTTTATTATGATGATAGCACATTGGATTTTTGTCAAAGGCTTTTCAGCATCTACTGATCATGTGATTTTTCTTTTTAATTCTACTTATGTGATCTGTTAATTTATTGTCCTTCATAAGTTGCACCAACCTTGCATCTAAGGTAAAGCCAACTTGGTCATAGTGGGTAATCTTTTTGATACATATTTATTGAGGATTTTTTAAAATAATTTATTTACATTTGTGTGCTTTGGTGTTTTGCCTCATGCATATCTGTGTGAAAATGTCAGATGTTGGAGTTATAGGCAGTTGCCAACTACCGTGTGGGTGCTGGGATTTGAACCTGGGTCCTCTGGAAGAGCAGCCAGTGCCCTCAACCACTGAGTCATCTCTCCAGCCCTGAGAACTTTTTTAGAATGTATTTTCATCCGGGATATAGGCCTGTAGATTTCTTTTTCTGTTATGACTTTCTCTGGCATTGGGGTTAGAGTGATGCTGGCATGTGTTAGCATGCATTGTAGTAGGAGTTTCAAAGTACTCTGTTTCTATTTTCTTTAAAATCTTAAGAAAATTAAAGATTGGCTTAGATCTTTGAAAGTGTGAATTCATCTGGGTTTCTTTCTTTCTTCCTTTCAACAGGACCCTTATTACTTTTTCAATCTCATTTGTTACGGGTCTGTTTAGATTGTTATAACTTTGATAGTTTGGATAACTCTAGAAATTCATCCATTTCTTTTAGATTTTCCAACTTAATGGTGTATGGGTTTTTTAATTATTCCCTTATAATATTCTAAATTCCTTTTGTCTGTTGTAATGTTTCCCTGTTTATTTTTGATTTTGTTAATTTGGGTCCTTTCATTCTTTTGGTTAGTTAGGCCAAGGGTCTGTCAACTTTGTTTATTTCTCATAGAACTAGCTCTTAGATTTGTTGATTCTTGTGTTGTTTTCTTTGCTTCCATTTCACTGGTTTCTGCTCTGATTTTTATTATGTCTTGCCATCTACTGGATTTGTTACCTTTTCCAAAATTTTTAGTTGCATCATTAAGTCATTTATTTGTACCCTTTATAGTTTTGTAATGTAGGCACTCAGGGCTATAAATCACCCTTGTAGGACTGCTTTTAATCTTTCCCAGAAATTTTGTTGCATTGTGGTTTTATTTTCTTTTAGTTTCAGGATTTTTTTTTTCTTTCTTAGTTTCTTCTTTGACCCATCATTTTCCAGTAATGGGGTGTTTAATCTCCATGAGTTTCTGTCCTTACTGGAGATTTGCATGGTATTGATTTTAGCTTTTATTTCATATGGACAGATAGGCTACATAGAGTTGATTTTTCTGATTTGTTAAGAATTGTTTTTCTGTTACAAGATATAGTTTATTTTATAGATGCTTTCATGGGCTGCTGAGTAGAATGAATAGTCTTTGGTGTTTGGATTAAATATGCTGTAGATATCTGTCAAGTCCATTAGCTGTATAATATTACTTATTTCTGATATTTCTCTATTTTTTGTTCACTTGTCCTGTCTAGTAGAGGAAATGGGGTATTGAAATCATCTATTAGTGGGTTGATAATAATAATTCAATTCTCGTAGTACATAAGTTGGATGCATCAATTTCAGTACATATATGTTAAGATGATAATATCTTCTAGCTTAACTGTATCCTTAATTAAAATGAAGTGCCCTTTATCTCTATTAATTAGTTGTTTGAAACCTATGTTGTCAGCTAATAGTAACACCTGCTTGCTTCCTGTTACTTTTGCTTGGAATGCTTTTTTCCATCCTTTCCCTTTAAGATGGTGCCTATCTTTAAAGCTCATTCAGGCAGCCTGCATCATTTGATTTGAGAATTGAGGCTATTAAGATTTAAAATTATTGAAAGGCCTATGTTGATTGCTGTCATTTTATTGCTTTTGTGTTAGTTGTGGTTGGTTGGTTGGTTGTTTTGGTTTGGTTTGCTCTAACCACGAGCTTTTCTACCCGGCCTCTTTGTTCCTAGAAATAACAACTCTGAGACTTAATTATTTATGAGTAAATGCTTAGGCCATAAGCTTTGCCTTGTTCCCCAACTAGTTCAAAACTTAATTACCTATTTATTTTATTCTAAGTCCCACTATGTGATTGGTTAGCTTTCCACAGTTTCATGCAACTGTCCTTCAGTATTCAGAGCAAAGCTCCACATCTGTTTCCCAGAATCCTGTCTGTCTCTGCCAGATTTCCACCTTCTAATCCTGCCTCAGCTCATTGTCCAATCAGCTTTTTATTGACAAGTGATTGCTTTTGCACAGAGCACAAGACATTAATTATATCTACAGTTTGCTGTTTATGTTCTTGATTGTATTTAGTATTTCATTAATAATGTTTTATTTGTCTTCTTTCTAGGATCTCTTGGCTATGTTTATTCTTCCTTTAGAAGTATTGTTTCCAGTATTCTCTTTAGGCTTGGTTTTCCAGACATGAATATTTTTTTTTAGCCTATTTGCATCATGGAAAAAAATTTTTTTCTCTCCTTCAACTATGGCAGATAGCTTTACTGGGTACAGTAGTCTAGGTAGGTGATTGTGTAAAATTTGGAGTGCATTGCTCTTCTGGATTTCAGAGTTTCCATTGCGAAGTCGGCTGTTATTCTGATGGCTTTTCCATTTATGTGACTAGTGATTTTCCTCTTGGAGCTGTCACTACTCTTTGCTCTGTTTAAGTGTTTCAACTATGATAATGTTGTGGGGAGTTTTACTTATGTTCTTGTCTAATTGGTATTAACAGCTGTGCTTCTTTGAACATCAGGTTTTATCTTTCCTTAGTTTGAAAGTTAACTTCTATGATCCTTTTGAACATCTTGTCTATGCCATTGACCTGTGATCATCTCTGACTACAGTTCAAAGGTTTGGTTTTTCATGGGTCCCACAGTTTTTTCCAAGTTTTGCTTTACCATTCAGAGTTTTTTGTTTGTGTATGTGTATAGATCTACATAGATATAGGCATGCAGGTAACATAGATATATAGAGACTATAAAATATAATCTGTCTTACATTCTATCAGTTTTACTTGTAAAGCTTTTCTCTGAGTTTTCAGTTTGCACTAACTTTTTAATTCTACCTTCATTTCGGCTTGAGGTCTCTTCAGTATTTCTGTCTCTTTTCTAAAAACCTGTATTGTTTTTATGTCATTTCAGCCTTATGTTTATATGTTTTCTTGGGTACCATGCAGACATTTTCATCTTTTTGAGTTCATTGATTCTCGTTGTGTCTCTAAACTTCTTGGGTTTTGTTTTGTTTTTTTAATTAGTTGTGTTTGTTCAGTTCTGTGACCTTGTAAGAGACACCATGACCAAGGCAACTCTTTTTTTTTTTTTTTATGGTTCTTTTTTTTTTTTCCATTTTTTATTAGGTATTTAGCTCATTTACATTTCCAATGCTATACCAAAAGTCCCCCATACCCACCCACCCCCACTCCCCTACCCACCCACTCCCCCTTTTTGGCCCTGGTGTTCCCCTGTACTGGGGCATACAAAGTTTACGTGTCCAATGGGCCTCTCTTTCCAGTGATGGCCGACTAGGCCATCTTTTGTTGCATATGCAGCTAGAGTCAAGAGCTCCGGGGTACTGGTTAGTTCATAATGTTGTTCCACCTATAGGGTTGCAGATCCCTTTAGCTCCTTGGCTACTTTCTCTAGCTCCTCTATTGGGAGCCCTGTGATCCATCCATTAGCTGACTGTGAGCATCCACTTCTGTGTTTGCTAGGCCCCGGCATAGTCTCACAAGAGATAGCTACATCTGGGTCCTTTCAATAAAATCTTGCTAGGGTATGCAATGGTGTCAGCGTTTGGATGCTGATTATGGGGTGGATCCCTGGATATGGCAGTCTCTACATGGTCCATCCTTTCATCTCAGCTCCAAACTTTGTCTCTGTAACTCCTTCCATGGGTGTTTTGTTCCCAATTCTAAGGAGGGGCATAGTGTCCACACTTCAGTCTTCATTCTTCTTGAGTTTCATGTGTTTAGCAAATTGTACCTTATATCTTGGGAATCCTAGGTTTGGGGCTAATATCCACTTATCAGTGAGTACATATTGTGTGAGTTCCTTTGTGATTGTGTTACCTCACTCAGGATGATGCCCTCCAGGTCCATCCATTTGGCTAGGAATTTCATAAATTCATTCTTTTTAATAGCTGAGTAGTACTCCATTGTGTAGATGTACCACATTTTCTGTATCCATTCCTCTGTTGAGGGGCATCTGGGTTCTTTCCAGCTTCTGGCTATTATAAATAAGGCTGCTATGAACATAGTGGAGCATGTGTCCTTCTTACCAGTTGGGGCATCTTCTGGATAAATGCCCAGGAGAGGTATTGCTGGATCCTCCGGTAGTACTATGTCCAATTTTCTGAGGAACCGCCAGACTGATTTCCAGAGTGGTTGTACAAGCCTGCAATCCCACCAACAATGGAGGAGTGTTCCTCTTTCTCCACATCCACGTCAGCATCTGCTGTCACCTGAATTTTTGATCTTAGCCATTCTGACTGGTGTGAGGTGGAATCTCAGGGTTGTTTTGATTTGCATTTCCCTGATGATTAAGGATGTTGAACATTTTTTCAGGTGCTTCTCTGCCATTCGGTATTCCTCAGGTGAGAATTCTTTGTTCAGTTCTGAGCCCCATTTTTTAATGGGGTTGTTCGATTTTCTGAAGTCCACCTTCTTGAGTTCTTTATATATGTTGGATATTAGCCCCCTATCTGATTTAGGATAGGTAAAGATCCTTTCCCAATCTGTTGGTGGTCTTTTTGTCTTGTTGACGGTGTCTTTTGCCTTGCAGAAACTTTGGAGTTTCATTAGGTCCCATTTGTCAATTCTCGATCTTACAGCACATGCCATTGCTGTTCTGTTCAGGAATTTTTCCCCTGTGCCCATATCTTCAAGGCTTTTCCCCACTTTCTCCTCTATAAGTTTCAGTGTCTCTGGTTTTATGTGAAGTTCTTTGATCCACTTAGATTTGACCTTAGTACAAGGAGATAAGTACCAAGGCAACTCTTATATGAGACAACATTTAATTAGAGGTAGCTTACAGTGTCAGAGGTTCACTCCATTATCATCATGGCAGGAAGCATGGCAGCATCCAAGCATACATGGTGCTAGAGAAGGAGCTGAGAATTCTGCATCTTAATCCAACTGCAGCCAGGAGAGGAGTGTCTCCCAGCAGCTAGGAAGAGGGTCTCAAAGCCCAACCCCACAGTGACACACTTCCGATAAGGCCACACCTACAAGGCCATACCTCCTAATAGTGCCACTTCCTGGGCCAAGCATATTCAAACTACCACAGTTCTACCTACCACATGTAAGCAACACTCACCTTATTTATTTTTTTTTAAGATTTATTTATTTATATGCGTACACTGTAGCTGTCTTCAGACACATCAGAAGAGTGCATCAGATCCCATTACAGATGGTTGTGAGCCACCATGTGGTCGCTGGGAATTGAACTCAGGACCTCTGGAAGAGCAGTCAGTGCTCTTAACTGCTGAGCCATCTCTCCAGCCCAACACTCACTTTAGAACACTTGAATGGGAGTGGTAGATTTGAGAGAAGATACTCTCCTTACCTTTCATACTTTTTGTGCAATGAAACCTGGAAGTGTAGGCTTCTTCGTTGGTCACGTATCTGATGTGAACACAGCAGGACAAGCTGATACCCAGGAGTTAGGAAAGGCTTCAGTGGGGCCCTGGTTGTGGTTGAGCGTGCAGTCACAGTGAGCTCAGGTGGGTTCACCAGAGTGAGAAGAAGCACATGCATATGGTGCAGGCCTAGCCGGGTCTGGAAGCTGGATCTGGCACAAGCAATTCCTGAACCAGAGTTGAGAGGGATTGCCATGTACCAATGTGTCCTCACCACCTGGACTTGGCTTAGAGGGTCTGTGGATGAAGGCTCCTGGGTCTGGCAAGTGCCAGAGGGAGAAAGAGCAGCCAAGAGAAGATCTGGACTTGTTAACAACATTTAAAATATATATAAATAATTAGTGTCTCCTAGACTAGGTGTTCTGCACCGGATTTGATAATAGCATTACATGCCATCTGACTCCTCAGTGCCTTAAAGGTTTAGTGGATCATTTTGCATTCAGGATGAATATATTCTCAGCATATTTGTTGAAATTATAGAGAAGTTTTAGATTCATTGGAAATAAACCCAGTCTGTTTAGTCTAATCTCAGTTCAGATATTTTTGCTTTATGGTCTTGTGTATTAATTAAATACACCAATACAATATAAACAGTCTCTTCAAATTATATTAGAGAAATTTTAGCTTTCAACTTATTTAAAATAGACTGATAGTTTACAGTGATAGACCATAGATAAAACAAGGTGTGCTGTGTTTTTTTGTTTTGTTTTGTTTTGGAAACAGGGTCTCAGAAAGTATCCTTGGTTTGCTTGGAACTAATTTTTTGTAGACCAGGCTGGCCTCAAAGAAAATTTGTCTGCCTCTGATTCCTCTGTGGTTTTAGGCTACCATGCCAGGCCTTTAAAAAAATTGTGTGTGTGTGTGTGTGTGTGTGTGTGTGTGTGTGTGTGTCTTAAGTGTGTGTGTCTTAAGTGTGTGTGCATATACATATGTGTGTGTGTGTATGCAGGTGCACAGATAGGCCCTTAGAAGCCAGAATTGAAGCTGGAGTTACAGCTGGTTGTGAGCCACCTAACATGCGTACTGGTATCAGAACTCTGGTCTTTATGACAAAGTAGTGATGGCTTTTTAACTGTTAAGCTATCTCCCCAATCCAAGATCATTTTTAAACAGAATAAGGGAACAGAGCATTAATTTATGTTTAAAATTTTTGTAATTGAAAGCATTTTCCTTATCTAAAAAATAGATTGTTGAAATAACCTATCATTTGTAACCTTAGTTTATTGCTAATCACTGCTGTTTTTCACCTTAAGGCTCTTGCTGAAGAAGACAGTGAAGATGAGCTTCCTTCTGATGTTGATTTCAATGATCCCTACTTTGCTGAAGAAGTAAAAAAAATAGGTAAGCCAACCTGTATTTGTAGTTTTCTGTTGGAATCCACAGAAAAGGATGATATGAGTTGAAATAATACAAATTAACAATTCTCTGAAAATTTCTAGAGTTTGGATAGCTCTGTTAATGTTTTATAACCAATTCTGTCCTGTAGAGTTCAGTCATATGAATTGTTGAGAAGAGTCAACATGTCCCCTCTACATTGAAAATATAAAATAATGCGATTATAAAAGACTTTAAACGGATATCTCTATTTTTATGCAGTATGACTGCTTTGCCTACATGTATGTGCACCACATACATGCAGTGTCTGAGGAAGATGGCAGAACTACAGTTACAGGTGGTTGTGAACTGCTATGTAGGTGCTAGAAACCTAACCTTGGTCTTGTATAAGAACAACAAATACTCTTGACTGCTAAGCCATCTCTACAGCTCCCTCGTTAGGAGGCTTTTTAATAACAATGAATTTAACAGTTAATGGGGGTTCTTTTCTGGAAATTATCTTTATAGCTAGCTAGATGGACTCTAAAAGAATGCTGTTATTTAGAATGAATGTTATTTAGTCTCTGCATTATAATACTTCTTCAGGTCTCTTTCTGCAAAAGCATTGAACAATTAAAAGTGAACTGGATTTGTCATGGCATCATATTCTTTTAAATGTATACATGGAATTACAGTATAATAGCCTTTTCTGTTCAAATATGCAGAAGCATCTATGCTTCCTTTTTGCATTTATCCTTGTTAAATGTAGTTTAAAAAAAAACAGCTTTTCTCAGAGCTCTCTTTTTCTTTGAATTCTTACACTAAGATGTCTTTCTTCCTATTTCCAAGGAGTTTTGGTTCCATGTTTTTTATACCTCCTGTGCTTTCAGATGTTTTCATTCTTACCTTTGGATGTATAGGACTATGTTTGGTAAGGTCGAGGCCATGCTTGGGCAAGCCACTGCAGAAACCACTGTGAATCTTTCCAGTTGCTCTTGTGTGCTTTGTCTTCCCCTCATCTTTATGCTACACACACGTAAGCTTCCAATGGCTTGCTCTTTGAGCAACTCCAAGCTGGCATTGTAAAGAGAAGTATTTTATGAAGTTTCCCTGCTTCTCGCTCCTGACCAGTGGAATTCTGTCCTGGTTGTTAAAGCCTCTTAGTACTGACATTTTATTGATGAAAAGGAGATTAAGTTGGATATATTCTATTATTGAATATGAGATTCTTAGGAATTGGAAAGGGAAATGGAAACCTAGCCTATTCTGCTTTTTATCATTGCTGTGTGGTCATGTCTTACAGATGATGGATTTTAGCCTTATTCTCTGACTAAAAACGTTTATAATGGAGAGATATGAAGCATTAAAGTTTCCTTGTTCTGTGTCCATAGTCATTTGCCATATGTAATCTGGTCAGATTGCAGAACACAGAGCAGGATTCAAAGAATAGCCTAAGTGTTTCAGTAGCATGAGATAGCTGATTTCTCTCTTTTTAAATATATATGTGTGTGTGTGTGTATTTATTTTGCATATGTGAGTACATTGTCACTGTCTTCAGACACACCAGAAGAGGGTATTGGATCTCATTACAGATGGTTGTGAGCCACAATGTGGGTGCTAGGGATTTGAACTCAGGACTTCTGGAAGAGCACTCATTGCTCTTAACCGCTGAGCCATCTCTCTAGCCCTGTAGCTAATTTCTTAAAGACAGCTTAAATAGAATATAAGCTTTCTCTAATGTTACTATCAAACATTCTGGGAGAACAATATAGGTAGAATTTGTTTGCTATAAGTGCTGTGCAATCTGATAGGCTAGAGCTATTGTAATAATATAGTCAAGACAGAAACTTTCATGAATTCTGGTTTTAGAAATGATGTACTGAAAATAGAAACAGGATTATATAATTATGATAAATTTTTTAAAAGAAATAGATTAGGGGCTGGAGAGATGGCTCAGTGGTAAGAGCACCCGACTGCTCTTCCGAAGGTCCAGAGTTCAAATCCCAGCAACCACATGGTGGCTCACAACCATCTGTAACGAGATCTGACGCCCTCTTGTGGTGTGTCTGAAGACAACTACAGTGTACTTACATGTAATAAATAAATAAATCTTTAAAAAAAAAAAAAAAAGAAATAGATTAGTACAGAGAATATAACTAGGAAGCAAAAGATAAAGTCTTATAAGTAGGTTAGGCAAAGAAGACTCCCTTGAGGTAGTGATATTTGAGCTGAGATCTTAGGCATACATTGCTAGGAGAAGAGCGTTGTACAGGAAGGAAAAGGATATAATGTGAGAAAGAACATTTTGTGCAGTGTTGGATGAATTGAAAGACATCATATGACTGGGGCATGGCCAGAGAGGGAGTTCTGTGTGGAGCTAAAATGAAGATCTAATGGAAAGTGACCTGCAGAGCTTTTTGTCAGGACAGAAAGTTGGGAGTGTATTGTTGACCATAGAAAGCCCTAAAGCTAGAAAGTGGAATGATCTGGTATATCTTTTAACTTAATGCTGATTCCTGCAGAGACAACACATTGATAATTACCTAGTAAGAACTAGGAAACTTAGTTTTGCAGAAAAAGTCATTTGACCTTCCATGGAAGGTCATTTGAAATGTAGGTGTATCTCTGCTTTGCCATCTTTTAAGTATTTTATAAACCACCATGAAAGCCAGCTATATTATGCCCATCTGAGTCATTCAGATGCTGTGTTATATGTGTACAGCATGCTGGTTGTGTGCTACTTTACAGTATACAAGTGATTTTTGCATCCTGTCTTTGGATCCATTTTCAGGTCACTTTATAGTTGAATATATTGAAGGTAATTGATCATCCAGGGGCAGTTGGTAGCTGATAGAATCTGAATCCTCTTCTACAAGGATATTGTAAAAACTAGAGGCAGAGCTAGGACTCACATGAATAAAAAGCTGGGTGTGAAAACAATGCCAGGTTTTGTTGTCATGTGTTTGAAGGAAAACTGCAGTGTATACCCTAAAGAAAGAACAAGTGATCTTGGGTGTAGAAACTGCACCAAATCCAGGGAGTCCATGGGGAGCTTACCATTCCCATCCACTCAGTCCTGAGACAGCATTGCTCTAGGGAGGTCTGTCTGGGGCTCTTATCTCTGTCCCATAAGAAGCACTCAACTAAACTAGAAGCTTTCTAGACTAAAATTCACACAACTTAGAAGGATGTAAAATAGAATGTCCATATAGATAGTTCTATTTTCCATAGGTATATTATTAAGTATAATCAGACAATAATGGGAATAATTGTAGGCACCTATAGCACTATGGGCAAAGCAATAACTACATTCTTGCAGTTTACTAATCCATGGAGTCCCTAGAATAACCCTACAGGTAGCTGCTGAATTCTCTATTTGGAACTGGAGAGATGGCTCTGTGGCTAAAAGCACTCACTTTTCTTACAGAGAATTCTGTGTCAGTTCCTAGCACACAAATGGCAACTCAACTGTAACTACAGTTCCAGGAGATCTGATGCCCTCTTCTGGCGTCTGTGGGTACTAGGCATCCACTTGGTATACACACACATTATGTACAAGCTATAGCTCAGAGGATAAATGTGCTTACTGTCACACTCAAGACCTGAGTTTGAACCCCAAGCCCCACATGGAAGAGAAGAACCAATTCCCACAATTTGTCCTTTGACCATCACAGTTGATGTGGTATGTGCACACGCACATTAAAAAAATTTTTTTTTAATACACCTGTTTTACATATAAGGGCATAACTCAATTCTCTTTTTCTAACATGAGACAAATTGTTCGTCCTTTTTAATAACCCTTTTGGTTTTGGGGGGTTTTTGGGGGGGGGGGAGTTCTTCACTACAAAAGGACTAAGCCATGTTGTTCAGTACAGTTTAGTGACTGTCTTTAGTTACTGGTTTTGCTTTGGTTTTGAGATGGCCTCACTATGTGTCATACTTAGGACTCAAACCTTTCTTCCTCTGCCGTCCAAGTTGCTAGAGTTACAGAAATGTGCCACCATACCAACAAAAGTGCCTTCTTTTTAACATAGTTGCCTCCCAGAAGACTTGTGCCCCCTCCCTAAGCTCATGGCCTTCCCTCTGTTGTGCTCTTCCTTCTTCTGGTTCTGACATTTGCTATCCTGATTACTTCTGGATATTTTTTATTGTGTTCAAAGTATAACAAATTTTCACTGTTGAGCCTGTCTTTTAACCTTCCTATGTTGTTTTGCTGAACCAGGTATAAAGAAAAAATCAATGAAATCTGCAAAAGACAGCGCATCTTCAGAGGAAGAAACTGATCTGGAAAAACAAAAGGTAGACACCATGGTCATTGTTGTGTGTTAATCAATGATTGATATGTACAGTTGAAATGATGTGGCTCACATGAGTTTTCATTGTCTCTAATTTTAAAACTGGATTTTCAAGTGGATTTTGTAAATATAAGATACATAAATATCTTAGCCATATAATTTTTAAATGTTCCTTTAACCAAACATTATTTCCGTAGCTAATATGAACTTATATGCTTTTATAACTAAGAGATTTTTCTCATTCGCACCCTATAATATAACTAAGACATATTATAACCTAAAAGGTATTATAATATAACTGAGACATATTAAAACCTAAAAGTAGTATTTTCATATCGTTTGATTCTATTTGACTCTGCCCTGTACTACAGTTTCTGTCAAATGCTAATTTTTATTATTAGTGATTATAAGTTTAATGTACAAATGTTAAGTCTGCATTAGAAAGGCAGTGATATTTATGCATAACCCAGTGATCCCAAAACTCCAAAGTCACGTGTACTTCTGTGGGGTCAGCAGCACCCATGTGACTGGGAGTGAGCCTTGACTGGCCATGTAAACTGTTGAGCTTAATGCATTTTTCTATTCTTCATCCATTACATATAGGTAGCACTCATAAAGCTATTTAAAGATCCGCTCATGGAACTTGACTCTCTAAGGAAGTCCCATGTGAGTGCCAGTGATGGTAGGAGAGGAATAGCATCCTTCCTGTGTGTGATACAGGGAGACGTGGAGGCTCCTGTGTGTTGTCTCCAGTGCTGTGGTTGTTTAGCTGACTCTTAGGGGCTCATGGTCAGTGGAAACAAAATGCTTAGCCTCAGAAGCAGATGCTGAGTCTGCTTCATGAAAGTACATCAGTATTGAAAGAGGCAAGGGAAAAAGAGCAAAAGAATTTTCCTAATTGCTAAAGTACACATCTGGAAACTGAAATTTGTATCACAAAGTAAATTTCATGTCATTTCTTAAAAAGGACAAGGTGAAGATGAAATGTTTTTGACAGACCTGGGGCTCTTATTCCTTCTGCCTGCTAATCAGGTTACTCTACAGGAATGGAAGCCTGTCTTTTGAATCAAGGCTGTTTCTTCCCTCCTTCCCTGTAGCTAATTCTCACATCACAGCCTGAAATGAACTTAAGCTGTGTGTCTTGGGCTTCTTCCTAAGCTCCATTCAATGAGTATAAGCAATTCTCAGAACAGCAACTGGGGAAAACTCGGCTGTACATCTCTAGTATTTGTTTGTTTGCTTTCCTCTCCGTAGGCTGAGATGGCTTTACTTGTAATGGATGAGGAAGAGGACAGCAAGAAACACTTCAATTATGACAAGATTGTGGAGCACCAGAATCTGAGCAAAAAGAAGAAGAAACAGCTCATGAAAAAGAAGGAGTTAGTTGAGGATGACTTTGAGGTAACTGGCAGCACAGTCATTATAGCGTCTTCTTTTTCCATTAATTTACTTATTTATTCACTTTATATCTTGGTCCTCCCTTCACACAGTCCCTCCCCCATGCCCTCTCCTCTATTCTCTGAGAGGGTGGAGGCTTACACTGGGTATCCCTAACCATGGCACATCAAGTCTCCTCCCAGTGAGACCAGATAAGGCAGCCCAGTTAGAGGACTAGATCCACAGATAGGGATGGCCCCAGTTCCTGATGTTGGGGGACCCAAATGAAGACCAAGCTGCATGCACATCTGCTATATATGTACAGGAGGCCTAGGTCCAGCCTGTGTATGTTCTTTGATTGGTGGTTCAGTCTCTGAGAGCCCCAAGGGTCCAAGTTAATTGACTCTATTGGTCTTCCTGTGGAGTTCCAGTCCTCTTTGGGCCCTGCAACCCAACTTCGGTCAGTGTCCACAAACTCCATCTATTGTTTGGCTGCGGGTCTCTGCATCTGTTTCAGTCAGCTTCTGAGTTAAGCCTCTCAGAGGACAGTTATGCTAGACTCCTTTCTGCAAGCATTATTAGCTTCTTGAAGGTGAAGTTAAATCTAAAGTCACTCTGACGATAGAAATTAAGCATGAAGTTACCCTCAAAAAGCTCTTATTAAGGCCTGTAAAGGCAACAAAGTAACTGTCCTTTAATCTAGCCGTTCATCCCAGAGTGGATCACACCACTGTTCTCTGGTTGAGCACTAAATGAGATCGTTACCTTAAAGTTGGTACAAAACCCTGTAGCCTTTAAATGTCAGAACCAGAAACAGTAATATGCATGCTGAGCATGGAGAGGTCACATGGCAGGCCTCACTCTGCTGTGTACAGTAGCCAACTTAGTGGGCCATGCTTTTTAATTTCTGTGTATATTGTTGATGTCATCCATCAGTTTCCTTCTTATGCTGAGTATGTGGTCCTAATGGCCATATGCATGAGTCCAAGCCCTCCACAGAAAACTTTAAGATATGTATTAGGAATCACTTGAGAGTTTTCACTAGTGAATTTGGAAGAAAAAAAAACGACGGGTGAGTTCTTAATTGGGTCAGAGTGGAAGGAAGGACATAAATGAGCTTCCTTGTAGTATGTAGGATTGATTGCAAGACCACTACTACTCCACCTTTTTTATATGTTTGTATTCCCATGAAGTTTCTGATAAATTACTCTTCTCATGAAAAAAGCAAAGAATAATTTCCTGTTATGAGCTCTATCTCCTCCCATAAGTAATCATGTATAAAATACTTTTCATGGAGCTGGTGATACGGCTCAGTAGGTAGTGTACTTACCACCAAATCTGACAACCTGAGTTCATTCCCCATTGTCCACATGTTGTCCTCTAACCTCTACATACCACACAAATAATCAAGTTTTTGCATGAGGGCTGTAGAGATGGCTCAGTGGGTAAAGAACTTGATGAACAGTCAGGAGACCTGAGTTTGGATCCCAGTACTCACATAAAAGCTCGGAGCAACAGCATATTTCTATAACCCTGGAGCTACAGGGAATGGACACAGAAGGATCCCAGGGGCCTGCTGACAGCCAGCTAGTTGATGAGCTCTCACTTCAATGAGAGAAACTGTCTCAGAAAATAAGGTAGAGAACATTAAAGGAAGACAGGTGACATCAACCCCAGGCCCTGCGGGCACCTATACATGCATGGATACTCAAACACTGAATTTTCAGGAGAATTCCTTTGTTATTTTTGGTATGGTGTCTGTCAATATCACTATAACTAAGTAGACTCAGGTCTTTCTTTGTTGTTCACTACTAAACCTGGCTGGATTGAGGGCACACTTTTCCACGTAGGACCGTAGTACTTTTGTAGAAACACAGAGGATGGATCTGGATTCTTCGTTTTATTTTGTTTTTTCGCTGTGGTCCTGGGGTGCTTGCACTGAGAGCATCACACTGCTTTAGGCAAGCCCTCAACCACTGAGCAACATCTGCAGCTACCATTTTGCATTATATTTTAAAACGGGGTCCGGCTAAACTGCTCGAGGTGACCTTGAATCTGGAATCCTGAGTCAGCCTTCAAAGTACCTGCAATTACTGCCCTGTGCTACCGGGCCTAGCTAGTAGCTACTTTTTCAACACCAGAATGTAGTAACTGCCTAAACTCCAGGCAATTCAATAGTGTCCTAATTGACTTGTCTATAAGTTAGAAGTTGGTCTTATGTTAAGCAAGGAACAGGAAGCTCTGCCTTGGGAACCACTTCTCTAGTCAGTCAAAGTAATTATCCAAGTTATAAACCACAGAACACATATGGGCCACTAGTCAAATAGATTAGTTTTAGGGGAAAGAAAACTACACACTTCTTAAAGGACAGGCCTTAAAATTCCATTGAGTCTGCCCTGAATGTGGTGGCACATGCCTGTAATCCCAGTTCTCAGGAGACCAAGGCCAAGAGGGCCCTGTGTTCTAAAGCAGTAAGTTCCAGTTTGGCCTAGACTAAAAAGACAGACCTTGTCTTGAATAACAAACAGAAAACTTCTTTGAGATTGCAGAAATTGGTTCTAATGCCTCCGTGCACAGAGTGCACACTTGTACACTAATAACCACAGCTCTCTGCATCTCTTTACGTGTTTCTTCTCTTTGAATTTGCAGGTAAATGTCAGTGATGCTCGGTTTCAGGCAATGTATACTTCCCACCTGTTCAATTTGGATCCCTCTGATCCTAATTTCAAGAAAACAAAAGCTATGGAAAAAATTCTGGAGGAGAAAGCTCGGCATCGAGAACGGAAGGAAGAACTTCTTATTCAAGCAGTAGAGAGAGCACAGCAGGACACGGGAAAGCCAACACAGAAGCAACCCATGGATCCCGCCTTGTCCATGCTGATTAAATCTGTGAAAAACAAAACAGAGCAGTTCCAAGCCAGAAAAAAACAGAGGGTCAAATAACTGCTCTCGCCTCAAGTGTACAGAAACAGTGTAAAGGATAGTGGGAAGAACGCCACCTTTCTGAAATAGGAGAAATACCCTTTTTTGACCATTGTAAACTTGTTCTGCTTTGGGGCTGGAGAGATGGCTCAGCAATAAAGAATACTGGTGCTTTTGCAGAGCATCCGTGTTTGGTTCCCAGCTCTCACAAGGCAGCTCACAGCCATATGTAATTTGAGAGACCCGGTGCCTTTTCCTGGCCTCCATGGGCATGGCTGGCCCATAGTGTTTGCATAAACATAGTTACAGGCAAAATATTCACACACAGAAAATTTTAAAGTAAAATTTAGAAAAAATGTTCCCCTTATGTAATTGTTTACCTAATTGTAAATACTTCATGTTTTATACTGTGTATTCATAGACTTGCCATAATGTAATTATATATACTATAGAATTCTTAAGAATTTTATATTATATGAAGTTCATTTCATATAAGTACAGTTATTCAAGCTTCCTAAGATGCTATTTACAATCTATGTAAAATAGTGTCAATTTTTTCTCTGTAAAGAATAAAAACAAGTTGAAAATATGTATATGTAGTACCTTAATCTCTGAAGGCAGGAAGCAGATCTCTGAAGCTAGTAAAATAATTTATTTTTCTAGTGTGAAAGATGGAAGCTGTGAACTTTCTTTCTGTGCTTAGTAATTTGCATGTAGAACTAATTTATAAATAAAAAGTGTGAAATGAAATTACCCGTTTGTATAGCATTGGTCTGTGTCGTTGTATGCACTCAAGTCAACTACTTTGGGAAAAAAATCTGAAAAGTATGACTTTAACTCTTTAAGAAGGCAGTTCTGGGCTGGTGAGATGGCTCAGTGGGTAAGAGCACCCGACTGCTCTTCCGAAGGTCCAAAGTTCAGATCCCAGCAACCACATGGTGGCTCACAACCATCCGTAATGAGATCTGACTCCCTCTTCTGGAGTGTCTGAAGACAGCTACAGTGTACTTACATATAGTAAAAAAATAAATAAATCTTTAAAAAAAAGAAGAAGAAGAAGAAGAAGAAGGCAGTTCTGTGGAAAGGCAGTTTTATTTTTACATTGCCCATAATTGATTTTGAAATGTTCATGGACTCTGCAGACATTTTCCTATTTGTACCAACAAAAAAAAAAATCCTTCTTTATGTTTTTAGAATGTTTTAGAAGAGTGGGTATGCTGGTATAAATTTAAGGAAACCCCAATTCTTTTTAAAATTAAAGGACTGGTTCCACCTGTTCTAAATCTTATGAACTATTAACTGACCGCTCACACAGGAACACTGGGTTGCTGCATAGAAGTAAAAGGAAATAAAAGGCAACATGGACTGGAGCAGTTAGACACAGCCCCTCCTAAAAGGAAACACAAATCCTCCAGGTTTGTGCAAAGTTGCCATCTTTAGTATAATAAACAAAGTTTACCAAAGAAAGCATAGTTTTTAAAAGATGCAAAGCTCAGTGCAATAGCAAAATCATGACAGTTGAAACAGTTTCTGGAAGGAAAAAAAAAATAGCACCTCTTAAATAAATTGCTCACTAAAAGAAAAATAGAGGCTCCAAGCAAGATTGCCTTTGTTATAGAGCACTCTTGTTAGACTGTTCATCCAAGTAATGCCCCTGACATTGGTCTGTGAACTTCCCAACATTGACCAATCAGTGGGAATGAAGTCAGTGGGTGCTTATGAGGATCATCTACAGATAGTTCTCTAACATTCCTTATGTCATTCTTTTTAAGGAAACTTGTAAGCTTTAATTCAGGTCAAGTAGGGATGAAATGTAATTGGTTTAATTTCTTTTCGGTAGTAGAAAGAAAACCCAAGCCCTGTGCTGGCAAGTGCCCTCCCACTGAGCTACATTCCTGTAACTCACATCTTCAAACTCATATCTTCTTCCGCTTCTTTGAGTTCTGAGGTTACAGACCAGAACCACTGCAGTAGATATGATGTAGGAAAAGTGAAATGTCTTAGCGTTCAGAGGAACTTTCCTCTTACTTCAAGTGGGCTTTAACTCGGGGGTTCGTGTGCCAGTTACTTAAGGTCACATAAAACTTAGACTAAGTCAGTGGCTTCCAAATTCTTGTCTGGTGAATTCAAAGAATGGAATTCTGGAGGCAGAGGCAGGTGAATCTCTGAGTTTGAGGCCAGCCTGGTCTACAGAGTGAGTTCAGGAATAACTACACTGAGAAACCCTGTCTAGAAAAGCCAAAAACAAACAAATAAAAATAATACATAACACAGAGGATGAGTTAGAAGTTGTACACTTACAGAAAGTAGAGCTGTCCAGCGTGGGTTCCAGGACATGAACTACCAGGGAGCTACAAGTCTGGGTTCTTTTGAGCTGGCTGGTGGCAAACCCTGGAGCAAGGCATGGGGTGGTCATCCATCCAGTTGGTCCCCACACAAGGTGTCAGGTACTGTCTTGAGTTATCACTGAGTATCCAGGCAAGGTTAGGAGATAAAAAGGAACTTCGGTGGTCTGACTACCAGTTTCTTCCTTAAGTCCCCACCAGTTTCATTAGTTTATGCTTGATTTCTTTTAGAACCCTAGAAGTTATTGTCTCTAAGTTACTGTTTAAATTTCAGTCACCTTTTTTTTTTAATTATTCTTTGTGAATTTTACATCAGGCACCCTAGTCCCACTCATCTCTCCTTCCTGCCCTTTCACCCTTGCTACCTCCTCCCCAACAGAGAAAAAGAACAAAAATCTTGTTATGGAATTTAATGTGTCACAGTGTACCCCACAGTGTTCCTTTTTGTCCACAGTTTTTTTTTTTTTTTTTTTTTTTTTTTGCTTGCAAATGTCCATTGTAATGATTCGTTGGCCTAGTACAGGGCCTCTGGCTTCTGATACTCTATCAACACCGGAAACTCACTGGGACTTGTCTCAGATATCCTGTTGATGTTGTCCTATGTCATGGAGAGCCTATAGTTTTGCAACTATAGGAAGGATGGGCCCCTTCATGCATTCCAGTAGTTCATCAATGGTGTCTCAAGTTAGGGTTTTACTGCTGTGAACAGACACTATGACCAAGGCAATTAGCCAGGTCCACTTTCTTTTCTTACTCTCCCTTCTGTTATTATTGCTTTGTTTCATTTCGGGTTGTTTTTGTCTTTTAAGACAGGGTCTCTGTATAGCCCAGGTTGTCTTGGAACTCACTCTGTCGACCAGGCTGGCCTCAAACTCAAAGATTCACCTGCCTCTGCCTTATGAGGGCTGGGATTAAAGGCGTGCACCACAACACCCAGCTTCTCCCTCCTTTTGTCAGAAAGTGTGCTTTTTTTAAGACAGGTGAAAATGAGACCAACATTCTTGTGATAAGCCTTCTATACCAAGACTAAATTACTAGCACTGCTAGAGTGAGATAGGAGACAAAAGTGGAGCTCTGGCGAGGCAGGGGCTCATGCCTTTCATCCCATAGGAGGAAGGGGCAGGTGCATCTCTGTGAGTTCAAGGCCATGCTGATCTAGAGAGTTCTAGGTCAACCAAGATTACCAAGAAAAACCTTGTGTTGAAACACAAAACAAAAAAGATACATCTAATGATGACAGTAAATATTTCCTCCCTAAAAGAAACTTAGTTGTATTCCTGAGTGTTTACTCTATGAAAAGTACAAATCTTATTTATACAAAAGAAAAAAATCTGTTCAGTGCTGTGAATGTTGGTACAATGATTATACAACATGCATGAATGCTGGGATCAGTATCAAGCACTTAAAACTGGGTGTGGTGGTGCCAGCCTACACTCTCAGTAGCTGGGAGGTGGTAGCTGAGGATCCAGAGTTCAGGGTCATCCTCATCTACACTGCCTAGCTGACTTCTCTGTGACCATGATAAAACATGCAGCAAGTGCAAGGTGGGCTGTCATTGAGGGAAATCAGGGCAGGAACTCGGGGCAGGAACTAAAGCAGAGACTATGGAGGAGTGCTACATCCTAGCTTCCTCTCTGTGGCTAGTTCAGCTTGCTTTTTCATTTGACCCAGGACCATCTACCCAGGGATAACACCACCCACAGTGGCCTAGACCCTCACACAAGAGTCATTAATGAAGAAAATGCTGCGCAGATTTGCCTACAGGCCAATTTGATGGACGCATGTACCCAAGTAAGGTTCCCTCTTTCCAGATGACCCTAGTTTGTTGATGATACAAGTTAACACAATGTTAGTGGATGCAGGCAGTCCCCAAGGAACTATGTACCCAAGTAAGGTTCCCTCTTTCCAGTTGACCCTAGCTTGTTGATGATACAAGTTAACAAAATGTTAATGGATGCAGGCAGTCCCCAAGGAACTATGTACCCAAGTAAGGTTCCCTCTTTCCAGTTGACCCTAGCTTGTTGATGATACAAGTTAACAAAATGTTAATGGATGCAGGCAGTCCCCAAGGAACTGTGTCTCTAAGTGAGAAAAAAAAAGTCTATACTCCAGTATTTATTCTCTCCATATCCACTTAGTTAACCATAGGGCACCCTGCCCATCTCCACCTTTTTAAAACAAGCTCTTACTAGGTAGCTCAGGCTAGCAGGCTGACCTCCGACTTACATTCTCCAGCCTTCCCCTTAGTACAGAGTTTTCCATAGATGAATATTTGTTTGCCCATTCTCCTCAACTTGCTGTGGAAGCAAATGATAGTTTCTCTGGAATCTGAACCAGCACACAGGCTAATTTTGTCTCTTGCCTCTTTCCTTCCTGCATCCCATTGTGTGGAATGAAAGTATAAGGGTTACAGCCATCTTGGATCCTAAGACAAAAGAAATTTGTGTGTGTGTGTGTGTGTGTGTGTGTGTGTGTGTGTGTGTGTGTGTGTGTGGTTTATTGGGAAGAAAGTATCAAACTAGAAGTAGCTGTAAATGTGGAAGGTATTGTAGAGAGAGCAGGCCCATCCCTGGCCTCTCATTCCCAAACCTTCACAGTGGAGTACTTTAACATGTTCAAAGGAATCAAATAAGCCAGGTATAGTGGCATACACCTTTCAGCACTCAGGAGGCAATATTAAGCAGCTCTCTATGAGTCTGAGGCCAGCCTCATTAAATAGTGAGTTACAGGCCAAGTGGGGCTATACCATGAGACTGTCTTAAACAAACAAACAAACAAACAAAACTTAACAATCAAGTATCTTCATGTTCTCAGGTGGTGACTGTTTGCTCTTTCATCTTTAGCCCATTTAACACAAAGACAGTAAGTACAGTGGCATTAGAACCTTTGTGGACTTTTGAAGCCTGGTCCCCAGGCTGAAAATCCCTAGCTTAAAATCACCCCTAGCATAACTGTAGCCATTTTGTTCCATGCCTGCCAGTCATTAATGCAAAAAAAAAAAAAAAAAAAAAAAAAAAAAGCCTTGACTCAGAGCAGGATCATGCTGACCCTATTATGCTCTGTATGTTCTGAGATTTGTTAGTCTTAAGAAATTCCACAACTAGGGGCTGGAGAGATGGCTCAGCGGTTAAGAACACTGACTGCTGTTCTGAAGGTCCTGAGTTCAAATCCAGCAACCACATAGTGGCTCACAGCCACCCATAATGAGATCTGACGCCCTCTTCTGGTGCATCTGAAGACGACTACAGTGTACTTATGTATAATAATAAAGAAATCTTTAAAAAAGAAAGAAAGAAAGAAAGAAAGAAAGAAAGAAAGAAAGAAAGAAAGAAAGAAAGAAAGAAATTCCACAGCTATAAGTTCCACTCACGACCAATCAGAATAAAGTTCAGGTAGAACTGTTCCATGTAGACTCAAGGAGTTTGAGTCAGGGCTGAATACCGCTGCATATGAACTCATTGTGGTTTTATTCCTTTATAATCTGTTCCTGGTCCAGTCTCAGCTCCCAAGTCTATGCTGTAACCTTGATCAATCTGTCTTGAAGTGTGTGCTCAATAAACTATTCTTGCTTAACTGAGACTGGAGTCTGAGTGGTTTATGTGTTAATTCCTGAACCCCAACATGAACCATGTTGTCACCACCACTCCCCCCCCCCTTTTTTTTTCAAGACAGGGTTTCTCTGTAGCCCTGGGTGTCCTGGAACTCACTTTGTAGACCAGGCTGGCCTCGAACTCAGAAATCCGCCTGCCTCTGCCTCCCAAGTGCTGGCACCACCACCCCTTTTAAAGGCAGGGTTTCACATAGTCCAGGCTGTAGGACCTTGAGCCTCTGGTCCTCCTACTTCTGCCTCCCAACTCCTAGAATAATTCCAGGGCATAATTCAAACTCTGGGCCTCTTGAATAATGGGCAGACTTACTGATAACTGAGGTACATCTCCAGCCCCATTTCTCCTTTTCTATTACACGGTGGTCAATCTATGTGCTTCTTGTACTTTCTGGAATAGGATGCTCAGGAACAGTGAGGTTTCCAGATTCCTGGGTGTGGACTCGAGTCAAGAGACGTGAGACAAACTCCCCTAGAAAGCAGCTGGGACTCTGCCATGCTTGTGTGCCTGGCATTCTGGTTCCAAACTGTTTTCTGCATCTCCAGGTTCACATCATCGCCTTCCTCCAAACATTTATAAAGGAGCAGCCGCCAGACTCAGGCACATGGGAAAATGAGGAAGCGTGTGAGAGCCTGTGTTGAGCCGTGTGTGTGGGTTCTACATTACCCCGAATTTGCCAAGCTGTGGAGACAAAAATCTCCACATGGTGTGACAGTGCCAAAGGAAACAGACTGGCTGGGAAATGTGTGCAGAGAGAGCTGGGAGCGGCTGGTGTGGGGCTTATGAAGTGCTTTCATTAATTTTTGAAATTTAAAATAAAATTTTCCCCTTTACTGTATGTACTTTTGTCTTGAGTAGTTGTCATATTTTTCTTGAGGAAACAAAAAAAAAATCTGAACTCAATTATCAATATCTTTTCTCTTGGGCCGGTATAAAAGAATGTAATTTACCATACTGCAAAGAGTTCATCTGAGGGCTGTGGTGACTCATGCCTGTAATCCCAGATCTCAGAAGGCTCAGGCAGGAGGATTGCCATGAGTTCCAGGGTTACAGAGTGAGACCTCATCTTAAGAAAAAAATAGTAAATTCAATTGGGGGGGTGATTATCAAATTAAGAAGGAAAGATACTTTTATATAAGTGACTTTCAAGTTTTATTTTGTGTGATTTAAGACACCCTTTATGTTACCGAGGCTGATATTGAATTCTTGGTCTCAAACCCATCTTCCTGCTTCAGCCCTCCTGAATATCTATGACCACGGGCATGTGTGACTGCCTGGCTAAAGATGGGCTTATTCCAACAGCAGCTCATTAATCAAGGATAAACTCTGAAAATAATTATTGATTCCATTAAGTTCCTCCATTTGAATGGATAACCTAGCCTTTACGATCTACAACAATTGTAGGGGTCTACTGGAAAACTCAAAAAGGATCAGAAACCACACAGGAAATACACACAGGAAATGTTCTTTGTATGCCAATGAGCCTATCCATTGCCTCAGAAATGTATCACATTAAACACACCAACAATATTAATCCATTTCCTTTGTTATAGTAGAATACTGGAAGCCAAATATGTAATAAAGAAGAAAGAAGGAAAGAGTGTTAATCATACATTTGGAAGCTGAAAGTCCAAGATCAGAGGCAGAGGTAGCTCAGGTCTGAAATCCCAGTACTTGCAGGCAGAGGCAAGAGGATCAGGACTTCAAAGTTAGACTCAGCCATGTAGCCAATTCAAGGCCAATCTGAACTACAAGGGACTTTATCTGAAAAGGGGAGTCCAAGGTTGTCTTAGCTAGAGTTTCACTGCTGTGAAGAGACACCATGACCAAGGCAACTCTTACAAAAACAACATTTAGTTGGGGCTGGCTTACGGGTTCAGAGATTCATTATCATCCATTATCATCAAGGCAGGAGCATGACAGCATCCAGGCAGGCATGGTGCAGGCTGAGCTGAGAGTTCTACATCTTCATCTAAAGGCTGCTAGCAGAATACTGGCTTCCAGGCAGCTAGGATGAGGGTTTTATAACCTACCAGTGACACACCTAACTCCAACAGGGCCACACCTTCTAATAGTGCCATTCCCTAGGCCAAGCATATACAAACCATCACAAAGGTCAAGTGGCCTTGTCCACTCAGCCTCTGAAAGGCCCTTTTCTTGGGTCACAACATGACGGAGAAAAAGAAAACCAGAGAATCGAGCACTTGCAGAAGAGGCAGAGTGCATGAGAAGGCCTTACTTCCAGGAGACATACCTAAACTCGGACTAAAGGCCAGCCCCAATCTCTTCAGATGCTGGTGCCTGCACTGACCTAATTACCTCCAGCTTTGGCTCCACCCTTTAAGGTCAATATCATACTCGGAAACAGCTTCCAGGATGTGAACCTCTGTAGGACACACACAAGCCAAGTAAAAACCATACAACCAACTCTAGATAGCTTAAGAGAAACAACATCACTGGAACCAGGCATACCTTTAGTAGTGTCAGCACTTGGGAGTCAGAGGCAGGTGGATTTCTGTGAGTTTCAAGGTCAGGCTGGCCTACATATTGAGTTCCAATCAGGGCTACAAAGTGAGGCCCTGTCTGAAAAGAAAAGAAAAAGAAAAAGTCTCAAGATGTGAGAATTACGGTAGCCCAGTAACCAAAGACAGGGATAAATTATCGTGAGGCAAGGACAGCCACCACCCAGGGATGAGCACTCACTCCGCCCACTTTGCTCATCTCATGGGCTCCTTAATCCACTAGGGTTGAAATGCTGAGAAAATCATGTCACAGTTTTCATGGAGTTCTAAGTCCAGTTCCCATGCTGCTAAAGAATGTTTTTCCTTCTGTTTAAGATCCAAAAATAGGGCTGGCAAGATGGCTCAACAGGTAAGAAGAACACTGACTGCTCTTCTGAAGGTCCTGTGTTCAAATCCCAGCAAACACATGGTGGCTCACAACCACCGATAATGAGATCTGATGCCCTCCTCTGGTGTGTCTTTTTTAAAAAATCCAAAAATAATTTTTGTTGGTTTTTGAGACATGGTTTCTTTGTGTAGCCCTGGTTGTTCCTGCCTCTGCCTCCCAAGAGCTGGGATTAAAGATAGATAGATAGATAGATAGATAGATAGATAGATAGATAGATAGATAGGTAGGTAGGTAGGTAGATAGATAGGTAGGTAGGTAGGTAGATGGGTAGGCAGATAGATAGATAGATAGATAGATAGATAGATAGATAGATAGATAGATAGATAGATAGATGCCACCACTGCCTGAATCAAGAAAAATTTTGAGGGGCTAGAGAGATTGCTCAGCAGTTAAGAAAACTTGCTATTTTTATAGAAGGGTGTTCAGTTCCCAGCACCCAGGAGGTGACTCACAACCATCCGTAAGCATGTAAGTACTGCATATTCAATCATGCAGGCACAGCACTCATACATATGAGATATATTAAGACATATGACTCTAAATATTTTAAAATGTATTAGAATAAAATTTGAATTTCGGTATCATTAAGATAAAACAATATAATACAAGCAAGTTAATATCATTGTACACAATATTCTAAGAACTGAATACATTTTCTTGTATTAAATACATATCAGTACTATTTTTAACACAATTTCATTCTATTATTTAATGACAGGAATAACAATCTGGAAGACGATCTAAGCATTTAGAACAACTAAGTGTCTAATTTCTCTGATGTCTAAAGAGAGAAGTATAAATGTTAAATCCATTAACAGAAAAGGGTTTCTATCATCTGACTAGACAATACTTTTCTGTTCAAGATCTTGGAAAATGTATTCGCTTGGAAACCTGTTTTAAAGCTTTGTCTCTATGGCAAGCAGCAGAGTTCTAACGCAGCATTTCCGGAGAGGAATTCTGGATCTGATCTAATTCTTCTTCACGACTGCCCCCTCTTTAGCAGCATAGTCACCCACTTGTGACTAGAAGGCCATCCGAGTCGTGGGTGACCGGGACTGCCTCTGGGGGCAGAGGAGAAAAGACGCTCGCTTTTTCCTAGGTACCTACCTATTTGATTTTTGTTTTAGTTTGGATAACTTGCAAAAGTCTTTAAATAGACCAAGATCAAATCAAGAACAGTAAGAAATAACTGTAAACAAGCCCTATTTTCTCAGGAAGCACTGAGACAATAGCGCTGCGCAGCAGGAAGAGTGTAAGTGGTGGAGCGATGGGAGAGAAAGAAGCAAGCAAATAGGTGGTGACGATCATCGATCATCGAAAATGAAGTCGCAGGGTTTGCAGACCACGAAGTGAGGAAGAATTGGAGATTCGAAGGCAGTTGCTATTCTTCCTCACTGGGAAATGGTGAATTACACTGTCCATCAGTAGAGCCAGTAACAAAGGCAAATGCCACAGGGCCTATGCCTTCTTTCTTTGAGAAAACCAGACCATTGTAGGGAGTAGCTGTGACTCCCAGAGCTGCATCCTAACCCAGGAAGAAGAACAGAACCTGCAGAGTGGAAACCTACAAAGGACTGGATATGTCCTGCTCTGTTTACTTCTCATCGTTGGCCTATCTTCTCATCTCTCTAGTTAGTTGTGATGGCAGTTCAACCATGAGACTGGATGACTCTGTTGAATCCCAGTTTTGCTGTGCTGTGTTTAACACAGCACAGAGATTTGTTTCCTTTGGAATCTTTGGGTTGGACAAACCATTTGAAGACACCCAGTGGCCCTGCCCACTATGTGCCCACCTATAGCACAAGCCACTCAGATGTACAAGTATGGGATAAAGACATGAGAGAGAAAGAGAAACTGAACTGTGTGAGCACTATAAAGAGGGAGCAGATCTGGAGACATGAGGGTGGCAAGAACCAGCCTGTTGTGAGTAGCCTGAGGTGCCTCCTGAGGTCATGAGGAAGTCCTAGCCTGTGTTGCCAGTGAGGACCATGTCTGGGTTCATGTGCATGCAGCAGGAGGGGCCTGTGTCCATATCTATGGCCCATATTACCATCAAAGGCATGTGGTCATGTAGCATGTAGTTTTTGCAACCCCACTTTAAGCTCTGGGAGGACATCCCTACCAGCCCCACCCAGGTTTCCCCTCAGATCTGCAGATGAACACAGACACATACCTTGCTCAATTTCAACCTGCCTTATTGGCTCAATTGCTGGGCACTTCTAACCCACTGCAGCTAGTGTGCCCTTCCCAATACTCTTAGCTCAGCACCCTAAATCTGCCCTCAGCTTCAGTTGCTTAGTTACCTATAGTCCCAGCTCAACACCCTAACCTCCCGCATGGAGAAATGGCCTATGGTTGCTCTGCCTGAGATCCCACATGGCTGGTCACCTTTTCTCCTTCCAAAGCATGGCAAAAATCCTCCCTTCCTCTCCTGCATCCCTTAGCCTGCCTCCAGGGAACCAGAAGTCCTGCCTCTTTCCTTCCACCCAGTAATTGGCCCCTGACATCTTTATTGATAGATCAAGAACCAATTGGTTAACAGGACCTTAGCATCAGAACCACCCCTCTACATGGACATCCCTGCTCAAGGCTGCTGCCTGAGACCATGTTGATGTACAAGGGATGTACAGAGCTGGCCCCACTCTTCCCTGGCTATAACACTCAGGAGAATGGGCCCTGCTCCTCACCTGAGCAGCACAGTAGAGTTGGCACTGATGGTGGAGACTTGGGTGATCCTGACAGAGGTCATGAGCACATGACCCTTGTCTGCATGTCCCTTGTCTGCCACGTGGTAGCATGAGTGAGGGAGAGGTGCCCTCCCACCACCTACGTTTTTGCTGCCTCTGTCAGGTGGGAGAGCCGGCCCTAGGTCATGAGAACAGGAGAGGTGGTCTTGCCCCTTGTCACCTGTGGCATTAGATGATTTAGCTGGGGCAGTGTTGGAGAACTGTACTCCCCTATAAAAAACAAAATGAAAGGGGATAACATGAAATGTAAATAAATAAAATATCCAATAAAAGGAGAGAAAGAATGAGAGAGAGATACATTATCCCCCAGAACTTAAATTGTAAACATATAAATAAATAAATAAATAAATAAATAAATAAATAAATAAATACAACTTTTTGTAAGTACAGCACTGGATGTGGTGGCCCATGCCTGTGATTCTATCACTTGGAAGGCAGGGGCAAGTGGATCTCCATGGTTTACAGGCTAACCTGGTCTACATAATGATTTCCATGACAGCCAGGGCAGCTATTAGTGGGATCCTGTCTCAAAAAGAACATATAAAACTTCCATGCCATGAGCACATCCTGTTAGGTATACTTGCTCTGTTTAGAAAGTTTAGGTCTCGGTGTCTGGCGCCCAGTGTCTCATTCCTTGTTTGACTTAGCATTGATCTCATTTTAGAAAGCAAAACTTTATTCTCTATACTGTGGACTTCTACTGAGCTCCTTAGATCAAAGCTCATAGCTGGGAGTTGTCAACACATAGAATGAGAAATATTAGTATCTCCATTAACATTGCTTTGGGATACTGTTGGGTTCCTGTTGGGTTGAATTTTTGCACTTGATGTACAAAATGTACGCTGTATAAGGGTGCATTTTGCAGGATAAACATTTACTCAATTTCTCTGGAGGCACTGGCATTTTTCCCCATATAAATATTTTTCATTCTGCTTTAAAAAAAATCATACTGTTTAAAAGAACCCAAGTCACATATTTTTAATAACTTTGAAAAATAAGTAGGGTAAGCATTTTTCCTTTCATTTTTACCAGTGTAGAAACCTGATACTTGGTTTCTGGGAATTATGTAACTTTTCCCAGACTGAACAAATAGTTCATAGATGAATCGCTATGGGACATTCTGACACCTCTCACTATGCACCAAACCACTGTGGAATATCGCAATCAACATCCAAGTACTCAGGGATCCAGGCTATTTCAGCCACCATGACTGCTTTGTCACAATCAACCATATTCATTTTACAATACCTGTTATGATTAAGCAACGTAGCATGACCCAGTTCAATGCTGTCTGGCTCATGGTGATAGCGATAATTCACAGACTTAGCTTCACAATGATGATAGTTATCTGTCTGATGAATCATATCTTATCTATCAGCAAAACATCTACCACATGACTTTTAGAAAAATATTGCTGAAACGTCATCTTCAATGCCTTCAGAAACATACAGGACTATAGAATGGTTGTGTAGTCAGTTTCCCCTCAACTATTCCTATTGCTTCTGTTGAGTTACAGTTAAAGCAGGGGCTGTTGTTGAACCATCGTTTATGATATGTAAACTAGAATCATATTCTAGTTGGCAAATTGTTCATACCATCAGAACAAAGACTTGGCTGGAGAAGGGCAGCTGACACCTGCTATCTCACATGAAGCAGAACAATGGGGCAGGATCATGCCAGCAGTTTAAACTGTCATTGTCCCCTTGCACAAACTGGTCATTCCTGAAACAAATCCCACTGTGTTCTGCCACAAATTTAAGCTCCTGATCGTTTTGCTCCTCTTGTCCCTCTTACTAACTCTTTGGCTCAAAATAACAGAACTCAACTGTCCTCATTAGCTATAACTGTCTACTTGGCACAGCCTGGAATCATCTTAGAAAGAGGTCTCAACTGAAGGATGGCCAATATCAGACTGCCTTGTGAGATGCCTCCAGTGGATTATTGTCTCCATTGTTAATTGATGTGTAAGGGACCAGCCCACTGTGGGCAGCACCATCCCTTAGGTAAGTAGTCTTGGCATGAGAAAACATGAGCCTGTGAGTGAGTGAACAAGCAATATGTCACCATGGTTTCTGCTTCTAGTTCCTGCTTTTAATTCCTGCCCTGACATCCCTCAATGATGGATTATAACTTGCAAGCTAAACAAAGACCTTTCCTCCCCTAAATTGTTTTTGAAATTTTCTCTTTATTTTACATGTACTGGTGTTTTGCCTGCATATGTATCTTGGTGACATGTACACACAGTACCTGTGGAGGCCTGAAGAGTGTGCACTCCCCTGGAACTGGTGCTACAGGTGGTTGTAGATGGCATGATGTATGCTGGGAACCAAACACTGATGCCCTGAAAGAGCAGTCAGTGCTCTTAACTGCTGAGGCATCTCGCCAGCCTCCTCAGTTGTTTTTGGTCAAGGTGTTTTATCACAGCAACGGAATGGAAACTAGGATATCTATCAACTCATAAGAATGTAGATAAGGGGGAATTGAGAAAGCACAGAGGAGTCCAGCCCCTGGGAGATGAACGTGACATTTACTGACTCCTCCCATGTAATCACTTCCTGTATCAATAGCTCAAAGTTTCTTTTTGGGAATCTGGTGGTCCAGGAGTTGGGATAGGGAGCTCTGACTCCAGTTCTGGTTCTGTGAATGGTGATGTCACCTAGTCTCATTCAGCCACCAAAATCCCCCCTACTCCTTACCTATGGCTAAATGACTGGCAGAGATAAGCATGTGACCTATATCACAGATTCAAGTATCTTAGTGGAATTTCTGAAGCCCTTTCTTTTGTATGACAGAAAGCCAGCATGAAGCTTTGGGGCTTGATGCAACCATTTTGATCTTGCCAGTGGGAGAGATGGGTAGAGGTCAGATCCTTGAGTATCTTCAGGTCACTTAAGTGGCACCCCAAGTCAAAGTACTCACCTTTAGTAGCATAAGCCAAGAAAGTCTCTCCTCCCCATCTCTCCCTCTTCCTTCCTCTCTCTTCCTTGTCTTCTCCAAGCATAATGCTTCAGACACGGTTCTTCCAAATGACTGACAGTTCCTAACTCACCCTAACTTAAGTGAAAAACCCACACAGAATTAAAATTCCCTGCTCCTGTGTTGTCTGGAGTCAGGAATGTGATTTTCAACCCACAGTGGTCCCAAGGGAAGAGTAAGTGATTAAAGAAACAGAAAAGGCAGAGCTGCAAACTTATCACCAACTCATCACATCAGCTCCTGGGGTCAGGGAGCTGGAAGGGGCTCAGATTCAGTTTGTGTTCTCCTTAACCAAGATCAAAATGAACCAGAGCCCTGCTGCTTTTTTTTTTTTTTTTTTTTTTTTTTTAAATTTATTTATTTATTTATTATATGTAAGTACACTGTAGCTGTCCTCAGACACTCAGAAGAGGGAGTCAGATCTCGTTACGGATGGTTGTGAGCCACCATGTGGTTGCTGGGATTTGAACTCCTGACCTTCGGAAGAGCAGTCGGGTGCTCTTACCCACTGAGCCATCTCACCAGCCCCCCTGCTGCTTTTTAAAGACGGGTTATCTGCAGATACATCCTCCCACTATTCTGGTGTTCTCCAGCAGAAACAAGACACGATGTCCTTCTGAAGACGAGTGTGTGGCAGAGGATTTAACCAAGCAGACTGGAGGCAATTCCTAGAATCTCTTTGAAAAGAAAACACTGGCATTCTCTGACCACGAGAGAAGAAAGATGGATGGCAGGAAGCAAATGGTAAAAGTAAAGAGTGAGAGCAGCTGGGGATTTCTGAGCAGATGGGGTGGTAAAGATGACTACCTGTTGACTTAGGAGAAATCTGGCTTTTGAGCTTCTAATTCAAAGTACCTCCCATCCCTCTCCACGCTCTGGCTTGCACTAAGCTTCTGGTTCCGGACTCTGCTATGGTTTTCCCATTGTGGTGTTAAGACACAGCTCAGGAATGTTCTCTGCTTAGCTGAGCTCATTCCAGTAGTTCAAAAATGTTTCAAATTCTCACTCAAGTTTCCTTGATAACAGGGAAGCCTTGAACTACAGAGAATTTTACTTGGTCTCATTTCAAAGTATTCTTAATGAGCAGGGTGCTTTCTATAGATCCAAAGACTGCACTTTCAAAGATGTTTGAAAGTTTTGTAGTAGTCAATATTCTTTCTTTCAAGTTGACAAAAAAAAAAGTGATCTAAAATAGCTGGAGCACAGGGGAATTTATTCTTGGATCTAAGAAGTCCAAGATTGGTGTGCTTCAGTGGTGAATTTATTTTAAGAATCAATGGACATTAAGATTTCATGAGCTCCGGCTTGCAAAATGGCTGTGCAGATAAATGGGTGTGCCGAATGGATGATCTGAATTTGATTATCAGAACACATGTAAAAAGCTGAGTATGGTGGGACAAATCTGTGATTCCAGCAGTCCTAAAGTGAGATGGGACTGGAAGCCAGGGGAGTCACCCAGAAATCTAGTTCAACTAGCCTGTGGTATGTAATGAGACAGAAATAAGAGAGACCTTGCATCAGCCCAGTGTAAAGAAACAACTTCTGAAAAGTTGTCCTCTGACCTCTACATATATGTTGTGTCAAATACACACATACACAAGCACAAGAAAAACATTTCATAAGTTCTGATGCATGTATATCCATGTTGCAATGATACAATAGCCAAAGCTGCAAATAACCACAGATACATCAACATGTGAATGACTAAACCAATGTTATCATGAACAAGTTAAATGGTAAAATATTATACGGCCATAAGAAGAAAAGAATCACTGACTCATGCCACAAAATGGGTAAACTTTGAGGGCATCATGCCAAATTAAATAAGGCACACAGAGGAGAAATATCTTTACGCATGTGTGTGTGGAATTCATGTAGAAGCCAACGGACAACCTTGGATGTCAGCCTCAGGAATTCTGTCTACTTCCTTTGAGGCATGGTTTCACATTGGCTTGAACCTCACCAATGAGGCTAGACAGGCTGGCCAGTGGGCTCCTGGGATACTCCTGTTTCTGCCTCCCCAGTGACTAGATTAAAGGGGCACCACTATTCCCTACATTTTACATGGGAGCTGGAGATTGAACGCAGGTCCTCAGACTTGCAATGAAGCACATTAATGATCGAACCACCTTTAAGCCACGCCAGGACAAATAATGAACAATTTCACTTACTTGAAATATTCAAAATAGGCAAAGTAACAGAGGCAAAGTACAGATTTGGAGAAGCTGAGAGAAGAAGGTGAGCAAGTAATGGCTTAATAGCCTTTCCTTGTGGAGTGATGAAAACATTTTGAAAATAGATAAAAATGGATGGATATCACACAACATTGTGAAAGTAACAATGCTCTGGTCACTGGATTGTTTACATTAAGATGATTAATGTTGTACTGCATAATTCTCACCTCAATGAAATGAAAAGGAAAGAAAAAGTGAACAGTGAAACAGAACAAAAGAAAACACCCCCAAGCAAACAGAAGTCTTTAAGTCAAAGTCCCTGAAAAGATCACAGGCTGCTACAAGGCAGTAGCTCAGGGCTGTGTCTCCTACTCCCACAATCTGACCTGACATGTCTCTCTCTTTTCCTCCCTATTCTATTTCTTCTTTCATTTCCTTGGAGTGAGTGTGTGTGTGTGTGTGTGTGTGTGTGTGTGTGTGTGTGTGTGTGTGCTTGCTTTTTCATTTTTTAATTAATTTATTCTCTCATACATTACACAGCAGTTTCCCCTCCCTCTAACTCCCACCCTCTCCATTGCTCCCTTCACCTCCTTCCTCCCCATCCACTCCTCCATTTCCCTTTGGAAAAAGGCTGTCCTCTGAGGGATATCAACCAAACATGGCATATCAAGTTGCAATGAGACTAGGCACCTCTCCTCATATTAAGACTGAATGAGGCAACCCAGTAGAAGGACAAGGATTCCCAAAGCAGGTGAAAGTGTCAGAAACAGCTCTCTGTTCCCTCTGTTAGGAGTTCCACACAAACTCTAAGCTACACAGCTAAAACATGTATGCAGAGGGACTAGGTTAGACCCATGCAGGCTCCCTGATTGTTGGTTCAGTCTCAGTGAGCACCTTTGAATCCTTACCCGGCTTCTGGGTATTATACTTGGGTCATCAGGCATTTGTGGCATGTATTCATGTTACTCATGGAGCTGTTTGATAGCCTTGATTGTTAATATTAAGTTTCAGTGTGACAGGATCTAGGATCACCTGAGAGATGGGCCTTGGACATTCTTGCCTATCTTGAGATGCTGATCAAGAGGGGATGACCCATCTTAGTTGTGGGCAGGACCGTACCCTGTGCAAAGGATCCTGAATAGCGTCAGATGGAGAAAGGGAGCTGGCCAGCAGCATGCACTGCTCTCTCTTCTTGATTATGGGCATGATATGAAGGCTGCTTTGAGCTTCCCAGAATGATGGGATCTACATTGAACTATGAGTTAAAAGTAGCCCTTCCTTCTTTAAGTTGCATTGGCAGAGTGTTTTATCAGGGCAACAGGAAAAACGACTACAGGAGGGGCCTGTTGTAAGTCTGAGCCAGTCATATAAATATAAGTCAATGCAAGTCAAGGACCTGGCGCCGATAAAAATGTCTATAAAGTGACTGACTGTTGGGCTTTCATGGGTTTGTAGTATGATTGTACCTTCTTCATATGAGGTAGGCAGGATTGAGGTTTTATTATATTTCTGTTGGGAAAGAGGTTTAGAGACATCTGGTGGCCTTCCAGGCTCTTATGCACTAGTTCTTAACCTAGAAATTGAATATCAGATATATCCTATATACCAGATAATTATATTATAATTCATAAAAGAATAAAGATGACAGTTATGAGGTAACAATGGACTAATTGAATTGTAGAGGGTCACTACAATGTGAGGAACTGAATGTATTAAAGGGTCACAGCATTAGGAAGGCTGAGAACCATTGATCTTGTGGAATAGCAGAATTTCAGAATTTTTTTCTAATTGCATAGTCTATCTAAAATCCAGTTCAAACTGGCATACACATACATGCAAAAGCAAAACATATGGTTTCATCTAACTAGAATGATCAAGAGTAGATCTTCAGGCTAAGTGGTATCCAGGAACTCAAATCATGATTGGAGCACGTTAGTCTGGGCACTTCCATCTGCATGCATGTGTTCATTCAATTAGTGAATGCTTAGTTCAATAAGCTAAGCCTAAGAAATCGGTAATAGGATAATTTTTTAACATAATTCAAAAGGTGATTTACCTATAAACAAGTTGTAAGCTAATATTTTAAAGTTTTGCAATACTGATGACTGAATATACTCTTACATGATACTCTATGAATGAGCTACATCCACAGTACCTATTTAAAAATAGATTTAGTAAAAGGACATGTCATATCCCCTATAGAACTTTACTAACAAAATGCTACATGTACAGCAATGGATCAATGAGTCATTGGCGAGTGTTCTTGAATTAAAGGCATGAGGAAAGAAAGGGGACATGACAAGGATAGAAGAAATAAAGTAGAAGGATAGTAGAAGATATTGCAATGTGAGGTTCATTACAAATTTAGCCAGTGTGAAGATCAGAAACTAGAATGGTTTTTCAGGCTCATTCTGGTTCCTTCCACAAAGATAGGATGTACTCTGTCATTGGTTAGTCATGGTATGTGGTATTTCCCCATGATATTTTGGTCTGTTTTAAGTTGCTAAAAGAAAACACCAATGCGGGGGGACTTTTCAAGGCTAGTACCTCCAAACACCTAATGCCTGCATCTTAAAATTTTCCACCTCTTTCTCACCACACCAGGGTTCTAACACATAAAGCTTTCTGGTACAAATCATATCCCAAACCACAGCATGGGCTGTCCTCTGACCTCGGATGAGACATCCCTCACAGCGGAGTCAAATGACTCAATAGTTAAGTTTCAGAGCTTCAGGTCTCCATATAACTGCCAACCTGACATTTCTCTCATTTCAAAGGCTGTGAAGAAATTGCAAACCAACAGTGAGAACATAGAGAACAAGATGGTGATGGTTACAGGAAGGTCACAGAGGAACAGATTAGAGGTACCAAAGATAGTATTACCCCCTTTACATTTTCACCAAGCTGGTCTTTCCATAAATAGCTCTCTGATGAGTAGTCCCCAGCTCTTTAATAGGTCAACTAATGGCTCCTACACAGTCAACCATCCCTGACTAATGCATTTCTCAAGTTCCACACACTTGAGTGGATGCTTTCTTTCCCCTTGTACTTTGAGAGTTGATTTTCATTCTTTTCTTTTTCTTTTATTACAGAGCTCAGTGTTTATGAAAGGCCTTTAGGAACTAACTCAAGACCAATGTAATTTAAAGACCTCAATGGCAAAAAAAAACTCTGGAAGAAAATGTTTCAGGCCTCCTTTGAAGCACAGATGGCAGCCTGCCTTGTCCTCTTGAGGTTTTCTGGGCAGGAAAATCCTGGAACACTGGAATGAGAATTCTTCCCTCTCTCTCCTTTCCTTGTCTACAGTTTCCATTGGTCATCTATTGAAATGGGGATTCATAGTTGATCTCTAAAACTACTATTTATCTTCAAGAATTTAGAGAAAGGAAAAGCAAAGAGAAAAAACACCAGACAGAAGAAATTGCACATTTGTACACTGGAAGGTCTGTAGAGTTTGGAGCCAAGAGTCTTTGGTTTCTGGTCCTAACTGTGCCACTGGACGTATCTGAGAGACTTTGATAAGGAATTGACATTTTCTTGGCCCCTTCTATCAATGGATGAAGTCTGGGCTTGTGTTTTTCCCACTGGCCCTCATTCCATACTTTTATTTTAAAATTGAATCAGTGCTTCCCAGAATTCTTTCATACATTTACCCCGAGGATACCAGTTGTATCCTGCCCCTTGGCGGAGTGCCGTGGCAAGTGACTAAACACATCTGTTTATATGGAGTTTATTTTTAGATTCATGCAAGCATTAATGGGACATTTGTAGAGAAAGGGCACATGGTAGCAGATGAACAGTGTGTATCATTGTAAGTGGCTGAATTTGGATCTTCTTTGATAGTATAGCAGGAAGCTGATGGAGAGAGAGAGAGAGAGAGAAAGAGAGAGAGAGAGAGAGAGAGAGAGAGAGAGAGAGAGAGAGAGAGAGAGAGAGAGAGAGAGAGAAAGAGAGGAGTGAAGGATAATTTCATGATTTCTGGTCAAAATAAATGGGTTAACAATGGAGCCATAATGGGTATAGGGAAGGAAGAACACTGAAAAACGAATACTTAGGACATGTGGTTACCAAGAGTTGTTTTGGACGTGGCTAAATCAGGACAGCAAACAGCAAATGGAGATGACAAGCAAACTGTGCACATACACAGCTGCACTTTAAGAGAGAAGTCCAGGGAACTTAAGAGATGGCTCACTGGTTAAGAACCATGGCGAAAGCATGGACCATCCAGAGACTGCCCCACCTGGGGATCCATCTCATAATCAGCCACCAAACGCAGACACTATTGCATATGGCAGTGAGATTTTGCTGAAAGGACCCTGATATAGCTGTCTCTTGTGAGGCTATGCCAGTGCCTGGCAAATACAGAAGTGGCTCCTTTTCCAGGGGACCCAAGTTTGATTCTGAGTATCCCCAGGTGTCTGTCTTAGAGTTTTACTGCTGTGAAGAGAAACCATGACCAAGACAACTCCTTTTTTTTTCCCAAAATTTCTTTTAAAGATTGATTGATTGATTGATTGATTGATTGATTTAATGTATATGAGTATACTGTAGCTGTACAGATGGTTGTGAGCCTTCATGTGGTTGCTGGGAATTGAATTCAGGACCTCTGCTCACTCTGGCCCCACTTGCTCCACCCCGCTTGCTCCAGCCCAAAGATTTACTTATTGTTATATGTAAGTACACTGTAGCTGTCTTCAGATATACCAGAAGAGGGCAACAGCTCCCATTACAGATGGTTGTGAGCCACCATGTGGTTGCTGGGAATTGAACCCAGGACCTCTGGAAGAGCAGTAAGTGCTCTTACCTGCTGAGCCACCTCTCCAGCCCCCCACCTAAATTTTTATTAGATATTTTCTTCATTTACATTTCAAATGCTATCCCAAAACTCCCCTATACCCTCCCCCACCCTGCTCCCCCACACACACACTCCCACTTCTTGGCCCTGGTGTTCCCCTGTACTGAGGCATATAAAGTTTGCAAGACCAAGGGTCCTCTCTTCCCAATGATGGCCGACTAGGCCATCTTCTGCTACATATGCAGCTAGAGACACGAACTCTGGGAGTACTGGTTAGTTCATATTGTTGTTCCACCTATAGCATTGCAGACCCCTTCAGCTCCTTGCGTACTTTCTCTAGCTTCTCCATTGGGGGCCCTGTGTTCCATCCAATAGTTGTCTGTGAGCATCCACTTCTGTATTTGCCAGGCACTGGCATAGCCTCACAAGAGACAACTATATCAGGGTCCTTTCAGCAAAATCTCACGGCCATATGCAATAGTGTCTGCGTTTGGTGGCTGATTATGAGATGGATCCCCAGGTGGGGCAGTCTCTGGATGGTCCATGCTTTCACAAAGACAACTCTTATAAGGACAACAGTTAATTGGGGCTGGCGTACAGGTTCAGTTCAGTCCATTATCATCAAGGCAGGGGCATAGCAACATCCAGGCTGGCATGGTGCAGGAGGTGCTGAGAGTTCTATATCTTCAGCTGAAGGCTCCTAGAGAAGACTGGCTTCCAGGCAACTAGGATGAGGGTCTTTAAGCCCACGCCCACAGTGACACACCTACTCCAACAAGGCCACACCTCCTAATAGTGCTACTCCCTGGGCCAAGAATATACAAACTGTCACACCAGGGCAGTTAACATTTATCTGTAACTATAGGCCTAGGAGATTAGACACCTTTTTGTGAACTCAAACATATTCAGTCGAAAAGCTCATACACATAGGAATAAATATGTAAATATACATATGTATATGTACACATATATATTTATTGTTATATGTAAGTACACTGTAACTGTCTTCAGATACACCAGAAGAGGGCATCAGATCTCATTACAGATGGTTGTGAGCCACCATGTGGTTGCTGGGATTTGAACTCAGGACCTTTGGAAGAGCAGTCAGTGCTCTTAACCACTGAGCCACTCCAGCCCAGGGGGGGGGAGATATATATATATATATATATATATATATATATATATATATATATTACATGTAAGATATCATATTAAATTATAATTGAATATATTAATATCATAATTCTTAATAATTATATTGCTGGTTTTCTTACTTGGATGGAAATGTGTCCTGAGATTTGGAAGCCCAGGAACCTCATAGTGCTGAGAAGAAGCCTCCTCAGCAGAGATGTTGTAGCTCCCAGGGGAGGGTATCCCCAGCTGCACTGAGGAGCTCAGGAGCCCCGCTCCTTATTCCCTTCTCTCCACTGCTTCTGGGCTTCTTCTGAGGAGTCACACACACTGGAAATCTCATAAAGACATTTAATGGAGAGTCCACGGCATCGAGGAACAAATCCAGAATTAGCTGCCTCTGCTCCCTGGAGGGAGCAGACAACAGGGAGTTGGTCAAAGGGGCAGGGAAAGGAGGTGCTCCACCCTGGACAGCTCCTGGTTTGGACAGCCCCTGTGGGACATGTTGCCAGCAGTGGCCCTAGGCTGGGCGGGAAGGAGGGGCCTGCTGTCACTTTGATGGCTTTGGTGGCAACAGGGCTACATTCTGTCTTATCTATATGAACCACATGTTACATTACCTTATAATCTCTCTTCAGCCTCTTTATGTTGGTATTTTGTCTAAACCCCACCCCCATAGTTCCTGCCTCTCCCCACAGTTACCTGGCAACAGCCAGGAAGGCATGACCCTATAAAAGGGGCTGTTTGGCCCCTCCTCTCTCAGGTCCTCTTGCCTCTCTCTTACTTCTTGTCCCCTTGCTCCACAGTCCCTTCCCCCATCTCTCCACGTGGCCATGGCCAGCCCCTACTTCTCTACTCTCTCCTTCTCTCTGCCTTTCTCTGCCTCTGCTACCCTCTTAACTCCCCTCCCCATGCCCTAAATAAACTCTATTCTAGCCGGGCAGTGGTGGCGCACACCTTTAATCCCAGCACTTGGGAGGCAGAGGCAGGTGGATTTCTGAGTTCGAGGCCAGCCTGATCTACAGAGTGAGTTCCAGGAGAGCCAGGGCTACACAGAGAAACCCTGTCTCAAAAACCAAAACAAAACAAAACCCAAAAACAAAGAAACAAACAAAACCCCCCTCTATTCTATACTATACCGGTTCCTCGGGGGAAGGGATGCCTTGGCATGGGCCCGCTGAGGCACCCCCTTCCCCTACACCATGCTAGAACATATTCTGATAGCTCTTAGCTCTTTCTCTTTTTATGATCACAAAACTTTACATTTCAAACAGTGACTTAATCCATGGGTTTTTCACAACCTTAACACCTATGGGTTAGCTATGTGGAGCCAGTTATTTTGTGGAATGTCTTCATTATTTATTTATTTATTTATTTATTTATTTATTTATTTATTTATTCTGACAGGGTTTCTCTGTATAGCCCTGGCTGTCCTGGAACTCACTCTGTAGACCAGGCTGGCCTTGAACTCAGAAATCTGCCTGCCTCTGCCTCCCAAATGCTGGGATTAAAGGCGTGCACCCCACGCCCGGCTTTATTAAATTAAAAACAAAAAACAAAAAAAAACTTTGTTTCTTTGTTTGTTTATGGATTTTTTGAGACAGGGTTTGCCTGTGTAATAGCCCTGGCTCGCCTGGTTCTCCTGGCTCCTCCTTTTCCGCCTCTGTAGGAGCTGTGCCTCAGGAGCTGTCCACAGTGGTGACACCTTTCCTGCCTCAGCCTACTCCCAGAATGAGGAGCTGTCCACGGTGGTGACACCTTATTTCCTACTTCAGCCTACAGCTTTCATAAAACACCATTGCAGGAGCTGTTGCACAGTAGCTGCCCACAGAGGCAACACTTCCTCTCTAGCCTCCCATGCAATTCCACAGATATGGTGCAGCAGCAAAAGCCAGCTTTAGCCAGGAAGAACTTCCAACACTAACTCATGGACCAGATACAGGGAAAAGGGAGGTGAAAAAAGCCACCAATCCCCAAACTTCCCACAAACCCCCACCAATCCATGAGCAGGAAATCCGCCAATCCCTGAACAGTAAAATTCACCAGTCCCTGAGCCACCCCCGCCCCTCCAAGCAGAACTTGAAACCCCACCATTCGTCACTCTGGAAATCTCTGCCCTGAGAAGCCATGCCCCCTCAAAAATCCTATAAGCCCTTGCCCCTTTGTTCCTGCTGTTGGCTCCCAGAAGCAGAGGGAAACCATCCCTAGATTCTGGACCCTTCAATAACTCTCTTTAATTTCCTGCCTGGTATGACTCTCTCTTCAGAAGAAGCCAAGCAGAAAAGAAGCAATGAAGAGAAGGGGTGCGAGGGCTGAAGCTCCTGAGCTATTCAGCTCAACTGGGGATACCTTCCCCTGGGAACTGCAATGCCTCTGCTGAGGAGACTTCCTCTCAGAGCTATGAGGTTCCCAAGCTTCTGTGTCTCAGGATGCCCTTGTATTGGGATATAGTCCCAGCTCAGAGCTGTGGTTCCTGGGCTTCTAAGTCCCAGGATTCCCTCCCATCTGAACAGAAGTGAACCAATATTACCTTACAGGTTTTGATCATTGATATGTAGGCTGCTAACATAGATTTCTTTCTGTTATGATAAATTCCATGACCAAAAGCTAATTAAGAGAGGTAAAGATTTATTTGGCTCATACCAGGTCACAACTATTACTATTGAGGAAAGAACTCAAGCAGAAGCCATGGTGGAATGCTATTTACTGGCTTGCTCCATTTAGCTTCCCCAGCTATCTTTTTTTTATAGCGCAGACCCTCATGCCTAGGGATGACACTGCCAACAGTGGGCTGGAACCAACCATATCAGTCATCAATCAAGGCTATCCCTTAAAGACGTAGCCTTGAGCCATTTTGATCTGAGCAACTTCTAGCTAAGGATATCTATTCCCAGGTGACAATAGTTTGTATCAAGTGGACAACAAAGGCTTACCAGCTCAGCCATGTAAGTTGTTAACCTTTCAGAAGCCAAGTAAAAGATGTAAAGGCACATTGTACTGGCTGGTTTTGTGTCAACTTGACACAAGCTAGAGTCATCACAGAAACATTAGTTGAGGAAATACCTCCATGAGATCTAGCTGTAAGGCATTTTCTTAATTAGTGATCAATGGGAGAAGGTTCAGCCCATTGTGGGTGGTGCCATACTTGGGCTGGTGGGCCTGAGTTCTATAAGACTATAGACTGAGCAAGCCATGTGAAGCAAGCCAGTAAGCAGCAACCCTCCATGGCCTCTATATCCACTCCTGCCTTCAGGTTTCTATTCTGTTTGAGTTCTTGTCCTGGTTTTCTTAAGTGATGAACAGTAATGTGAAAGTGTAAGATGAATAAACCCTTTCGTCTCTAACTTGTTTTTTTACCATAGTTTTTTTGTCACAGTAATAGAAATCCTAAGACACACATGGATAGTGTTTTATAGTACTGTTGGAATTTATTTCAAAGTGAAAATTTTTAATTTGCACATTTTAACATTTATTTTTAAGTATGCCCATATGGGAGAGGTGCATGCGAGTGTGGGTGCTCATAAAATCCAGAAGAGAGTATTAGATCCCCTGGAACTGGAGTGTGCTGCCTGACATAAAGGCCAGGAAATAGAACTGGACCTTCTGGAAGAGCAGCAAGTGCTCTTAACTAGACCCTAAAATGAAAACACTTTTAATTTAAAAATTCAAATACATATTTGAGGTGGCTCTATGCTAGAATATTGATTAGAATTTCCCTTGCCATCTTATTTTATGAGTACAGGGAGGGTGTGGGTCTCCAAAACTTTCCTGGCAATCTATTTATTTGCAAGATTCAGAGTTCACGGGTCTGTCCTGGAAGACACCAGGCTATAGCCAAGTCTGTTTCTTCAATGATGTCTTATTAACTGTATCTGACCTGGTCTCAGAAGAATGGAAAAAATGTTTTGGTTTGAGAGTAAGACAAATGTCAGTGCAGCAAAATATAAAAGCAGGCAGTTGTTCAAAGAAGACTTTCAGTCTCAGCTTGGATAGCAAAAGGATTTGACATGGAAATGCAGAAAAGACTCATCTGAAAGGCTTGTGTTGGCACCCATGAGTGGACCGTGAGCCAGCCTTCAGGCTGGTAAGCCTGGAAAATAGATTTTGTGGAAAAGGATGATTCAGTCACCAATAATAATAATGACAAATCCTGCTGACAAGGAACTGGTAATTAGCAAATGGAAAATAAACCCAAGCCACATATGCTAAATCTTTTAGAAATAAGGTCAGAACACATTCTCTTTAAAAACAAGAACATTTGTAGTAGCTCCTGGCCCTAGAATCCATGGGTTGTATGTGTGCTAGCGTGGGTGATGTGAGATGTGTGTTCTCTCTCTCAGAGGAAATCTAATTGCTTCCTGCTGAATTCATGGCAATTACTATGAAATGAATCAGAAGAGTACTTCGCGGTGTACTCATTTCGCGAAGTACAAAGCATCATATTAAGTTTTATTTTTCAAAATCATCAGCTATGATACTGATTCATATTCTGTAATTGGAAAAGGCTAGAACCAAATTCTGGGAAGTGAGCTCGATCAAAAGCATGAATCTGGAAACTTGTTTGGAAGATTTCAAAGTCTAGAACGAGACCCAGACCAGATTTGAGAATACACTCTCGGGACATTTCGGAGAAGAGTTAAAGTTCTGCATACCATGCACTCCAATCTATTTGTTCTTTTATTTTAATTTTTTTTTACTTTTTATTGATTTTTATATAATATATTTTGATCACATTTTACCCCTTCCCCAACTCCTCTCAGCTCCTTCCCATTTTCCTATATACCCAACTTTATGCTCTTCTTTCACTCTCTCTCTTTCAATACAAACCAAACAGCCAACCAACCAACCACCCAACCAATCAAACAAACAAACAAACAAACAAAACAAAAATAAGAAACAAAAGCAGAAACAATAGGTCCTGCTCATCTGGGCAACCTGGAGACAGACACTCAAGCACCCGCCTTGAGCGCTACTATGATAGGTGAATGTGACGAGCGATGGGAAAGATGAAGGACGCAGTGAAGAGATGGGAAAGAAAGCAAAGCCAAGAGGTTTGTACACTGTAGAGAAAGATGGAACTGGAGATTCAGTGGTGGTGAGGTCATGAGTGTCATCCTGGAGACAGTCACCAAGAGCCATGTCTGGGTACATGGTCCTGCTACATCTGGGGTCTGTGTTAATGTCTGTAGCCTGAGTAACCACCAAAGGCTAAGCATTTGTCCATGATCTGGACCACTACTGGAGGCTGTGTGGATCTCTGGCACCAGTGCTGGGGTAGAGGGGTTGGGAATGACTACATGCTAATCTGAGTGGCCTGTGCTGCTACCTAAGGCCATGGGGATATCTGGGCCCATGTTTCTGCTGGGGTCCATGTCTGGGTCTATGGTCCTACAGCAGTCAGAGTCTGTGTTGATGTCCCAGGCCCATATTACCACCAAAGGCCATGCAGATATCCCTCGTCTAGACTGCTACTTGAGCTAAACTGATCCCGCCCCTCACTAGCCACCACAGTCAGAAGAGCTGGTCCCACCCCTCATCTGCTGTAGGGTGGCTTGGGCAAGGAAGAGATGCCTCCCACCCCTTCACTTGCAGCAGGCAGGATAGCTAGCCCTGAAATCATGAGAGTGTGAGAGGTAACCCTGCCCATCACAGGCTGTAGCACTTGGGAGAACCATCCCTACACCTCACCTGGGCAGCACAGTAGTGCTGACCCTGGTGTGTGTGGGGTGCCAATGAGCTGGTCCAAGGACTTGAGAGCAGGAGAGCTGCCCCTGCCTCTTGCTGGCTGCAGCAATGGTGTGCTAGCCTGGACTGTGCTGGAGAACTTGCCCTGATGGTGCCAGTACAAGAGAGTTGGTAGTCTGACCAACTCAGCTACCACCGAGGCCCAGATCCAGGGTTCTAATTTGGCCCACCCAATATCTCCCCCATCTATGATCTGCTGGAGTGTGTGAAAGGGCTGCTTCTGCAGAACCAAAGCTACAGGATCGCCATGGCATGAGGCAAAGCAGGATATATGAGAGGAGTCCCCGTGAGGATCTGGTATTGGAGTGTAGCACAAGCCAGAGGCCTCAAACCAGACCAATGACTCACTGCCAAGAACGTTTGTAGTACATATGAGTGAACGAAAGGGCGTACTGTGTGACACACTGTGACACACTACAGCTTCCACAAGATCTTTTTGTCTTCTTAGGCCTGGGTACAGTTCAGTGCTGAATCCATGCCTAGGCTATGCATTAGGCAGAGACTCACTACAGACTAAGTCCAAATCATTGAATTCTAGGGAGCTTCCTGTGCTGGCTAATGTTTTGTCAACTTGACACAGGCTGGAGTTATCTGAGAGAGAGAAATCCCAACTGAGAAAATACCTCCATCAGATTAGGCTGTGGGTAAGGTTGTATGTAGACCATTTCCTTCCTTCCTTTCCTCCCTCCCTCCCTCCCTCCCTCCCTCCCTCCCTCCCTCCCTCCCTCCCTTCCTTCCTTTATTTCTTCCTTTCTTCCTTTCTAAGATTTATTTATTTATGTATGAGTATACTGCTGCTATCTTCTGACACACCAGAAGAGGGCATCAGATCCCATTACAGATGGTTGTGAGCCACCATGTGGTTGCTGGGAATTGAACTCAGGACCTCTGGAAGAGCAGCCAGTGCTCCTAACAGCTGAGCCATCTCTCTAGTCCGATAATTTTCTTAATTAGTGACTGATTACAGAAATCTCTAAAACAAGGGTGCAGTTGGATAGGAGAAATAGCGTCCCATATTCTACAGCAGAGGAAGGTAACTGCAGTTGATGATGCTCAATGACAAAGCTCAAGAGAGCTAAGAGGACTGTGATGACTAAAACAGAAAGATGTAAGCTTGGGGTGATGGCTATGCCAGTACCCTGATTTACTTGTATGCTGAAATGCCATCCTGTACCCCATGGTGATACCCAATTAATGTTCATTAAATAAAATTAAGGAATGTATTTTTAGATGAAAATTATTAAACTGTAGCCCATAGCTTGGCATGGTAAGACGAATCTGTAAGGCCTTTGGGGAGTAGAAACAGAAAAATCGGAAGTTCAAGGAAAGCTTGGTTACACCACACTTTGAGGCTAGCTTAGGCTACCTGAGATCCTGTTTCAAAATCAAAATCTATTACATGTAGCTCAGGCTGGCCTTAGCCTTGATAAACATCCTGCTTCAGCCTCTAGAGTGTTAGGATTACTGGTCTGACACATCATGCCTGGCTTCTTGGCTTTTTTAAATTCTTGATTGTTATTCATGATAACAGTTCTTTCAACATAACACTGACAATATGCTGATTGCATCTAAGACCATAGTAACAGAATGATACAAGTATTAGAAGAGAGTCGGGAGGCAGAGGCAGGCAGATTTCTGAGTTCGAAGCCAGCCTGGTCTACAAAGTTAGCTCCAGGACAGCCAGGGCTATACAAAGGAACCCTGTCTCGGAAAAAAAAAAAAAAAAAAAAAAGAGAGAGAGAGGAATTGGGAATAGTTTATTACTATGAGATATTTACACATGGAACAATACAGGGTAACCTGAAATAGACTTGGATAAGCTGTGAATACATACTGCTTACTCCAAGGCAATCACTTTTTAAGAAAATGTCTGCTGGGCGTGGTGGCACACGCCTTTAATCCCAGCACTTGGGAGGCAGAGGCAGGTGGATCTCTGAGTACGAGGCCAGCCTGGTCTACTGAGTGAGTTCCAGGACAGCCAAGGCTACACAGAGAAACCCTGTCTTGAAAAAAACCAAGAAAAAGAAAAAGAAAGAGAAAGTCTATGAATACATAAGTTATGTGAAAAGAAGGGAGAGAAAATGGAAATAAGGGTTTTTCATTTTGTTTTGTTTTTAAATCAAAGTCACAAAAGCAGGAAAAGTATAGAGGAGAAAAATAGGAGAAAAATGAACAAGGGAAGCAAGCAGAAGACAAATACAGTAGCTATCACTCCAATGAGAGCACTATCTCTTTAAACCATGCCCTGAATGCACCCATCAAATGACAAAGATTGCCAGTCAAAGCCTAAGACCCATATATACGCTATCTGTGTACATTTTAAGCATAAAGCCTTATATGCCCATAGTGAAACAGTGCAGAGCAGTGGCAGAGCTCTTGCGTGGCATGCTGGGCTCTATCTAAAGCACCTCATAAAGGCATGGGAGTGAGGGATGGGTACTGAGAGCTACACTGATTACACCATGAAATAGAAGCTGTACAGTAACTTAACAGAGCACAGATCTGCCTTGATAGTTATCAAGGATGGAGAAGGGTGGTGCACTCTGATGAAGAATGAGCATTGTAAGAAGACATAATTATGTTCCTTTTTAAGGTCTTCTTCTTTTTTTTTTTTTAGATTTATTTATTTTGTGTGTATAAGTGTTTATGTGCCACATGTGTGTCTGGTACCTAGGGAGGTCAGAAGAGGGCACTGGATCTCCAGGAACTGGAGTTACAGATGGTTGTGAACCACCAAATGGGTGCTGGAAATCAAACCCAGGCCCTCTGCAAGTATAATGAATGTTCTTAATAGCTGACTCATCGTTTAGACCCTATCTTTTATTTTTATTATTATTATTATTATTATTATTATTATTATTATTATTATTATTATTATTATTAAAAAGCAGGGTCTCATGTAGCCCAGCCCAGTCTGGAACTTACTCTGTATCCCCAGGATAACCTTGAATTTAGAGTCTCTGATTATAGGCATGTACCAACATGTTCCGTGTATGTGGTGCTGGAGACTGATCTCAGATTTTTGTGCATGCTAGGCACCATTCTACCAACTGAGCTTTATCTCCAGCCTCAATAACCTTTAATGTATATGCATCTAATAACAGGCAATAAAGATATGTGAGGCACACTCTTCTAGAACACCCAGAGACTAGAAACATTCTCTATTGTAGTGGAGATTTCAATAGCCCTATGTTAACAGTAGACAGATCCAGTGGACAGAAAGTAAAAAAGTATATAATTAAGTCCAACTGCATCATCAGTCACCTACAAGAAGTTTCTATCTACAGGTTACGTTGTCAAACAACACAAATTCATTCTATTGATACTCAAATATAAAATCCATGAAAACAGATACATTCTACATCATAAAGCATGTCTTAACAAATTTAAAAGAAATTACCACTCTCAGACCAATGTGGAATTAAATTAGATGCCAATAACAGAAAGAAAGAATTTCTTGTCAATCAATCTTAGTCAGAGTTTCTATTCATGCACAAACATCATGACCAAGAAGCAAGTTGGGGAGGAAAGGGTTTACTCAGCTTACACTTCCACACTGCTGTTCATCACCAAAGGAAGTCAGGACTGGAACTCAAGCAGGTCAGGAAGCAGGAGCTGATGCAGAGGCCATGGAGGATGTTACTCACTGGCTTGCTTCCTCTGGCTGCTCTCTTATAGAACCTAAGACCACCAGCCCAGGGATGGCACCACCCACAATGAGCCCTCCCCACTTTATCACTAATTGAGAAAATGCCTTACAGCTGGATCTCATGGAGACATTTTCTCACCTAAAGCCCCTTTCTCTGTGATAACTCCAGCTTGTGTCAAGTTGACACACAAAACCAGCCAGTACACCACCCTAGTATATTTATAGAGTAAACAACTCACTTCTGAAAAACACAGGGATCAAAGAACAAACCTCCAAAAACTTTAAACCAAGTGAAAACACAACTCACTAAACTTGTGGAATACCGTGAAAGCAGGAGTTAGAAGGTGATCTGTAGCAGCCAATGAAGGATCTCATGTCTACCGCAAAGCTTCCACTTGGTAAATTAAAGAATTCTCATAAATCAAAGGTAACCCCTAGGAGTCTTCATGCCCTGTATTAGCTACTCATGCCCCGCAGTGACAAATTCCTGCCAGAAGCAACTTAATCAGGGAGGGGTTTATTTTGACCCATGGTTTCAGAGCCATTTTTACCATCATGGTGAGGCAAGCATACAGGTAAGGAGCATGAGGCAGTGAGCCAGGAAGCAAAAAGGACCAGGACCAGGGAAGGGTAAGGCAGTCAAAGGACCAGTCAAAAGCAAGCCCCAGGGACCTAATTCTACCAGTTAGACTCCACCTCCTACAGATTCCACGGCCTCTCACAATACAGCCATGATGTACTCTACCCGGGTGTATTTCACTTTGGTGATATAAGGAGAATGAGCAAAGGTTTCAGATGGGCTTGTGTGGTACAGTTTAGCTTCTTTTCTCCATATTCAGGCAGACAGTTTTCCTAGAGCCCCACAGGGCTTCCAACAAGAAGTCACTCACAGGAAGTCTAAGTCTGCAGACACACTACATTTACCTCCTACTATTTGGGACATGATTCTGATATTCAGCCAGGTAAAAACACTTAGTACACATATTTATTCCCTTTATGTGACAGGAACATCTCAGTGACCTCTCCGGGCTGAGCCTCAACTGCACCCTTGGTGGTCTGAGGTCCATTACACCCCAGAACAGATCTTTCAATGTATATTATCTAGCATCACAAGAATGCACCTGAATGTTATGGTGGTCTGCTGCCAGCATTTGGCTCAGCCAAAAGTTGCTACAAGTCTGATACAGATACATACCAATGTATATACTTCTTAGTGTTCATATCATGCCAGAGAGGCCAATAACAATATATGGTTTCCATTTCCTTTTTATTATGCTTTTGTTTTTATTTCAATTTTTTTGGCTCACTGAAGGGATGAGTACAGCAATATATACTTCGAATATATGCTAAACTTTTTGACATTTCCTTTCTTTCTTTTTTATTTTATTTTATTTTTATGTTTTGTTTTGTTTTGTTTTATTTTTCAAGACAGGGTTTCTTCATGAAAAAGCTGTGGCTGATCTGGAACTTGTTTTGTAGACCAGGCTGGCCTGGGGATGCAGAGATCCACGAGCCTCTGTCTCAGGAAGGTGGGGTTTCCACTGCTCACAGACACTTCTTTTCATATGCTGACCCTTGGAGACAAGATTTCACAAAGGTGGCCTTGAACCCCTAGGTAGCAGCAGATGATCTGAAAGGCCTGATCCTCCTTCCTCTGTTTTCCATGTCTTATGATCACAGGTATGCTTCTCTGTGTCCTGCCCTGACATTTTCTTCTTACTTCCTAACTCCTTCCTTTAGTCTCATGGTTTTGAATATGAGCTATTGTTTATGGCTCTTAGATATACATACAACATGGGAATTGTTCCCTGAACACCAGATTCATGAATCACATTACTTGGTTATCACTCTGCTCAGAAGCCTGGTACTGAAAGGACAACATAAAGCTCATTTGTCTCTGTGTAAGGACCAGGCCTGATTTTGAAAAGAAGGCCTTAGGCACCAGCTCCAGAAACAGACCATAAAATCCAAAAAGAAGGTCATAAAACCAAAGAACAGCCTGGGGGTAACCACAAAAATGGGGCAGCCCCATCTCATCCTATGGTTAAACGTTTATGGCATAGGAATGCAGACCACTGACTCTCCGTGAGTCACTAGCACCCACCAATGACATTTTAGATTACCTAATTCTTCTAGAGAGTTCCCCTGGTTCCCTATAAGAAAGCCTGTGGGCCTTTGTCTGGGGTTGACATTTTAAAAAATGGTTGATCTCTGCATTCTGGTTGTTTCTGCAGAATAAACACTCTTTGTCTTTGCGTACTACCCGAGTCTGGAGTCTTCCTTAAGTGACTTTTGGACACTTACATTACTAAAGTGAAACATAACATATGTGATAGTTGATATGGATTGTAAACTTGACAGGATTTAGAATCACCTAGGAGATAAATTTCTGTATGATTGTGATGAAGTTTCAAGGTTAGACTAATTGAGGTAGGAAGACTCCCCCTAAATGGGTGGGTACCCCATGACTGGGATCCTGACCCAAATAACAAGGAGAAGGTGATCTGAGTCCCAGTGCCCATCTCTTTCTGCTTCCTCGCCGTGGAGAGAATGTGACCAGCGGCCTCATGCCTTCCGTACTGCTAAAAGCAAGTCTCACTGTTGCACAAAGGTACATATGATCAAAGTGACTTTAGACAATCCTTTTTGTTTAAAAAAAAAAAAAGGGACCCTCAAGACCCAAACCAAACTTGAAGAAACACAGGAGCTAAGACGGCACCCATCTTTTATACCTGACATGGATGGTAACTGTGTCTCATTTCTTGGTGGGAGACTGCCTTCACAATCTAAGGTGACCGGTAAATCTGTGCAGAAGGGGAGGTTCAGAAAATATGAGTACTTGCTGGAATAACTTTGATTAAAAACAAAAATCTTGGGCTGGAGAGATGAGTCAGTGGTTAAGAGCACCGACTGCTCTTCCGAAGGTCCTGAGTTCAAATCCCAGCACCCACATGGTGGCTCACAACCATCTGTAATGAGATCTGATCTGATGCCCTCTTATGGTGCATCTGAAGACAGCTACAGTGTACTTAGATATAATAATAAATAAATCTTTAAAAACAACAACAACAACAAAAGTCTTTCTCTCATTCCAACACGATGCACTGTACCCTCAAACTATGAACCCGAACAAGCCCTTCCTTCTTTAAACTGTTTTGGCCAAGACCCTTTATTATCTTCCTTTAATACATGCAAGTGTTCTGTCTATAGTCTTTTATATCCCAATAATTTAAAATGTCATCATTTGAGGCTGTAGAAATGGATCAGTTGTTAAGAGCAATTGCTACTCACATGGTGGGCTCATAACAATCTCTAGTTCCAGGAGATTCATCACGTTCTTCTGGTCTGCAGGCACGAGGCATACATGTCATGCGCAGACATACATGCCAAAAATATTCATATGCATTAAATAAATAAATAAATAAATAAATAAATAAATAAATAAATGTAAAAATTTGTTTAAAAGATCATTTGGTCAGTAACCCTAATTTTATCTAAAACTAATTTCCTTTAGTCATTGTCCCTAAAGATCTATGTCATAAAGACATGTTCTCTCCCAGACTAGTAGTAGTAATAGAAGATAGCAGAGGCTTAGGTAGAAAGCTAGAAAGAGGCCACTAAGTTATTGGAACACATGTACTCAAATAGGATGGTGGGGCCCCAGACCACCTCTCTTAGTTATGCTTCCCACTGCTGCAACAGAATGAACATAGACAAAATGCAAGTTGAGGAGAAAAGGGTTTGTTCAATTTGTTTGGGTGATTGAGATAACTTTCCAAAGGATATTTATTAGTTTTCTTTCCAAAGGATATTTATTAGTTTTCCTCGTTTTCCAGCTTTCAGTGCTGGCTAGTGATGTGGAAGTAATGCACCTGAAATGCACACTCGCCCTTGGCAATGCTGTCCTTTAGACTTGCAGATCAACCTGAGCCAAAGACAACCTGGGTCCTGAGCTCAAGAACTCTACCATTTCCACTTGGCTAGAGACCTATGTTTCTGTAGCCACACAATTGGCCCTCCAAAGTATTTGGTGATTAGAAGACTGGGTTGAACATCCGCTAGATGAACAGATTAGCGCTGATGTATGTTGCCTCAGATATTACATGAAAAGAGCCAAGTCATGAGATGAGTAGTGTATGCAGCTAATATGCTATGAAAGAACTTTCGAGAGGATCGGATAAGGGAGTCTATACAGGGGAGAGATAGAATGCAAAAAAGGAAACGGTTTCAGGCAGGGCCCCAGTCTCTGCAGGATCCCACAAGGGTTCGATAGAATCCAACGTACACTTGCAATTAAAAAAAAGAAAGAAAAGAGTAAACACTACCAATCAGAATGCAAACATTACCCTGAACAACAAGAACTCAATAAATTCTGATTAGGATAAGCACAAAACTTTCATACTTAGTTACATCTTAAGCAAACACATGAAAAACAGAGAGAAACCATGGAAGTCACAAGAGAAAAATAGTCCTGGGGCCAAAGGAAGCTGAAGAAAATCAATAGTTGATTTCTTTTTAGCAGGATAAAAGAAGGTCTGGAGAAAGGGCTCAATGCTTAACTGTGTATTACTCTTTAGAAGAACCCAAGTTCACTTCCCAGCAGCCATGTTGGGCAGCTCACAACTGTAGTGCTTAGCCACTTACCTGTCTATGTGCCTCCACCTCCAAGGGATCAGAAACCTCTGGTCTCCCAAGTTACCAATCCTCCAACACACACACATACACACATGATATAGACATGCAAACATGAATTAAAATAAAATAAATCTTAAAAAAGGAAACAAAAGAAAAAGCAAAACTCAGAGTTTAGAATATGGTGAGAAAATCTAAAAATAACCACATGGCTAGTAAAAAAAAAAATCATCTTTCCAATCTAAAAACAAAATACAGACATCATTAGGTAGAAAAGGTGACATCAGACAGTAATTCAAAGAAACAAAGAACACCAATAATGGAAATTTTGAAAGTAATTATAAATGATGCTATAATGATAAATAGTTCTCTTAACAGTCCTATTGAACTTTGTTTGTACTAGCATATATTAGTAACACATAAAAATATGTGTCATTGTGATATTTTTATACATGTATACAATGTATTTTGATCATATTTATGAACCATATGCCTCCAAATTTGTACCGTCTTGAAGATAAGAGCTGGATAGTTATACTTCAGTGTCAGCTCCTTGTTGGCCTAGAGGCCTCTCATGGGGGTGGGGGTGTAGCTGTTACTGTCAGGAAATTTCACTTCCCAGCAAATTTTCCCAGTGGGCAAAAATGGGTTTATAAGCCCAGAAATGACTGCCAAAGAGAGCCACAGGTGTTGGCTGTTAAAATTAAAATCACAGAAGTCAAGGTAAGGAAATCACACACACACACACACACACACACACACACACACACACACACACACACACACATTTGGCTCTCAAATATCTCTAAAAAGGTCCATGCACTAAGCCTTGGTCCTCATTCCATGGCTCTTTTGGGAAGAATGGGCCCTTTAAGACCTAGCTCACCGAGGAGGATGCAGTCTCCAAGTGGATAGAGTCCCTGGTCAGTTTCCTTTTCTCATTCATACATGGTCAAGTTCCTGCTGTAGTGTATCATGCCACAGGTCCAAACCGATGATCCAAACTTCTCGAGATCAAGAAGCAAAACGAACCTTTCTTATTTTTATGTGGATTTGTCTCAGGTATTTGTCACAGCAACTGGATGCTGACACAGAAATGAGTGATGGGATCTGAGAGGGTCTAGGATCTAGGTGGAGCATAACAGTATCCAACATGATTTCTTCCACATTTCTAGAACTATTGTTATAAAAGGATGGTGTACCAATGTTTGTATGAGCAAAAGTCACATTCTGAGAATTCAGAGAAATACTTTTATACTTTAAAGAATTTGCTTTTCATAAATATGACTTGACTCCCAGGAAAAAATTTTCCTTGTGGTAAATTGGGATTTAAATGGTCACATCCCATACAATCTCGATTTTAAAATTCTGCTTAATTGCTTCTAGGAATATTTTGGATTTTCCTAGTCCAATTGTACTATATTTGTAGAATGAACTAGGAAAAAAAGCATAGTTGACCACAGACTCAAACCAAACATTCTCTTCATCAGTTACGATATGAATCTGGTTTAATATTGATGTTTTGGGTATTATTCATGGCATGGTTTTAAAAACCCATAAAACTAAAGGCTGAAGCATGTGTGCTGTAGTTCACAACTAAAGAAAAAGTTGACTTAAAAGAAGAGGCCTATCTCATGATCTTGGAATCACAGAGGGCAGAATAGACCCTCTAAAGATGGAGGCATTTTCCTTGTATAACTGTAAATTATTCTGGTTTCTACTGAGGGCAGGTCAAAAAGGCACTTGAAAGCAATGCAATGTGTTGGTTTTGGATCATTTTAAAGCTAGAACACATATTTAAGCCATTTATACAAGATAAACTAACATTGATTTGGCCTACAGCCTGCCATTTATGATGTTAAAAGAGAAGCATAAGAAAACACTGGTTGTTTTGGATGAAACCTGAGCCTGTTCTCTGGATTTGCAAAGTTAGTGAAAGATCAGAACACTCCTGTTTAGGGCCCACTTGTTTCAGGGGCTTCTGTGTGTCCAAACTGTTCTTAGAGTTGTTATTCTTTGTCTAGAGAGCAACTGGCAAAGTCTCCGAAGTGCTGCTTCCAACAATCACAATTAGGATGTAGGGATTCAATTTACCAAAAAACTGCACTGGTTATCAAACATGCCGCAAGGCTACTGGTGGTGACAATAGTGATGATGAGGAAGAGAGGGCAAGAGATCCTTGGCCAAGTTTCTCTCTGTCGTGAGAGCTCCTCAGACTTTTGTATCTGTGTTTTCTACCAGATTCATCCTCCTCCAGGTCTTGCCGTGGATGTCTCTCTTCATCCTTCTCTACTGAGACATACTCCAAACGGCCCATCTTCTATGAGATAGCTCTTCCTTGGCATGTTTTACATCTTGGCATCTTCCTTGATATGTCTTACAACATCACTCCTTGTAATTTTCTTCCTAACACTCATCAGTAATCTTTTCTTAGCCATTTGTTAACACTAACTACGGTTCTTCTCTAGCCTTCCTACGAGCATTTAGAGGTGACGTCCAGCTCTGCCCTGTTGTGTGTATCTCTGATAGTATCGGGGACCTCATATATGCTCGAGGACAAGCCAGATTGCCCATGTAAGTTTCACCTACATACCAGTGTGCCTATGAAGACAGAAATATGACACCACAGAAGAGAATCGGTTCCAAATGAATACATGCATGAATGGCTAAGTTGATAGACAAGTCACAAAGCAAGTACAATTAAATTAAATGTAAAGTATTACCATATGCTATGGTCTGATGTGTGTCATAAATTGGAAACTCCATCCCAGCGAATGGTACTGAGAAGTGGACAGGTCATGGTGACTCAGCCTTAATGCTGTCATTTTGCTAGGACGTTAGTTACTGGGGAACTGGGTTCCTGATAAAAACCATGAGTTTGGGGGAGGAGAAAAAAAAACCCATGAGTTCCTTTTTCTTCGTTACTCTCTCTCTTCTTTCTTTAGACAGACAGGGTCTCACCATAGAGTCTAGCTGCTCCGGAATTCACTGAGTATAGCCTCTGACTTCCAAGTGCTGGACTTAGAGGCAGGCAACCCCACGCTCAGCATTTTCTTTTCTTTCTTGCTTTTTTAAATTTAATTTTATTTGTAATTCATTTTTTACACTTCATATTCCATTCCCTGCCCCTCCCCATCCACATTCCAACTGCTCCACATCCCACACCTCCTCCCCACACTCAGCAATTTTCAAGTTGCCTATACGTTTGAAACTTTTCATCATATAGAGTTGGGAAGAAAATGAAGACAAGTGAACTAGTTTGGAAGTTCCATATCTTATAACTGGGTTCCAGCTCTGCTATGTACTAAATGAGTAATCTCGCACAAATCCCAAATTCTAAACCCACTGAGGATAAATAGCCTTGGAGTAAAATTTAAAAGGTTCACCCTTAATCCCAGAACACAGGGACCAAAATGGAGAGAATAAGTTTAAGGCCAGTTTAGGCTACATAGCAAGTTCAAGGCTAGCATGTGCTACATAAAGGCCTCACAAATAAACGTTGAGGGCCAGGGGTGGAGGTGCGGGTGGAGCATAGAGCTTCACACAGGCCGTAAGAGATTTCTCCTTGTCTTAGCTTTTCTAACTTCAAATGAACTTTATGTAAGAAGGAAATCATGTCCACAGATTTTAGTTTTTTCTGGCTTAGTAACACCAAAATTTAAAGACCCTTAAGATTTCAGGGATCTGGACTGGCACACCTCATCAGTCCAGATATCTGGGGGTTGACTGCTAGGAATATAATAACTGCTTAGAAAAAGACTTGTTAACTAAAAAAAAAAAAAAAAAAAAAGATGGGCAGTGGTGGCGCACACCTTTAACTCCAGCACTTGGGAGGCAGAGGCAGGCGGATCGCTGAGTTTGAGGCCAGCCTGATCTACAGAGTGAATTCCAGGACAGCCAGGGCTACACAGAGAAACCCTGTCTTGAAACAAAACAAAACAAAACAAAACAAAAATAACGTTTTTGTTATTTTATTATTTAACGTTTTGTTTAACACTGAGTGATATGTGTTATAAAACTTGGTATGTGTGTGTGTGGGGGGGGTGCCACGGACCTGCACCAGTTGGCCTCTCTCAATCCATGGGGAATCAGGGGTTCCAACAGGTGTGAACGGAGTTGGCAAGCATTGACAGACAGATGCAGGCAGATTCAGATGGATCTGAATGTATTGTCACAAAGCGAACACCAGTCTTATATAATACAGAAAACAAAGGGGTAGGATGTTGCATCGGGCAAAGTACATTAAAGTATCTGACACAAAACAGAGGAATGACTTCAAAGGACTCATAGGAACCAGGTAATGTTTACAGTAAAGATAAAACAGCCCTGCCTAGAGTCAGCTAAGGACAAGTAAGGATTTCACACCCTAGTCACAATTTGTGCTACTCCTTTGAGCCTTGTGAAAGCTAGCACCAGGGGGTTCTGCTCTAGCAGACCTTCTCATGAATAATGCAATACCACAACCCCCCACACCCCATTTCCTAGGCCTTGGTAAATTCTTGCATATGAGTGTAACTTGGCTGTTCTTTTAAGTATCTGTAGGGAATCTTCATTTGTCAGAATAATTCACCAACTTGCTTCTAATATACAATGTAGTCTGCTATACCTGGCTGTAATGAAGATTCTGAGTATACTTTGCTAAGCTTGCCCTGAGATTTCTAAATCTTATCTAGTAAAATACTGTAAGAAAGCATGCAAGACCCTCCACAATAGTGCAGGGACAAATCTGGGGCATTCTAGCTATGGGTTCTGTGCCAAGGTTCCAGGAGGCTGCTTCTGTGAAACTCTTTGCCCTTTGCCTCAGGACTGCTTCCAGGTTTCTAAACCTGTAATGCGAGTCACTACTGGAGTGGATGTGTGTGTGTGTGTGTGTGTGTGTGTGTGTGTGTGTGTGTGCGCGCGCACTCGTGTGTGTAGTGCCTTAGCAGGCCCATACTGAGGCATCCCCCCCACCCCATACCTCCCCCTAAGATATCAACCATAAGGGTCTAGCATAAAAGGGAGCTTATTTGGGACATGGGAAGGGGGTCTGGGGAAGGGAGTAGAGACAGAGAAAGAAAGGTCAGAGAAGGACAGCAAGAGGGGAACGTGTGGGGAGACAGTCAGAGAGAGAGAGAGAGAGAGAGAGAGAGAGAGAGAGAGAGAGAGAGAAAGTGAGCCAGACTCCTAGCTAGGTTGTTGCTAGGAAACTGTTGGGTGGAGCCTAGAGGAAATGCCAACATTGAGAATATTCTTTTCCAAGAGGCCTAACATCCTTGTGACTATTAGATAAATCCTTTTGGAATATACACACAGAGCCCCAACTTCTACCAACCCAAAGGCTAAAAAAGGCCACCATACAGCATCTGAGGCCTGTAACAAGAGGTTTCTTCCACTCTTCTATAATGCACATATCTGACGATGAAAAGTGCCCTGATTTATGGTTTTCTCAGTGTGTTACTACAAAGACATCATGGGCCTGTGATACATTGGAATGTGGTATTTGTGGTAACTTAGATCTTCTGTTCTGAGGTAATGGTCGTTCATACTTGGTTCCAGAATAAACTATTTCTCACTCTCTTTGAGATGAAAGCTGTGTTCTTCTGCTTTGTCAGTTTGATCCTTTGTTTTATCTGTAAAGGAAAATGAGGCTCAAAACTGTGCAATGCTAGTTGGGGAGGTTGGTAGCTACTTCCAGAACTCAAGGCTGTGGGTTTCTTGTTGATCTTTCCACCTCCTAAATGCTGAGATTACAGGCATATACCACTTTGACTGGTTTTGATGTGGTGTTTGGTCAGTCAAACCTACAGATCCCTTTAAAACATTCTCATTTTGTGTTCTTCCTTTGCTCCAACTTTCGGTGGATTAACCCCCTGCTAACTTTTCAGCAGTTTTCCTGAGGGTGAAGAAAACAGAAGCTAAAGATTGAACTGTGAACGAAAGGGGAGGTGGGAGGAACACCTTTGTATAATTGTTATTCTAATGAGTTAAACCTTGGAATCAACTTAGCCCGGTGCTCTCCTAACAGAAAAGAAGCCAGATCTGTCTCCCACGAGCTTATGGATAAAAATTTGTTTGTACAGCTGGGTAGTCTGAAAAGAAACAGGGCTGAAAACCTTAGGTGAGCCCGCAGATGACAGGCAATGGTAGGTAGCACCAGGTTCCCATTAGAGACAGTGGGCTAAAAAGGGCTGCTCTCTGACCTCTGGTTTCCATTAGAGACAGTAAGCTACAAAGGGCTGCCCTCTGACCTCTGCATCCAGCTTTCTTGGAGTCCTAGGTGTGGTCTCCCATCTCTAGGGGCTGAAAGCCAATTCAGTTGCCTACATGTGCTAAGAGAGCCTGTGGCTGGGATGGTGGCCCACAGGAATTGGGGGTAAAGCTAGGGAATCAGGTTGGATGGGTGAAGTTATTTGCATTCCATTCCTAAAGCATACTTTAGTTCTATAGTAACAGTTGTGGGAAAAATAGTTTACGCCCTTTTTCTTTCACGTTTTCCATCTCCTCTTCCTTTTTAGCTAAGCAATGTCTAAGTAAAATTCTTATCTATGAGATAAAACGGCCTCATTATTGTTTAGTTTCAGATCCCTGTACCAGGGTCTGAGGTGCATATTTTATTTATCAAAGCAGACCTGGCCTCCGGGTTCTGATAGCATTCCTCAGTCCCTACCTGGCACATCCTGTCTCCAACCCTAAACTGTGCAGCCCAGAACCTGCCCCTCCCCGAGAGCTCTTCCCTATACAATCCAGACATTTGGGTCTCCTAGCGCTCCTCTCTCTTCTCTATCTTTGTGCTGGCCCTTTCTTTCTTCCCCCTCACTCTCATCTCTTTTCCCTTGGTGTCTTCCTGGCCTTAGTCCTTAGGGCCAGTGAAATTGCCCCAGAGCACCAGGCAGTGGTGGCGCACGCATTTAATCCCAGCACTTGGGGAAGCAGAGGCAGGCGGATTTATGAGTTTCAGGCCATCCTGGTCTACAAAGTGAGTTCCAGGACAGCCAGGGCTATACAGAGAAACCCTGTCTCGCTCAAAAAAAACAAAAACAAAACAAAACAAACCAAACAAACAACAACAACAACAAAAAAGAAATTGCCCCAGAGCACCTTTCTGATAGGCCTGCATTTAATATAATTTAATATGGCTTACATTGGCTCATTTCACTGGCAGAGAAATAATTTATCAATTATATTATACTAGGAAGAAGAAGAAGAGGAAAAAGAAGAAGAAGAAGAAGAAGAAGAAGAAGAAGAAGAAGAAGAAGAAGAAGAAGAAGAAGAAGAAGAAGAAGAAGAGAAGAAGAAGAGGGGGAGGGGGAGGGGGAAGGGGAGGGGGAGGAGGAGAAGGAGGAGGAGGAGACCAGGTCCTAGGATAAATATCTACAAACAAAAAAACCAAAACCACCACCACCACCACAACAAAACAGTAAGGGTAGATTGGAAAAATAGCTAAAACTAAGAGTTCTAAAACTAAAAGTTTTGTGTTTCTGTTTTTTTTCCTTTCCCTAATAATGAGAATGCAGGAGGGAGGGCACAAACTACTTAAACTGAGCCCATATTGGCGACAGGTAACAGCAATGGGTTTTCACAGGACCTAAGGAATGTCGTCCACAGAGGCAGGTACTTGTTCTGTCTGTTTGGGGCTAGCAGGATGCAAGGCTTTTCTAGAGTGCTGGGGTTGTAGTGATGAGGAAACAGCACCGAGTCAAGGTTTTAGCTTTGGAAGTATGTCTTCTGTTTGCTTCTTTGGCTTTGTGTCCTCAGGGTATGAAGAAGCTTCACCAAGCTCCACAAACCAGGGCTTTATGTACGCCAGCTAGGTGAGTACTCTCTTACTGAGCTACCTCTGTTGTAGCTGTCAACTGCTTTCCCTTATCCTACCTTGTCCTTCATCTTGCCTTTGGAATTCAATTAATCACATGGATACTGTTGGATTACAGGATTCCACCAGGCTGCTGCCAGGGAGCTAGCAAAGGCTTACATCCTCACCTGCCACCACTGGGTGCTTCAGGAATGGGCTGCATATAATAGGTCTACCCTGCCACTCTAGGGTGCTCTCTTTGGGCCCATGTGTTCCCCGGCCATCTCTCTATCCCCCTTTCTGTCCTTCTCTGTCCCCACTTTTCTGCCCTCATGCCTCTGCTCCCATCTGTCTGCCTGTCCACTCATCTCTTCTACCCCTTCTCCAGGTCTTCACTCCCCTCCCATCCCCCAGATAACTCCCCAGGGGATACATTTCTCTGGAGGACACCTTGGCATGTTCCCACCAGGTACCCCCTTGATGTATTATGTTCCATAACAGATACCAAAAAATCTTTTTGGTATCTACTTCTATACAAAAGCAGATTCAGTCCTTTATAGCAACAATCATATTGACCAGCATCTAAAAATGTCCACCACATGCACATTGTGTAAACTATATTAGACTTTGATGGTCACTTAGTTTGGGTCCTTTCTCAGAATGAAGAGCCTGTAGGAGCAGGGAATATTTGCCACAGGTTACTGTAGAAGGCAACTGTGGGAACTTTAAAAAATAGTACTGGGGAAAAAGGAGAGGCCCATGTAAAAGATAGTTCTGTAACAGGCAGGATGTGATATTCTGAGAACGTGGTGAGGTTACAGGAAGCCTCTTGAAACTAGCCTAAAGGACAGACAGCATTTATATCTTGGTGCAAAGATTGCTTTTGGGAAAATGTTTACTTCCAAGTACCTCCGGCCTGTGCTTGAACCCAGTGTGTACAGCACATTGGGGATGGTGCTAAGCCAGGAAACAGAGATGCAGGCGAGCTGTTGGTGCATGTTAGAAGGGCCTGGTGAGCCTTGGGGCAGAGGTAGCCAAGGGGAGACCTGGGCAACCAATGCTTCAGTTAATGAAGTGTGAACAGCAAAATAAACTCAGATAAAGTACAGGTTCACTGCTGTCCCGAACATTCCAGCACATTGCCCTCAATGCTTTCTTCAAAACTTTCCCCAATCAAAAGCTTTTTAAAATTAGATAAATATGAAAATCGCCTCATTTCAATGTCATCCCCATATTCAAAAAGAAACATTAAAATAAAAAGTAATTCCTCCCGAATTGTATCAGAACTCTTCCCTGTATTATAATAGATGAACAAATTTTTATTAGTTTAAACTAATAAGTAATAAGGGCTAACATTTCCAAACAAATGATAAGCTTGAAATGTGTTGAAAGTATATTGATACTGAATGCACCGAAATAACTGGGCACGTAATACTGTACTTATACCTGAACTACTTGAAAGCTGAGGCAGGAGGATTTCTGGGAGTTCAAGGTCAGCCTGGGCAACACAGTAAATTCCATGCCAACCTGGACTAAAGAGTAAACCCCGCCTCCAAAACAAAACAAAGCCAAAACAAACAGACAGACAGACAGACAGACAGACAGAACAACAAAACTAAATAAATAAACTAAAGGAATTCTTAGGGATACCAGCACATCATAGACAGATATACTGTGTGGTCCTCTAATTTTTGGCAACATTACATTTAAAGCATACGGATAATGAACCTTTGCTGGCTTTGCATTGCAGTGTCCACATCCCTCCTCTAGGAAGTAATTTACTTTATCCTTTCTTGTTTGTTTGTTTGTTTGTTTGTTTGTTTCGAGACAAGGTTTCTCTATGTTGCCCTGGCTGTTCTGGAACTCACTCTGTAGACCAGACTGGCCTTGAACTCAGAAATCCACCTGCCTCTGCCTCCCAAGTGCTGGGATTAAAGGTGTGCGCCACCACTGCCCGGCTACTTTATTTTAATTAAGCAGTTTCAGTGGGATGGTGAGTTCAAGGATCATGTTCTCTTATGAGCAACCATCCAAGTTAATCTGCACAGAATAGGTCCTTGGAGTGTGAATCTTGACTATGGAGACACAAGTACTGGAAACATGAAATTGACCCATCCTGTTACTGTGTCCTGAAAAGGTTGTCTAGTCATGTTTGCTACAGAACCAGAGCTTGTGTGTTTCAAATCTAATCTGACAGTTCTTTGATTTTGTAAACTATCTCCATGATGAAAGGACACAGCTCCATGCTGCTGCCTTTGGCAGCCTGAGTTCTTTCCAGTGACTCCCACTCAGGTTAAGCTGGGATTCTTGAATTTACCGCAGAAGAGTGTTTCAAGATGAGCCAGTATGAGACAGACTTGGAGTTTATTTTTAAGATTTATCTAGCCGGGCGTAGTGGCGCACACCCTTAATCCCAGCACTCAGGAAGCAGAGGCAGGCGGATTTCTGAGTTCGAGGCCAGCCTGGTCTACAGAGTGATTTCCAGGACATCCGGGGCTATACAGAGAAACCCTGCCTTGAAAAACAAAAAACAAAACAAAAAAAGAAGCCTGACCTTACAGTGGTAAGGCTCGCTTGCTGCTTAGATGTGACCACTGGACTCAGCTGCTTCCTAGGAGGAAAGTACAACTCCTCAAGTTCTGTTTCCTTTTCCCCTGGCTGGCGGTGCGGAGGCTGCACGATGCCTGGAGTTACTGTAAAAGAAGTTAACCAGCAGGAGTTCGTCAGAGCTCTGGCAGCCTTCCTCAAAAAGTTCGGGAAGCTGAAAGTCCCCGAATGGGTGGACACAGTCAAGCTGGCCAAACATAAAGAGCTTGCCCCATATGATGAGAACTGGTTCTACACACGAGCTGCTTCCACAGCACGGCACCTGTACCTTCGAGATGGTGCTGGGGTTGGTTCCATGACCAAGATCTATGGAGGACGGCAGAGAAATGGTGTCAGACCCAGTCACTTCAGTAGAGGCTCTAAGAGTCTGGCTCGCCGGGTCCTCCAAGCCCTGGAGGGGCTGAAAATGGTGGAAAAGGACCAAGATGGGGGCCGCAAGCTAACACTTCAGGGACAGAGAGATCTGGACAGGATCGCTGGACAGGTGGCAGCTGCCAACAAGAAGCATTAGAACAAAGGATGCTGGGTTAATAAATTGCCTCATTCATAAAAAAAAAATTCATCTATTTGTCCTTATTTATCTTTTACATGCATGCCTGCATGAGGTTCTATGCACCACATACACACAGATGCCTGTGACCACATGGAGATGTCAAGAGCCCCTAGATTAGGACTTATAAGCAGTTTTGAGCAGCCTGGGTGCTGGGTTCAAGAGCAGCAAGACTCTGAACTGCTGAGCTTCTCCAGCCTGCAGTTGGGAATTTGTTAGGGGGAAATGATTATCATGAATGTAAACAGAAAAGGGGGGGGTGGTGGTGCTCAGGGAAAGGGCATGTCCAAGAGTGTAGGCTCCCCAAGGGACCTTCCTGCTTAAGTGACTTAGCAGTAGCTGTGGATATGATTTTGGTGGCTATCAAAGTATAATTCTAGAATCCATGTTTCCAATTTTTACTTTTATCTCTTACTTTTTAATTTTTTTCACACAATATATTTTGATCATATTCTTTCCCCTCCTCCAATCCAACTACTCCTAGATTCTCTCTGCCTTCCTACCCACCCATTTCTCTCTCTCTCTCTCTCTCTCTCTCTCTCTCTCTCTCTCTCTCTCTCTCTCTCTCCCTCAATACAACAAAACTGAAAGACAAAACAAAACAAAAATTGAGCACACAGACAAAAAACCCTCACGGAGTCCGTCTTGTGTTAGTCAGTCCTGGGCATGGCTGCTGGTCTGCAGTGTGGTTGATGTATCCTGTGTCGTTCCACTGGAGAAAACTGGTTTTCCTCGTTGCAGCAGGAATAAATTGCAAATATGCTTCTTGAGTAGGTTTGGGACTTTGTGTCCACTTTACCTTCCATGTGCTAGAACTTTGGTTTGAACCTGTGCGGGTCTTGTGTGTGCTGCCACAGTCTCTGACTCGTTTTCAATAAATGACAGACTATAGAGTGTCTCTGGACATGCTTTGTCTAAGACTACAATCTAAAAAATAAAACCGTGGGTCAAGAGGGTTTTGGCAAGACAAGAGGCTAAGATGTGTCTCTTTCTATTAATGGCATTTCTTATGAGATTCCCCAAAACAGCCAGGAAAGAAGAGAGGCCATATGTTTTTTGTCCTTATGGGTGATGCATTACAAATTTAATATCCAATTTTGGAGCATCTCTACAAAATCCCCTCAAATACCGCGAATTACTCTGGAGTTCTTGGCTCAGTTGGTAGGTGAGTTCATCCAGACTCCAGGATGAAGATGTTCCTCTTCTCATCTTTCCTTAATTTTCCCCACCTTTATATACTCTATTTATACTTATATACTCTGTTTTTTTGTTTGTTTAAATTTTTTTTTCTCTGTGTGTCATGGTACACTCCTTTAATCCTAGCACTCAGGAGGCAGGCAGATTTCTATTAGTTTCACAGTGTATGTGTGTATGTGTGTGTGTATGTGTGTCCAGTGGCCTCTTGTCTTTGTGGGCACCTGCATACAAACTGCACACACAACAGAGCATATGCACAGAAACCAAAATTTAAAAAAGAAATTTGATTTTAATTACAAAAAAAAAAACTTTGTCCTCATAGGTGATGTGATCAATAGCCAAAATAAAATTATACAAGAAGGCTAGTTGAGGCTGTGTGCTACTGACAGAGCTAGAGTAGGGTGGGGAGCCGAGAGAGATACAAAGGGGGTTTGTACCTACAATTTAAACTTAAATATTTGGGGGAAAGCTGCTACTAAGCTCACACTGGTTTCAGATCAATAAATTTCTCATTTTATGAGTGAAGTGGGTGGGGCACTGTTCATGGATTATAGTAAAAAGTGACATTTTGAGAATGCAGAGAAAGATGCTAAGATAAACCACAAACTGTTGCTCAGGCAACACATGTAGATTGCCTGGTGGATGAGGAATGGTGACAGAGCTGGCCAGAGACACAGCATTACAGATGGACAGACTGACAGCAGGGTGAAGCAGAGATGGCAGCTAGACCACTTTTAATTCTACTAGTCTTGGTCAGATTTCCATGTGTCATCAGGACTTGAAACTGAATCAACTAATTTACCCTTGCTTTGTCTTGCTGGTGGTGTGAAAGCCTATGGGAAGAAGGAAGGAATTTATTGGGAGGCTGGCAGGTAGTTTATGTAATTGAAAGAAAAAGCAAAGAGAGAGACCTAGAAAGGCAAGGTCTGGGGTAGCAGCAGGGAATCAGTGAGCTGACCTAAATCTCAGCAGCTTCTTTTATCTTGCCTTATCCTGAGCAAAGATTCCAATTCTGGAAGAAGCAGCACTGGATTACCGTGAGTCACACGTCAACCTCTTGGCTAGATAAATTCTAATCATCCTTGATCCCTACTGATAGTCCTGTTTAACCTGGATCCCCGTGGTTAGGCACAGTGAGTGAGTGAAAGGGCAGTGGAGTTCCCACAGAGTGTCACCAGGAGATATGGTGCCACTTTTGCAGGGACACTGCTCTCAGAGGTTAAGGAGACTAAAACAGACTCAGAAAAAGACATGCTCTGAAGGAAATACAAGGACAATTTTATATATATATATATATATATATTTTTTTTTTTTTTTTTGAGGCAGAGTCTTACTGTGTAGTCTTGATTGGCCCCCATCTCAGAGATCATTTTGGCTCTGCCTCCCTGGGATTAAAAGCACAGCCTGCCTCAAAGACAATTTTATTGGCATTTGAAAGAGAAAACAGGAGGGCAGGCCAGCTGAGGTCTCTTGGGGGCTGACGAGAGAGAGAGAGAGAGAGAGAGAGAGAGAGAGAGAGAGAGAGAGAGAGAGAGAGAGAGAGAGAGAGAGGGAGGGAGAGAGGAGAGAGGAGAATGAGATCACGCTTTCTTAGAAGTCAACGTTCAGTTCTCCTTGAATGTACACAAACCGGGTATCTATTCCATCACCCATCACCGGGAGCTTCTTACACAAACTAAATACCTGTAAAACAACAACACAAAACAAAAAACCCAAAACCCTCTTCAACATTTACCACATTTATTAAGCCAGCATGGTGGCTCATGTAATCCCAACACTTGGGAAGGTGAGGGAGGAGCACGCTTGGAAAGGTCCTCAGCTGCACTGTGAGACTTTGTCTCAAAAACAAAGAAAAAAAACCCAATTAGCATTTATTTATTTATTTATTTATTCATTCCTGGGCTCACTCCCATCTCAACAATTAGCATTTGTAGATTACTCACTATGGGGCTGATACATTTCTTTCTCTCTTTCTTTCTTTCTTTCTTTCTTTCTTTCTTTCTCTCTCTCTCTCTCTCTCTCTCTCTCTCTCTCTCTCTCTCTCTCCCTCCCTCCCTCCCTCCCCTCTTTCTTTCTTTCTTTCTTTCTTTCTTTCTTTCTTTCTTTCTCTCTCTCTCTCTCTCTCTCTCTCTCTCTCTCTCCCTCCCTCCCTCCCTCCCTCCCCCTCTCTCTCTCTTTCTTTCTTTCTTTCTTTCTTTCTTTCTTTCTTTCTTTCTTTCTTTCTTTCTTTCTTTCTTGACAGGGTTTCTCTGTGCTAGGATTAAAGGTGTGTGCCACCACTGCCCAGCCACACAACAATTTTTTTTCTTTTCTTTTTCTTTTTTTTTTGGTTTTTCGAGACAGGGTTTCTCTGTGCTAGGATTAAAGGTGTGTGCCACCACTGCCCAGCCACACAACAATTTTTTTCTTTTCTTTTCTTTTTTTTTTGGTTTTTCGAGACAGGGTTTCTCTGTATAGCCCTGGCTGTCCTGGAACTCACTTTGTAGAGTAGGCTGGTCTTGAACTCAGAAATCCGCCTGTCTCTGCCTCCCATGTGCTGGGATTAAAGGCATGCGCCACCACCGCCTGGCACACACAACAATTTTTAATCCTCATTTTACAAATGTGGAAATTAAATAGTAGGAAGATAAAGCAAATCGTTCAATGTTTTAGTTAAGTGGTAGAACACAGATATATAAACACTGATTCTTCTGTTTCTAGAATCCTTGCTGTTAACTTCTACTTTATGGCTACCATTCACTAACTAAACCATTAAGAATTTTTTTTTTTTTTTTTTCCTTCTGGGCTGGAGTGATGGCTCAGCAATTAAGAGCACTGACTGCTCTTCCAGAGGTCCTGAGTTCAATTCCCAGCAACCACTTGGTGGCTCACAACCATCTGTAATGGGATCTGATGCCCTCTTCTAGTATGTCTGAAGACAGCAACAGTGTATTCATATACATTAAATGAAAAAAAATCTGGCCGGGCGTGGTGGCGCATGCCTTTAATCCCAGCACTTGGGAGGCAGAGGCAGGCGGATTTCTTAGTTCGAGGCCAGCCTGGTCTGCAGAGTGAGTTCCAGGACAGCCAGGGCTACACAGAGAAACCCTGTCTCGAAAAACAAAAACAAAACAAAAAACAAAATCTGAAAAAAAGTTCTAAAGAATTTTTTTCCTTACTGTTCTCTACATTCCCTTTCAAATCTTATGTGCTGCTTACACAGATAAATTTCATAACTGTCTCTTAATTTTTACCCATAAAAGAAAATTATTAAGAAGATATCTTAAACAATATAAGAATTATTAATTATGTGTTTGGGATTACCAGCAGATGAATTTTTTTTTCAATTCACATATTTTAATCTAGGGATGACAGGATAAAAATCACTAAACTCCTCATCCTCAAACTGCCTTCTTGCACTTCGTTCTTGATCATCTAAAAGCCCCGTTATTGGTTGCTCTCCTCTTCTGGGGCGTCGGGCTTATCACCCTTCCTGCTCCACCGCTAAGATTAAACCAAGAAATTCCACAATCCAGTAATGCTTTAGGTGCGTTACATTTACCCAAAGGGCTTGTTAAAAGACCAGCCTTTAGGGAGGCAGAGAGATAAGCGGATATGAGTTTGAGGCCAGCCTGGTCTACAAAGTGAGTTCCAGGACCACTAGGGCTATACAGAGAAACACTGTCTCGGAAAAAACAAAACAAAACAAAACAACAAACATTCATTTAGGTGGATTCTAAGAATTTGCATTTTTAAGTAAGAGTTTAGGTAATTCTAAACTGCTGGTCTGAGACCTCACATAGGATACATGTGAAAATACATGCTGAAACATCTCATCTAAAAATCCAAAACCTCAGCTGCTCCCACACTGTGCACAAAACTATTTAAAAATGCGTTACAAAATTACCTTTAGTCTCTGTGTATAAGGTCTGCATGAAATACAGCTGAGTATTTTTGCAACTGGAGTCTCATCCACTGCTTTGGTTTGGGACCAGGGACAAGGGACTGAGGCGCATATTTTACATACCAAAGCACACCTGAACTTCAGTTTCACTCAGCATCCCTCAGTCCCTTCTTGGCGAACCCTGCCCCAACCCTGAACTTTCCAGTCCAGCGGCCGAGCTGCCCTTCCCCCAGAGGCTCTTCCCTCTATAATCAAGATATTTTGGTCTCCCTTGTTTTCCTTCTCTTCTCTCACCTCCAATGCTCCCCTGGCCTCAATCCTTGGGGCCAGTGAACTCCCCTGAAAGCAACTTCCCAATATTCTGCCTTTAATATAATCTTAATTGGTTTGAATTGGCTCATTTCACCGTTGGAGAAATAACCTATCACCCAGGACGTTTTATTATGTATAAGCAAGTATTTCAAAATTTGAAGAAAAGAAAATTCCCAAATACTTCTCAAGTATCTCAGACGACTGATACCTAACCTGCAGTGTTCTATTCCTTCTAATCTCTGCTCCCCACAAACAGGCTGTCAAACCATTCTTGATACTAGTTACAAGGATTGCTACTGGCTCTTGGTCTTTGATCTTGGACAGTTAAAGACTAACTACCTTTTCTGACTCCCACTTAAACAAAACCTAGGTTGAATCCTGCTTTTCCATAGGGGTCAAGGCTACATGGATGAGGGAAGGGTTCTTCTGCAACGCCCTCATCAATGATGGCTACTATTTTCATAACGTGCAACCCGCTCGTCAGTCAACTTCGTGGGTAACAGGTAGACACATCCTCAAAGCTAATTACCGAGCACAATGAAAGCAAGGTGGGCAACGGCGATTGTATAGCTATGACAACAAACAAACCCCCAATAGGCCAATAAATACATATTTTAAAAAACCCTCAGATATCAGAAGCCAGAAATAACCGCGGAGTGTCTCAGCTCAAACGCTTAAAGAGAGAGACGCTATAGCCTAGGCGATTAGGACTCAGGCTCGCGGGGCGTCTGCTTCCGGCCACGTGTGCACGTCGACCAATGGAAAGGCTTTACGCCACTCCCGCTTCCTCACCCTGGCAACGGGCGAACGACTACTTCCTGTGTGTGAGTGCTCTGCGCTGACGCGGGTGAGTGTCCCTCGTTCTGACGCTGTCCGCGTCGCCGCTGCCTAGCCTCGGTCTCCGTATGGTCCGGCAGGCCCGCGTGGCGTCCTCACGCCACCGCTCGGGACGGCTCTCACGGCGCCACCTGTCCGGCCCGGCGCAGGGCCCCACGGATTCCCCGGCCCGGAGTTGTGGTCACGCGTGGGGGCCGCCAGTTCCCTTGGCTGCGGAGTTCTCGGAGCTCTTCGCGCGCTGTGCAGTCCCAGGCTACAGGGAACTCACGTGTCCCAGGTCCACAGCGGGCCCGGGATGTGTCACAGACAGATGTCGCGGTGGGGTCAGAGCTTCCCTGAGTCTGTTAGAGCCCGGGTTAGCGTCCCGAGGGACATGTAGCATCCAGTCAGTGTAGAGGTGGCTAGGACTGAGTCAGTGAAGATGCTGGAGAGGCGGGCGAGTAGCTGTAAACTGGAGGTGTTTTGAAGTAGAAGGCATAGGGATTCCTCCGAGTTCAACTTAATTATACCGAGGAGAGGAAGGGAAGGTTTATTGGGGGCCATTGAACCAAGACCTTTCTTTGAATAACAAGCTAAGGGAGTTTATCTTACGCACTCAGGCGTTTGGTTATTAGAAGCAGTGGCCGTGGTTATTAGAAAATGCTTGGGAATTGCAGAACAAGAGATTAACATAGTTGCCGCCACTAAGGATTTTGTGCTTTATAATTTCTTAGGTGTTGTAGATGTCACCGACAAGTGTATGTGTATAATATGGTTAAAACTAGAAATTGCAGTTTTGTATATGTTGCATTCATTGCACGGATAGATTGGTTTTGCCTTTTTTTGGGGGAGGGGAGAGGGTTATTTTAGTTTATGTGTGTGACTGCTTGCATCATAATGTCTGCACCGCGAGCATGGGCATATCCGTGCAGGCCAGTAGAGGGCATCTGGGGGAATCAAGGATGGATGTAAGCCAGCGAGTGGTGCTAGGAACTTACTCAGGTCCGCTAGAAGCAAGTGCTCTTTATTGCCGAGCTGTCTTTCCAACCCTGGTTATTTTATTTTTTTTCTTATTGAGGTGTAATCAACACAGTACCAAAATCCTCTTAAATTGTAAGCTTCTCTCTCCCCCTCTCTCATTTTAAGGATTCAAAAGTTGTATGTATGTCGTTGCTGTCTAGTTCCAGACCAATTTTTATCACCTTCCCCAGATATCTTGTGCCCAGTACAGTTACTTACCCTTCTCCAGTTTCCCCCAACTTCTGATCCATGGTTTAGTATGTATCTTTCTGTTTTGTACGGTTTAAGTAAATAGAAGTATGTAACAGGTGTCCTTTTGTGTCTAGCTTCTTTCAGTGAGCATAATGTTTTCAAGATTTGTCCATAGCTATGTAATAATGCCTCATTCCTTTGTGTTTATGTTACCCCCCCCCCCATTGATTCTGGGGATGGACCCGCACACATGCTGGGTGAGCATCCTACCACTGATGGATGTACCTCCCCCGTTCCTTTTTATGGATATGCAGTTGGATTGTTTGGTCCTTCGGGTTATTTTGGAATAATTCTGTACACATCATATTTGTAACTTTTTGTGTGGATATTTGATTTTAGTTTTATATTTGATCTTTTTGTTTTTTTGGTTATGTATATAGAAGTGGAACTTCTGGGTGGTTATGTTTGGAGAACTCAACAGACACTTTCCAGAATGATCACAGCACATTGAATCCTGCAGATAAGAAAGGTCTTCATCTCCAGACACCTGTTTTGATTATATGCGTCTTATAGTGGTACTAGGGAAATAGTGTCTCACTATTGTTTTGATTTTTATGATGAATAATCTTAAGCATCTATCTTTGTATTTATAAAACATTACATAGTTTTGGAGAAATATTTAAGTTGTTTGACTAGATATTTTAAATTTTATTTTATGTGGATGCATGTTTTGCCTGCATATATGTCTGTGTACCACATTCTTGCCTGTTATCAACAGAGGCCAGAAGATGGCATCAGGTCTCCTGGGATAGGACTTAAGAAGGTTGTGATCTGCCATGTGGGCGCTGGGAATCAAGAGCAGCCAGTTAGTGCTCTTAATCACTAAGCCATCTCTCCAGCCCTAGGTGGCTTTTATTTTTATTTTATTTTATTTTTTTTTGAGATGGGTCTTACTGTGGCCTGGAAATTCACTGTGTAGACCAATCTTGTGTCAAACATCTGACTTAAGAAACCATTTCTGAGGCTGGGTGTAGTGTGGCACCTGCCTTAAATCTCACAACACAGAAGGCAGAAGAAAGGGGATCTCTGAACAATTTCCAGGGTAGCCAGAGCTACATAATACAGGGATTTTTTTTTCTTTCTCTCAAATAGACCTTGTCTCCAAAAACTAACCGAGCAAGCAAGCAAGAAAGAAACAAAACTACCACCACCAAAAAAATAAAAATAAAAATAAGGCCTAGTGAGATGGCTCAGCGGTTAAGAACACTGACTGCTCTTCTGAAGGTCCTGAGTTCAAATCCCAGCAACCACATGGTGGCTCACAACCACCCGTAATGAGATCTGATGCCTTCTACTGGTGTGTCAGAAGACAACTATAATGTACTTATTTATAATAATAAATAAATCTTTAAAAAAAACAAAAATAATCCGGGCGGTGGTGGCACACGCCTTTAATCCCAGCACTTGGGAGGCAGAGGCAGACGGATTTCTGAGTTTGAGGCCAACCTGGTCTACAAAGTGAGTTCCAGGACAGCCAGGGCTACACAGAGAAACCCTGTCTTGAAAAACAACAACAAAAAACCCCAAACCAAACCAAACAAAACAAAAATGCTGAATCCAGAGTCAGAAATATTTATCTATGTATAATTGCCCGTTACTCTAAGTTTTATAGGTCTGACTGATAGTTTTGAAGTGCTGGATTCAGTGTACCTACAGGGAGGGGTAGGGCTTTACTCTGCCTTCTCTAATTCTCCCCACCCTTGCTGACTACCCAGCCCCACCCACCACCCACACCCCACAACACACACACACACACACACACACACACACACACACAATGGCCTGGATATGTTTATCTTTTGTTTTTGTTTTTCAAGATAGGGTCTCTCCATGTAGTCTTGCCAGTCCTGGAACTCCCTCACAGAGATCTGTCTGCATCTGCCTCCTGTGTCCTGGGATTAAAGGAGTATGTTCCCCGACCCTGGCCCTTCCCCCTTTGGCATTCATCTTGAAAATCAACTGACCATGAATAATGTTACTGTATAACCCATCCCTTTCTGTTGAATTCTTAAGTTGCATATGTGTTTAAAATCCTGTATTATTCTATATTAAGCATAGCATAAAAGACGTAAAGCTAACCAGGAGTGCTAGCACATGCTGGTAGTCCTAGAACTTGGGAAGTGGAAGGAAGATGATCAGGAGTTTGAGGTCAGCCTGGGCTCCATGAGACCCTATCTCACAAAATGAAGCAAAACAAAACAAATCATAACCAACCACCCAAAACAACCAAAGGAAGACTAAGCTTTTTCTGTATTTAAAATTTAGGTGGAAAGTGTTTCTAGGAGTAGAATTACAGATTAAACATGAATATACATTTGTTCTGGAACTCTTTTAATGAAGCATGAAGCTGTCAATGTCATGATACCAAACTCACAAAATACTGTGTTTGTTTTTTAATATGGAATAGCTTCTCACTTCATATCCATGAGTGGGCTGAAACCAATTCTGGATACCAGGCTGGCGTTGAGTTTGCAGTGACCCTCCTCTGTGCCTCCCTTAAGGGCTGGGTAAAAGTCCTGTGCCACCAGGGCCCCAGAACAGCATGGTCCGTCCGTATTACCAATTGCAGTAGCATAAGGGCTGGATCTCTCCTGCAAAGGAATATTTTGTTATGAGATAGATGATTGCTTGACAATCTTCTTCCTACACTGCTTTGGAAAGATTAAATGGGACATGTGATACTTTTCTAAATTGTTTATTTAAAAAGCAAGTATCATGACATGTGAGAGGAAAAAATACATACAGACACATAGAAACTTGAGAGACCCAAGGTCAAGATTAGATGCTAAGTTAGTACCTAGAAAATCTCCGAAGTAAAAAAGAAAGGAGGTTTTGAGGTTCCCTTTTGGTCTTGATGATTGGTGAATTAGCATTCATCTTGGTCTCAGAAATGGTCAAATAAAAAGTCTCTTCAATGGACAGTACTGAGTAAAACAAGTTCAAACATGAAGGGTATTAGAGAAAACAGGATTTTGAAGTTCTCCTTAAAGGTGTATCTTTGATTCTGTTAACTTGTGTTTGTATAGATTGCAGTTTATATGTACAGTATCAGCAAAAATGCTCTTTACAGTATTGTACATTGTCAGGTTTTTCCTGCCTATGTATGGATTCCTTTTCAAAACAATTTCATTCAGCTTAAGGTACCAGTATGGTGTTAGTTATAAACTTTTTTTTGTTCTTTTTTGAATATTCTTTAATATTGGATGTTCAGCTTGTATTTTCTTTAGTATATTGTCTGTTTCTGATTTGTGTTGCTCAGTATTATCCCATGGGTTTTATTGTGGCAGTCTCTTGTGAAAGGTTGCTCTCTGATAGCTTGTGTTTATGGAGAAAAGTGTAAATGTTGTGCAATATTTATGCTAAGAGGTATTTGGGCTAAACATGGGTAGAAGAAACCTATAGGATTTTGGTGCAGTTTGAGATGACTTTAAGGTGTGTTAGAAGATTATGTAGTATGGAAAAAAAGATGTATGAAGCTGGGCAGTGGTGGCGTATTCCTTTAATCCCAGTACTTGGGAAGCAGAGGCAGGAGGATTTTTGAGTTTGAGGCCAGCCTGGTTTATAGAGTGAATTCCAGGACAGCCAGGGCTACACAGAGAAACCCTGTCTCAAAACCAAAAAAAAAAAAAAAAAGGAAAAAAAAAGGCTTTAGTGGGAAAATGAGCTCATTTTTATAAGTAACATCAAGACTGAGCTCCAAGGGAAAAATCTGTGGCTCACTCTAGCTATAATTTTATTTCAAGTAAGAACATAAAAAAGCTAAAAGATTTGCTGAGAGGATTGTTTTGAAAGATTGGCAGGAAGGACAGTTCTGGCGATGTTACAATAGGCCTAGAGGCCTCATGAAGAAGCACTGTGGGTTGGCATGCTTGCAGGAAGTGTAAGGAGTGTAAGGAGATTAAGAAGTACAGTTTACGGGAAGCCAGGACTTGTGCCTTAGACAACTTTGTTCAGATAGAATTGTGTATGTGGATGATAGTTTTCTGGGTATATAATTGGAAATAGAATTTGCTGTATAATCCGATAATTTTTCATTATTGTTGTTTTGTTTTTGAGATAGTCACTCTATATAGCCAAGACTAGCATCCAATTCTTAATTCTTCGCTAGATTCTCAAGTGCTAGGATTATAGACATGTGCTACCATGTCCAGCTTGGGGAATATGATAGCACTCCTTTTAAATAAAACAAGCAAACTTAAAACCATTGTGTGTGTTCGTGCCACGGCACATGTGGGGTAAGAGTCCACTTTTGGGAGTTGGTTCTCTCTTTTTCTCATGGGTTCCGAGTTTGGCTCTCAGGTCACTAGGCTTACATGGCAAATGCTTTTTCTATTGGCTGAGCCGTCTTGCTTAGGATATCCATTCCACGAGGATGTGCGTGTTAGGTACTCATGCTGCACCACTCAGCTGTCTTTTCAGCATCTGTGTAATCATTAATTCTTTTAGAAGATTTTGCAGAGAGTGAGCAAGTTGCTAGTGTTGAGAAATAATAATCATAATGAATTTTTAATATCATTACTGGTAGAAAGTTGTGAAATGTTCATATTTAAATACATTATTCAGAAATGAAGGCAATATGAAAATGAACTGTAGAATTCCTTAAAAATTAAGGTATTTAAAATAGTTTGTAATTTTGTGGGGCTGGAGGTCGAATCCTGAGCCTTAGATATGCAAGCTTAGAGCTTTACCAGCCCAGTGTGCTTAGTTCTTAGTGCATAGGACTTTAATGCCTGCGCAGCTTGTTCATTTTGGGAGTTGCTTCAGGGTTCAGCTGAAGCAACAGACATTTTCCTTGAGCTAATGTTTGGTGTAAGTGTGCTACAACAGTGTCAAATAATGATTAGTAATATCAGTGACAAGTAAGATAAACATATTGCAGGAATATTTATGTTAATCTAATGTCATGTCCCCACCCAGTCTGATAGGCAGAAATCAAATACTGGGATAGTTTTTTTCTTTTCTTTTTCACTAACCTATATTTTATATGTCCCTCTAAATTCAAGATTTAGAAAAGGTAAAATAGAAATAGCTCCTTTAGGAGTCTTTGGCCATGCTTTTCCTGTATTCTTTTCTGAGGTAAGATTATAACAGTGTCACTTAGAAATCAATGTAAATCCAGAACATGGCATTTCTTTCATTACAGTGTAGCCAGTCTCTTCTAAGCAACTCCTGTCATAAAAAAGCTTATGGTTAATGGGCTGAGGCAGGAAATAGGGGGTGTGACACTGGAAGGAAGCGAGAGGATTCTGGGAAATAGTGAGAGAATAAAAGACACAGGAGAGATGTAGAGATTCTATTGAGATGCTGAGGAAACACGAAGGAGGAAATGGGCTGGGAAAGGTAACTAAGGGGTAGACAGAATAGGTTGAATGGGTTAAATAAGTAACAAGCTAGTCAGAGAATGAGCCAAAGCTTGTGGCCATGCATTAGTCTCAGAGTTGTTATTCTTGGGAACCAAGTGGCCAGACAGAAAAGTGGATTTTTTTTTTTTTAACATTATAGCAAGTTTTAACTGGAATCTCTTATATTGGATGGTGGACTTAGCTCACTAGTGCTTAGGGCTCTCTAAAGGAAGAGATCTGTATACGTACATATTAAAGGGGATTTATTAGTGTGGATTGCAGGCTGTGGTTCCACTAGTCCAACAATGGCTGTCTCTTAAAGGAAAGGCCAAAAATCTGGTAGTTCTTTAGTCTAGGAGGTGAATGTCTCAGCTGGAATCCTGAAGTAGTTTTTTTGGTTGTTGGGTTTTTTTTTTTTTTTTTTTCCCGAGACAGGGTTTCTCTGTATAGCCCTGACTGTCCTGAAACTCATTTTGTAGACCAGGCTGGCCTGGAACTCAGAAATCAGCCTGTCTCTGCCTCCCAAGTGCTGGGATTAAAGGCGTGCCACCACGCCCGGCCTGAAGTAGGTTGGAATACGAATGAAGGAATGAATGCCTTAGCAGAAGAGATGAGCTCGCCAAGCAGGGAAAAAGGGAAAGCTTCCTTCCATGTCCTTTAATGTGGGCTACTACCAGAAGATGGGGCTCAGACTTAGGGTAGGTCTTCCCACCTTACACGATCCAACTGAGACAACCGTTCTGCTTGGGCTTTAGTTGATTATAGATGTAGAGTTGACAGCCAAGATTGGCTATGTATGTATGTATGCATGTATGCATGTATGTGTGAATGTGGTGTATGATGCATTTAAATGTTTTAAATTCAGAATGTTCATGAACAGTTACTAACTTCTGTCCTTAAATTCAAAATGGTGAACAGTTACTAACTTTGGTCCTTGTCCATTGATCATTTAAATAGCCTTTGGGTAAAATTACTGTATTGGTTTTATCTATCTAGATGCATACTTTGCATATATAATTACTTCTTCCTTCCATATAATACAGCATGTGTTTCTTTACATACATTTTCTCCCTTTTTTGAGAGTATCTTGTATAGGTCAAGCTGTTCTAGAACTCACTGTATAGACAAGGATGGCCTCAAGCTTCTGAGGTGACAACTTACATGCTTTAAAATAAATTTTTAGCCAGATGTTTGAGATTTCCATGTCTGAATATCAAGAACTCCATTCCTTCTAGTGGCTGCTTTTAATTGAATTGAATTAGTTTATTTATAGGCCATGTTCTATCTGTTGACCTTGAATTTGTGACCCTTCTATTTCAGCCTTATGTGTTCTAGAATTATAGATACATGCCACCAAACCTGACCCCCTTCCATTTCAATTTAATACAAACTGAATATTTTTGCTTAATGTTGTCCTTTAAAAAGTTTTGACGACTTCACTGTCATGTTTTCTTTAAATCTCATTGTTGCTTTTAAAGTATGTTTTTTTTTCCTAATTTAGAATATATTCTAACCTTTTTGTTGTACTAAACCTGGATTGTTTAATGTTTTGAGTGTGTAATACACAGTGAGAAAATTAGAAACAAAGTTCAAGCTGCTTGAAATTTTTTTAATTAAATTTCATTACTTACTTGTGGAGAAGTTTATGCTGACAGCTATTTGAAGGAGTGCTTGTTTCATTTCTTGCTTTAGAATAGCTTTGTTAGCATTTATGCTTCATACTGCACTGATCAGCCTAGAACTGATGATCTGGAGAGTTTGTTTGTGAGAACAGTGGTGCTGCTCTGTAATCCTGGCACTCAGATGGCAGTGTGGTGGGCCAGTCATGCGGTCGGTAGTTCAGGCCGGCTTAAACCACGTAGTGAGATCCTGTGCCAACAAACAGATAACACAAATCCAAGCTGATGAGAAGCTGGTAATGGTGCTGCTCTGTAAGCCTGGCACCCGAGTTTGACCCCCAGAACCCATGCAAAGGTGGAAAGGAGAGGACAGACTCCACAGTGCTGGCCTCTGCCTTCTGCCCCACCGCTATGTACACATGCAATAATAATACAAATTTAAAACGTCTTCACATGTAGGTATGGATTTGTTGCTTTCTTTTTTAAGCAGAAAGCTATGATTTTGTATCTGTGTTTAGTGTACCAGCAGTGCTTGTGATTCCAAAATGTCCCAGAAGTCAGCTGGTTTGCGGGGGAAATGAAGGAATAGTTACACTATGTTGACTTACTTGACTATGGGTAATAGGAAGACAAAATTTAGACTATGTTGGTTTTTTTTTTCTTTTAGTATTTGTTTGTTTGTTTGTTTGTTTGTTTGTTTGTTTTAAAAGACAGGCTTTCCCTATAACCCTGGGTGTGCTGGAACTGGCCAAACAGAACAGACTAACCTCAAACTCAGTGAACCTCCTGCCTCTCGGGCTCTGGTAAGGGTGTGTGCTGCCACACCCAGCCAAGATCAGAACTTTTTATAGTAAATTATTTTGTTTTTATTTCTTCAGACAAGCACTGTTGCTGGACAGAGATTTAACTTGTAAACTTTTCATGTTTTGTCGTTATTATCCAGTTCAATAATCTTAAATATCTATTTTCCAAAATATTTGTGCATACTTTTTGTAAGTAATGTATATGTTGGTAGGAAGAAATGGAAGTAATCTTGTGCTGTTTTTCTCCAGGTTGACTCCCTTTGCACAGTTGGATGGAAGGATGCTCTTTTCCTGATAGAAGATGATGATCTTGGAGAATGATCATGGAGAAGGGGATGAATTCTGGAGAAGGACTGCCTTCCAGATCATCTCAGGCATCTGCTGCTAAAGTAACAGTCAAGGAGTTAGAAACACAGCAGCCCTGTAAGGAGAAACGAGGGGGCTTTGTGCTGGTGCATGCAGGTAAGGCTTTGCAGGTGAGGTGGGATAGAAAGGGAAATAACATTTTCCTTTTCTTGCTTTGAACAACACTGAGGACTGCACTTGTGTCTGCCAGAGGAGTCTGTTAGCTATTAATGGAGTGAAGGCCTTCTCTACACCCTGCTTGGAAAGTTTTACAATGAGACTTCTTCCAATGTCTTCCTTATTTCCCTTTACCTTACATACACAACATACATATGGCTAGTTCAGTATGTAAAAACCAAAGTAATCTTTATTTATTTATTTATTTATTTATTTATTTATTTATTTTTGAGACAGGGTTTCTCTGTGTAGCCATGGCTGTCTTTGAACTCACTCTGTAGACCAGGCTGGCCTCAAACTCAGAAATTCGCCTGCCTCTGCTTCCCAAGTGCCCGGCCAAAGTAATCTTTAAATTTCCATCCATCCCTCCATCCATGCATCCATCCATCCATGCATCCATCCATCCATCCATCCATCCCTTTGTTGTTGCTTCTTACCCACCAGGCAGGGTGTCACTATCTAGCCCTGGCTCTCCTGAAACTCCAGACCAGGCTGGCTTTGTATTCAAAGAAATCTGCCTGCCTCTGCTTCTGGGATTAAAGGTGTGTAAAGGTGAGTGCCACTTGTCTAGCCTGAAACCAAAGTAAGTACTTAATGTATTAATTTTGTGTTTTATAGAATAATGCTACTGAAAAATCCTTTTAGGCCCCATTTTAGAAAATAGCCATCTTAAAGTACAATTGCACAATTATATAGATACTCAGACGTTTTTTTTAACATTCAGCCTTTTTAAAATATTCATTCACTTACCTATTCATGTATACATTTATCCATTTAAATTTAACTAATATTTAATTAAATATTAAATTAGTATTAGATTTTAATTTAATACTAATAAATGCACTGGAGGCATAAACTGAGGTAAAAACCTGCTGGCTCAGCAAGGTAATTTTATTTTGTTATCTGTATACAAAATATCTATTTTTAAGCCTGATTCTACAATTGAACTACTAGCTCTTTAGAAATCACTTTCTAGCTGTGTCATTCTGCCGAGCTAGTCTACTTTTCTCTTTAGCTCCTCCAAACCCAGGAGGGCTCCTTAACTCTCTTTTCTAGAGTCCTTTTTTTTTTCCCTGTAACCTGTCAGCTGCTTCTTGGTTGTTTCTGCAAGCCAAAGAGAAAATTCCTATCTCTTACCTGAAGTTTCTTCCATGACAGCTTTTCATGACAAAAGTCTTTAGCTCCTTCCCTTCACCCTTGGCAGGCTAAACTAGGTCACTGTCATGGTGGGGGTGGGAGTGGGAGTGGCTTCAAACCTAGTTAGTATCCCTCCCTCCCCCAACCATCTCATTTTGATGGTGGGGTAGCTCAAGGCTATCTAAGTGATGTTGCTTGGGATCATAGAACAAAGACCTGAAGACCTCTCCCAAGCAACTTACCTTAAAATAGGCAGGAACATTTTATTCTTTAGCATTTTTTTAGACTTATTTATTTATTTTATGTATATGGGTACACTATTAGCTGTCTTCAGATACACCAGAAGAGGGTATTGGATCCCATTACAGATGGTTGTGAGCCACCATGTGGTTGTTGAGAATTGAACTCATGACCTATGGAAAAGCAGTCAGTGCTCTTAACAGCTGAGCCATCCCTCCAGACCCCTTTAGCATTCTTATCTATTGAGACTTTTAAGGACACATCTAATTGCCTCTGATATCCATTTAAGTTTTTATATTTTGCTAACAATTAACTAGGTTTTCTTTGTATAATAATCAAATATATCTGTATCTCTGTCTAGGCATGAGCACCATAGCACATTCATGGAAGTTAGAGAATAACTTATGGGGGTCAGGTTTCTCTGCCATGTGTGTTATGGGGATTGAACTCAGGTCATAAGTCTTAGTGGCAAGTACCCTTACCCACTGAGCCATCTTGACAGCTCATAGTTCAGCTTGGTAAGACTGTTTTAGTTTCTCTTTGTTTTCTACAGATTCAGTGATTCTTTATCATATGAACCAACAATTTAAAGATTAATGGGAGAAAAATTAACAAATTCATTAACTTGCATATGTATACTATCTTTTGAGACTCAAAGAAAGGGCCAGATGGTTGACATCTTTTGAGCTATAGAAAGAGCAGTTTGAGATACCTGTCAGGGAGGTGGTGACAGGTTATGAGAGGAGAAAAAGAAGATATAAATTGTGAACAGATGTTGTCTTATAAAGAGATGTCAGGTTACACTCATCAGCAGTCTGTCATCCTGTGGCAGTCTTTTGACAGGGATAATTTGATAGGATCGTTATTAGATGTAAAGAAGCCGGATAAGGGGTCTCCTGAGGAATCCTGCTTATATAGTGATATAGTTGTCTTATATAGTACAGATCTCCTTCCTAGTCCTCTGTCTGCAGTCCTCCTGAATACCATCTTATAGTATGCTAAAGAAGTATATTTTGGTAATGGTGAAATGGCTTAGTGGGTAAAGGTACTTGTCACCAAGCTGGAAACCTGAGTTTGATTCTTGGAATCCACATGGTGGGAGAGCTGATTCCTTCAAGTTATCTCCTGATAACTTGATACCACTACACATGTGTGCTTCTGTGTGTGCTTGCATGAACATATCTACTCATATACAAAATAAATAATGGATGTAAAAATAATTAAAAGAATTGTATTTTGAGGTAGATCATTTTGCCAACCTGTATTTTCCCAGTATTATAAGTGAAGAACCTGAGGACCAGAGACTGAGTAGCTTAAATAACTCCTGTTGGGCTGCTGAGCTGGGCAGATAAACCCTTAATTGACCCTAAGTTTTTGGTACTGTCTCATCCTAGGGTCTGTCTACTTAAGAGGACCACAAGGACACATAGATTAAAGCTTTACCTCCTGGATCCACCATTTCTGAGGAGGCATGGCTTTGAGGACAGGCCTATACTTTTGGGCAGAATTCATTTTTTTTCATTGTAAACTCCGTGACATCTGCAGAGAAAAGATAGCAAGTCTCCTCTTAGCTTTACCCAGAGAAGACTTATTTCTCATATCTTGTCTGGTCATTAACCTTTGGCTATTTTTAGACTGGACAACTTTCAAGTCCCATGGAACCTATTCCAGAGGGATTGTCAGACACAAAATACAGGAAGTTTAATTTTTCTGTCTGTCTCTTTCAATCCCCCCCGGCCCCCATCTGTCATACCCTGTTTTTCTCCTGGGATTTGCTACAGAGCCTTTTGTACACTAGGTGATTGTCTGGTCACAGAGGTATATCATCAGTCTTTGCCTTTTTATTTAATTGTTAGAAATTATTCGTTATCATTGTGTGTGCATATAATGTGTGTGGGTGCCTGTGCTGTGGTGTGTGTGTAGGGGTCAGAGGCCAGCACTGTGGAGATGGGTCTCTCCTTCCATCTTTCCATGGGTTCTGGGGGTCAAACTCAGCTTGCCGGGCTTGCCACAGGTACTTCACCAGCTGAACCATCTAGCTCTCCCTTGCCCCCATTATTTTTATTTAAGACATAGTTTTACTCTATCCTAGGCTGGCCTAGAACTCAGTTTTTGTAGTCTAAGTTGGCCTAGAACTCAGTCCTCCAGCTTAGCTTTTTAGTGCTGATACTGCAGACACGAGCCACCATATATAGATCTGTAGCTTAGCCTCAAGATTGAATCTTGTTACGTACCACGGGCTTATCTCATAGTTTTGAATCTCCTGCCTTGGCATGGGCTACTAAACTGGCTAATTCCCTTTTCTTTTTGTCTATTCTGTTTTCCCACCCCATCCCCCCTCCTCATTCCCTTTCCATGTAGGTACTTTTACAAAGAGAGACAGGGGGCTGGAGAGATTGCTCGGTGGTTAAGAGCTCTTGCTGCTCTCAGTGGACCTGAGTTCAGTTCTAGCAATCACATCAGGCAGCTCATGGCACTCATGGGCGCCTCCATACACATGTGTGCGTACACACACAGATAGAGATTCTTAAAAGGGAACAAAAAGGATTCATGAGGCAAATTATGGGAATTACTCAGTTAAAATAGACCCAGGACTAATTCCTGTTTTTGGATCTCTGGTTCAGTATCATTTCTACAGCACTGTTGTCAGTTGTGGCTGAAGTACTAGTGAGTGAACAACTGACTTTAAAGTCACTGGGAAAAGTGTAAGAAACACCTGAAACTTGGACAGGCATTAACTGCATTAGATTGCTTGGAAAACTTTTTTTGGACTGTCATGAATCTGTTCTTCTTTGAGGCACATACTTGAAGATAATGTCCCCCAGCTAAAGGCTTTGGTAGAGGCCAGAAAGAATAGGGCACAGTCTGGGGTATGACAGAAAATTGTGTGATCAAGGACAACCTCTGCTTCTTTCTTTCAAATATTAGTCACGCCTGCCCCTGCTTAGTCAGCCAACATTGGTTAAGTTCAGGGTGGCAGGGTCAAAGATTATTAGGAACTCAGATAGATTGTTGATTACAAAGAAGTATCTTTTCACATATTTACAAGGACAAATATGTTTTTCACATAATTTACAACTGTTTTGTCCAGCATTAGTCTTATTTAGTATTTAATTATTTGATTAGAGAGTTTTGCTTTCACCTAGCTATTCTCAACATTGGCTAACCTGATACTGATAATAATAAAAGAGTTATCTGTGTACGGGGCACATGCCATCTCAGCCTTCGGAAGCTGTGGCAGGAGGAATACCGTGAGTTTGAGACCAGCCTGGGTACCAACTGGAGCCACCCTGAAAATTCCAAGCCAACCAAACAACTAACCAACCAGCCAGCCAAAGGGAGAAAAAGCCAAAAGTAGCCACTTTTAAATTTTGGATAGAATATTTATTTTATATTTAAATATATGCATGTGAGTACAGGTGCCTAGAGGGGCCAGAAGAGGGTCTTAGGTCCTCCGGAGCAGGAGTTACAGGGGGATAGAATGCACCTAAGTAAGTGTGCGAGCTCGGAACTGAGCTGGGCTCTTTTGCACGAGTGGTACATGCTCTCAACCACAGCCATCTTTCAGCCCTAACCTTTGTTTAGTCTTAAAATAGAAAAGCAGAAAATTATGTCTACATAGTTAATGTCATTGTCACTTGCAATAATTCACACAGTGCAAACCTAATAGTGCAGTGTACTATTGCATGGGAGTGCCCAGCACGCTGAGCCTGGCTTTCCTTTGTCAAATAGAACCGAGCAAGCATTAACCAGAAGCTAAAGATCATTTGGGGCCATGCTGAGCCCCAGTTTTCTTTATTTTACTCAGAAGAATCTACATGCTAAGCTTATTTGGCAGTAATATCTCATGACTTAGGAAATATTGCTGAGAGATTGGGGCCCCAGAGGTGGAACACAGCAGTCTTAGGATCACATGCTCCACCCCATAGTGCTGCATCTATTAATGTAGACTACAGCATCTCTGATATTCTGATAACACCTGCTTGATTTTCTTGTTAACTTTTAAACGATTCTTTGAAAAAGTTTCTATATTCTCTGAAAGTTGATCTTATCTCCTGCAGTCCTTCCCTCTACCAGTGCTAAGAGCTCAGTGCTGCCAGTATATCTCCTTCTAGCTTCCTGTCTCTTTTCTTTTTAAATAACTGGTTCCAATTAATGTTGCCCACATATTCAAGGGTGTAGGGTCATTTACTGGGGCTGGGATAACCTTTGAGTAGCCATCACCCTTAGGAAAAATGACTCTAATTTTTCACCATCCTTCAGGAGCCGCTCTCACCTCCATGCTGGAGTTGTTTGTTTGTTTTAGATGGTTTGATCCTGTGTAGGTCTTGTGTAACCATAGCTGCTGTGAGTTTGTGTGTGCAATGTCCATGTCAAGTCTAGGGGACAGCATTTTACAGCATCTCTCCCATCCTCAGGCCCTTATTCTCTCTGCTCTTGCTTTGATGTCCTCTGAGCCTTGCAGGGGTCTGGGAGTGGTAGTTAATAACTTTGTCCCATTTGTGTCTGAGCACTCATACTGACTGCTTATTCTCTTGTTACTTATTCTCTGCACTTTGGAAATTTGAGTCTGGGTCTGCAGTAACCATTACTCTCTTCAGTAAGAGAATTCTCTGACCCAGTTGAGAATAGCACACATTATGGATACATGGTTAGAGTGCAGTTTGACAAAATGGCCATTTAGTAAAGCAGCACAGGTAGGTTCTCTTGTAGGGCTTATGACCTCATTAGTTAAGGATTCTGATTGCAATAGTACCTCTCTTGTGTGTGTAGCAGATCTCAGATCTAATCAAGAGAGCAGTCTTTCCACAGCTGCACCAGTGGGTACATTGTCCCCAGCAGGTTTGTAGTCTAGCATTCAGGGTTCAGGACATTACTGATGTCTCTTCTCCTCTAGCACTTTTTAGTATCATGAAAGCTAGCTGGTAGGGAAAGAGTTTCCTGATGAATTCAAGATTGATTTTTATGTCCCAGAACTGAGGTGTGAGGTATCTTCAGCAATTAGGTATTACCAGCTAGTTACGGTGGGCGTGCTTCTGGGGCCATCTGGCCAGTAACTCATTGGGGGGTAACTTGTGTATGATACAGCTATTTCATTTAATAACTCATCTTTTGAGAGTAGCCTTACTCACTCATGTTGGCGGGGGGGACTGTCATTCAAACTTGTTTTTTAAAGAAAAAATTAAATGTATTTTAATTAGCTTACAAAATGATGGGGTTTCATGATGCTTCTTCATGCATTCTTACTTTTGGTTAACCTACCCCCTGCACTCCCATCCCCTCTTCAACCTTTAGCTCCTGTTCTCCCCCTCCCTTTTTCATATCTTGTGTTCTCTTGGGGTATCAGTATTTGAGTTGTAAGATCATAGATTCCTGTGCAGCTTCTTCATGTGCTCTTCATTTTTATTAGCTCTTCTCATGCCTCCTTGTTTTCCTGCCCACTTTACCCCACTATCTGCTTGACACTGCTCTGCACTCAGTATTCTACCTTTGAATTTTCATTTCACCTGTATTTTGATATCCCTTCTCCCTGAGTGACTTCTCCAGGGTAAAGACACAAAGTAAAAGATTTGGAGCCATGTATGAGAGAGAACATACAATATTTGTCTTTTTGAGCCCGGTGACCTCCCTCAGATTAATTTTTCCAGTTCCATCCATTTGCCTGAAAATTTCATGATTTTATTCTTATTTACAGCTAGGTAATATTCCATCGTACCACATTTTATTATCCACTTGCCAGCTGTTTGGTATCTAGGTTGATTCCATTTCCTATGAATAGAGTGTCAGTGAATATGGATATGCAAGTGTGTCTGTAATAAGATATAATGCATGTCTTATAATACATATAAAGTCCTTTGGGTATGTGTATCTAGAAATGGTTTAGTTGGGTCATATGGTTCTGTTTTCTAATCCTTGATTTTTATTTTTCCTCTGTTTTTAGAGAACTTTGGTTTTAGAGAACTATGAAGACACGTTTGAGAAAGACTGATAGAGGCTGTGTGAACTTTTAGCTTTCTCTCATGAAACAGAATTACTTCTTGGGACTGAGGGTTGCTTAGCATTGTTTCTGTTGTTCCAGCTCCCTGTGATACTCTTTGTGGGTCAGTTTTTTCTTAGCCTTGAGGAAAGTTGTGTTATGGTTCTGCTAGACCCACAGGAGAGTTGTGAGGTTTGGACATAGAACTTAACCTTTCTTTGCTTTGACCTCCGTGGAGTCTATGGAGGAGGAGAGTCAAACCAAAGAAATTTAATAAGAATCCTGGTCTTCAAGCGTTTAACCTTCTTGTTTCTCCTCTTCCTTCTCTCGCTCCCCTTCCTCCTTCTACTCCCACCCCCTTAGCTGAGCCCTGTTAATTAAAAATAAGCGGCTTGAGAGAGGGCTCATTAAGAGCACTGGAATAGAGCTCTATTCCCAGAACCTACATTGTGGATAACTCCAGTTTAAAGGGATCCAGTGCTCTTTTCTGGCCTCTAAGGACACAGCATGTAAGTGGTAGACAGACATTAATGCAAGCAAAACACTTACATACATAAAATAAAAATGCATACATTTAAAAAACAATCAGAAAGCTCTTGCTCTTAAAGAGGACCCAAGTTCAAATCCCAGCGTTGTTGTTGGGCTGCTCGCAGTCACATGGAATTCTAGCTCCAGGGATTGGGATACTTTCTTCTGTTTTTCCTGGCACCTGCATGAATGTGCACACATGGGCAGACACACAGACACGACATCAAAAGTAATAAAAATAATTGTTTAAAATTTATTTATTAACTCACCTGATGTGGGTCCCAGAAACTGAACTGGGTATCCCTGGAAGAGCAGCAGGTGCTCTTAACCACTGAGCCATCTCTAGTTCTAAGAATAATTTTCTTAAGGAAACTAGTTTATTTGGAGCCAAACTGTTAAGTAACTTTCTGGGTATTTGTTTAAAAGACAACATCAGGATTTTTAGAGTCATGAATTCCTGAGAACTTTAGATTCAGTAATTTCCTGAATGGTGGGGCTTTTAAAAGATGAGTAGCGAGGGTCTGTAAGGTTCTTTGTTCCTGGTCTCACCTGCATTATCAACTCCATACCAGAGGAGCTCCTGAACCTACTGGTTGTTTTTTGCTTTTATTTAAAAAGGTACATTTATTTATTTATTTGGTTATATATTTCATTTGTGTGTGGTGATGGTGGAGGGGCTGTGCCACAGGACATTTATGAAGATGAGTACACAGTTCTCTCTTACCACATATGTCTCTGAATTAGAATTTAGTGTAAGTTCTCTGGCTTGCTGCAGGCATCTCTCTGGTACGGGTAGAGGTCTTGCAAGGGGACGTGGAGTGATCCTGTGAAGGCTCTTTGGGAGTAGGGGCTTTTTTTAGGAGCTCTGACAGGACACCTTTTAAATAGGGAGAAAAGCATGCTGTCAAGTGTTAGCATTGAGAATCCAGACAGCTAAGGCACTAGGATTGTGTCTGAGTAGACTGCTCTTCTCATCTGCAGGGTCTCTGGGAGTTGAGCAGTAACTAACTGTTGGTTTTTGTTTTCCTGTTGTAGGTGCAGGCTATCATTCTGAATCCAAAGCCAAGGAATATAAACATGTATGCAAACGAGCTTGTCAGAAGGTAAGAGCAGAGTGAGCGTAATGCTTGGGATTGCACGCACGAAACTGTACCTTGAGAGTCCAACTTTTAGATTTCATTCCTAGTGAGGTCGGGCAGGGTTCCAAAGTTATTTTACTCATATTTGTTGGGCCTCAGTCTTCTTTGGTCTGTGTTTTTTATTTGTTGAGTGATGTTTACCGTTTTTTGTAGTTATGGGTACATGTAGCCTTTTAACATTTAATGTCCTATGCCGGGCAGTGGTGTCACATGCCTATAATCCCAGCACTTGGTAGGCAGAGGCATGCAGATTTCTGAGGTAGAGGCCAGCCTGGTCTATAGAGTGAGTTCCAGGACAGCCAGGGCTACACAGAGAAACCCTGTCTCAGAAAAACCAAAACCAAAACAAAACAGTTTTTTTCCCCTTTTTGAGTCTTTTGAGGCAGGGTTTCTCTTTGAAGCCCTTGCCTGGATCTCATCTGCCTTTGCCTCCCTGTGAAAAAAATACTCAATGTGTTTTCTGATGGGAAATCACTTAAAAAAGACGAAGGAAGGAAGGAAGGAAGGAAGGAAGGAAGGAAGGAAGGAAGGAAGGAAGGAAGGAAGAAAACAAAAGAGCGAGGTTTTTTCAGATGATCTTGAACCCTGTCCTGCTTTTGAGCATGGGTGTAGCAAATGCCTGTCTTCCTAGTGTCCTGAGCTCCACTCTTCTGCTCACTGGAGCATTCTGCATCTTTGACTTCTGAGGTTTGATACAGTGTTGACTAATTTGGGGACAGGAATGAACTCAGAGAAAACATTATTTGTTTTTTATTTTGATCTCTATTATATAGTCTTGTAGGCAAACTTTCCATCACTTTTTACACATACAGAATGTTAATGATATATGGGTATTTTTCCTTTTATTTCTATTTAAATGCCATTTATAAGAATGATACTTTATTGGGCTGGAGAGATGGCTCAGAGGTTAAGAGCACTGACTGCTCTTCCAAAGGTCCTGTGTTCAATTCCCAGCAACCACATGGTGGCTCCCAACCATCCATAATGAGATCTGACGCCCTCTTCTGGAGTGTCTGAAGACAGCTACAGTGTACTCACTGTAAATAAATCTTTAAAAATAAGTAAATAAATCTTTAAATAAAAAAGAATGATACTTTACCAGATATGAGCTTTTTCTAATTAGTGGATTACTACGAATTGAGAGTATTTTGTTATAGGGATTTTATATATTACACACACACACACACACACACACACACACACACAGAGAGAGAGGGGGGCATCCTCAAATATTTCCTTATGTTTTTCAAGTATGAAATCTTTTCATTATCTGGAAAGAAATGTTTATTTTTCTATAGCTTTTGTCCTATAAGTTTAATCTATTTTGAATCATAATTGTCTCCAATTTATGTAATGAGTTACTTTCTTTTTTATATTTATTAAGTTTATTACATGATGTGTATGAGTGTTTTGCCTACATTTATATGTATATACCACATGCATACTTGCTGCCCTGGGAAGTTAGAAGAAGGTATGAGAGTCCCAGGGACTGGACTTACAAATGGTTTTGAGGTGCCAAGTGGGTTCTGGGAACTGAACTTCTTGGATCCTCTGTAAGAGCAAGGCAATAAGTGATCTTAATCACTGAGACTCTCTAGCTTCATGGATTGCCTTTGTTTTTTTTCCTATCTTTTGAAGACAGGATCTCTCTACATAGTCCTGGCTGAGCTGGAACTCACTGTGGCACTATGTGGACTAGGCTGGCCTCGAGCTCACAGAGATCTGCCTGCCCTTGCCTCCATGTGCTGGGATTAAAGGCATGTGCCACCAATAGCTGGTGTGAATTACCTTCTTCAAATTTTAGTTATGTGTCTTTGTCTCCAAAGCCTTGGTTCAGTTCTCAGAACCTACATGTACGCTTAGAACTCTCTGTAACTCCAGTTCTGGGGGAATCTGACATCCTCTTCTGACTTCTGAGGGCACCAGCCCTATGTGGTACCCATCCAGACATGCCAGCAAAATAAGAACAACAGCAAAAAAGTTTAATTAGAAATACATTGTTAGTTTTTGGGATTTGCCTTTGTTAATTAAATTAGAGTTTTAGTAATTCATCAAAAAGCCAATTTTTCTTTTTTCTTTTTTCCCGTAAGTTTAGGCCCACGAAAGGTAAGTTTTACAAACTTTTAATTCTCTAGAATGTATTACAAAAGAGGATTCTGATATAAGAAGACATTACAGTATCAAGATTACTTTTGAAAATGAATATTTTTACCTGTGGATTCTACTTCTTTTTAATTTTTTTTTTCTTAAAGATTTATTTATTTATTATATGTAAGTACACTGTAGCTGTCTTCAGACACTCCAGAAGAGGGAGTCAGGTCTCATTACGGATGGTTGTGAGCCACCATATGGTTGCTGGGATTTGAACTCCGGACCTTCGGAAGAGCAGTCGGGTGATCTTACCCACTGAGCCATCTCATCAGCCCCCTTTTTAAATTAATATGCATCCTTCACCCCTCTTTTTGAAGCCCAGGTGGAACTTGAATTCGGAAGTCATGCTTTCTTCTTGCCTTAGCCTCACACCTGAGGTTAAAGTTACAGTTTTGAATTGAAGCTCTTTTAGTATCAAAAAACAAACAGAAATTAAAAAAAAATTTTATTTACTTATTTATTATATTATGTTATATTATAGTATATTATATTATATGTAAGTACACTGTAGCTGTCTTCAGACACTCCAGAAGAGAGCATCAGATTTCATTACGGGTGGTTGTGAGCCACCTTGTGGTTGCTGGGATTTGAACTCAGGATCTTTGGAAGAGCAGTTGGCGCTCTTAACCTCTGAGCCATCTCACCAGCCCCAAACAGAACTTTTTAAACCTATAAACACATTCCATAAACATATTCATAAACAGACTAGGAACTTCTCTGACCTTTATATGGTATGTAACTACAGAATATAACAGTTGCCTGTATGATTAGTTTTAAGCTGAAGCCAGTGTCAGGACAGAAAAAGGTTAACAAGTTGGTAAAATGGCAAAGGCCCTGGTTACAAGGGCTTGACTTGTTGGCCTGATAGGAGCAGGCTGCTGGGGACTTGCTGAAGCTCAGGACGAGTGAAAGATATGGGGGAGGATTTCATACGCTGGTGATTCTTAAACTTTTTGATATTTTAAACCTCTAAAAAAATGTTAAATTAACAAATTCCTTAATTTTTTTATTCCTGGTATCATTACTATAATTTACAGAGCAATTTGATATAATGAAAAGAAAAATCAAAGCTATAACAGATAAAAAACCCCTCAGGAATGTTATCTAGTTGACATCGTTGCATTAATCAGTAGTTGTATTTTTGTAAACTGTGGCTATGATAGTCCTTGAAAAGGAGGGTTTCCTGCTTGAGCTACAGGAACTTTTGTGACTGTGGATCATTGTTCCTTCTGTGGCAAATTTTTACAGCTCCTCTAATGCATTTGGAACAACTGTCTCAAAGTAACCTACAGCTTTCCTGACATCTTGTTCTCTGTCCTGCTAAGAACTGTAGCCTGTTTGTGTCTTATTTTAAAATCTTCTGATACCATAACCACCATTTCTACCATCAGATCCAAAGTTACCACCATAGGGGCTGCCTGAGCTTCTTCTATCAAAATTGTCCCCCTTCATGGGTTCATAGTTTGATTGCTACTGTCCATTATAATTTCTAAAGTCATTATAGTTTTTGTCATCATTATTATTATTTTCATTAAAATTTCCTCCTTCATTGTAACTATTATATATTAATAAAGATATTCCAATAAAATATTTCACAAATTTTAAAATATCCCATGGCTTTATATATTTGATTATAATTTTTTGAAGTTCCTTTTGTAATATCAAAGTAAATTATCTTTTTAAAGAATGAAGTCATAGAGCATAACCATAATTTTTAGAAGACAAAACCAATTTTCAATTTTTTAAAAAAAGCAGTTTAAATAATCCAGTGTTTCTAAGATCAATATCAAGTACTCATTTTGTTGTTACAAAGTTTGGTTGCCAGCAGAAGTTCTTGTATAGGAACACTTGAAGGTGCAGCTTTAATACCTCATTAAAGAAATATTGTTTAAATTTTTTTTAAGACTTGCTTGTTTATTTTATGTATACAAGTACACTGTAGTTGTACAGATGGTTGTGGGCCTTCCTGTGGTTTTTGGGAATTGAATTTTAGGACTTCTGCTTGCTCTGGTCAATCCTGCTCCCTCTGTTCAACTTTGCTCGCCCAGTCCCTGCTCGCTCTAGTCTAAAGATTTACTTATTATTATATATAAGTACACTGTAGCTGTCTTCAGAGGCTGCAGACGAGGGTGTCAGGACTCATTACGGTTGGTTGTGAGCCACCATGTGCTGGGATTTGAACTCAGGACCTTCAGAAGAGCAGTCATTGCTCTTACCCGCCAGCCCCATTGTTTTAAATCTTCTCTCTTATAAGTTGTTTTTAAGGTCAGGAACTTCAGAAAAATACCATACCAATTTAAAAGTATCTTTAGAGACCTTGGTTAGCTCATGCTATGTGTTGTTGTCCAGCATGGCTCCCACCCTGAGTTACCAGTTTTACGCTAACTTTTGTTAAGGATGTTACAGATTTTTCCAGCAGTGCTAGACTCCCAGTTGCAGGCGCAGGGCTCCAAGGACAGTTTATCAGTTTCTGTTGTCCCAATTCAGGCTGCTTTTTTCCCTAAAAATCCTTGAAATGAGTTAAAGCTAGGTCAAGGGGAAAATGGCCAGCAGGTGAAGTTTTAACCATTTTTCCTTTGAATATGAAACATAGAGCAATATCCAAGTAACTACACAAAATTACAAACACAAACTGACAGACATGGACAGATCCACATGCCAGGGACAATCAATAGAGTTGGGGAGAGTGAGAAGGGACCCAGATAGTCTGCCAAAGGGACCTGGGTATCCCATAGTAAAGGAGTTAAAGATAGAGGTGAGAGGCACCAAAAAACAAGACAAAAGTGGAAGACAGAAAACAAACAAAACCGAGTTTTAATATAGTGCGCTCTTGTTGTATTCCAACAACCTAGTCAAGAAGAGTTGAAGCATCCTCTGCCCTTCAGATCAAAGGAAACTAGGTCTAGTTTTTATATCTTGGGTCTCTCCAGAATGAACCATAAGCAAGACTAAACAAACAAACAAACAACAACAACAACAAAAGGAAAAAGAAAAAGAAAAAGGAAAAAGAACTGTGCAGGTTCAGAAAAAAATCTTACTTCTGGAGGACTCAGATGGCTTAGGAGTGTTCACTGTCAGTAACTGAGGGGTGCTTGAGGGTAGGGAGTTTCCAGGCCAGTGCACCAAATGTTGTGGTCTAGGGTTCCCTCCACAAACCATACGAACACCAATCTCAGTCAGATAGGGATGGTTTGTTGAATACACACCCTAATACTGAGGGAAGTGCTGCCTGGTGGTCAGCTCTGACTCAAGCCATTTAGAAATGACTGTTCATATTGATCTTTAATTTGTTGGGTCCAATGTGAACCTTTGTAAAATTTCTTAAGATTAACAAACTTCAGAACATACAGAACATAACAGGATGTGGTTACCGTAACCTTGCTCTGAGTCAAGTCATTTTTCTGTGTCAATGATTAGCAGACATATTACAGTAACTATGAAATAGCTGACAGGCATGGAACATAATGGCTACAGCTATGCTGGTGGTACATGGGGCAGGTCAGATCATAACATTTTGAATGCTCTGTGGAGAGTGAAGCACTTTCACTTACTATATTCCTTGTACCTAGAATTTGGTGGCTAACTTTTAGTGGTCTTAATTTGGGTAAGATTAAGAGTGATAATTAGTCTGAGTAATAAACATTACTCTTCTTAAGTCTGTGAAATTTGTACCTTAAGGCACCTGTGTCCGACTTGCCGGCCTCAGGTCACATATGGCCAGGTGTGAAGCCCCACATAACCACAGCTTCCTGCCACGGTGTCAGTGTGCGGTGGAAATGCTGGCCGATTTCTATGAACTCGGAGCGTCGCACATGTTTTACACCTTTGCCGAGTTTATGGTTTGTTTGAGAAGCTGGTTTTCGGTGAATACTGTCTCCTCTTGGTTTCACAGGCAATTGAGAAGCTACAGGCTGGTGCTCTTGCTACAGATGCAGTGGCTGCTGCTCTGGTGGAACTTGAGGTATTTCTTTTCTCTTTTATATTTTCTAACTTACTTGTGCATTTACATTCCTTATTTTTAAATGGCATTGAGGTGGTGAGCTAGTCAGCCATAAGTCATATAACCAGTGTTTCTCACTAATACTAGCAAAGCTATGTAAGATTTTATTTTCATTGAAGACATTCCTGAGTAGTAAAATAGTTGGTTAATTCTTTGTTCCTCTTGTTTTTGTAGGATTCATTGCTATAAATTCATTGGTGATAGGTATTTTCAGTAAGACACTTTTGAAGTTGACACCTCCAAAATGAGATATATCTTTAACAAATATATGATTTCAGCTTCCTAGAAGTGTCTAAAGTGGGAAGACAGTTTTTATCACAGATGTAACAGATGGAGGTCCTGAAGCCATATGTTGTGTGTTTTGTGAAATCAACTTTGTTCCAGTGGATTTTCAGGATAGTTCTAAGTTTTAGTGGTCATTGAGGAGTTGAGTCGGGAGAGAGGCTCTTGGTAGTCCATGAGGGACTCTCAGTTTCCGTGACTCTGGAGTAGTAGTGAGTTCGAGGCCTTTGACAAGGCTGGAATGTGGACAGGAGGGATTGGTAAGGTGACAAGATTATTAGTGATGGTTATTTTACTGGATATGAACATTTCTTGGGGAGGAATGTTAAGACATGGAGGTGTATAGTGACGGATGTGAAGGAGAGAGTGAGAGGTAAAGTATACAAAGCCCCTAGTATGGAAGGTCGTTACCTCAGGGCATCTGTCAAATGCCTTTCCTTGGAAAAGTAGCTCTGGAGTTGAGCTTAGCCATGTTTTCTGTACATTCCCTTAGATTAAACCATAGAGCTGCCCTTTGTAGCTTTTAACTTATCTTTGCAACACATTTAACTTCATACTAACACAATATGGTAGATGGGAAGTGTGTGTGTGTGTGTGTGTGTGATGAGCAGTTCTGTTGAAGTTTGGCTCCTGAAACATCTGATGCTGGGAAGATGTCAGTCATAGCCACGTGCCTCTGGGTGTGTTAGAGCCTAACTGCTGCTCTAATATGGCCTGTTGACTCAGTTCTGTCCGTAATAGAATAAAAATAGTTCCTGCTTTCAGAGTTATGAGAATTACTATCTATCAGTCACCTAGAGTACCAGATAGATTATAGTCAAAGTACTTTATAACCGAAGCAGCTTTTATGATGAGTTCTCCAAGTATTAATGACCAGCTCACGATGTAAAGGCTTTATGAAGTGGATACAAGAAGATACATGATGTGAGAAGGAGGTTGATGTACTCACTGCCAGATCTTCCTTTATTCAAAATACACAGTACTGTCCCTTTTGTAGAAAGTGGTCCTTACATTATTATTTATGGAGTCTCTGTAGGCTTGGGGAAAAAGTTTAAGGAGTAATACAGACATATGCTATTATGACAACTGTAAACATAAAATTATATAAAATTAAATAACTAATTTTTAAAAGTTAAAGTTATATCATGTTGAGTATTTGATTTTTGGTACTAAAGAGTAAACTAAGGCAGGCAGCTATTGTGGGTCAGTGCTTAGGGCTCTTGACAGTGGTAGATCCAGATACCTACAGGGGCTGCCGCCAAAGGTAGTCAGCAATTAGAGAAGTCACTCAGCAGACTCTTATCTGAGGGAACAAAGCTTAATTTACTGGGATGGCACTCCCTGTGGCTCCTGGAAAAACTGTGAACTCTTTATTTATTTATTTATTTTCAATTAGGTACTTTCTTCATTCATATCTCCAGTGCTATTTATCTGAGGGAACAAAGCTTAATTTACTGGGGATGGCACTCCCCGTGGCCCCTGGAAAAACTGTGAACTCTTTTTTTTTTTTTTTTTTTAAATTAGGTACTTTCTTCATTCACATCTCCAGTGCTATCCCAAAAGCCCCCCACACCCTCTCCCCCAGCCGCCCTCCCCCCAACTCCCACTTCCTGGCCTTTGCGTTCCCTTGCACTGAGGCATATAAAGTCTGCACGACCAATGGGCCTCTCTTTCCACTGGTGGCCGACTAGGCCATCCTCTGATACATATGCAGCTAGAGACACGAGCTCTGGGGGCACTGGTTAGTTCATATTGTTGTTCCACCTATAGGGTTGCAGATCCCCTCAGCTCCTTGGGTACTTTCTCTAGCTCCTCCATTGGGAGCCCTGTGATCCATCCAATAGCTGACTGTGAGCATCCACTTCTGTGTTTGCCAGGCCCCAGCATAGTCTCACAAGAGACAGCTATATCACAGTCCTTGCAACAAAATCTTGCTAGTGTATGCAATGGTGTCAGCTATCCTAAATCTTATAGGGGACTAATATCCAATATATATAAAGAACTCAAGAAGGTGAACTCCAGAAAATCAAATAACCCCATTAAAAAATGGGACTTAGAGCTAAACAAAGAATTCTCATCTGAGGAATACCGAATGGCTGAGAAGCACCTGAAAAAATGTTCAGCATCCTTAATCATCAGGGAAATGCAAATCAAAACAACCCTGAGATTCCACCTCACACCAGTCAGAATGGCTAAGATCAAAAATTTAGGTGACAGCAGATGCTGGCGAGGAGGTGGAGAAAGAGGAACACTCCTCCATTGTTGGTGGGATTGCAAGCTTGTACAACCACTCTGGAAATCAGTCTGGCGGTTCCTCAGAAAATTGGACATAGTACTACCGGAGGATCCTGCAATACCTCTCCTGGGCATATATCCAGAAGATGTTCCAACCAGTAAGAAGGACACATGCTCCACTATGTTCATAGCAGCCTTATTTATAATAGCCAGAAGTTGGAAAGAACCCAGATGCCCCTCAACAGAGGAATGGATACAGAAAATGTGGTACATTTACACAATGGAGTACTACTCAGCTATTAAAAAGAATGAATTTATGAAATTCCTAAGCAAGTGGATGGACCTGGAGGGCATCATCCCGAGTGAGGTAACCCATTCACAAAGGAACTCACATGATATGTACTCACTGATAAGTGGATATTAGCCCAGAAACTTAGAATACCCAAGTTATAGGATACAATTTGCGCAGCACATGAGACTCAGGAGGAACGAAGACCAAGGTGTGGATGCTTTGCCCCTTCTTAGAATTGGGAGCAGAACACCCATGGAGGGAGTTGCAGAGATGGAGTTTGGAGCTGAGATGAAGGGGTGGACCATCTAGAGACTGCCATATCCGGGGATCCATCCCATAATCAGCCTCCAAAATTGTGAACTCTTAACTCCTTGGACTAGTGAGGAAGAGGAAGAAAGAGATAAACTTCTCTCTCTCTCTCTCTCTCACACACACACACACACACACACACACACACACACACACAGTGAGTGGATGAAACAAAAGGCAGAGTCTAGTAACTTCATACACACAAATCTATACATATATACATGCATGCATACATACCTGCAGACATATAGACATCATACATAGATGTGTTAGGGCGAAGCTCCAGCAAAAGTGTTCCAAACATTTCACACATACATACATAAAACACACAATTGATCGATGGAGCAAGCTCCAACACAAACCCAGACAAGCTTTACATATATACATGCATACATATAGTTGATGGATGGAAGGGACCAATGTTCCAATCCTCCCATGGTTTATATATTCTAGCAAAATCTTTCAAGCAGTATAAAATTACAGTGTGATTACATTCTAGTTTTCTTCTAGTGAATGACTATGAAAAAATAGCATGTTCCCCAATATCTTTACAAGAAATAACATTATATAGTACAGGTAAAGAAAACAAATTATTCCCAAGAACCTATGTAGTTTTGTAACTAAGCAACTTGTTACAGATTAACAAAGTATAAGCAAGCAAGGTGGTTTTTCTCAGTTAGTTTCTCTTACTGGCAGACAGCAGTTTACCTCAGAATTGCATATCTACTCATCAGTAATTCTTAATAAATCATATCAGGAAGCTGAGGACAAAATTGAGTATAAGAAATTAATCAACACCAGTCCAGCCTCAGCAAGAGTCACGTCAGCCAGTGCTGCCATTGTGTTCCCCGACCTTAAAGGTCCCTAGCTTAACTAATAAGAGGGTGCCTTTCTGAACTTCAGATTGTTTCCTACGATTTTCTACATCAGAGCCAGTAGTGAAAACCTCTCAACCTAGCTTCACCAACAGTTTTATTTTTCCAAATGTTTTCTAAGGGTGGTGGTCATGGCTGACAATGTACATCTCTAAGTTCTTCCCTAGGGTGGTGACAGAATCATAATGTGCTCCAACAGCAATGCCTGAAAGAGATCAAACACTGTTATTATGAGTGCCAGAGATACTGCCCAGTGCGGGGCTGGAAGGTCCCTTAAAGGTTTCAGATAATTCTTCCATGAAGAGGGATGTGAGGGCAGCAGGCAGAGCAGAACTCCATAACAGCAGGAAGTCCTCAGAACACATGATCCTCTGGGCTGTGGCACACTGAGGGGGCCTCATTCTATGAGTTGTAAAGCCATTTGTGGTTACTCCTGTATAGTGCTTGGCAGGCCCTCAGTACACACCTGGTACTTCAAACATTCAATAGGCTGGGTACTGAAAAGGCCATATATTAACAGCGGCAAACCTGCAAACAACAAAACTCATGAGTCATTCCTGAGTAGGATTAACTTATAATTTTGCTTTTTATTTTCTTTTTTTCTTTTTTTTCCGAGACAATAGCCCTGACTGTCCTGGAACTCACTTTGTAGACCAGGCTGGCCTCGAACTCAGAAATCCGCCTGCCTCTGCCTCCTGAGTGCTGGGATTAAAGGCGTGCACCACCATGCCCGGCAAAATTTTTTTAAGAGTTATTTTATATGTATAAATGTTTTGCCTGTTTATAGTCTTCCTTTCTTTGATTCTTGAGTACTGTGATTATAGTTGTGTGATGACAATCCTGGTTGTCATGACACACTTGGTAAGAGGGGAACATCTTGAGGAATAGCTTCTATCAGTTAAGTCCTTGGGCATGTCTTTGAGACTTTTGAATTGTTAATTAATGTAGGAGAGCCCAGCCCATACTATCTCTGAGCTGGTGGCCCTGGGCTGTAGATCAGGTGACCCAGCCCAGAGGGAGCAAGCCTCTCCCTAAGGTCCTTTATGGCCTATGCTTCAGTAACTGCCTCAAGGTCCTCCCTCTAATGATGGACTGTGACCTGGAAATTGAGTTTCCTGTGTTTTAAGAATTATATGGTCATTACTTTTACTGTCCTCTGCAGTTTTTGTTACCTTAAGTGTTTGAAATATAGTACATTAAACCCATAATAGAACTTCATGTGAGAAGAATTATAATAGTTTATTTAGGACAGTGGAAAGATATAGAAAATTAGATTCTTAAATTTCCTCTGTTTAGATGAATAGTATTAATTCTGAGTCTGTGGAAAGAGAAAAACCACAGAAGATCTGACTGACTTTGTATTGGAAAGTACCATTCACCTTAAGTTTAGTTAACCTCTTCAGCTAAGTCTTGCCCTAGGTGTACCTTATACTTTGGACTTTAGAAGATGCTTTCTTTGGAGTGATGGGAGGAGATGAGGTCTTTCTTTAGTAGTTCAGGCTGTCCTCAAACTTGTAATCCTCTTACTTCAGATGCCCCAAAACTGGAATGACAGACATGTACTGTCAAGCCTGACTCATTCCAGAGCCTGGGTGTGTTCATGAGCCTGTGTATGTATTTATGTTTTCTTAAATTATTTTTTGACACATGGTCTCTGTATGTAATCTGTATGTTATGGTTTTTCTTTGCTAGATACTAGATTAGTGTGAATTCCTTGAGCATTGTCTCAATTATAGACGGAAGTAACTGAAATGAATGGTTTAATGCTTCTTATTTGCTGGAAAGAGTGTCTAGCCTTGTATTGAATAAAGTGTGATCATTTGTGTTTTCCCAAACAGTGAACGTTTTTATACTAGTGTATCAACCTTATACAGTAGAGGTGGAAGTGTCAAGGTAACACAAAAGGAACTTTTCACACACACCTTCCTAACCTTGACACACACTCTGTGCTTGCTTTTTTGGGGGGGGGGTAGGGTCTAATGCAACACAAGCTGGCTTCAGACTTGCTGAGCAGTCACTGGGACTACAGGCAGGTGGCAGTGTGCTTGGCTCTTCTTTTCAGCCCCATTGAGTTGATGGCTTTGGTTAGCACACAGTAAAGTGGGTTTTATTGTGGTATTTCTATAGATATATATGTGGTGGTTGGGTTTGGACCTTGTGTTTCCAGGTTTTTGGATTCCTATACAAATAATTGAGGATAAGGACTGACAAAAATTTGCAAAAGAAACAAGATAATTTTATTTGGATTAAAGAGAGAGGTGCACTGTCAAGGTTGATGGGGGTCACATGAGTAAAGATACCCAAGGGCTCCAGGTTACAACATTGGTTCTTGGGTTGTCAAAGGTGAGTAGCTGCTCACTAAGGGGCATAGTTTAGGTGGTTATCTATTTAGCTTGGTAGCTTAGGTTATATAATAATTTCTCAACTGTCTACATTCCTCCCCATGATGCACTGGATTTTAGTCCTATGCTTATCCATAGACACATGATGATAGAATAGTGTTAGTGAGCACTCAGTGTTTCTTGCCTCACTTCTCAAGCACTCATGCATTGGCGCTTCTGTTCTTCATACTTGAATATGTTGGGATTATATTTCAGTAGCAATTGTCTAACTTTGTTGGTTACCAGGGGTAGGGAATCAAGTAGTATTGCTTAGAAATGGGAGTAGTGTACCCTGACGCAGATGGAGGGGTTATGGAGTAGTGTGGTTGCTAGGTTGTTTGGAGAGATGTGTATGTACAGCACTGGCAGGTAAGTGAACTAGGCTGCCAAATGCATTATTATAAGGATGGAGGTGTGTGTGTGCATAGCCCAGAACCAAACAGGGGTCCCAGAATATCAAACTGTGGTCTATGTTTGCGGTGTCAGTTATATCCCCTACCGTTTCTCCTTTTAAAAGGCCTATTGTGTGACAGTTTCATACATGTTATGCTGAATTTTGGTTATTTCGCCCTCTTTACCCTCTCCCTCTCCTTCTCCTTCTAAATCCCTCTTAACAAGCCCCCCCACCTATTTTGATGTATATCTGCTATTTGTGTGTGTGTGTGTGTGTGTGTGTGTGTGTATAAAGTGCTGAATTTGACTCTGGTTGTTTGCATGAGTGAGGAGTTACACTATACTTTGTTCTTATGCACACAAAGCTAGCAGAATCTACCTAGACTCACAATTTTCCAGATTTCCATAGAAATAGATAATTTAGTCCACTCCAAATATAGATGTTGTCCTCTTGGATACAGGATGTGGTATGCCTTCACGTCAGTAATGCATAGTATGAGACAGCCGTCCCCACCTTGTATTCTCCCACTTTCTCCCTTGCAGGTTTGAGAGGGAGGTGACCACTCCTGTGCGATAGGTGTTCTGTGGTATGAAAATGCAGAGGCGACTCCAGGTGCATTTGTTCTTCAGGTCACTTCATATATTATAGTTTGGAGATTGATGGATTTATTTAGTCTTGTTTTATAGCTTTTACAGATTGTCATAGAGCAAATGAGAAAGTGAATTCTGTTTATTGAGTAGTATAACTCTGATTCCTTTTCAACAGAGAAGGTAATATTTGGAACGGACTTAGTGTTCTTGTCTGGGCATATACATTGGGTTAGAGTTATTCTTCTTGGATGCTTTGAATTTTGTTTTGATTCAGGAGATTATGACTGTAGGTTAAAATGTGAGACTTACTTTGTACATTTTATGTAGTGTAGCTTCTGTTAATATTTCTTCTTTGAGGAAATTAGATAGAGTTCTGAGTGAATCATAGGTTACTACTTTCTTAGGGTCATTCTTAAAGTAAAAAGGCGTGCTTCATAGATTTTGAGTGAAAATGAACTACACATGGGACATTGACATTCTATTTTGGTGGAGGCATTTTTCTACAGAAGTACCAGGACTTGGTATAAAAAGGACTAGTAAGGAATAATGGGTGACCTATGAGTGGTGAGCTTCTGGTAGGCTATTGTAGTCTTGTGTGAAGAAAGGCGTGATTCAGACAGAGATTTTCTTCTTGTTAGGACCCATGGGGAATTTTAGTCAGTTTATTTTGAAAATGTTTACCATGGCATGTAGAGTTCTGTGCATTAAAATCAGGGCTAGGCAGGGCCTTACCCCTAGACCAAGAACTGCAGGCGAGCTAGGAGAGCTGAGAGTGGTAAAACTAGCCTTCCGAGGGATGAGCACCTAATGGCTTATCCAGTACCAAATGGTAGGCCTGGCATTACACACATACAGGGAACACTGAAAGGACTCAGTGAGTCGTATCTATATATTTATTATTTTATGTATGTTTAACAACAGCAATAAAAGAGTCTCTGAATTTGAGATGGGAGATAGACTTGAAAGGAGTTGGAGGGAGGAAAGGGAAGAAGAAAATGATGTAGTTATATCTCATTAAAAAAAAATAAAAATTAGCAAGGTAGTGGTGGTGTATGCCTTTAATCCCAGTACTTATGAGGTAGAGGCCGGTGGATCTTTGTAAGTTCAAGGTCAGCTTTGTCTTTATAATTCTAAGACAGTCATGATTACATAGAGAAACGGTGTCTTGAAAAACAAAACAAAAGAATATTTATTGCTAGGATTAACCTAAATTTCATACAACAAAAGATAAAGTATATAGGTTATTTGTTTAAAGTGTTCTCTTTGGCATGGAATATTGGTCAATGCAGGGACACATATTTAATGTCCTGAGGTTCTGAGTGTGATCCTTAGAACTACAGATAAACCAGAAACTAAGTTGACCAATCAGCCAAGAAAGCCAAACAGTGTAAGAAAAACAACCTGTTCTGCTTCAGTTATGTGATCCTGTAATTTTTTGGCTGACTTGATTTATTCTTAAAAGTTTCCTTGGTAAGGAAAGGTCTTAATTCATGTCTGAAACTGATTTATTAGTTAAGTCAGTGGTTCTCAACCTGTAGGTCATGACCCTTTCATAGGGGTTGCCTAAGACTACTAGAAAACACAGATGTTTACATTACAATTAATCACAATAGTAAAATTGCAATTATGAAGTAACATCAAAAATAATTTGATGGTGGGGAGGGGTCACCACAACATGAGAAACGATATTACTGGATCACAGCGTTAGGAAAGTTGAGAATCACTGGTCTAAGTCCTTTATGGACAGATTAGATTTGGTACTGAGCCTTTGAGCCTTTTTACAATACAGTGGATTGCTTGCTTATAAACTTGAAGTCCTTTATGCTGTTATTTCTTGTCCAGATGGCTGGTATTTCAAGTTAAAGAAGAAAGATATTTTTACATCACTATATATTTGCATTATTATATTTAATACTGTAATACATTCATGTGTGTTTATATCTGTATCTTGTGCCAGGAATCCACTGCATGCATTTCCAGACCACCTTTAAGTAGTCTGTTGTTGGGAGGTTCCCCCCCCCCCCCATCCCAGTCATCTGTTTACCTGTAGGGCTTGCCTGTGCTCCTTTCTCGGGCATTGGACATTTCTGATTGTCTGTGTGCCTTAGACATTGGAGAAGTAACATACCTGAAAACTACTGGTGCTTGAAATGTGTGGTGGTCATGAAGATGGTGTAGCTAGCATATGGCATACCTAATTGGAAGAACACATAAAGGAGGGCAGATGTATATATATCAGAGCAAGTTTGCTTGAGGGGCTCCTCTGGAATCAGATCGTTACAGTCACCGTCACTGTCACCATCACCTGTTCTATGTATCACCTTCATACTGGTTTTTTTTTTTAATAACATTTACTTTATTATTGCTTTTTTTTTTTTTAATCATGTGTATATCTCTGTGTGGTATATGCATGGGAGGGCTGGTGTCTGGAAACCAGAAGCATCAGATCTCTTGGAGTTGGAGATAAAGGCTGTTGATCTGACATTGGTGCTGGGAACCAGCTAGTAGCTACCTTGCTTGCTTCTTCTTCTGCTGCTGCTTTCTTCTTCTTCTGCTGCTGCTGCTGCTTTCTTCTTCTTCTTCTTCTTCTTCTTCTTCTTCTTCTTCTTCTTCTTCTTCTTCTTCTTCTTCTTCTTCTTCTTCTTCTTCTTCTTCTCCTCCTCCTCCTCCTCCTCCTCCTCCTCCTCCTCCTCTTCCTCCTCCTCCTCTTCATTTATTTTTAAAGATTTTATTTATTTTAATGTATACGAGTACACTGCAGCTCTCTTCAGACACACCAGAAGAGGACGTTGGATCCCATTACAGATGGTTGTGAGCCACCATGTGGTTGCTGGGAATTGAACTCAGGACCTATGGAAGAGCAGTTAGTGCTCTTAACCACTGAGCCATCTCTCCAGCCCCTCTTCCTCCTCTTCTTCATTTTTTCCCTCTTCTTCCTTCTCTTCTTTCTCATCCTCTTCTTCCTCCTCCTCCTCTTCCTTCCCCTCCTCATCTTCCTCCTCCTTTTCTTCCTCCTCGTCCTCTTCCTCCCCCCCCCCCCCTTCATCCCCTGCAGGGTTTGCTATTGTAGTCTTGGCTGTTCTGGAACTCACTCACTTTGTAGACTAGGCTGGCCTTGACCTCAGATATCCACCTGCTTTTACCTCCTGAATGCTGGGGTTAAAGGTGTGTGCCACCATGTCTTGCTTTCTGCTAGCTTTCTTAACTGCTCTGCCATCTTTCTAGCTCTCAGTTATTTATTTATTTTTTTAATAAAAAACAAACTAAAGATCTTTGATTTTTTTTTTTTTTAAGAAGTTGAACTCTCAAATAAAAGTCCATTTATTTAGGAGTATTCTTTTGTTATGTTCTCTAGGTTGGGCAGTTCCCTGTCCCCTTCTCTTCCGTTTCCCCACAGGGTTCAGGATATATTGGGAATCAGCTTGATGCAGTTAGGTCATATGTATGCACTCCCAGTTGCTGTACTATGGCTGATGCATTTATACCCCTGCCCTTCTGAGTCCAAGTTCTCTCTTTTGCTGGTGATGTCTTTTATTTTGTGTAATGTGGGAGGGGGAAATCTTGATTTATAGTTATGTAAAAGATTTATCTTTAACAAAAGATTGCTTTTTTTCCTCATAGTGCTTGCAGTATATTCATTGCATGGAATTTTGGTTTTAACTTGAGACGTTCTTTTCTTTCCTTTTAAGATAGTTGTTATCTCCAGTTACTTCAGAGCCCCAATTGTGCCTACCTATCTAGCAGTATTTCCAGTGGTGCTTCATTATTTCTTGTGTTGTAGCTGTTCATGGAGTCTTTATGTCTCTCTACATTTTTTTGTTTTATTTTTTGAGGTGTATACACACAGTTACACTTCATGGAGTTGCATCCAGCCAAGTCTCTATGTTCTTCTTGTGAAGAGGCAGAGAAAATCACCTCTCCCAAGAATTTCCATCTCCTGCCAAGGGAACTGTATCCTGAAGAGCTGTACCCAGATGGGAGACAACTTGTTTGCTTGCTCTGCTGCCAGAGCATTGATTAATTAGAAGACAGGCTGGGTGGCCATGTGCACTCAAAGAAGCACCAGACAGAGCCCAGGTAGCCTGGGACGGTAAAAGTAAGTTACGTTCTTTTAAACCTCCTTTTTGAGTACTAATGCTGATTCTTGCCTTTAGTACTGAGGACCAACTTGTAACTTACTGCGTTTACATATTAGGTAGGTACATCTGTACTTTTTCTAAGACCCTAGAAATCATGTCTGCTTTGTAGCACAAAGTACATGCTTAACAGAAAAGCAATGTTTTTTTTTTTTAATTTTTGTTTTTTATTTTGTTTCGTGTTTTGTTTTTGTTCTTTTAGAATAAAAAGAAAACCAAGTCAGTAATTAGATTTTAGCTTCAGCTTACTCTGTATCACAGTCCAAGTGAAAACATTGCAGATCATGTCATGTTTTAGTTTGTACTGATGGGAATATGAAGAATTTCTTTAGCTTTTTCCATCCATTGCTTCATGAGCTCTGTGGATCCCATCAGATGTCTCCTCTTGACTGAATCTGTTAGGGCACATGTTCTAAGACTAGATTTACCAGTGTCTGTGTTGCATGTAACTTCATGTCTGAAGCTCTGGACATTTTTACTTTCAAGGACATACTATAATAATGTGATGCTAGAATTGATGGTATTCCTGTGTGACTATGTGAAAGTAATTAACTCAATCTTTGAATATAGTTCTGTATTCATAGATATAGCTAGATTTATTGACTCTGAGTTCTGTCATTTTTTAATCATATCTATATTTATAGTTACTTGACTCTCATTTCAAACATCAATTTTATAGTTTTACAATTTTTCTTCTTTTCATTAGGAAGGATATCAGCTAAAAGTTTTCTGCACGCTTCATTTCTGTGTAGCCATAGACTATTTAATATGAAGACTACCCCACTTTTCTTTATTGTGGGGAGGGATATGCCAGGCATTGAAACTAGGGCTAAGTTAGGCTTTCTTTTGCTGTGATAAAACACTGTGACCAAAAGCAACTTTAGAAGGAAGGGATCTATTTTAGCCTACAGTTCTATAGCACAGTCAATCACTGAGGGAAGTCAGGGCAGGAACTCACACAGGGCTACAGGAGCCTAGAGACAGGAGCTGACTCGGAAGCCATGGAGGAATGCTGCTTTTGTTCCCCGTGACTTGCTCAGCCTGCCTTCTTAGAGCATCTAGACTACCAGGCCAGGGGTAGCATTGCTCACAGTGAGCTGGGCCTTCTGACATCAACCATCAATCAAGGAAATGCTCCTGAGACTGACTTGCCCATGGGCCAGTCCGGACATTTTCTCAATTGAGGTTACTTCTTCCTAATGACTCTATCTTAGTCAAGTTGCCAAAAAACTAATCATGACAGTTGATCGCTTTTCAATGTAGCACACCATTTATCAAGCTATAACTTGATACTCTAGGATGTCATGTTAATATGACAATATAAGACATTCTAAGTTTTAAAAGCCCTACAGTTTTCAAACTCAAACACTTCAAAGATTTAGTCTCTTTAAAATATTCAAGGTCTCTTTTAAAATTCTTTTGTTTTAAATATTCAAAGTCTCTATAAAATTCCTAAGTCTCTTAACCTTCTATAAAAACAAAAAACAAGTTAAATACTCTTCTTATTCCAAAAGGAAAAAATCAGGGCACAGTACAATCAAATCAAAGTAAAACAAAGCCTGACAGTAGAATCCCCACCATCAGGATTCTGGGACCCACTCATGATCCTCTGGGCTCCAGTGGGCTTTGTTTCTGTAGCTCTGCCACCTGCAGCACTCAGCTTGTCTCCTAGGCCACAGCTAGTTCTGCTTCAGAGCTACTGTTTTTCTTGGTGATAGTCATGTAGTACTGCTATCTCTAAGATGCTGTCATATCTTCAAGTATGGTACATGTTCACCAATACCCTCTCCTGGGCCCTCTTCTGGAACTCCTTGCCACATAGTATCAAGTTTCCCATGAGCCCTTCAGTCCTTGGCCTTCTACCTCATCTGAGTCTGTACCTTCACTGATAACCTCTCATCAAAGATTGTAGCCCTGATGTACAGTGCTAACCCTCAGCTGCTTTTTGTTTTGTTTTTTTTTTTTTTTTTTTTTTTTTTGTTTTTCATGACAGGGTTTCTCTGTGTATCCCTGGCTGTCCTGGAATTCACTCTGTAGACCAGGCTGGCCTCGAACTCAGAAATACACCTGCCTCTGCCTCCTGAGTGCTGGGATTAAAGGTGTGCCCTACCACCGCCCGGCCCTCAGCTGCTCTTTATGACTTTAAAACCAGGACTACTTTGGAAATTCTTATATATTATCAAGTTGAGCTGCCAGCATAATCTACAGTCTTAGCCCGTGCTGGCCAATAGTTTGTTTGCTGACTCTGGAAATCCTTCCAAAGGTTTCACCTCAGTGATGCTGGCCTCTTAAGTACAGCCAACTCCATCCCTAGCTGACTAGTGTCAGTTGCCCCAGTGAAGCAAAGATCTTACTCTTCAGGTTCAAGCCTCTTCATAACAACAGCTGATATTTCAACACCAGCAGACCAGAACCACAGACTCTTAAGACTTAAAATGCCAACAAACCTAATAGAGTCTATGCAACTTCCAAAACTTCTCTCAGAAACTTGGTACTGAGCGAATAGAGAGTACAGTTGTCTGTACTCTTCTCAGCATGCTTACCTTCCAGATTCCCACAGCAGCTCAGCAAGCTCTGAACACTCAGTGATTTCCCAGTCCGACATTCCTAAAGCTTCCACTATCCTTCTATTACAGCAAGATTCTACTGCTGGTACCAGTTCTGGTTTTAAGTAGGGTTTCTGTTGTTGTGATAAAATACTGTGAGCAGAAGCCACATGGAGTACAAAGGGTTTCTTTCAGCTTACAGTCCCACATCACAGTCCATCACTGAAAGGAAGTCAGGGCAAGAACTCAAACAGGGCAGAAACCTGGAGGCACACCATGGAGGAGTGCTGCTTACTGGCTTGCTTCCCATAGCCCATTGTAGTAAGGACCACCAGCCTAGGGGTAGCGTTGTCCACAGTGATCTGGCTCTCTCACTTCAATCATCAATCCAGAAAATTCCTTATTTGTTTAAAACCTTTTAGTACTCTCCGTACAGGGTTTTGGGATTGAACTCAGGTTATCAGGTGTGGGCAAGTGCTGTTACCTACAGTGCTGTTTACTACTCTAGACTCTCACTTCCTCAATCCTAGGAAACTGGCTTTTATAACTTAAAAAAAAAGGTATGTGTGTGTGTGTGAACATGTGTGCATGCATGCGTGTGCATGTGTGCAAGTGAGCATACAGGCACATTTTGAACACATGCTTGTACATATATGTGAAGGTCATAGTTCAACCTCAGGTGTTCTCCTCTAGTGTTCTCTACTTTACTTTTTGGACAGGGTCTGTCGCTCTGGCTCACTGACAACAAGGATTTCAGCCTCTCAGTGCCAGGGTTACAGGCAAGTGTGGTAAGTTATTCCACATATGGCTTTGTTTTGCTCTAACCATCTACTTTTAATAAAGTGTATGTGTCTGCATGTTCTTGTAGGTGTATGTGCCCATGGTTGTAATCCATCTAATGTGGTTTCTGGTAGTTGAACTCAGGTCCTCTGGGAGAGTAGTGCATACCATCTCTCCAGCATCTACACCTGGTATTTTTTGTGGCTGCTGAAGCTCTGAACTTTGGCCTTAAAGCTTAGGCAGCAAGCACTTTACCACTTGAGCCATCTCCTCAATCCCAGAAGACTGCCCTTTGATTTTAAGCTTTTGTGTGTGCAAAACAGACAGACACACCAAAGCCTGCTGTAGTGGCAAACTCCTTTAATATCCTCACTTGGGAGGCAGAGGCAGGCATATCTCTGTGAGTTTAAAGCTAGTTTGGTCTGCATAGCAAATTCTAGAACAACAGGAACCAAGCAGTGAGATCCTGTCTCAAAAAAAAAAAAAAAAAAAAAAAAAAAAAAAAAAAAAGTTTGTGTCTCTTAAATTCAGTCCTACCTCCAAATCTGGAAAAGAAGGTAGAAGAAATGTGGCATAGAACTTTTAAGGATCTTAACAATATCATACAAATCTTGCTTCAAGATTATGTAAAATTCTGTTAAAAATTTTTCTCATTATTTCTGTGTCTATCTTTTGCCTAACTCTTAAGTGTGTGAACAAGGAAGGATTGTATGTTATTATATAAAACAATTTTAAATGGAGAACATTCTGGCTAGCAAAAGTTCTTTGGTCAGTTCTATTGCTAGGCTATTATTGGCAATTTTTACTTCATGTCTACTAGGCTCTTGCATGATCAATACAATTCCCAACAATCCATACCATTTGTAGTTCTTGGCACAGACCATCAACATTATGAAATACACTAAGTTCACAGAATTCAGAGTAGAGAACGCATTTATACTTTCATCTTCTAGCATATCTGAAGAGGTCAACAGAATTTTTTAGTAGGCTAGAAATCTTATTTTAATATGTTATTTATACAGGTGCTCTGTCTTCATACAAGAAGAGGGCATCAGATCCCATCACAGATGGTTGTGAGGCACCATGAATGTTGGGAATTGAAGGCAGGACCTCTGGAAGAGCAATCAGTGCTATTTACTGCTGAGCCATTTCTCCAGCCCCTAGAAATCTTTTTATAAAAAGAAATATAGTTAGTAGAGGACTTAAAAGTTTGTAATTACAACCCCCCCCCCCCAATTATGTCATGGAAGAAGGATGGTGTAAATACTGTAATTCCATGATCTGGTAAGTTCTATTTGAGTGATGTTTCCATATAATTGTCAATATGGTTAAAAGGTATAATGACTTAGGTTGAAGGGAATTGTAGGTGGCTGCCAAATCTGGCAGTGTTGGAGAAATAGCTGCATTTGTCTTTTTATTGTAGCTCATATGGAAAGAACAGTTTCAGGTACTGTGTGCTCACTTCCTCCTGGACATCATAATGAATCCAACTAAAACACTTTAAAACTATTTCAGATGTGCAAGTCTTGAAGCCAGTATTTTAGCTTACAGATTTCTGTTATGTTTGACAAGTAACTCTTTGTACTGTAGCTCTGTGGCTTTCAGTTAAAAATGTGGAAAAAGCTGCTATGATGTCATTTTTCTGCATAGTTATATTTTGTTTGATAAGTAGGTAGATTAATAAAGAGAAAACTAATGATTTTTGTTAAAATATTTTAAGGAAAGTATGATTAGATTTTTTGACAGGCCATGACAGATTAACAAATGCTTCAATGAACAAATAAAATTATTTAGTTCAAATTTTCTGATATTTTCAAAGGATCTTATATAGTTTAGGATCATAAGAGTTTTCCTAGTACATGAGCTGTTGTTTCTCCAGAAAAAGTATGTTGTCTTTTTTAATAGTTGAACCGTTTTGACAAATGAACTGTCACTAATATTAAACCTTAGCATTCAGAGTGTGCTGCAAACGAAGTGTTCTCTCAGCTTACAGCTAGGACGTATAAGATAGTACTTTAACACATGTTTAAGTTGAGCACTGTAGCTATTTGGCTGGACACAATTCCGGGCTGTCTAGTTGAATAATTTCCTCAGGCATTCCAACTTTGATCAACCACAGCAAGAACTCTGAGCATGCCTGTAGACCAGCCAGAACATCTGCAAATATGTCCTGAGGAAGAGAGGAAGAGAGAGTGCCAAAAAGGAGGAGTATTCTGTTATGGAATGAAAATGGAAAGTTTTCTTATTGCCTTAAGACCCTTTTAGATAATTGAATCTTTTTTCAAAGTATGACAATTAATGAATGAAAAAGACTTCAAATGGGTCTAATAAAAATGCTTTCTGGCTAACTGTGATGTCTTATTAAATTCCATTAATTCTTGAACTTTCTACTCTTTAAAACTGAAATCGTTTGCTAACATTTCAAACACACTTAGTATGCATCTCAGTGTGTCTTCATTACCTCTAATTGGCTAGTTTTTTTAATGAAAAGTTGGTATATAACTGAGTATTCAAGAATATCTTAAAAACAGACTAACTGAGAGCAGGCGACATAGGGATACCTCAGATGCCCTTTCCACACATCCAGTAAAGCACATTTTTTTAGTTTTTGTTTCAGTTGCCTGAGTATGACTTTGCAAATATCAACTGGTTTTTATATACAAGCATAATTAAGCATATTTATAATGGTAAATTGTCCTCTGTGTTATGAGAGCTGCGTGCTACATCCCTGGAATGCTTTAAGGTGTAAGCACAGCTATTTGGTCTCTGACTTTGTTTTCTGTGGTCCTGTGATATTAAAAAGGAGTGGTTCATGAGTCCCAGTTCTTTAGTGCTTTGTTATGTTCAAGTTTTTCTCCTCATGGTTCTGGGCATTAAACCCAAGGTGTATGGTAGGGAAGGACTCTATCACTGAACTATATTCCTACTCCTTAATGAGTTTCTGTTCTGAAACTTTTAGGCTCAGTTTATATTAATATTTATGGGAATGTTAATATAATTTTAATGTTAATTTAAATTTAAATGTCATATTTCTTTTGTGATTCCCATATATAGATTTCTGTCATTGCCTACCTTCTCAATTATTTATAATGCAAAGAAAGGTTAACATAATTAAATAAAATTTATTGAAAGTAAAAGTTTTGTTGTATTTTCACTGAATGTTTATTTAGAATTAAAGAAATTGGCCAAGTTACACCCATTGAGTCTACCTCATAATCTAAAGGATATTCAGAGAAGTGGTAAATTAACAAGCTGAAGAGGGGACAAAGGGCAAGTCCCAGGTCCGCTAATTGTGATGTTCAGTGTGGGTGTATAAGCAGACCTCCGAGTTGTCCACTGAATTAGCCTTTTGCCATTGTAATAAAACAGCAGAAACTGAACTTTTTAGAGAAAGTATTGAACTCAGGAATTTAGAAGTTCAGTGGTATGGTGCCCTCATTGGGAGAATTCTACTCAAGAGTTCATAATAAATGGCAGGAACAAGTGACCATGTCTCAAAACAAGAAACAGAAATTTGGGTGGGGCCAAACTCAGACTTCAGTTTCCCCTGAGAACTACCAGACTGTCCCATAAGATCTCCCTTCTAAGGCACAACTTCAGTTACCCAAAGGGCAAGATCCTACTTTTGTAAAAGTGTGAGACTTTTAAAAAATATTGAAAGTCAGAGATTGCAAAAGAGAAAACATACAGATGTGTATGGCTGGGCTCACATACTAGTGTTTAAAAGTTCAACTTGGTAACTAGAGAAGTGGACCAGTGGTTGAGATCAATTACTGCTCTTACGGAAGGCCCACATTGAGTTCTTATCACCCTCATGGCAGCTTACCATACCTGAATCTCCAGATCAAGGGGATCAGAAGCCCTGGTCTCCGTGGCCACTACACGCACATGATACACCTATGTACATGTAGGCAAAGATCTTCTATACATAAAAAACAAATGAGTCTTTAAACATTTGGATTTTATTTTCAGCATTTAACTATTAAGAGACTCATGTAAAAATCTGGAAACCTATCATATAAGTGATCATATAAAATTCAAATACCTGGACTTGAGTGATGGTTCAGTGGTTTAGAGCACTGACTGTTCTTCCAGAGGCCCTTAATTCAATTCCCAGCAATCACATGGTGGCTCACAACTATCTGTATTGGAATCTGATGCTCTTTTCTGGTGTGTCTGAAGACAGCCACAGTGTATTCATAGATAAAATAAATAAGTCTTTAAAAAAAGTCAAATACCTGTTGATGTCACTTCATGACCTTTGCCCATTTAACATTTTTTATTTTGATCATTCAAAGTTATAGAAGAGCTGAATATATTCTGATTATTATAACTTCTATTTATAAAGAGAAAAATGGAGGTTTGGCCAAATGGAGTGTACTCTTTTCAAGGCTACAGACTACCATAGCTGAATGACAGCTAGCCCTTGAGTTCAGAGCTTTTGACTGTGACTAACACTATTTTGGTTAAAGTACGACTGAAAACAGTCTTGCCTCAATATGTCGAGTTTACATTGTTATAAGGGCCAACAAAATGAATGATTGATAGTTTGACAGTAATTTAATGCTCCTAGAGGCTGAAAATTGTAAAAAGGAATTCTCTCAAAATTTAAAAAGCTTATTACTTTTGAGGTGAATTCCAAATCAAACTAACAAGTGTTCAGAAACTCTAGTCAGAAAAATTTCCAACCGTTACCCAATGTATTAGAGTTTTGAGCTGCAGCTAAGACATGTCAAAGTACTTGATGCTCCAATTACAGTTGAACCAGCTTGTTGTCTGAGTGTTTGTGGTGAAAAAGGTACCCTGAGTCCAAGCCTTCATTTCCTGTCTTGGATTTGCTAACCTCTCTAAAGTGTATTTAGCTTCCATCACCATTTATTTTACCCTCATTCTTAGTAGAAAGCTCGCTAGTGCATCATACAATATTTGTGACTATCACTGATGATTGCCTAGAAAACTCTTATGCCTGCCTGCTTGCCAGTCAGTCATTCCCATATTTTTCCTTGTTCAGATTCACATCTTTACTGTAGTGTGAATCCTGCTATCACAGAGATCTCCTTTGCAGTGTTTCATAGTTGTGTAGCTTTGTACTTCTTATTTCCCCTGTGCTACTGTTGATAGACACTATAGACTTTCTCAAAATGGCTTTCCCTAATTAAGCAGCTAAGGGAGTCATTGAAATGAATGTCTCAAAGCAAGAGTCATGTGTAGTTGCCTATTAAAACAAACAAACAAACAAACAAACCAACCAACCAACCAACCAGAAACCAAACATCAGAATCCTTAGGTTTTAGCACATGATCTGAGTGAGACTTGGGAGGAAGGAGAATGGAGAATTTCACTTAGATTCATTGGATCTATGGTGGTAGCGGTCTTTAAAAACCACCACACTTGGACCAGGACACACAACATTCTGCCCCTCTAGAAGGCCCCAGTGACACTATGGTAACAATATTTTGTGAGTTATAAAACTTGACATATGTAGTGTAGCCTTCCCTCCCCCAGCCTTAATGGTTCCACTGTTTACACCTGGATGGAGCTTGCTGCTCAATCCTTCTGCCACGCCCATTGCTTGGAACCTGCCGCTTTGCTGTTCGGAGCCATACAAGTGGTCACCGAGCTACTGGTCCCCAGGACTATTTGGCGGGAATCGCCCCCCCTTCCCCTCCTTCATAACTGTGTGTTAATATAGTAAAATTGAGCTTTGATTAGAGTTGGTTTTGACTTGGCTCCGTTCTTTCTTCAGTCCGTTTAGTTCCTCTCTTTCAGCCCAGGTTGCCATCTCAGTTGAACCGTTCCTCGCGAACTGCTGGTTGGCCTGCAACAATGTAGAATCATTGAACTTTTTGTATGTTCTACTTTTGTATGTTTGAGATGAAAGTCATGTATGACATGTTTTAAAATGAATAACTATCACATATTCCCAGTGCTTTGTAACAGTTTGCCATCTTCTTTCAGATATTTTGATTCCTGTATAGAGTCCTCACACCTGTTAGGCAGTTATTCTTTACTTGCTTGTCTTCTTCAGCTGGTGACACAGTCTGTTCTCTCTGGATTTACCTGCTCTGGATAATCCACATAACTTACATCATACCTCTGATGTGTGCCTCTCCCCAGTTCAGTACACTGTGCTTTTGTTTCCACATTGCAGCATCTGTCAGCACTTTGTTCCTCTTCGTTCAGGAGGCCTGGTCAGCATTGTTCTTGTAAACACTACTGAATTTCATCCTTATCCACTGATGACTATGGGGCCAGTTCCACCTGTTGGCTATTGAGAACACCTTGGTGTGAATAGTCCTGCACACAAATATTGACGACTTGATTTTAATTTCTTAGTATATATCGGTAGACTTTCTAGATCACATATTGATTGTATATTAAACTGTCGTGGACCTATTGAGCTGTTTTCTGTAACTATGGAATGCACCATTTTTTCATTGCAGTAACAGTGTATGAGAAGTGCCTTCTGAATCAAATTACATTTTTCCCCCCTTTAGTCAGGCTGTCCTTGTGGGTGAGAATTGGTACCTTATCATAGGTTCTTTATTTCCCTAATAGAAATGATGTTCAACCTATTTATATGTTGTAGGCCATTTTGTATGTCCGTGGGAAAAATACCTGTGGATGTTCCTTCATGTCCTTTGTCCATTTAACATTTTTCTTTTCTGATCATTCAAGGTTGTACAAGAGCTGAATTTATTCTGATTATTAGACTACTTAAAATTTTATTAATTTATTTTTTATTTTGTGTGCTGACACGCTTGTGCCATGGAGTGTAGGCCAGGGGACCAGAGGACTTTCCATCCTATAGATCCAGGGGATTGAACTCAGCTTGTCAGACATGATACCTGGTTCCTTTACCCACTGAAACATCATTCTGGCTCCTGGATAGTTGATTATATTGCAAGTTTAGTCTGAAATAATGTCAGATGAAACAAAAGAGAGACTAAATCAGGGACACCTTTGTGGTCTGCTTGTCTTTCTTTAGCTTTCTGACCACAACCCATCTTCTATTTTAGGTTTGAATTATTATATTTACTGTTGTCTAATATGCTATCTAATTTATAATTAGCCTAGGCAGCCATGATTTCTGAATCTTCACAGTCAACTAGTTGAAGATCAAAAATATTGCAACTGAAGTTTGCATCTGTACTGCATCTGTACAGGTATTCTTTTCATTCTATAAATGATACAGTCTAGCAACTGTATTATCATAGGTTTGAGGCAAGACTAGCTTTGAACTCATGTAGATCTTTCTGACTCACCTTCCTGACTGCTAAGATTATAGGCCTAGGCCACTATGTTTGATATTATTTTGTATTTAGCTGTGTAACCCACTCTGCCCCACCTTTCCTTTATATTTAAAGTGCCTGCGTGTGTGTTTGTGTATCATGTGTATGACTGCTGCCTTTAGTGGCCAGAAGATGGTATGGGATCCCCTGGAACTAGAGTTAACAGATGGTTTGTGAGCTACCATGAAGGTGCTGTGAACTCAACTCAGGTCCTCTGGAAGAGCAGCCATCTCCAGCCCTCTCCATCAGGCTTTGGATGTGTGTGTTCCTCCCATTTCAGCCTCTGGGTATTGCAGGCAGGAGCCCACATGTCTAAAAATATGTATCAGTCAATGTGCATAAACATTTTCTTTCTTTTCATACTACCAGATGATATTTGGGTTAAACTCAAGACCTCATGCATGTTAGGAAAGCATTTTACCACTGAGCAACAGCCTCATTTCTATATTCCACTTTTTAGAAGAATTTGAGCATGGTGGGGATATTCTGAAACTTATCCTCTTCAAATACCAAAGGAATTCTATATGATATTCTCTTCCCTGCCCTGACTATGTCTCCCCTTTCTTCTTTTCTTCTTCTTCTTCTTCTTCTTCTTCTTCTTCTTCTTCTTCTTCTTCCTTCTTCCTTCTTCCTTCTTCCTTCTTCCTTCTTCCTTCTTCCTTCTTCCTTCTTCCTTCTTCCTTCTTCCTTCTTCCTTCTCCTTCTTCTTCTTCTTCTTCTCCTTCTCCTATGTCTCCCCTTTCTTCTTTTCTTCTTCTTCTTCTTCTTCTTCTTCTTCTTCTTCTTCTTCTTCTTCTTCCTTCTTCCTTCTTCCTTCTTCCTTCTTCCTTCTTCCTTCTTCCTTCTTCCTTCTTCCTTCTTCTCCTCCTTCTTCTCCTTCTTCTTCTTCTTCTTCTCCTTCTCCTTCTTCTCCTTCTTCTCCTTCTCCTTCTCCTTCTTCTCCTTCTTCTTCTTCTTCTCCTTCTCCTTCTTCTTTCTCCTCCTTCTCCTTCTCCTCCTTCTCCTTCTCCTTCTTCTCCTTCTCCTTCTTCTCCTTCTTCTCCTTCTCCTTCTTCTTCTTCTCCTTCTCCTCCTTCTCCTTCTTCTTCTCCTTCTTCTTCTCCTTCTCCTCCTTCTCCTTCTCCTTCTTCTCCTTCTCCTCCTTCTCCTTCTTCTCCTTCTCCTTCTCCTTCTCCTCCTTCTCCTTCTCCTTCTCCTTCTCCTTCTCCTTCTCCTTCTCCTTCTCCTTCTCCTTCTCCTTCTTCTCCTCCTCCTCCTCCTCCTCCTCCTCCTCCTCCTCCTTCTCCTTCTCCTTCTTCCTCCTCCTCTCCTTCCTCCTCCTCCTCCTCCTCCTCCTCCTTCTTCTTCTTCTTCTTTTTTTTTTTTTTTGGTTTTTTTGAGACACGATTTCTCTGTGTAGCCCTGGCTGTCCTGGAACTCACTTTGTAGACCAGGCTGGCCTCTAACTCAGAAATCCGCCTGCCTCTGCCTCCCAAGTGCTGGGATTAAAGGCTTGCTCCACCACACCTGGCTTCCCCTTTCTTGATGTGGAATACAGGGCTTGACAGTGTTAAGTATACCTTTAGCCTTGGTATTTAATTTGTTAGCATTTGCCTCCTATAGCAGGACTTGAGTCCACTTCTTGGAAGACTATGTTCTGCTTTGTGTATTGCTATAAGCCCTGTGATTTAGCTCACTATTTAGCAAATTTGGGTCAAAAAGCCAAAAGGGCTTCCTGCCTATTTTTGATGGTCTTTAAACTTATAATGGTTTTTAGTTTTTAAGATGATTGAGACAAAATCAAACGGAAACTAATATTTAATGATACTAGAAATTATATGAAATTCAAATGCCAGGTACAGAATGCAGTGTCTTTGGGATGCAGCCATGCTCACTCACTGGCGTATTTTTTTCTGGCTGCTTTTCTACCTCAATGGCAGTGTTGAATAGCTAAAGCATTGTGTGGTCCACAAGTCTGAATCATATAATCTATCTGGCCTTTTACAGGAAAAAAATTGCCTGGCAGTAGGTGCCCAATAAATATTTGTTGGATTAATGAATCTTTACTTACACTACCACACAGGAATTTAAATGGGAAAACTTTCTATTATTTAGTTCTTGGAAATTTGAACTTAATTGATTGTTAAATATATTCCCAAATAGTGTGTGGGTGTGCATGTATGCTTGTACACACATATGTTCGTGCACGTGTGTGTGTGTCTATTTGTGTGTGTTTTGAATGTGTTTTTCTTGAATTAGTAACTCAGTTTCATTGGCTATCCTTCATCCTGTAGATATTATGAACCAATAAGGAAATACTACAGAATTAATAAGTTTTTGGAATAGTGTTGGCTAAGATAGGCATACTGCTTTTTTTTTTTTAATATTTAATTTTGTCTCTTCCCTCCTCTTGGGATGGGCTCTCACTGTGTAGCTCAGGCTGGTCTAGATTCCATTGTTATCATTTTCATTAAAAAAAAGCTGTAATAGAATATGTACCCCCAATTCTCTTTTGGGAATCAAACCCAGGATCTTGCACACATGAGACAAATTCTATCCTACTGAGCATATTATGTCTACACACCCTATTACTCTTAGAAAAGATTCGCTGGGTGTGGTGGTGCACGCCTTTAATCCCAGCACTCGGGAGGCAGAGGCAGGCGGATTTCTGAGTTCGAGGCAAGCCTGGTCTACAAAATGAGTTCCAGGACAGCCAGGGCTATACAGAGAAACCCTGTCTCGAAAAACCAAAAAAAAAAAAAAAAAAAAAAAAAAAAAAGAAAGAAAAAAGAAAGAGAAAAGAAAAGATTCGTGAAAGTTAAGGCTGTTTCTCACTGATTACGTCAGTAGAGACAGTTTAACTAAAATAATTTTAATAGAATAAAATTAAAGATGTGCTTGTTGAATTTGCACTTGAGATAGATTATGAACACTAATGGATTAGTGATCTGTAGAAATTAATGCTTGTTCTTCCTTCCAGCTCCATGCTCCCAGAAATAATACTCAGACTCAAAATATATTTACAAATACCTTGGACATATAGCTAGATTCTTCTCTGACTAGATCATAACTTACTATATTCCATTTGTTCCGATCTACACTCCACACATGGCTGGTTACCTGTGCTCGGGTACCATGCATCCATTTCATCTCCCTGGGCAAATCTCCCACACCTTGCTCTATCTCAGAATTCTTTCTGCCTTCCAGATATTCCACCTTCTGTTCTACCCTTTTCTGTATGCCATAGGTTTTTATATTTAATTTAATTTATTTTATTGACAGATGATGCATCTATGGAACACACAAGATACTCTCTCTACACTAATCTATCAGTAGATGTCTGAGTTACTTTAGAGGAATATTGGAGATTAGACCAATACAAACCATTTTATACAAAATGATTCTATGTGCTATTTTGGTTTTTCTATATTCGAAACTGCCTTGTTTACATCTATAAGAGATGATAACAGAGGTTACATAATAAATACTCCAAGATACAGCACACCCTGTAACTGTGCAAACTATCCTTATTTTATGCTTTCTTCAAATAAAATAGAATAAATGGGTAACGCAGGTTGCGCTTTCTGGTGAAAAAGTAAAGTGTTGCAGCTCTTGGCCTTGGCTGGGTGCTGCCAAATCTTACGTTAGGAAAAAGCTTCCTTGTTATGGTAGTAGAGCAACTCCTGGCTTGCCACTTCTATCCCTTCTTTCAAAGGAATCGTGCTATTTGAAACCTTGTTTTTTTTCTGGAATTTCTCTATAAGAATGTCATGCAACTATTAGAATCTAGCTGGCTTAACACTCAGTGATGGACACTACCTTAGGGTGGTCTTAGTTTAGGTTACTGTTGCTGAGATGAAACTCCATGCCCAAAATATCTTGGGAAGGAAAGGGTTCATTTGACTTTTGCTTCTGTATTGCAGTTTATCATCGAAGGAAGTCAGGACAGGAAATCAAACAGGTCAGGAACCTGTAGTAGGTATGTGTTGATGCAGAGGCCATGGAGAGGTGTTGCTTACTAGTTTGTCCCCATGACTTGCTCAGCCTACTTTATACAGGGGTTGTACCACCCACAATGGGCTGGGTACTCCCCCATTAATCACTAATTAAGAAAATGCCTACAAACTTGCCTACTGCCCTGACTTATGAAAGCATTTTCTCAATTAAGGCTCCCTCTTCTCTAGTGACTCTGGCTTGTGTCAAAGTAGTCATCACACACACCTTTAAAGCCAGCGCTGGGAGGCAGACAGGCAGCCTTATTTACATGGAAAATTCCAGATTTGCCAGGGCTGCACAGTGAGACCCTGTCTCAAAAAAGAAAGTACCATCAAGTAGATGGAAAGGAGAATGATTGGGGAATGGTGAGACAATGAGATGCAAGGTGAGTTAGTCAGAGAAGGGCCCTCTGATGTAATGACAGTAGAGCAGAGATGTGAATGGAAGAGGAAAGGGCAGTGAAGCTGCTGGGAGAGCTTTTGGTCAGAGGAGTACTCTACTGACCTTCTTAGATTGTGTATCATCAGTTATTCACACAGACGGTGTGTTTACACTCACTGTCTTCACTGACCCTCTCAGTTAGCTAGAGCTCCCTACTAAGCTCTGCATTTCAAACAGGTGTATGAATAACAGAATCTGGAATGAGACATTCTCAAGTCCTAAGGAGATTACAGGTGGCTACTCTGTAGAGAATCTAAGGGAGCAAGTTGAAAGAGGGCAGGATGGGTCAGATCCTGTTCACACACTGTAGGACAGTGACTCTCAACCTTCCTAATGTTGCAAACCTTTAGTACAGTTTCTCATGTTGTGGTGACCTCCAACCATAAAATTATTTTTGTTGCTACTTCATAACTGTAATTTTGCTACTGTTATGAATCATAATACATTTTTGGAGATAGATGTTTGCCAAAAGAGTTGTGACCCACAGCCTGAGAACCACTATTGTAGGCCCTTGGATGCTTACAATATTAGGATATTGGGTTTTAGGGTAAGCCTGAACAAGGGAATGGCTGGGTCTGACAGGTTTTAAAGGATTCCTGGCAACTCCTTGGTTAGAAATCTAACTCTACAAAATCTTATATGAGGCTGCATGGTGATCCTGACTGTAATCCTAGCACTTGAGAGACTAAGGGGGTACTTGGTTGAGACCAGCATGGGCTATATAATCACATCCTTTTTCAAAAACCCAAACCCAAGTCAAATCAAGCCACATTAATGTGAGAGCAAGTCTTATGGAAGGTGTGTGTTCATTCCGCTTCAGTGTATAATTAAGGATGAAATTGCTGAGTTTGTGGTAAGTGCATGCTAGTTTTTGACAAAACTGTTAAATGATTTTTCTATTTGTATTCTTAGTAGTATGTGGGTTGAAGTTGCTCCACATTCTTGCTAGTTCTTAGTATTGTCAGTCTCTTTAATTATGGCTATTTAGTGGTTTATGTGGTGGTAGCTTGTGGTTTTAATTTACACTTTCCTAATGATTACTATTTAAGAAAAGATTATTCATGAAACTTATAAAGGCAGTCTTTATTTAGGGGAGAATTATTGTGATAGGCACAGGGACCTTGCTAGGAGTTTTACAGTGTAGAACAGAGAATGGATTTGACTTTATAGCATAAGCAGGTAGGAGGAGGAGGAGAGGTTGTGCAGTCAATGGAAATGGCTAAAGGGAATGGTAAAGGGAGCGTTTAGTTAAACCAAACCAAGCCTCATACCCCCTCGGCATTCATGTTCCCCTGGGAACCTGTTACTAATTTCATTATTCCATAATGAACCAATCCTTATTGAATGCTTACAGTCTCTATTCTCTATTCTCTAACTGTACATTTTATTTTCTGCCTTGTGATCTTACTTTTTGGTCTTGGTCTCAAGTCCCTGACTCTCTTTCCTTCAGTGGGTCGATGGGTATTGGAAATTGTATCATTGTCATGGCAGTGTTTCTTGGATCTGGTGGAAATGTAGGACAATGCTGAAGTTTGTAGATGACTTTGAAGCATTAGATTGATCCAGAATTATTCTCCTTTTCTAGTAACACTTAGGTAACTCACATTGACCCCATTTCCTGGATTGTCTTATCAAACTCTTACTCTTTTGAGTTGGGCTTGTAAGCAATTACTCTAGTAGTGTTCAGTCTAAACTGACTCCTCTCTGTATTTGTCTCAATGACATTTAATTGTAAGATTTTATTTTATTAGCTTTCCATTCATATTTTCAGTTGGACTGAAAGAAAGATGAAATTTTAAGACCTGTAAGTCATATAAAGTACTCAGAAATTGCTGGTTGTTTGTGAGCCTAGAGGCTACCTGGGGCTGAGAACAAAGAAAAACAAACCCGGGAATGCCCCGTAGTTAAAGCATTCCTGGGAACAGCTTGACCATAAAGATAAAGAGAAATGTGAAGACATAACAGGGCTATCTGAACTTAGTCAACAACTCACAGAACTCTGACACCCTGACCTGCATGTAATTTTTCTGCTGATGTTTGAATAAGCCAATAGTGTGTCGCTATGCTGAATTCCCCACCCCTAAGCCCTTTACCCCATTAAAACCCCTTGCTTTCCAGCCTTGGGGTCGAATCCACTGTCTCCTGCATGAGATACATTTCGACCCGGAGCTCCATCATTAAACTACCTCGTGTGTTTACATCAAGAAGGACTCTCGTGTTTCTTTGGGTGCTGTCTCTCTCCCGAGATTAGAGTGGGGGTCCCCGAAAGGGGGTCTTACAGGACCTTAAATATGATATGGGCTTCAATAACAACACTTGGTATATTCATGATCTTATTAGAGCAATAGTGTTTTTCTTTAGGTTTCAAATACACCACTGGCCTCCAATTCTAGGCCTTTATGCTCTGTTTAGCTTATGGCTATGAAATATTTTAAAGTTAGGCGTATTCATTTTACCCTGTGCCTGAGCATGTTGTCTGTATATATGCCTGTGCACCGTGTGTACTTAGTGCCTGTGGAGATCAGAACAGGGCCTCAGATCCTCTGGAACTGGAGTTGTGAGTAGTCGTGAGCCTCCATGTTGGTGCTGGGAATCTAACCTGCTCGTAAGTACTGGGTCGTTGCTCCAGATCCCCAAACTTACTTTCCTCATGGCCTGATTTTAACATTTTTTGTTCATCTTGGAGATGGTGTCATGTAGAAAGACCTCCCGTCCTGATCCTCCCACATCCACTTCCCTTTGTTCGGGGATTTTACTCACTGGCTACCATTCTTAATTTGGAATTATTAGAGCCCTGCCCATTATGTGTGTAAAATGCACTTTAAATATTGTTTTTGAGAATTTCATACTTGAGTTACTGTATTTATATAATTTCTATCCCGTCCTCTCTCCCCCCATCCCTCCTCATGACTACATTTTTTATTTATTATGGGTATGGGCATATGAGTGCCACAGGAATCCTGTGGAGGTCAGAGTACAACCTTGGGAGTCAGTTCTCTTCTTAGGCTTCGTATCCCAATATAGGTTCTGGGAATTGCACTCAGGTTGCCAGATGTTCATGGCATGGACTTTTCCTGCTGAGCTCTATCTCGCCAACCTTATGGAACCTTTTAGAGATATATATTAGAAAATATATACACACATGTTGTATATAGTTAGTTTGTAGTGTATTTAAACATTCTACTATTAATCCCACTGTCCAGAATGAAACATCTTAGGCATTAGCAGTTATTACCTGTCTTCCTTCTATGCTCTGGCAACCACTACTCCACTTAACAATTTGCCTGTTTTGCACATTTCATATAACTGGGAGGTTTATATGGCTTTTTGTGTTTGGCTCCTTTCTCCTTAGCATTGTCTTTTTAAAAAAAGGTTCTTCCAATTAGCATCAGTATGTCACTATATTTTTGTTGCTAATTAATACTCCTGCTGTATAGAGATATACTTCATTTAACATATCATCTGATAGTACTTGAATAATTTTTACTTTTTTGTTACTGAGTAATGCTGCCTTATATTTATATACCTGTTTTGGAAGTACGAATACTCTCATTTTTCTTGAATATACTACAAGTGGAATTGTTGAGATCAAATGATAAGTCTATGTTGAACTTCTGGAGGACTTCCCAGATGTTTTTCAAATTAGCTGTACCTTTCAGTCTCTTCAGAAGTGTATGCATGTTCTCATTTTCCCTTGTGTTAATATCTATAATTACAATGTCCTTGTGTTAATATCTAGTTATATTCATCCTTGTGGGTGTGAAATAGTATTTCTTTCTTTTTAAAAAAGATTTATTTATTTATTATTATTATATGTAAGTACACTGTAGCTGTTTTCAGACACTCTGGAAGAAGTCGTCAGATCTCATTACATATGGTTGTGAGCCACCATGTGATTGCTGGGATTTGAACTCAGGACCTTTGGAAGAGCAGTCAGTGCTCCCCTTAACCGCTGAGCCATCTCACCAGCCTGTGAAATAGTATTTCACTGTGGTTTTGATTCGCCTGTTTTGATAACAAATGACATTGAACATCTTTTCATGTTCTTATTGGCTATTTATATATTGGTGGAGGAATGTTTATTTCCCATTTAAAAAAGTTTGAGGAGTTTTTTTGAACTCTTAAGTGGAACCCATTCATTGTAAGTATTTTGGTTTGTAAAAATTTTCTTTGATTTCCTTTCCCTTTTGCCTTAATGTCGTTTTAATAAATTTGATAAATTCCAGTTTAATTTATTTTTTTCCTTAGGTTGCTTATGCGTTTAATGTCAATAAAAACGTGCATTTTTTTAAAAAAATGTCAATATCTTACCATGTAACTGCTCAGCAGCTCAGTTGAATTTATAGAGATCCTACTTGTCTGCCCCCTGATTTCTGGGATTATATTATAGTATATTATATTATAGAGACATGCCGCCATGCCTGGAGGTCATGCTTTGGCTTTATGTTTTGTTAGAACAAATTTGTAGGTTTAACTCACATTTAGATCTTTGATCCACTTTGACCTTGTTTCTGTATTTGGTATGAGATATAGATATCCTGTTTCTCTGTGCGTGGTGTCTAGTTCCAGCACTATTTACTGAAAGGACTATTCTTTTGTATGTGTGTGTTTAATAATTTTTCTATTAGATATTTCCTTCATTTACCTTTCAAATGCTATCCTGAAAGTTCCCTATACACTTCCCCCACCTTGCTCCCCAACCCACTCACAAAGGACTATTCTTATTTATGAGTTGTCTTAGCATTCTTGTTTAATTGACTATGGATGTAAAGGCTTATGTCTGGATTATCAGCTCTGTTGCTCTCAATTCTTAGTCATATGCTGTTTGTAACATAATTCTTATAATCTCTGGGAGTCTCCCAGTTAGGTTCTTTTCAAGTTCATTTTGGCGTTCTTCCTCTATGCATGTGTGCTTTATAATGATTTTCTTTTAGTCAGGGTCTCCCTACTGACATGGGATGTGTAAATTAGGGGAACCGAGCTGGTCAAGGAGCTTGAGAGTTCTTCCTGTCTTATCTTTGCCAGTGTTGCAGTTACAAGCATATGCCTCCATGCCATGTTTTATTTATGTGGGTTTTGAGAATGAAAGTCATGTCCTCATGCTTGTAAGACAAATATGAATTATCAAACTGTACAGGAGGTCGTTCTGGGGACTCTTCGATGGGTACAGGATATCGAGTGTGTTCAGTAGGGTTACAACATGGTAATGGGTTCCAGGGATGGTAGGATTGTGAGCTTTAGCAAAAGTGTGTGGCCAGTGGTGGTGATAGTGGTGGGGTAGCAGGTGGGATAGACCTGACAGACCAACACTTACCAAAACCACAAACCAACCCCCCCACCACCAAAACTATATTGTGGTGGGAGGGAGAGGACCAAAGAGGTGATGGAGAGATAGAAGGTGCATTTTATACAGATAATGTATGCTAGAAAGGTCATTTTAAAAATAGAGATGTTTCTTGATTCTTTCTAGCTTAGTTGTTCTTTATTTCATTTCCTTGCCTAATTGATTTGCCAAGGTGTCTTGAATGTTGTTGAGTAAGAATTAGTGAGAATAGATATTCCTGTTGTGCTTTTGACTTTAAGGAATGTTGGGGGTACAGAGGTCCTTGTTCTCACAGAGAAGCACTAAGAGACCCAGGAGTGTTAACCATGCAAGGGCATCTCCTCAGTGGAGGAGATAAGATCAAATCCCTGCATTCCATCCAGAAAGCTGAGAGTGGGCTTTGTTAAGAACCAGCTGACTTTTTTGCTATCTGTTGGCAGACCTTACCCACTTTTGCTGTAGAGACAGACCTCGTCCAAATTACCCAGAATGAGTATGTCAGGCGCTTCCCTCCCTAGGCTGTTACCCATCCTTAGGTGAGATGTCATATGTACTTTATGGCCTGCTGACCTCTATCCTACTGGTCAGAGACCACAGTAGATCTTAGGCCTTTTAACTATAGAACACACCCTTATGGTCACATGTACTTTGTAAAAGACTCTCTTTGTAGTTACACCTTAAACTTTCTTGGGTGCCTGGAATTGGACTGATTGGACTGCTTGTTGCCTGGAAACCTTTCCCCAAATTGTACTGTGCTTTAAATATGCTGACAATGAACCGCCTGGCATTAGACTCCCTGAAGTCTAATCTAGGTTGATAAAGTCAGTCTGTAGCAGGTTTTCATTCTTCAGGCCCTTTAAGGGGAAGTTATTCAGTCTTTTCCCCCTTTCCATTAATTGCAGTGTTAGCTTTAGATGGTTGGAAGGTTTCCTTTATCCTGGCAAGGACCTTTTTTCCATTTCTAGGTTACTTAGAGTTTTGTTTTCATGAAAGGGCACTGTAATTTGTTAAATCCCCTTTCCCTGTTTCTCTTCACATGATTCCTATATTTCATTAACATGGGGTATTTTGATTGACTTTATCTTTCAGATATTAAATCAGTATTGTTTTCCTGAGATCCCTCTTGCTCTTGATAGATGCACCTGTTTATACTGTACTGGATTTGGTTTGATTTTCTCTCTTTGATTTTAGTGTTAATCTCTACAAGATATATTGATCTCTAATTTTCTCATAATATTTTTGACATTTGTCACTAGAGAAGGACTGGCATTTCATGAGACTTGAAAAATACTGTCTTACCGTCTAGTGTTTTAGAAGGGATTATAGACTGATAATTAATTCTCTTTTAAGACTAATTGTATTTAAATTCACTTTTGTTTTTTAGGATTCTCCTTTTACAAATGCAGGAATAGGATCTAATCTAAATCTCTTAGGAGAGATTGAATGTGATGCCAGCATAATGGATGGAAAGTCCTTAAACTTTGGAGCCGTTGGAGCACTGAGTGGTACGTGGCCAGTATGACACAGTTCCCCTATCTGAAAACTGAGGCTGTTACCATTTCATCCTTCTCAACATGGAATCCCATATTTTTATTCATTTTTGTTTGAAGGAATGTTGAAACAAACCCTCTTTACTAAATAAACTAAGAACATAAAGATCTTGGATATAAGTTATTAAAGAAAATAGCCAGTGTTAGGGATGTAGCTCATTTGATTGATCACTTGTCTAGTTTCTACATGGTCCTGAAGAACAACAACAAGGACAAAAAAGCAAATATAACAGATTAAACAGAGCAGTCTGTGTCCAAGTTTGGTTAGAAGTCCTTAAAGAGATTATAGGCATTTAAGACCTAATTCAGAATAGTCTATTAACTTTGCAGTTTGGAATGTACTAACGCCGGGCGGTGGTGGCGCACGCCTTTAATCCCAGCACTTGGGAAGTAGAGGCAGTCGGATTTCTGAGTTTGAGGCCAGCCTGATCTACAAAATGAGTTCCAGGACAGCCAGGGCTATACAGAGAAACCCTGTCTCAGAAACAAAACAAAACAAAACAAAACAAAAACAAAACAAAACAAAACATAACATTATTAATACTTTTCAGGTGATGCAGATAAAATTTACTTTTTATTTTTTACTTTCTGTCCCTCTTCCTCCCTGGTAACCAGTAAAAATTGGGTTACTGATGTAGTAGAGACGTATTCTGTGAATGTGGTTATTTTAAAAAGCGAATGTTATGCTATGTGTGTGATGTCTGTGAGCACGTGCACGTGTACACCACTGTGCACACGTGGAGGTTAGAGAACAACTTTGACATGTTAGTTTTCTCTTTCCACTTGGGTTAGGAAGGGTCTCTCATGGATCCTGTCATGTTGCACACAGGAAGCTACCTGTCCCAGGAGCTGCTTTCCAGATTTCCTCTCTCTACTCATTCCCATAGGAACACTGAGGCTGCAGACGCATGTCACACTGTCCGTCTTTCTGTGTGTGTGTGTGTGTGTGTGTGTGTGTGTGTGTGTGTGTGTGTATTTTCTGGTGCTTATTCCAGTTCCTCAGCAGTGTGTGGCAAGCATGATTTCCTGTGAGTCATCTCTCTGGCCAAATGTATATATTTTAATGAAACAGAGTATCCCCTCCTCCCTCCTTCTCTTTTCCTTTCCTCCTGTCTTAAAGCAGAGTCTTACTCTGTAGCGTAGTGTGTCCTTGAGCTTGCTTCACAACCCAGGCTGGTGATGATTTCATGAGACTCCTGCACTAACCTTGGGACTCTTAGAAGTTTAGGTTTGTGATACCATGCCTACCGGTGTAACTTTTTAATGTTAAATCAGACTGTGACTCTATTTTTACATCAGTACATAAGAGATCCATTTAAAGGTACATTAAATGGACAGATTTTTATCTGTAGATTTATGAAGTTTCTAATGTATCCAGACATATACACCTAGGTGAAGACGTTCTCATGTTAGGATTTAGATCACTGTTCTGGAGAGATAGCTTGGTGGTTAAAAGTATCTACTGTTCTTGTAGAGAACCCAGGTCTAATCCCCAGCATCCTTTAGTCTTGTACAACCACCTTTAAACCCAGGTTAACGGGAGCTGATGCCTGTGTCCTCCAGAACACCAGTGCCTCCCCAACCATACACAGAACATATTCATGCTAGTCCACACATACTGTTTCTCCTCCACTCCCAGAGTTTGATTTTGAACTAATTTATCTGCTCCTGAAATTGCAGTGAGCAGAATGAGACAACTGAATATCTGTTTTTTTTTTTTTATTCTTACCATTCTGCATGTGAGATTAATCCACAGTTTGTGCCACAGTTAGTTTATTTTTTCTATTACATATCATTTCATTGCTTTGACATTCTGTAACTTATACACCCTTTCTGGAGATACTTGCAGTTTTTAGTTTTAGACTATTATCAATAATGATGTACTTTTGAGTGTACTTTTACATGTGACTTGGAAAAATATCCCAGGAGTTAGCATGTGTTAGGTATATGTCTTAGTTAGGGTTTCATTGCTGTGAAGAGACACTTTGGCCATGGAAACTCTTATAAAGGGAAACATTCATTGGGGCTGGTTTACAGTTTCAGAGAATCAGTCGATTATCATCATAGCAGGAAGCAGTGGCAGTGTGCGGTTAGGCATGGTGCTAGAGGAGCCAAGAGGTCTCCATCTTGATCCATAGGCAGGAGGAGAGGGGATTGTCTTTCATAGGTAGCCAGAAGGAAGTCTGATTCCACACTGAGCAAACCTTGGGCATAGGAGACCTGGAAACCCACTTCCACAGTTATGTACTTTCTCCAACAAAGCCACACCTCTTAATAGAGCCTTTCCCTATGGCCAAATATTGAAACACATGAATCAGTGGGGGGCAAACCTATTCAGACCACCATAGCATATTACTATTTTGCTAGTGGGTGCTGCTATTTTTTCAAAGTAGTTGCAGCATTTATATTTCTACTAGCAGTGTATGTACATTTCTGTAACTCTACACTCTTACTCATTTTTATTATTCTTGAAAAGCAGCCATTTTGATATTTCTGTAGTTGTATTGTTTGAGTTTTCCTATGTTTATTTATACTAAGTGTCTTCTACCTATGCAACCTTTAGAGGTCCTTGTTTAGAAGTCCTTGTAAAAATTTCAATTACAATGTTTTAACATTTTTATGAATATTCTTTTTTATTGCTTTGTAGACATATTCTGTATATCTAGATAAAAATCCTATGTCAAATATATATATTATGGAAATTTCCTCCCAAGCTCTTATTTCCTTCTCTGATTCTCTTAATGCTGTCTTTGAGTGAACAGCTTTTCTATTATAATGTATTTAAGGTATCATTTTCTTTTTTTTTTAAAGATTTATGTGTTTATTTTTTATATATATAAGTACACTGTAGTTATCTTTAGACACACCAGAAGAGGGCAACGGATCTTATTACAGATGGTTATGAGCCACCATGTGGTTGCTGGGAATTGAACTTAGGACCTCTGGAAGAGCAGTCAGTGTACTTAACCACTGAGCCATCTCTCTAGCCCTTCTTTATTAATTTTTAAAAATATTTTTACCTTGAGCATTTAGTTTTCATACCAAGTTCAGATTTTGCGTGTGTTAGTGACTAGCATTTACTTATTTTTTTTCCTGGGTTTGAAATGCCCAGCGAATGTTATTGCCCTTTATTGAAAAGATACATTACTTACCTTACAAAAACTTATTGACAGGTTAGGTGCTTGTTAGTGTACCTCTCATAGCTGGCCTAGTACTCCAGAGCGAGGGATTGTTTTCTCTGTTTGAAAGGGTTTGTGTATTATTGAAATGATTTTGTTGGGAATTATTCCAAATTATTTATTTATTTATTTATTTATTTATTTAACTGAAAGTAACATTATGTAGCTCTAGCTGGCTTCGAACTCACTATGTAGACTTCTCACTCTTGGTTGACAGGTTTTTTTAGTTCAGGACTTGATGTAATCATTCTTTGCATCCCCGACACTTAAGTTCTTTAGAGATCCAGCATTTCTATGTATGTGTCTTTGTAGGTAAGCTGGTGCTTTCTCTTATTGCTTTTAATGTTGTTCCCTTATTTTTATAGTTTTGACAACTGTAATCAATCTCAGAGAAGATATTACTAATAGAGATTTAAAAAGAAGGGAATGAGGAAAGGGACCAAGAAGGAATCAAGTAAGAAAAGGAAAAGTATATGAGTAGAGGTATGCAAAGTAATAGAGAAAATCCCCTAGACTAGGTGTAGAAAAAGGAAGCAGTGAATGCTGTGAAGCAAGATGTACAAACAAGTCAGCCATTCAAGTATAAAGTGAAAATTAAAACCATGTAAGATTATGAAAAAGGATAGATTAAATATGTCACCATTAGCATATTTCTTTGTTGGTATGTGTTCCTCCACCCCATTATTACCTTTTTGTGCATGTGAGTGCATGGTTTGCATATGTGCATAGTTATGTATGTGTTGGTATGTGTATGTTTGCATTTGTGGAGGCCAGAGCACAACCTTGGGTATCATTAGGTACCCCTTACCTTCTTTTTGAGACAGAGTCTTTTACTGGCTTGGAACTAGCCAAGTAGGCTAGAGTGGTTGTTCATGGAATCTCAAGTATTTGCCTGCCCAGTACCCCCTTTCCCCCCAGCACTACTATGGCTGGTATTTTGTGAGTTCTAGGGCTTGAGCTCAGGTCCTTGAGCTAGTTTGGTAAACATGTTATGAGTTGAACTACTAGTACCCTAAGTTATATCTTGTAGCTGTTGTAACTTAGAGAGACAAATGGCAAATCTTCATGCATATGAGAATAAATGGCTCCAGAATTTTTTCCCTGCCTGGTTAGGTTTCTGCACAAGAAGAGTGTGCTGAGAGTTTCCCAGTCCTAGAAATGTATTGCTATACCTCTCCTGTACAGAAATTTTATTTTTGTGTAGTCCCATCTGTTGATACATAGGCTTAGTTTCTATACAGCAAAGTATTTGCCACTCTAAAGGCAGTGGAACCTGGGAGAGTGGAGCTAAAATGAGACAGCTAAAGTCTCATGCAATAGTCGACATTATTCATAGCCTCAGAAAATTTATACTCCCTAGGTTAAGAATTCCATGAGTAAAGTCTACAACCACAAGAACAAGATGCATGCAGTTCAAACATGTTTTCCCATACAGGCTTATAAACAAATAACAATATCCAGTTGTAATGAATACTTTAAACCAAACTCATTCCCATCTGCTATACCTGGGAGGAGTATGGAACCAAATTCCATGAACAGTTAGTTCCACGTTGAAGAACCTCAAGTCACAAGACTCTTGTCTTGTTTTCCTGGAGTTTTCTCACAAGCACTTAAAATCCCTCTCACATGGATCCATTCTTGGACTGTGTTCTGACAGCAAATGGAACTATCAACAGCAAACAACATTGACAGCTTAGAGGATGATGATGATGATAATTCTTCTCCTTCTTCTCCTTCTTCTCCTCCTCCTCCTCCTCCTCCTTCTCCTTCTTCTTCTTCTTCTTCTTCTTCTTCTTCTTCTTCTTCTTCTTCTTCTTCTTCTTCTTCTTCTTCCTCCTCTTCCTCCTCCTCCTCCACTCCTTCTCCTTCTACTCTTTCTCCTCTTGTTCTTTCTCCTCTTCTTGCTCTTCCTCCACGCCCACAGAGTTTCTCTGTGTAGCTCTGCTATCCTGGAACTCATTCTGTAGACCAGCCTGCCTCTGCCTCCTAAGTGCTGGGATTAGAGACATTTACTGTCTGCAGAATAGTAAAAAATCTTTACCAGCTGCACTTTACACTGGGCTAATATCCAGAATAAACAAAGAATTGAATTTAAACCAAGGAAATAAAACTGACAGTCAACTGATTAGTAAATGGAAGGAAATTGCAATTTTCAAGAAAAAAAGAAATACAAATGGCCAATAACTGAATGTTCAGTATCAGTCACCGTCAAAGAAATGTAAATTTTAACTACTTTGAGATGTCACCTCACCACAATCAAAATGACTATCATTAAAAAATATGACAGCAGCAGTCTCAACTAGCCTAACCCTTGAGGTCTCTCAGACACTGAACCATTAACCAGGCAGCATACACTAGCTGGTATGAGGCCCCTGACACATAGAAGAGGACTGTGTGGTCTGGTCTCAGTTAGAGAAGATGAGCATAACTCTCCAGAGACTTGAGGCCCCAGGGAGTAGGGAGGCCTAGTGGGGTGGGAGTGAGGGGTGGGGTTAGGGGTTGGGGAGATCCTCTTGGAGACAGTGGGGAGGAGGAATGGGATGAGGAACTGTTGGAGGGTGGAACGGGAGGGAGGTAACTACTGAACTGTAAAAAAAGATTAAAGGTTAATATTAAAACAAAAAATATGACAGCAAATGTTGGAAAGGATGTGGCAAGAAAGAAACCCTTAATCACAGTGGGGGTCCAAGTTAATACAGCCATTATGGAAATCAGTGTGGAGAGCTCTCAAAATTAAAAATAGAACTACCAGATGACCCAGCTATCTTATACTCAGAGAAGTCCACACCTACCACAGAGATATGTGCAGCCCATGTTTATTGCTGCTTTACTCAGCATAGCAGAGAATCGGAATTAACTGAGTAGCCTCTCAACAGATGAGCAGATAACAATTGTAATTGCAGAAAAATGGATGGAATTAGAATGTTTAGAACTAAGTGAGGTCACACAATCTCAGAAAAAAAATGTATGTTCTCTTTCATAGATGGAATCATACATGGAATATCCAATAATAGATGTATATGTGTAAACAAATGCACACGTGGGTATTGCGGAAAATCTCCAACCCAAATAAGCCTGGGCAATGAAATCACAACTCAATATGATTACATGCTGTGCACCTAGACTGGGCAAATCTACCGCTACACTACCATCTTCCCCATATAAGAGACCCCTTAGAACTTGCAGTTTCTCCAGGCCACGAGCTTTTGCTCTGCTTTTCTTCTTCCTCTTCCTCTTCCATCCTCTCCCTTTCTCTCCCAAAACCTTCAGCCCCACCTTCCCCTCTTCCTCTGCCCAATCCCTTGCTCTAGCCTTTATTTTATACATTAAGGTGGGGAGGATCTTACAGAAAAATCACCTGCGTGCTGACTCATTCCTTGGTCACAGCCCTCTCACAGGAGGACGGAATTAACATCAAATATAATTAGCTCCAGGGCTATCCGCAACACTTTCCCTTTTCTGTCCAATTAAAAGACTATTTTATCTCAGATATAATTGAACACAACTATTACTACTTTGTAATTTATAAAGGACAAAAGACCTAACACGTAGTCCATCATCTTTGTTAATTAAATGGACCCTCTGTCATCTATCCTTTCTTAAAAGACTAATTCTGCACCTGGCTATGTCTTGGCTTTAGATTGAATGCCATCTGAAAACCATCTTCTCAATCTGTTCCTCTCAAAGTAAGAAGCCTGGGTTGCCTAGGAGACTGTGTAGTTTTTCAATCCTATCAGAAATCCAAGAACGACTGGTATTAACTGAAAATATATAGGAAGCCTAACACAGCTTCCAAAACTTAGCCAATTGTAAAGACCGCTGATCACTTGAACAGTCCCTTCAACATGTTGGAGCATCCGTCTTCAGCCTTCTGACCAGAGTCATCTGACAGACTTAGAGAAACAGGAATATTAAGGATTAGCCTACTCTGGCTCAGCAGAATCAAGCTGTCTTAACCTGTAATTGTGTCCTTTTTTTGGACAGTATTATGTCTGTAGATGAAATGAGGCAATTCTTTTTTTTTTTTTTTTTTTCTGAGACAGGGTTTCTCTGTTATAGCTCTGGCTGTCCTGGAGCTCACTTTGTAGACCAGGCTGACCTTGAACTCAGAAATCCACCTGCCTCTGCCTCCCAAATGCTGGGATTAAGGCATGCGCCACCACTGCCCAGCTTTTTATTTCTTATTTTTGGCAATTCTTGCCTAGTGGCTATTTCGCTACAACTGGAATATCTCAAAGATACCCAGGTTCTTCTTTGAATCCAAGACAGGGAAGCTATCAGGAGCAGACTAGTCTCAACAACAAGTGAATAAATAACATTAAACGTCACTTTCTGTGGATTTTTGACGTTCTTTGAAAACCAACTATGTGACGTAATCTGGACTGTTCTCTGTGACCTACTCTCAGCCATTTCTAGTTAAAATAACTGAAAACACCCTAATAATAAACTCAGAGGCATGAATTTCCTATTTGGCCCTTAACTCACAGGCTTAAACATCTCAGATCTGTTTATAACAACAGCAATAGAAGGACTAGTCTAAGCCCTGCACTTCAAAATTTTTAGTGTCAATAGAAGAATTTTATACCAATAAAAACCTTTGATTTTGCATCAAATTATGTACCATTTAAGAAATTATGACTTCAGCTTAGTAACAAAGAGATTTCTACTAAATGAGATTATGGCGATGCAGTCAATTTGAGATATTCCTCCCTGTTCCAAATTATGACCATTTCTATATTCCCTAGAAAGACAAACTATTAATAATCCTCTCCAGCCACAAAGCCCAGGGAACTGGGTCGACGACTCTTCTTCAAGCTGAATATATACAGTAGGGAAAACAGGATTGATTAGTCTCTGATGTCTGTGCCTTGACTGGATCCGGCTGAAGTCCAGGACATCAGGAGTTCAAGCAGGTCAGTTTAGCATGTCTGCGGAGGAAATTCACCAAGGCTGTATATTCTAATACATAAACCTCAAAACAAAATTTTAGCATCATCAAGATAGATTTTTTCATTTGATTCTCTGGCATCTAGTCCTCTGGAGGTCTCCCTTCGTCATATCTGATCCATAGAACTCTGGAAGGTGTAAATACCTTAATCACCTTTTCCAAAAACACAAAGACAAAACCTTTTTCCCAAATCAGCATATCCTTGAGCCAGTAACCAGCAAAACCTTCATTTTGACCTCTCTCCCAGAGGAAAATATAACCATAAAACTTAACATCACACTTCTATCTGTACCCACTTATAAGCAGGCAGCTAGTCAAAGCAGGATTTAAACCCAGAATTCCTGTGGAGCCCACATCAGACAGAATTTGAGTATCCTGTTAAGTCGTATTAGAGCAATATGTCTTTATACTGTCTTTCTATTTGGCTCTCTGCCTAGAGCCACAGGCGTTTATTTTATTTATACCTGTACAATATCTGTCTGTTGAACTCTCTACCAGGAGCCACAGACATTAAATTAATACCTGTTCAAAGCAGGCTGTGGTTATCACTGCACTCTGTACTCTGGAGTCAGTGACTAATATTGCCTATCTAGTTCGAACAGGAGGCGAAATTTCCCACGTGATTCGGACAGAATCTGAATATAAATTTATCCTAAAAGCAAATAATCCTAATTTTAAATTCACAGTTTAATCCCTTTGCCCTAAGAGATAGGCAAATTCCATTCTTCTCCTAACTCAGAATTTACTCAGCCAGTAAATTCCCAGGGCAAGAGTCCTCAGCACAGTTAGCAGTCTCTTTGTTTAAACTTTCCCTCCCTTGAGTCACGCTAGTGCTACCCAGTTATTTAACAAAAATAAATAAATAAAACTAACTCTCAGACTAATAATCTTAAACTTCTAGTGGATTCGTGTCCAACTAGCACATTGGTTTGCCACCTGTTGCAGGAAATATCAGAGCTAGCCCCCGCTCCAGGTGAGCTCACTCCCTTGGTCTCTCAGCCACCAACTCACCAGTCTTGCTAGGCCACATGGCTCCCACCAGGCCATCTTTCAGATGTCCACAACCGCCCCCCCCCCCCACCCCAGTTCTTGCAACGACCTAAACACCCCTGGTTAGCCATCTCAACACCTAAATACCAGTAGAATCAAGACTCTTAATTGCTTAATTAGCTAATCAGATTTATGTGTCAGTAATAACACAATTTACAAGATGTCAATACAATAATTTCAGAGCCAAATGATAATGATAAAGCTTTAACACAGTTATTCTAACCTTTTGATAACACCACCTCAGCCTCCATTCTGATTCTCTCCTACTGAGACCTACCCCCCCCTCAACTCCTCCCTCCACTTCCCTTCTTCTGTCCAATCACAAGCCTCCCACAGCCCTAATGTGATTGGACAGGGAAAATGCTGCAACACATGGGTATAGTAGAAAATGAAGAAAAGACAACAAGAAATGCTATAGATAAGAGGTAAAGAAGGATTGAGAGCAGGTGCTGAGGAACGACTTCAGGCTGTTTTGGAGTTCTGCTCTGCTTGCTGCCCTCACATCCCTCTTAATCTAGGAGTTGTATGAAAACTCTAAGGGACTTCCAGCCCTCTCTGGAATGCACAATAATCGTGTCGATCTCTTTCAGCCATTGCTGCTGGAGCAGATTAGTGATACAATCACCACCCTAGGGAAGAACCTAGAGATGAACATTGTCAGCCATGACCACCACCCGTAGAAAACATTTGGAAAAATAAAACTGTTGGTGAAGCTAGGTTGAGAGGTTTTCACTACTGGCTCTAATGTAGAAAATCTTAGGAAACAATCTGAAGTTCAGAAAGGCACCCTCTTATTAGATAAGCTAGGGACCTTTAAGGTCAGGGAACAAGAACAGTGGCTGCATTCGCTGATGTGGCTCTCACCGAGGCTGGACTGGTAAGGATTGATTTCTTATATGCATTTTTGCCCTTAGCTTCCTGATACGATTTATTAAAAATCGCTGATGAGTAAATATGCAGTCTGAGGTTTTGAAGTAGATGACTGATTTTTACATAAAAATTTAGATTTGTGATTCTTTTAAGATTCCTTCTTTATAAAGATTTACTATATGTATATGAGTATGCTGTCCCTGTCTTCAGATACACCAGAAGAGGGCATCAGATCCCATTACAGTGGTTGTGAGCCACCATGTGGTGGCTGGGGATTAAACTGAGAACCTCTGGAAGAGTGCTCTTAACCTCTGAGCCATCTCTCCAGCCCCCTCTTTTGAAATTCTTATAAGATTACTCTTAAAAATTAATAATAAAATAATTACTCCTTTCTTTGTAACTGCAAATTGCTGTCTGCTAGTAAGAGAAACTGGCTAAGAAAAACTGCTTGCTTGCTTATACTTTGTTGATCTATAACAAGTCCCTTAGTTGTGAATGTATGTGGGTTCTTGGGAATAATTTGTGTCTTTACCTGTACTAAGTAATGTTATTTCTTGTAAAGATATTGGGGAACATACTCTTTTTTCATAGTCATTCACTAGAAGAAAACTAGAACATAATCACATTGTAATTTTATATTGCTTGGAAGGTTTTGCTGCGATATATAAGCCATGGAAGAAAAAAATGAACTGTGGGGTTGAAACCTTGTTCCTTCTACCCTCTAAGTATATATGTATATATATGTGTATACATGTATGTTTATGTATGTATATGTGTAAAGTTTTTGTGATAGTCTGGAACTTTGTTACATCCTTCAAATTTGTGTGTGTGTGTGTGTGTGTGTGTATATATATATATACACACACACACATACACATATGGAGAGAGAAAGAGAGAGAGAGCGCGTTAATATGGGTTTGTGTTGGAGTTTGCTCTATCCACCAATTGTGTGTATATGTGTATACTTGTGTGAAATGCTTGGAGCCTGCTTGCTGGAGGTTTCCTGCATCCACTCAGTGTGTGAATACGTCTGTCTGCATGCATGCATGTATGTTTGTATGTATGAAGTATTCTGCGATTTGCTTCATTTACTCAGTGTGTAGGAATTTCATCTCTTTAATTTTCTTTCTTGTCATCTCCTAAGAGTTAAAGAGTTTACAGTATTTCACTGGCTACAAGGAGTGCTAGCCCCAGTAAACTAAGCTTTGTTCCTCAGAGAAAGTCTGCTCAGTAATTTCTCTAGTTGCTGTCAGCAGCCCCTGATGTTATCTGGACCAATCCCTGCCAGCTGCTCCCTGAACTGACCCCCACTGGCTGCCTATCTCTGTTTACTCTATAATGCCAAAGCTGATCTTTGTCATGCAGGTGATGGTCATGGGTTACCAGAGGATGCAAAATTGTTTTTTTCTAGTTCTATTTCTGACATGATTCTTTTGTATTGTTTTGTAAGCCAAAGTATTACTCAATAGGCTAGGTGGGCCTGTAACTTATTATGAATACTATGGTACCTTCAAACATGTGGCAATCCTCCTGTCTCAGTATCCCATGGGCTGGGATTACAGGTGTGATCACATTTTCCATGCTCTGTGTGTGTGTTCACTGTCCCATGTTCTGGGGTTTGTGTGTAGATGGGTGATGGGAAGCCAACATACTTGCATTTACTTTTACTGGTTGGGCTCTTTGCCCATCTGAAAAGGACTCTGGCAATTTTTCCAGAGTGTGTAGTTCTTCCCAGAATGTATGTTGAACATATACCATACTACCACTGTGTTTAAAAATTGTAATGCTTGCTTTATAGTTTCTGGTCAGATTATCCCTAGAGCCATGGTTTTTAATCTGGTGACCCCAGCCATAAAATTATTCTCATTGCTACCTCATAAATAATTTTGCTACTATTATGAATTATAATGTAAATATCTGATATGCAGATGGTCTTAGACAACCCCTGTGAAAGGGTCCTTCGAATCTCAAACGGGTAGTTACTCACAGGTTGAGAACTGTTGTTCTACTACCTTGTCTAGTCTCATTAGGAGAAGAAATACCTAGTCTTACTGTACCTTGCTACGCCAAAGCTGGTGGATATCCACGGGAGGCCTCCCCTTTCCAAAGAAGAAAGGGAGGAGAGGTGTATTGGGGTGTGGGTGAGGACTAGGAGGAGAGGAGGGAGGGGAAACTGCCACCAGGATGTAAATAAATAAACAAGGAAATAATTAGGTAAATAAATATATAAAATAATTATCCATTTGAGAGAGAGAGAGAGAGAGCTGCTGCTCTAGAGTATCTTTAAGTTGTGTTGTGTTCACGTTCAGCCTGTGTTAGCACATTTGGCTAATGAAGAATTTGCAAGGTATTTTGAAATTGTCTTATAGAAATAGCCACAAAAATAAAGTGGAGAAATGTGAAAACATTTCTGATTTCTTTTTTAAAATTTAAAAAATTTATTTTATAGGAATCAAGAATCCAGTCTCAGTTGCTCACAGGCTCTTGTGTGAAGGGCAGAAGGGCAAGCTCTCTGCAGGCAGAATTCCTCCCTGGTAAGCACTTGGGACCTCTGACTTCTGTTTGGGTTGCTAGTGTTTGAAGGCTGTATGTTCATTGGGGAAGTCTTCTCACTTGGACTGTGTATCACTGAGTGGTCAGTTAGGTTTATTTTGTTGTTAACCTCACAATCTATCATGTATCCTGAGGCCTAATGTCTAAAACAATTAGTTTTGGGATGTTCTTTAGAAAGCTACATTGCATAATATGAATTGTCCTGATTCAACTATTACCAGCAATCATAATTAACAATGTCTTGTTCTTTTACTTCTTTTGTCTTACTGAGAAGAGATAAAAAGGTCTTTAGAACAGACTTGCAAGCTACTGTATATATAAGGGAATTCAGTCTTTGATAATGGTGCCATTCATTGTGGTGAGAAAAAGATGTACTACATAACTTGTATTGGGACAGTGGGCTATCTCATGGAAGGCCAATAAGGTAGTCATGTTATTTTAGAAAAGTACAGGGAAAATTTAAAGTTAAATAGTGAATTGTAAAGATATATGTCTCAGAGGTTAATAAGTGCAGTTGCTTACAGAGGACCCTGTTCAGTTCCCAGCACCCATATAGTGTTTTACACCCATCTTTAACTGTAGTACCAAGGGACCTGATGCCCTTTTCTGACCTCTGTATATACCAGGTACATGAAGGCTATGTATATATACATGCAGGTAAAACTCTCATATACATAACTAAAAATCAATCTTAAAATACATTATAAAAATTTCTTTGCAGAGTGTAAGCTGTAAACAGCCTAAATGTCTTTTTTTTTTGCTTTCTATCCTATTGCTAGGTACAAAGGAGGAGGGAGACATTAGTACTAATTTACTTCACAAGACAATATCTTCAAATGAATGTTTATGCAAAGTTTAAACTCTCACAAATGTAGAGGTTGAGAAGTTCAAGTGCATAGTTCTACCTTGTTTGGGTTTGATGTGGGCTTTCTTCTTACCTTACAGAGAGGTGTCCTCTCATTGGAAGTATCTGGGAGAGGGAAGGGAGAGAGGAGGTCACAGAGGAACAAATGGGAATGGGAGGGTAAGAAGAGAGAAGAGAGAGGAGAGAGAGGAGAGAGAGGGAGAGGGAGAGGGAGAGAGGAAGAGAGAGAGAGAGAGAGAGAGAGAGAGAGAGGGAGAGGGACAGAGGGGGGGAGAGGGAGAGGGAGAGAGACAGATACAGACAGATGTGGGAGAGGGAGCGAGATAAAGATAGACAGGGGAGAGGAATTGAGAGAGAGAGAGAGAGAGAGAGAGAGAGAGAGAGCGCATGTAAGAGAGGGAGAGAACAAGTGACAGAGGTGGGAAAGGTGTGCTATTTCTTCTATAACTACAGTACTACGTGTCATGAGGACTCTACCCTCATGGTGATCCCCCTCAGTCAATAGCAATAGATTAAAAAAAAATGAAAGTTAACTCAAAAGTATATGTTGAGATAGGGTCTCACTGTATGTGTAGATCTGGCTGGCTGGGACCCTGATTTATAGAGCAGGCTGGTCTTGAACTCACAGAAATTTGCCTGCCTCTGCCTCCTGAGTATTGGCATAAAGATGCTCACTACCATGCCCAGCTATAGTTTCCAAAACAAACAAACAGACAGACAAACAATCCCCCCAAAACTTACAAAAGTCCTACCTAAGGACTTTGATTCATTTTAAATTGACTTTTGTCATATGAGATAGACAGATTATGTATTCTGTTGTTCTAGTTATGAAAACATGAGTTTTCCAGCACTCTTTCTTGAAGAAGCTTGTGTATGTGTGCGTGTGTGCATGTGTGTGTACCACATGATCATGAGTGTAAACATTGATAAAATAGTGTCCTGGGTAGCTAAATAGTGCTGCTAGGTAGGTTAAGTGTATCAAATAAATTTGTTCTGATGTCGGGTCTCACCATGCTGCTGAGGCTATGTTAGAATAGCTATTAGCATAGGCTGGCCTAGGACTTTTACTTCTGCCACCTTAGCACACAGAGGACAGGCATCTGTGACCATGCCCTGCACTCAGATATGCTTTTGATTTGAGGTGTGTCTTTTTTTTTCTTCCCTTCACTAGATCTTGTAAACATGTCTCTGAGCTGTTTCCATCCCACTTTAGGATATTTTCCTAAATTAGGTGTTCTAATTTGTTTCTCTGTTGTTATACTAATCAACCAAAAAAATCCCTTGGTGGAGGGAACGGTTTATTTGGCTCTTCTTTACACATCACAGTTCATCACTGAGGCAGGTCAGAGTAGGAACACAAGCAGGAACTGGAGGTAGGAAGTGAAGTAGAGACCCTGGAGGATTGCTGGGTACCAGCGCGATGTCTCTGGATTTGTCAGTTGCCTGTTAATACAGTGCTTCATGGACATGCCCATAGACCAGACTGAAGGAGCTCCCTCCGTTGATTGCTTCTCCTGGGTATTGCAAACTGAAGCTAGTTCTCACAGGAGGTGTTATCGCCACACTCCTCATTGGTTGAGGAGCAGCTCTGTTAGGTTCATGCATAGTCCTACAGTTCTCTAACTCTTGGACTACTTCTCATTTATTCTTCTGTGGTATCCAGTCTCCAGCAAATCACACACAGCCTGCTTTGTCATTTCTGACTTTTAGTTAGTTTCATATATTCCATTAGTATCTTTTAAAAAAGGCTTTTATCTTACTGAATGTATATGAGTAGGGTTCTACATTTATTTTAGTATTTTTGTTTACTGGTTTTATTATTTATTTTACTTTTAGATTATGTTGAGTTAGTGATTTACCACTTTCCCTGCCCCGCCCCCAGACCCTTTTCTAGGTTGTTTTTCTGTTTGGCAGTTTTTTATTAGATTGCAGGCATTGTGAGTTTTACATTTTTCTGTGTATTGAATGTTTTTATATTTCTAAATTTTTATTTCAGGATGTAGTTAGGTTGTTTAAAAAGTCTGGTCCTTTTCAGGTCCTGCTTTAAAACTTTGTTTCACAAGGCTAGAGAATGCATTTATCTCTGAGCTGATTTTGCATTGTTATAAGGCAAAATTCTAGAGTGAGGCAGTTTCCTCTGGTTGTTGGGAGCCTAAAGTGTTCCTAGCTCTATCTGAACTTAGAATTGTTTCCTTTGTAGTTGGTAGGTTTTATGTTTCAAGGGTTTGTGTAATTTCCTCTTTCTTAGGCTGCGATTGCCATTTAGTAAACTACTAAAAGGGTGCTTTCTATAAATCTCTGGTGTCTCTCAATATTGTTTTGTCTGTGGTATTTTGCTCTGTAAACTCTAGCCATTTTGGCTTCTGGTGGTCCATTTCCATCTCCTTTGCCTTAGAGACTGCTGGCCTCCTGGACCTAGAACCTCTTTGGAAATCATGCAAGTTAGTTAGTTAGCTCTCTGATTGCAGCAAGACTTTTTTTTTTTAATTTATTTTTAAAAAAGTTTTTCTTTTCTACAAGATAACAATCCTTTGTTGCCTGGTGTGTAATGTCTAAAACTGTTGATTTTCATATTTTTGTGTTTTTTTGTTCCATTGATTTAGACAAGAGACAATAGGTTTATTCTGTTGCTCTTATCTTGTTTAGCAGTGAAAAATTTTATATACCTGGAAGTTCACTGAATAACTGTAGTAGTTTAAAAGTAGATTCTTCGCACTCACTGATAAGTGGATATTAGTCCATAAATATAGAACACCCAAGATACAATTTGCAAAACACAAGAAAATCAAGAAGAGGGAAGATCTATAGGTGGTTACTTCATTCCTCCTTAGAATAGGGAACAAAATACCCATGAAAGGAGTTACAGAGACAAAGTTTGCAGCTAAGACGAAAGGATGAACTATCCAGAGACTGCCCTACCTGGGGATCCATCCCATAATCATCCACCAAACCCAGACACTATTGTATATGCCAGAAAGATTTTGCTGAAAGGACCCTGGTATAGCTGTCTCGTATGAGGCTATGCCAGTGCCTGGCAAATACAGAAGTGAATTCTCACAGTCATCTATAAGATGGAACACAGGGCCCCCAATGGAGAAGCTAGAGAAAGTACCCAAGGAGCTGAAGGGGTCTGCAACCCTATAGGTAGAACAACAATATGAACAGAACTAACCAGTACCCCCAGAGCTCATATCTCTAGCTGCATATGTAGCAGAAGATGGCCTAATCGGCCATCACTGGGAAGAGAGGCCCCTTGGTATTGCAAACGTATATGCCCCAGTACAGGGGAATGCCAGGGCCAAGAAGCGGGAGTGGGTGGGTAGGAGAGCAGAGTGGACAGAGGGTATAGGGAACTTTCGGGATAGCATTTAAAATGTATATAAAGAAAATATCTAATAAAAAAATAAAACAAAATTTAAAAAGTAGATTCTTCTAGTACATGTATTAGTTTAACCGGATTTATTGTTTTTATTTTGAGTTTACTTTGTATTTTTATTGTTTAAAGAAAAGGTGTTTTTTTAAGAAAATAATTTGACCCTTAGAAATCCATTCAGCCTCACCTAGTCCCATATATATATATTTGTATGATTTATCTCTTCCTACATACTGAGGGTGACACTTCCCAGCCTCACAATATGCTCTGTATGAATTAGTCTGGGCCTGATGCTTTGTTACCTAATCTGGGCAGTGATAATTGGCTAATTACTACGTTTGTACATTTGGTTTATATGGGTTGCACGCATTGTCTTAAAATGTTATATAGCTTTTTAGAATTAGACAGTTTGAGATCATACAACTTAGTCCATGTTACAGTGTTAGGATTGTGTGGAATCCATCTACATCACATTGTGCTTACAGCCATCTAGTTATTCCTCACATATCCCTCTGCTTACTCAACAAGTATGTGCTGTCACTTGCTGACTGCCACGTGTAGAGGCAAGAAAGCGATCAGGTGCAAACTGAAGAAGCTAACATTCACTTGGTAGCTCTTAAAGCAGGACACTGAGGACAGAGAGTAGAAACACACAACCAGCCTTTCCTAAGATGTCCTAAATAAAACGGTCATTTTCTCTATAGCTCATAAGGGCAGGCCAGAATGTTTTTATGCCAAGGATTTTTTTGCTTATTGTTTTTTTTTTTTTTTTTTTTTTTTGACGGAGACTCACACTGTAGCCCATGCTGGCCTGAAACTCACCATGTAGCTCAGGCAATCTTTGTTCCTCAGTTACTGGGACTATGAGTGTCAGGTACCATGCCCAACATTGGTTAGGTGGATTTTTGTGTTTTGTGATTTTTGATGGTTTGTTTGTTTGTTTAAGAAAAATTGATTTTTGTCCTAATGTCATGGTCCCCACCTATAATCATATCACTTAGGAGGCATTGTGAGTTAAGACCTGTCTGGGATAAAGGGTCTCCATGGGGAGACCCTTTATCAACAGTTTGGGGAATACATTCTAAGATATTTGTGGTTGAAGTCCAATCATATCTTGAATTTCCTTTAAAAATAATTGTAGAAGTACTGTTCAAGAGTAAAACAACAGTATGTTCACAGTTACTAACTCAAACAGTGATGACCTGTCAATTTCATTATTTTATTGAAAAACAGTTATTCATCACATGTATAGCTTAAAATACTCATGCGTTTCTCACCCTTCTAAAGCGCAGGAGTCTAAGGCTGACAATTTACGGCTGTAGTGTCCAGTGACAGTTTAGTTTTTTCTGTATGGAACCTGCTCTCTGAGTCATGTGGTGAAGGGCAAAGCAGTCCAGTGGATCCTTAACCCTATTCAGTAGGGCTCTCACTGGCCTTGGGACCTAATCACCCCTTCATAGGCCATACCACCTAACCCTGTCCTCAAACTGTTCAGAATATGAATTTTGTCAGATTGGAGGACATAAACTTTCAAATCAGATTGGTCATGTATTTTTGACAAATTTTATGATTATAAAAACCTGAAACATGCTCAGCAGATCATTGAGTGGTAAAGTGCTCGAGTCACAGCACCCAAGTAAAAGGCCTGTATGATACTGCATGCCTGCAATCCTACTCAGGGGTGGGAGCTGCATAGAAACACTGCACCCCTGCTGGCTAACACTGGAAACACTGCACCCCTGCTGGCTAACACTGGAAACACTGCACCCCTGCTGACTGGAAACACTGCACCCCTGCTGGCTAACACTGGAAACACTGCACCCCTGCTGGCTAACACTGGAAACACTGCACCCCTGCTGGCTAACACTGGAAACACTGCACCCCTGCTGGCTAACACTGGAAACACTGCACCCCTGCTGGCTAACACTGGAAACACTGCACCCCTGCTGGCTAACACTGGAAACACTGCACCCCTGCTGGCTAACACTGGAAACACTGCACCCCTGCTGGCTAACACTGGAAACACTGCACCCCTGCTGGCTAACACTGGAAACACTGCACCCCTGCTGGCTAACACTGGAAACACTGCACCCCTGCTGGCTAACACTGGAAACACTGCACCCCTGCTGGCTAACTAGCCAATCTTTCTGAAGTGGTTGAGCTGCAGGTTCACTGAGAGACCTTGACTCAAAACAAAGAAGGTAGAAAATGATAGAGGAGGAGACCTGGTGTTGACTGCTGGTCTCTTCATGTCCGTGCATGGGTGCAGGTATACATGAACATACATCACATACATATCAGAACATTTCACACTATGAAACTATATCCATTATGCACACATCACACACCTCATGTAACACATTATGTACACCATATACATCATACATATACACTGCATGCACTCATTACATACATTGCATGCACATTACACACATACTATGCCACATACATCATATACCATACATGTATTACACATACCATGTGTACTCCATACACATTACATACGTTACATATCCATTATACACATCACACAAATTACATGCACGTTGTATACACCACATACGTTATACATTACACATACAAATATTACATCACTCACACACAAAATCAGTTTTCCGTGTTCCTAGTGCAGTGAGCTCTTAGACTTTATATAAAGTTCCTGAGCTTTAGGAAGTCAATAGCCTAATTTGTCTTCAATCATACATATTTATGATGTACAACGAAATGATAGAAATATTTTTTAAATCCACTGCCTATTATTTTCCCCTATTGCTTGAGAATTTTATATATAGATCTAATGTGTTTTGATCTATTCTTCTCCATTTCTGCCCTTCAGCCCCTCTTCCCATTTCTTCCCAGTCTCATGAATTTTCTTTTTTGAGCTCCTGTAGTCCACTTAGTGAGTGCCCAGGTGTAGGTCATCTACTAGAACATAGATGAGCCGTGCAGGGCCCACAGCCCTTTACAGAGCGTCCCCTCCCAGCAGCTCTCAGATGCCAGCAGCTCCTTAGCGAGGGGAGGTACTTCCTGATGAGCTCCCTACTTCAGGCTCCAAGTTTGTCTGCCTTGATCTGTGCACATCCTGTGGATGTGAAGATCCAGGTGCTGTCCCTGCATGTGTGCACTTGCTCTCCTATCTCCAGAAACGTGTTTCACCGTAGTCATCCTCTCTGTCTAGCTCCTTACACTCCTCCTTCCAGCCCCTCTGCTTAAATGATCTGTGAGCCTTGAAGGAAAGGGTTATGATACAGATGTTACATTTCGGGATGAACACCTTGCTGTCTCGTAGTATCCTCATTGTGACCGGTTGTGGGTTATTCCGTTATTCACCATCTTAACCATCAACTGCAAAAATGAGCTTGCCTGATGAGGGTTGAAAGGTTCCCTTATCTATGGGTATAGTGATATGTCTGCATATTGGTTTGATATCATATTCATCTAGCAGAATAAGAGTAGCAGGTTCTCTCTTAGGCCTTATGACCTACCAAACCTCAGATTTTTGGCCTTATTAACAGTGCTAGACATGTGTTCTGACTTGTCTTTTGCAAAGATTTTAATGGCTGGTTTGTTTGAGAATTGACTGGAGTGGGCATGTGCCGGGGGGTGGGGGGAGGCTGTGCTGCACACAGAGCAGACCAAGCATACAGATGTATCAGTGAGGTCATCGCAGCTCTAGGACAGTTGAGGTTTAGAGGAAGGATAGTAGCAGGCATGCTTTACTAGAGGAGAGAGAGGTAAGGGCTTTCCTTTCTCTTCCTTCCTTCCTTCCTTCCTTCCTTCCTTCCTTCCTTCCTTCCTTCCTTTCTTTCTTTCTTTCTTTTCTGTTTTTTGTTTTTTTGAGACAGGGTTTCTCTGTGCAGCTCTGGCTGTCCTCGTACTCACTTTGTAGACCAGGCTGGCCTCGAACTCAGAAATCCGCCTGCCTCTGCCTCCGGAGTGCTGGGATTAAAGGCATGCGCCACCACCACCCAGCTAGTAAGGGCTTTTCTAATGGGTTTGCGTGAATCTCCTTTAAAGTTCTCTCTTTGGAGATTCAGAACAAATCTCAAGAAATTTTAAGTTAGTACTTGCTGTTCTGGAAAGTGATTTTTTTTCTTTCTACATGTCACTATATATGTATATATGAATACATGCATATTATGAAATGTTTACATTGAAATATGAAAAGCATTTTTATGACATTTCATGTGATGGAACTCCTAGACAATAATATTTGATGGTAAGCAAAGGCTACTTATTTAGTATGCTTTATAGTTTCTATACTGACTTCTAAACATGAATATCTTAAAATGTCTAAATTATTTAAAAATTGCATAGATTATATCAAAGTTTGAGACAAGGTCTTGTGTATTCCAGGTTGGCTTAAGCTCACTATGTGACTCAGGAGATCAGACTCAGAACTTCAGGCATACTAGGCATACTAGTTAGGGTTACTGTTGCTAGTTGAGAAACATCATGACCAAACGCAGCTTGGTGAAGAGAGGGTTTATTTGGCTTATACTTCTACATCATAGTCCATCACTGAAGTAAGTTAGGACAGGAACTCAAACAGGACAGGAACCTGGAGACAACAGCTGATGCAGAGGCCATGGAAGGGTGCTGCTCATTGGCTTGCTTCCCATGGCTTGCTAAGTCTGTTTTATTATACAACTCAGGACCACCTGCCCAGGGGTGGCACCACCTACAATGGGCTGGGCTCACCCCGATCAATTACTAATTAAAGTGCCCTCCAGGATTTCCTACTTCCTGATGTCATGGAGGCATTTTCTCAGTGGTGATTCCTTCCTCTCAGATGACTATTGCTTGTGTCAAGTTGAAATAAAACTAGCCAGCACAGTAGGCAAGCACTTTACCAACTGAGCCACATCCTCATACTTTAGATTGACTTTACTTATGTCAAAATTATGAATGTTAATGAATGAGAAATTAAGATGGTAATGATTCTGGGTCCTGAGATTGAATCCTAGATGATTATCTGAAGTTGGAAAAGGGTCAGCCCCAAACTTCCCTCTGGATCAATTACGACTGTACTAGCTTGTTTGTGTTTTCACATTATTGGAGGGGCTTAAACAAATCAGTGTTTATGTTTATTTTGTTGTTGTTCTTTGTTTTGTTTTTAAAGAAGAGGTGCTAAAGATGGCAAAATGATCTCTCAATCTAATTGTGATTTTAGCTTTTATGTGTTATTTGCAGTGACCATTGTTTCTTATGTGAAGTTGGATAATTTCCGTTGGCTCTCTCCCATCTCTTCTTTTCAGGGTTCTTTCTATTGCAGTTTTAATGTAAAGAAAACAGGGCAGTTAGCCTATACTTTTCTTTGGCCTATTTCTTATGTTTCTGCGTGCCTACTGGGGTTTTTATCATTTAAGCTATACAGATTTTTAGGAGTCAATAATTTTTGTGGTTGCTATAAGTCTTATAAACATGTGATCTTTTCGTACTATCAAAAGTGAGTGAATACAGTCTTTTGATAGTGTTCACCACAAGGAAATTCTGATGTTAGTAATAACAGATTATAAAAACTTTAAGTGTATTGCTCTTGAGATTTGTTTTAATTGTATATTTTTAAAAAAGTATTTAATTTATGTATGTATGTCTATGTGGAAGTATGTGCAGATGAATTCAGGTCCCTACAATGGTCAGAAGGTAGAGTCAGATCTCTTGGAAATGAAGCCATAGGTGGAGGTGAACCTCCCTACATGGAGACTGGGAAATGAGTGTGCGTCCTTTGAAAAAGCACTAGGTAGTCTTCACCACTGATTTCTCCAGCTCCTTCTCTTGAATTTTAATGTGGGAATGATTAGAAAAACAGAAACGAAAAGTAGAGAACAGGAGACAGCCAGGCACAAGTTCAAGGGGTCCATTACTAGCTGGCTGGGATCTAGAAGAGGTTGGCTGTGGAAGGAAATGAAGTGATTGTTATAGTTGCTGCTTACAATTACTGTTTACCTCATGAAATGACTTAGAGAACAGGCTTGTTACGTGTGTTGGCATGCTTTTTTTGAGGCCTTTGGAAATTAGTCTCATAAACCAGAAGTGTCCTGTTCACTGTGTTGTATTAAGAATTACAGTCTAAGGCTGCAAAATCCCTTCTGGAGTGTATATATTTCAGTATTCACTCACTAGAGTGGAAACGGTTCTCAGCATCACTGTGCCTCCTTGTTGCACTGAACTTAGGGTCTAACCATACTAGTGTGTTTGTTCATATCTAGATTTATTGCTTGTTTTGAGTGGCTAGACAAGAACAACAATAGTTCTAGACAAGAACAACAAATCTGAAGACATCTACTTAAACTCTTAACCTCATTGACTAGATGTATAAATCTTACAGCTATATGGATCAAAGAATCTTAATTCTCCCCAGAAAGTTACTTTCACTTTTTTATTGAAATTTTAAGAATTTTTTCCAATATATACATTAGCTACTTCCAACATAAAAATTCAAAAGAAAATTGGAGCATGCAGCTGTCCTGTTTTGCACCAACTCTAGATTTCTTGTATCTCTAAGACTTGACTTTAGTTGTCATGTGATATTACTTCTCTTAACTTTATTGACTGTAGAAGATGACACTATGCATTTTTTAAAAATTAACTTTTTTGTTGTTAGCTTTTTAGTTGGAGAAGGAGCCTACAGATGGGCAGTGGATCATGGGATACCCTCTTGCCCTCCTAGCACCATGACCACAAGTGAGTAAACCCTTCATGAGTTAAGCTGTATAAACACCACCCGCAGTGTTACACCAGTCCTGTCTGACACAGAAGTACAATGTCTGTAAGTTGAAATATGTATAGTTAAACACAGGTCAATTTACTGTTTTATCACCTTTTTGTTCTGGAGGTCTCCTCTTTGCTCTTGGTTTTGAGGTGTTAGTCTGTTGGCCTGGAACTTACTATATAGCTGTGAACATGCGGAGGCCCTCTTGAAGGGCTAGGATTATAAGTGTGAGCCACCATGCCAGGTTTGTAAAATTTTCCCAAGGTATCATTTTTAAGCTACTTGAAGTAATTTTGAATAATAAAACCATGGTGCCTGCATTAAGAGGAAGGAAGGGGAGCTCTTCCTTAGCTCTTGACCCGAGGAAGAATTTCTTTTTGTTTTTCTAGTTTTGTTTTGTTTTGTTTTGTTTTGTTTTGTTTTGTTTTGTTTTGTTTTATTTTTCGAGACAGGGTTTCTCTTTGTATGCCTGGCTACTCTGGAACTCACTCTGTAGGCCAGGCTGGCCTTGGACTCAGAGATGTATCTGCCTCTGCCTCCTGAGTGCTGGGAGTAAAAGTGACTTTTTAAGACTAGCTTACTTTTATTTTCTTCTGTATGAGTGTTTTGCCTGCATCTGTGTCTGCACCATGTTTGTGCAGTGGACCAGAAGAGGACATCAGTTCCCCTAGAACTGGAGTTACAGTTGGTTGTAAGCTACCACTTGGTTGCTGGCAGTGGAACTTAGGTTCTCAGGAAGAGCAGCAAAGGTTGTTAACTGCTGAGGTATATCTTTAGCACCTTCCTTTGTAGTTTGAAGCAGAATTTCATTCATTCTGTGACTTAAGATGACCTGAGACACACAATGGAGCTCTTGTTTTTGGAATGAGAATGGCCCTTTTAGGTATATATATTTGAATGTTTGGTTTCCAGTTGGTGGACTGTTTAGGAAGGATCAGGAGGTGTGGCTTTATTGGAGGAGGTCTATGATTGAGAGTGGGTTTTGAGGTTTTAAAATCCCATGCCAGGCTTAGTCTTGCTCTTTCTCGGCCTGCACCTTGTTGATCAGTTTACATTCTCAGCTACTGCTCCAGTGTTAGGCCTATTTGCTGCCGTACTCTCCACCACTTGGTCATGTACTAAAAATACACTGAAACTGTAGGCAAGCCCCAAGATAAATTCGTTCTTCTACTGCCCAATTGCTCAGATTATAGGCTTGGGGCACCATGCCTCCTGACTCTAAGGATTCAGCAACAAGCTCTTTAGATTTAAATGTAAAGAAGACGTGAGTTAAAACTGAGAAACTTAAGTAAGACAAAAGGACACATTGTTTAATATGAAGAAGTTTTACCATTCTCACTGATAGGCATTGGAGTCCTCTTTCCTCTTCCTATTGACATTTCCATCTTTTGACAACAGTATTCTCCTTGGATGAGGTGACAGCTCATTGTGCTTCTGGTTTGCTTTTCCTGGTGGTTAGTGATGCTTGCATTGCTCATATACTTGTGGCTCTTTTGTATATTTTTTTGAGAAATGCCTGTGTAAGTCACTTGTTCCATATCTTTTGTTCATTTTAAAAACCTGGTAATTTGTATTTTTTGTTGTTGAACTTTTGAAATTGCTGTATACTCTAGATACTAACCTCTAATATTTTATATGTTGTCTATGCTGTTTATTGTTTCCTTCCCTGGTAGTTTGAAGCTTGATATAATCTTGCTTGTCTCCTTTGTTATCTGTGCTTTTGTGGTTTTATCTAAAACCTGGCCTATATCATTGTAGAGAGAGAGAGAGAGAGAGAGAGAGAGAGAGAGAAAGAGAGAGAGATATGCAGAGAGAGACAGAGAGGGGAGAGAGAGAGGGGGAAGAAGGGGAGAGAGAGAAAGAGGGGAGAGAGAGAGGAGAGAGAGGGGAAAGAGGGAGAGGGGAGAGAGAGAGAGGAGAGGGGAGAGAGAGAGAAGAGAGAGAGGGGAGAGAGGAGAGAGAGAGAGAGGGAGGTGGGGGAGAGAGAGAGGGGAAGAGAGAGGGGAGAGAGGGAGGAGAGAGAGATACATATACATACTGGGATTGAATAATAGTGTCTTGAAACTTTTCATTGCTTTAATGCTAATGCAGTAGTTTTAGGTCTTGCATGCAGAACTGTGATTTTTTTTTTTAAACCATGTTATTAAAAAATAGGTTTTTGGGGAGTAGGGCACATAATATATTCTGATTATGTATTCTGGTAATTCATTCAGATAATTCTGATAATTCCATTCAGATCCACCCCTTTTCTGTCTCTTACTGGAAAACAAACTTGCTTCTAAGGGATAAATATAAAATAAAACATAATAATGCAAAACAATAGCTAACACCTCACAGTAGGAGAAAACAAGCAAGCAGAAGGAAAAGAGCCCACAAAAAGACACAAGAAACCCACTCATCTGCACACACAGGAATTCCATAAAAACACAAACTGGCAACCATAATGTATGTGCAAAGGACCTTATTTGTCTTTCTGGGTCTCAGGATGGTTTTTCTAGTTCCATCCATTTGCCTGTCAGTTTCAGTCTGTCAAGTATTTTGAATTAAAATTTTTTTATGTTAAGAGAAACCGTGTCATTTTTTTTATTCTCTATTTTTTTTGTATTTTCTCCCCAGTAGAAACCTAGAATAGATATTCTTGATACCTTTTTTTGGAAAACACTTGGTTGTAATACTGAACAGTTTCTCAGCTCTGTAATCTGCTTCTCTGATGTGTGTGCTTGCGTGTGTGTGCGTGTGTGTGTGTGTGTGTGCGTGTGTGTGTGTGTGATGCTTGTGTGCTTGTGCGTGAGAATTTTAGTCACTGCATCCTCTTCTGTTTACTGTGGTTTTGTAATGTGTTTTTCAAGTGAGTTGTATGATGCAGCTTTGATTTTGCTAAAGATTGGTAGGACTCGGATCTTCTACGGCTACAGGTGAATTTTATGATTGCTTTCTCTATTTCTATGAAGAGTGTTTTTGGTATTTTTATGTAGATTGCATGAGATCTATGGATTTGCTTTAGATATTTTGAAAGTATTGGGTTGTGGTTTTCATTTTTGTGCATGTGTCCTTTTAACTTCTTTTCAGTGTTTTCTAATTGTCACTGTAAAGATTTCTCTTTTCCTTAAACTTATTCCTAGATATTCCTACTTTTATAATGTAAATATAATTCACTTTCTTGTTTATTTTATTTTTTGTTTCACAGAAATATTTGTTCTTTATAACTTACTTTAGTAATTCTGTATATCTATAAAATGCCTAAGATGTTTATTAACAAATAAGATATATGTATGTATATGTGTGTGTGTTTGTGTGTGTGTGTTCCTGAGAGAAAGAGAGAGGTTTAAGAATATGCTTTTCTGTTGTCTTTTAGAATAAGAGTTAATTGATAAACCATATTTGATTAGTTCCTGACACTATTACAGAAAAGAAAGACTTTTATTGCACAAAAATTTCCTTCCATTTATAAATTCTAACATCCTTCATATGGCTTTCAGAATTCTTGTCATGCAATATGTGGTCACTGGTAAGCTGGGCAACATGAAACTCTTGCACATTTCACTTGATGGTCATGAACTCATCATGACCCAACTAGCTACTTCCAAAGACACTGAATGTCATCCCAGGTCATGACAATAATCTAATGTCACAGTAAATTATAATGACCTCGTAAAGGACAAATACTGATGACATGGTGTTGGAGAGATGTCTCTTGATGAGCACCTGTGGATCATCTGGGTTCTAGTTCAGGCACACATAACTTTTTTTTTTTTTCAATTTTTTATTAGATATTTTCTTCATTTACATTTCAAATGCTATCCCGAAAGTCCCCCATACCCTCCCCCTTGCCCTGCTCCCCTACCTACCTACTCCCATTTCTTGACCCTGGCATTCCCCTGTATTGGGGCATATAAAGTTTGCAAGACCAAGGGGCCTCTCTTCCCAGTGATGGCCGACTAGGCCATCTTCTGATACATATGCAGCTAGAGACACGAGCTCTGGGGGTACTGGTTAGTTCATATTGTTGTTCCACCTATAGGGTTGTAGACCCCTTCAGCTCCTTTTTTTTTTTTTTAAGAGCAAGTTATTTGTGCACAGTGTTGTTGCTGCAGTTAATTGTTTTAGATTTTTTTTCTTACATTTTATTTAGTGTGTGTATGCATTTCTCTCTGTTGTATCTGTGTGTATGTATACATATCAGGACGTGTGTGAATGTCATAGGCTCTGTCCTTTGCCCATGTGGGTTAGTCTCCCATGGCATGCCAATAAAAGAGGTCCATGAGCTATATGTCCTGTTCTAGCTCTCCTCATGTCATGGTGCCCAGGCGCTCGTCACCATTCCAGCCCAGACTTTGAGGATTCCTCTAAGCCTGTCAGGGGTTTAGTGTGAGGGGCTGCTGAGTCTTACTGAGTGCTTTCTTCTATGTGAATTGAGATCACATATTTTTGTTCTTTATTCTTTTGATTTGATATCATAGCTATATTGATATATTTGGTTTGTTCTTGCATCATTGGGATACATCTTACTTGATATTTTGAAGCTGGGGAGCTGGCATTTCTGTTGCCGTACTTTATGGTTTCTATTGCTGTAAAGAGACACCATGACCACGACAACTCTTATAAAAGATAACATTTAATTGGGACTGGCTTATAGTTTCAGAGATTTAGTCCATTATTGCCATGGAGGGAAAGATGGCAGCATGGAGGCAGGTATGGTGCTGGACAAGGGGTTTAGAGTTCTACACCCAGATCAGCAGGTAGCAGGAAGTGAACTGGCCTTATCTTCTGAGACCTCAAAGTTCGACTCCACACTGACACACTTCCTCCAACAAGGCCACAGTTCCTAATACTTTCATTCCCCGTGGACCAAGCATTCAAACACGAGTCAAGTCTGTTGGGGCATTCCCATTTAAACGGCCACAGGAACCAACTCCAGGCTTCGTACATGCTGGGCAAATGCTTTACCACTGATCTACATCCATCTTCAAACCATATGGGACACTAACCTACTGCCTCTGTTTCATTACTTGTTTTAGTCCCCTGTATATTTTTTTCACTGTCTTGATCCAGGCAGGCTGTGTTGTATGTGTCCAGGGCTTATCTTTGTCATTTGCAGGCATATGACTGCCATGACAATTTTTCTGGTTCACTGTACTTTTGTGATACCACTTGTAATGTTTCTCCTTTTTTACATCAAATTCTATTTTTTGATTATTCTATTTGTTGATTATTATCTTTCAAAAGTCAGCTATCAATTTGATCATTAATAGTTTATTTCTAGTCTCTAGTTCACTTATTTCTGCTCTGATATTCAAAATTTCTTTGGGTTTGGTTGTTTTCCTGGTTCCCTGCGATGGGGCTCTTTGACAATAAACTACGGTCAGCTGCTTTTATTGTACTTCATTTGATAATGAACAGGCTTTGGCATGCAGTGTTTCCATCAACTTGAGAGACTTTATGATATACTTTTGATTTCTTCAGGATCCATTGGCTGTTCCTCAGTATATTGTTTAATTTTAATGTATTTCTTATTTTCTGTTTTTGCTTATTAATTTCTAAATTTTGTTCTGGCATCTTATAGAAGATTTGTGTTAATATTTTAGTTTTTACAATCTTGAGACCCATTTTGGTGCCTTATAGCTTAGGTTGGAGAATGTCCTGGTGTTGATGGATGTGTGCATCTGTAGATATTACATGAAACTTTAGTTTTGTTTTGTTTTAAAGACATTTCATTCTGGAGCGCAGTCTGGCCTGGAACCCATGACAGTTCTTTCTCTCAGCTTGCACAGTGCTCTGATGACAGTGGGAGCCAGCGTACCAGGCTCACGTACTCAGATTCTTATTTTTTCAAATTTCCTTTCTGTCTGGATAGTCTGCAGCCAAGCACCAACAAAGAAGAGGAGTATGTGCTGGCTACAGTTTGAGGGACAGCTTCTGCTGGTCCATAGTCAAGAAGCAGAGAGACACAAAGACTGGTGCTGAGCTTGTTTTATTCAGCCTAGGACCCCAGACCATGGATTGGTGCTACCAACATTCAGGGCTAGTCTTCCCTCCTCAATTAACCCTCTCTGGAAATAACCTCATAGATACAGGCAGAGGTATGTTTCCCTGGTGCTTCTAAATCCAGTTCAGCTGTCAGTGAGGACTCATCATCAGAGACATGGGGTCACTTTATCTCCTTCAGTTCAGCTGTCAGTGAGGACTCATCATCAGAGACATGGGGTCACTTCATCTCCTTCAGTTCAGCTGTCAGTGAGGACTCATCATCAGAGACATGGGGTCACTTTTTCTCCTTCAGTTCAGCTGTCAGTGAGGACTCATCATCAGAGACATGGGGTCACTTCATCTCCTTCAGTTCAGCTGTCAGTGAGGACTCATCATCAGAGACATGGGGTCACTTTATCTCCTTCAGTTCAGCTGTCAGTGAGGACTCATCATCAGAGACATGGGGTCACTTTTTCTCCTTCAGTTCAGCTGTCAGTGAGGATCATCATCAGAGACATGGGGTCACTTCATCTCCTTCAGTTCAGCTGTCAGTGAGGACTCATCATCAGAGACATGGGGTCACTTTATCTCCTTCAGTTCAGCTGTCAGTGAGGACTCATCATCAGAGACATGGGGTCACTTCATCTCCTTCAGTTCAGCTGTCAGTGAGGATCATCATCAGAGACATGGGGTCACTTTATCTCCTTCAGTTCAGCTGTCAGTGAGGACTCATCATCAGAGACATGGGGTCACTTCATCTCCTTCAGTTCAGCTGTCAGTGAGGACTCATCATCAGAGACATGGGGTCACTTTTTCTCCTTCAGTTCAGCTGTCAGTGAGGACTCATCATCAGAGACATGGGGTCACTTTTTCTCCTTCAGATCATACAGATGACCTGAACACTTCTCCACCCATGCACCAGAACCCTTTTTGGTTAACATTTCCTTTGTACATTTTCCTTTTATTCTAGAGACAAGGTTAAGGCTTGCAATCTTATTTGTTAGTACATGGCAGCTTGTTTTACACTCCCTGAGGTGGATCGACCTCCGGGATCTCCTCTTTTCTAGTATACTTCCAGTGTGGTGTTCCCAAGTGTCATCTCATGTCTGTGCACTGAGACTTAGAGAACTGTAAGTTGAATCCTACAATAGCTGAATGGTTGTGGATCACTACGTGTCCCTAGGCCCTGTCTACCTTCAGAACTCAGTTGTTTGTCTGCTTTGATCCTTTCCCTCAGTTTATAAACTCATGCTGATCCTTTTGTTTTTCTTATTTTCAGTGTACATTGGGGAGCCTTTTTAAAACCAACAGTTCAACAATCTTAAGTGGATTTTTTTGGGGGGGTAGTCACTGTTTAGGTTATCTTTCTTGCCTACTTGTTCAAATAATTCTCAAATATTTTTGTTGTTCTCTATTGTAGGATTCAGCTTAGCTGCATTTAAAAGGAACAAGAGGAAACTAGAGCTGGCAGAAAGGGTGGAAACAGACTTCATCCAGCTGAAGAGAAGACGACAATCAAGCGCAAAGGTCAGGAGGTGTCTGAAGAATTGGCTGATGCATGGCAGGGATGTTGTTGACCTGCTTTTAGAACAATACTGTCCATTTGAATTATAGCATATTCTTATGTGTGTATTAAAGCAGAGCCGATCTGGTGGGGCTCATTAAGTAAATGTACTTACTGCAAAAGGTTCAACTGGTGACCCCAGTTTTCCCCAGAAGCAATATGATAGGACAGAGGCGACTCCTGCAAGTTGTCCTCAGACTTTCACACATACATTGTGACATTCTCTGAGCATGTGCACTTGTACATGCATAATGCACATATCAAAATTGTAATTTACAAACTAGACCTTGAGTTGGATGTTGTGGTATGTACTTTTACTCCCAGAATTCTGGGATGCAGATGTAGGTAGATATCTGAATTCCAGGTCAGCCTGGTCTACAGAGTGAGTTCCAGGACAGCCAGGGCTATACCGAGAAAGCCTTTCTTGGGGGAAAAATTTTTTTTTAAATGTACATTGATGTTTTGCCTGCATGTATGTCAGTGTAAGGGTGACAGATCTTGTAGTTACAGACAGTTGTGAGCTGCTCTGTGGGTACTAGGAATTGAACCCTGGTCTTTGGGAGACCAGCAAACGCTCTTAACTTCTGAGCCTATTTCTGTAGCCCCTTTCTTGAAAATTTGATCATGAAAAGAAACAGTGAGTTTAATTTCAAAATGTAAACAAAAATTAATTTTAATAATATATTTTGTTACTGAATTAAAATATCTTTTGAAATATAATCAGTAGAAAAGTTAATAATGAGCTATAACTGTTGAGAGTTGGTAAGATGGCACAGTGGGTATAGGCACTTACTGCTGTTTGATCCCCAGGGCCCACATGGTATAAGGACAGAACAGACTTCTGAAAGTTGCATGCTGTGGCATTTGTGTATGTAAACACACAGATACACATAAATAAATAGACATATAAATGAATACATGTAATAAAATTTACTTTTGAAAATGTGAATTTGCATATTTAGTTATTAGAATCATTTTTGGCAGTGGCTGAAAATGTTTTAAAATTAAACTTAATTAAAATTGAATAAAATAAGAAACTCAGCTTCTCAGTGTTTGCCCATTCTTTGCTTCTCTTGCCCAGTGACCACAGAATGTCACATGGTACTGTATTGTCTCAGTCCTCTCGTACTTGCTTTTGATGGTGCAATGGAGTTTAAAAGCTACAGCGTTCTTCATGTTATGATGTTAGAGTTTACTAGCACACGCCTCTTGATTGATGTGTCGGGTCATATTCTATATGTACCTTATCTGTATCATGTAGTCCTTCTTTAGTGCCTTATGAGCTGGTTTATGCTTCTATCAAAGTTTTATGTGGATGCCATAAAGTACCAAATAAACCATCTTTCATAATAATAGGTATTTTCTCAGTATGTTTCCTCATAGGATAATTAATCAAACATTTTGGTTCAATTCTGCATATGTAGCTCATAATATGGGTTTTAGGAAGCAAATAAGCAAATTAGTATATAGGTTTTGATGAAAGCTTGTGTAGTCTGTACTGTTTTGTGAATGTGGGTGTGTACGTGTACATGTGAATGTGTGTGTGTTTCTGCATTCTTTATGATGCCTTGGTGAACAAATTTAGGAGTTTTTGCCCTTTAAAAATGTGAGTGTCTGGGTTTGCTTGTCTGCAAGCCTTGCATTCAGGAGTTTGATCAGATAGCTCACAGGCTGTAGAGTGACCTGTCTCAGAAACAGAGTGCCTAGAGTAGACAGTTTCATCAGTTTTCAGAACTGTGTGTACTCTTGCAGCCCAAGTCAGGTCAAGACACAGCATTCCTGGTCTTGTTGTCCTTCAGCTATTTACTGCCATTGATGCTTTATGTTGCTGACATATGGAATGTGCCTTTTCTATTGACTTGTTTTCAGAGAATATTTCTAGATGTCCCATCACTGGTTCTGTAAACAAAACAAAACAAAACACCTCTAAGTAGTATCCTAATGTACATAGACTATAATTTGTTTATATATTCTCCTGCTGAGATTGGCTGTCTCTGGGTGTTTACTCCCAGGAACAAAACTGCTGTGAAATTCTTACACAGTTCTGTGTTGCGGCTATCAGTTTAGAAAGTTATGCATACAAGTTATCACGGCCTTACCTATTCAGGTCACTAGTTTTTTTTTGTTTTTGTTTTTCTTTTTATTCAGAAAGTGATTGTAATAATAAGACTACATGGTGAACAAAATTCTCTAGTGAGACAGAGACTGGAAAATATATACCTGTAATTAAGATTATTATCATGTTTCAATATGTTTGTTGTGTTTTGTTAAGAAAAGAACATGATATGATATAGTAGCCGAGATATGAGAGTATGAAGATCGATTGCGTCCATTAAGATGATCAGGAAGACATACTTGAGCTAAAATGTGAAAGATGAGTGAGCTTTATAAGCAGTCAGCCGAAGAATATATCACCCAGAATGAACTGTGTGTTCAGAGGTCATTGTGGACGGTTGTCATGTGGGGTAGTGAAGAGAGCTAGTGTGCTTGAAGGCAAAATCTGCAGAGAGGATGGTGAGGAATGCAGCTGAAGGGCAAACGGGCTGGGTCCTTCTGGATGGAGTGCGTGTGGAAAGCATTTCGGCTTTGTTTCTAGAGCTACCTTTCAGTGTGCCATGCTCCCATACCTGCTTGCAGCTGAAAGTGTTGGTATCCTCCTTGGGTTCATTGCTTTTTATTATTAAGATCACACAATCTGTTGTTTCATGTTAAACCTTGGGATAATGAATTTAAAAGGAGAGTTGTTTATTTGAAGACTAAGGATTGTATGAATATTTAGTGCTCTATTGGAAAAGTAAATTAAAAAAACAGAACTGGCTTGTAAGGAAATGCTGTTGCATTATAATTATGGAAATGTAAGCTAGTGAAGTTGATGAAAACCATAAAAATCCATGTATACTTTATTTAGAATGTTTGTTAATATTTTTATTTTCTTGTTCTCTTTTATAAATTATGAAAGTCAAAATCATAGGTCATCTCATTGCTTATTAAGAGAAACTGTATGGAACATTGTCTGAGAACCTACATTCAATGGAAAGGCTTTGGTTCTATCAATAGGTCAGGCTAGGCACGTATCTCAGTGCTAGAGTCTCTGCCTAGCACACATAAGGCCCTGGGTTCAATCCCCAGCACCCTGAATAAAAGGATGAAAACCTTAGGGTGTTGTTGAGTTTTACAATACCGAGGCAGTTTTCTTATGAGAAAGTTGTTTTCTTTTGGGTTAGGGATTTTGTGTGTTCACAGGCCTCTGCTGTCACGCCTCTGACAAGGAAGGTACATCAAAGCATGGCCATTGTAAGGGAAGCCTGATCACCTCTCCGAGTCCTAGAAGGGAAAACAGAGAGAGTGGGCTAGGCTGTGCCTGTCCTTAAGTGTACTCTTCAGGGACCTAGTGTCTGGTGTTTTCCTCCCATGTTTTAAGAGTTCCACAATCTTCCCAGTAGTGCCCGACTGAGGTTAGCAACCAAGCCTGTTGACACCAAGGGACACTGTTAAACAAATGCATTTAAAACCATACTCCTTTGCTCTTCCTAGCGTATTTTCAACTTCTGAAAACTTGTACCAACCCTTCATCACTACTATTGGAAAGCTTGCTGTGAAGTATCGATTGTGAATTTGGTTATAGGAGCAAGTACATGTTCAAGAACAGTTGTTTTATAGACAGAGCAAGAGGGTGAGATATGTGATGAAATTATTGACATAAAAAGGGATATACATCCATATTTACACACTGAATAGTGAGACTGTGTGAGAGATTTGCACCTGAATCTCAAGCCAGTTCAAGATGTAGAAACTGGGAGAAAAGGGGCTGGTGAGGCAAAGGTACCCGGATGTACTTTCGTGTCAGAGAGAGAGAGGGGTGGGGAGGGAGGAGAAAGAGAGGACTACAGGAGGAACATTTATTTCAAAGAAAGTCTTTGCGGGGTCACATACTGCTGAAGAATGGCTGCTGGGTTTGGCACCTGGAGACTGTTGATCTGGGCAGACCATATTTGTGAGGTATAGATTGGTGATGGACATGTGTGGGTTGATGAGGTAGGGGTGGGGTGGGAAGCAGTGTCAGGCTAGCTTTTGAGAAGTTTTATCATTGAAGTGAGAGTGACAGTGAGGAAGAGTTGATGCCATTGCACCAAATTTCTGTGAATTAACTCAGTTTTGTGAACTTAGTTTCTAGCTGTAGGTTTCATAGATTTTAAGGTGTAATATTTTAAAGTGAGAAATACAGATTTTTAGGAATTATCTCTTCTTTGTGATTGTATTTCTTTTTTTCATCATTGCTTTTGTAGGTGACTTACGTGGTAGAAAAGGGAAAGATACCTGTTTAACTTATTATATTTAATATGAAAATAGTAGTAAATATTTGGCCCTGTTCTCTCTGGGTGGGCTTACTTAGATTTTCTTCTGTCTCTTATTGTATGTAAATATTTCATACTTGTGTTCTGAGACAAAAAGCAAAAGGTAACCTCGTCAGCACTAATTTTTATTATAGCTGAGTGAAGATAGTCTTTGAATGATGCCATTCGCTCCTTGGTCTGTTTCTGTATTCGGTTCATGCCATAGGAAAACTAAGTTATTCATGGCTGAGAAGACATTTACATTTAGAAAGCAGACACCATGCATCTAGACCATAGTCTAGATTTCATAAAGATCAATTTCAAACAATTAGTCCTGGATATGATTGGAAAGAACTCTTATTCTTAGAGTATTAAAAGAAGTTGGGGGTATTGTTTGATCTCAACAGTTTTGATGTTTCAGACTCCCCTTTCTCTTTCCTTTCCTCACAGCATATTGCCTAAATAGCTTCCATCCCCTTTTCTTTAGTAGCAGATTCTGCAGTTGAGTGTGCATGGTTATCCCCACTTCCTCTCACCACGTGCATAACGCACTGTAAGCTTTCAGTTGATTTTTGTTGGCTTGTAGGTCAGTGAGCGCTTACTCGGGTTAGCGCAGCAAATGCTCATCAGCCCTTGCCCGTTGTCTGAGTCTGTTGTCGTCTTCAGTTTCTAACAAACACATTTGGGGAAATAAGGTCTGCTTTTGTGCTTTCATACCATGTCGTGTGTTCAAAACCACTCGAAAGAGATGCTGCAACTTTTAATTTTGGTTCTTTAGCCACCACACAGGGACATTAAATTGGCCACATGTTTCAGAAAGGAAATGTTGGGACTTGCTTTGTGTGCTTCATATAAATATATTCTATTCTTTTGAAGTATATTGTGGGTAATGTTTTCCCCTTTCCCCTTCCATCTTGAAGTTATTATGTAAGCGCTTAACTGCATCATTCTAAATCACTGTGTTTTTTTGGGTGAGAGGTAGGTTAAGATCAAAGAAAATGAGTGCCCCCCCCAGCAACATATTTTCTTCACATTGTTCCATTTGTACACGCCTGTGCATTTTGTGTGCAAGGAGGAGTATCATTACTATTTTCTTGAAAGTTACTTTGCTTGATCTTTTGCTCTGTGATTTTCAAGAAGATAGTAAGTGTGAGTGTGGGCTTCTGTCACTTTTGTAAAGAGATGCTCATTACATATTATGCTCTATAAAATGAGAAGTTCTTCCTTTGAAGTGATTGTCTTCCTTTTGAAATCACTGCCTTGAATGATGGTTAATAGATTAAAAATTGCAGCAGTCCCATCAAAGAATATGTTTATCACCTGATGAGTCCACTGTACAGGTTTTTTTAAATGTTAATTGGTGCTAGGTAGGTCAGTCTTTAAATTTGCTGCTACCTCATGTGTTTATATGGGGTTTAGAAGCTCAGCATTTATCATTATGATGTTTTTATCTTCAGGTATTCGTTTGTGTAGGGGTGTGTGGGCATGTGTATGCTATGGGATGCTTGCGGAGGTCAGAGGTCAACCTGCAATATTCAGTTCTGTCTGTCCACCACGTGGGCCCTGGGGCTCGACTTCAGGTAGAGATGTGTTCCTGAGCACTGGGATAAAGAGGCGTGCACCGCCACGCCCGACTTCACTTGCTGCTTTTTAGTTTGGCTTGTTCTCGTCTTTCCAACACTGTATGCTGGGTTATTAGCTTGTTTATTTGAAAACTTGATGATTTTTTTATAAGGCCATCATCACGACAGAATTTCCTCTTAGAACTGTCTGCTTTGTATTCTAAAAGTTGAGGTAAGTTTTCCTTTTCATTGTCTCTAAGAATTGTTAATTTCTTCCATGCTTTTGTTAGATGACGGAGGTCAAGCAAGTGTGTATTTTTTATTTAATCTTTCAGTACTTGTGTTCCTTTTCATTTTTTATATACCCTTGATTTCTAGTTTTACCACGATGTAAGAAGATATAAGAATTTATCTAGATTCCTTTATGTTTGCTAAGACTTGTTTGGTGATCTAAAATATGTTTTATTTTAGAGGAGATTCTATTGGATATTGTGAAGAATTCCATTTATTACATCATTGCTTATCAACCTTCCTAAAGTTGCAACCCTGTAGTACAGTTCCTCCTGTTGTAATGACCTCCAACCAGAACATTATTTTCATTGCTACTTCATAATTGTAGTTTTGCTACTGTTATGAATTGTAATGTAATTATGTTTATCAATGGTCTTAGGTTACCTCTGTTGAGAACTGCTGAGTTAGATGGAGTATTCTGGAGATATCTGTTATGTCTATTTGATAGTTGTTGTTTCATTCTGAAAGCTTTTTTGCTGCTATTAATTTTATTCCTGGGATAGTGAAGCCTCCTAGTGTTGTTGCTCTATTATTGTATGAGGACCTATCTGACTTTGATGCCCATTGTTTGGTTTTGAAATCTCTGGTCCTAATATTTAATATTAACCTATTCACAGCTGTTATATCTTGTTGGTGAAATGTTCTTTTGTTAAAATATAGTAGCCTTAAAAAAGGATTTATTTACTTTATGTGTGTGGGTATCTGCATGTATATCTGCATGTATATCTTATGTGTGTGTGTATCTGCATGTATATCTTTGTACCATTTGTAAGCTTAGTGCTTGAGGAGGCCAAGTGACTGTTGGATCCCCTGGAACTGGAGTTAAAAGCTGGTTGTAAGCCTGTATGTACATCCCGGGAAACTAAACCTATGTACCCAAGTGGCTCTTAACCTCTGAGCTACCTGTCTAGCCCATATAATGGCCTCTCCAGTCCCTATAGTGGACTGATTGATGTTTGCTAGCTAGTGTGCTCTCTTCTTCCCTCCCTCCCTCCCTCCCTCCCTCCCCCAATACCAGAATAGTTGTACAATCTTGCCCAATTCTCTTAGTATATCGTTTTCCATCTTTTACCTCTAAGCCTGTGGGTAACATTACCAGTGAGATGTGGTGTTTTTGACAACAGATAGCTGAATCTGTGTTTTAATTCAGTCAACTTATCTTGCATCTCTCTGTCCTTGTGATTCCAGTCCATGTAAGGGTATCACTGCGAGATTCTTACTAACGCATATAATTTTGTCCATTGTTTTCTGGTTGGTTAGATTGTTGTTTATCGTTTACTTTCTCTCCTGTCAGTGTTATTTGCTGTTTTTCTCTCTGTTAAACAAGATTTCTTTGATAACTCCCAATCACCTGCTCCTTTCATGAAGTTTGTTCATCCCTTCATGCTCAAGGCTGTCCTCCTCCTGTTGTCGTATTGTTGTCCTTTAAGAATCTTCTGCAGTGTTGGTTTGGTTTCTTCAAACTGCCTTAGTGTTCTTCAAATGCTGTTACTTCATTAAGAAATAATGATTAAAAAGCGATGAAAGAGAAAGTTTTGTTGGATATACCAATCTTGCTTAGCAGTTATTTACTTCCAGAACTTGAAATGTTTTGTTTCAAACATGCTTTCCTGACTTTTATCACTGAAGATGAAAGAGCTGTTGTTAATCTTGACGTGCTTATGTTTTTTTCCTTACATCTTTAAAAAAAAAAAAAAAAGACAGTTAAAAACATTGTGGCACATGCCTTTAATCCCAGCACCTGGGAGGCAGAGGCAGGCGGATTTCTGAGTTCGAGGCCAGCCTGGTCTACAGAGTGAGTTCCAGAACAGCCAGGGCTACACAGAGAAACCCTGTCTCGAAAAAAACAAACAAACAAACAAACAAACATCATTTTATTACATTTGTTTATCTATTCATTCATTTATTTATTCACACCCTTCCCCCCACATCTCGTGTGAATACAAGTGCCGTCGTGCATGTGGAGATCAGCATAACCTGAAGAAGTAAGTTTTCTTTTACCATATGGGTCTTGGCTCCAACTCAAGTCTCTTGATTTGACAGCAAGTACCTTTAGCCTACTAAGCTATGTCACTGGCCCTTTTTTCTTATATATTTTGATATTGTTTGTATTATGTTTTTGACTTCTTGACTAAATGTATCGTAAAGATCTTCTATGGTCATATTTTGGTGGGAAATTCTAAATGCAGCTTGCATTTGAGTAATGTTTTTTTTTCTCTAATTTGGGGAATTTATGCTACAATTTCATAGATATATTTCTTGTGCCTTTACTTTTTAGTCTCAGCTTTCTATCCCATGGAACCTTTCTTGATGGTATCCTAGAGTATCCTATAGAATGATTGGTGCCATTTATTTTTTCTTATTAATTTTTAATTATAATATTTCCTTAACTATGTTGTCTATTCCTAATATCTTTTATTTGTTTGGTAGAGTCTTTGGCCGTATTTTCCAGTGTACTTTTAAATTTTTTCATCCATGAGTTTTTAATTTCTACCATTTATATTTGTTTCTTTTCTTAAAAAATGTAAATTTCCTTGGTTAACTTTTCTTCCATGCTAGTAGCTTTTCCATCTGTGTTTCTGATTTTTCATCTACTGGGTTGGTACAGAAATAATTGGAAGTTTTGTATTACTGACATTTGCTATGTGATATTGGAACACATTCTTATTTATTTTTATTTTTAATTTAATTTAATTTTATTTTTTTGTTCTTTTTGAGACAGGGTTTCTCTGTGTAGCCTTGGCTGTTCTGGAACTCACTCTGTAGACCAGGCTGTCCTGGAACTCAGAAATCTGCCTGCCTCTGCCTCCCAAGTGCTGGGGTTAAAGGCGTGCATGTTATGCAATATCTTAATATATAATTCTCACTTTATTATCTTTTGTTATTGACTTATTTTCTACTTATTTTATTCTATGGAAATAATTTAAAACAAAAACCAAGTTGGAATGGTTTTTTTATCTGAGTTTATGTAAGTTGGAAAGCAGTGGAGACAACTTGAATGTCAGCAATGTGTGGTCTCAGGAACTGCTAATGGATATATAGTGCAGTGGTCCAGGAAGTCCACGCCCCAGGAGAGGTGATGTGGACCTCACTCAATACATATAGCCTCAGAGCATCAGCATTCTCCCTCTTTTGAGAGGGAGAGAAAATTTGTACGTGACAGCAGAAGAGACAAGAAAGTCTTCTCATAGAGATGAAATATGGCATTAAAAATAGGGACCCCAATTTCACCAGCCTTGCTCAGTTGTTTGCTTGGTACTTCCAGACTCTACGTGAAGTACACTCCTATGGAACCCAAAGCAAGGGTCATAGGACTATATGCTGAGAGCTGGCCAGCAGAATACCTCTAGACTGCAAAGAAAAAACTTGAAAACTGAACTGTGCAGTAGTTAGAAAGAAGCAAACTTTGCTGGAGCCAAGATATGAAAGGCACTGTAGGTACTGGTATTCAACAGTAAGTGCCTAGTAATGGAAGCACCATTCACTACCACACTAACTGCCGTGGGTAGATTTAACTGTCAGTTTGACATAATCTAGAAGTATCTGAGGGGGAAAAAAAAACTTTCCTGAGAATTTGTCTGCATTATAGATTGGCCTGTTGGCATGTCTATGGGGGTTATTTTGATTGTTAGTGTAGGAGGTCTCATCCCACTGAGGGTGGCACCACCAGACTGGATATAACAACGTTAGTTGAACATAACCCTGTCAGCCAGCATGCTGCTTCCTCTTGTTTTTGTGTAATACTTCATTGGCTGTGAGATGAATTCTTCTGTCAGAGTAATGCTGTGTGGAACAGCAAGCAGGTCTGTGTCAAGTTTCTCAAGTGCTGGAAGGAGAGAACTGCAACTACAAAGAGTACGCTAGACTTACAGAGTACTATGAAAGACCAAAATGATCTGTGATTCATGATGTAGGAGAAGTCCATGCTTAAGAAATAGATTCAATAAAACTTTTTGGAAAGCAGAAACTTTCCAAAGTCTAGGAAAAGAAATGTTTATATAGGTATAGGAGGCATTTCAACCCTAAACCAACAAGATTAGAAATGAAGATTCCTTTATTGAAGTTAAAATACTAAGTGAGCCAGAGTGAAGTTCCAGATTACGTATAGAGGCGGGCTTTGAGGATGATAGTGTGTCTCAAAGAAACTCTGAAAGTGGAGAGGGCTTAGAAGGTTTTGTTTTTCTATTTAATTTTTCTTTTTTTACTTATGAATTTGTTAGTCTCAATTCTGGTTTTCCTCAAGCGTCAGTATTTATGGAATAATAATTGGTAACAAAGCGACAGCTATTTTTCTGCCTCCTAACGTTTTATTCTGGTCTTCTTTTAAGGACTGTTCTAATTCCACTGAGATCAAAATACATTCCCTCCCCCCCCCCCCATTACTTAGTAAATTAAGCAGGAAGTACTTTTCAAGTTGGATTATTTACATTTTACATCTGTCACTTTGAGATTTATTATTCATGTTAGCTCATGAATGGGTGAACGTATTGATTTTATCCTTTTTATAGTTCATAAAAACATTAATTTAGTACTAACAATCTAAAACTGATTCTGATACTAATTTCAAAGGAAAAACCATTTTATTTTATTTTATTTATCTTGTAGACTCAACAAAAGTTTGATTTTTTTTTTTTTTTTAAGATGGTTAAATATATGCTGGGTCAAAATCCATGCTTCAGTTTTTGATGATAAACTTGTATATAGGAATTTACAACAAAAGAAAGAAGTTAGGTTAGTTGAAGTATTAAATAATACTGTTACTTCTTCAGTATTGTAGCTATTAAGGAGTGATATTAAAGATACATAAGCAGGAAAGAGAAACATGTACCAGGAAATAGACTTCTGAAAAGGTAAGTATGGAAGTGTCCACAAGGGGGCGTGCTCACCCAGAGAAATATGAGCAAGTACCTTTCCTGTTACAGAGGGTAAAAATGCCTGTTTTACAAATGTACTTCCAGGCCATGTCCCTCACATCCTAGGAAAGAATTAAACCTTAGCATACCAAGAATGCCCATTCATTTCCTGGCACATGTTTATTTTAATATGCGAATTTGTAAGTGTGGACAAAGGTCTTATAGAACGAAAATGTCCACATCCAGAGGTGTTTTTCCCACCCCAACTCTTATTTGTTCTAACTGTACCTGGGACCAATTGAGGAGAATGTTTAGAACTACGTATGAACAGGGCTCATCCTAGGAACTATTTGTGTCAAATGTAGGCCTTTGAGTGTCATAACCATCTGAAAACATCGTTGAGGTTAAATTGAATGACATTTGATACTCTAGATTATATTACTTATGTCCTAAAATATATAGTGCTCTTCACCCATTTTTTTAGTTCTTTTTGACTTACCTGTTTTCTAATACGATTTGAGTTTACTTGAGAACAAAAGGAGAAAGCATATGAACATTTCTTTCATTTTACTTTTTAATATGCTTGCCCTTAGTTAAACTTTTATGAGTTTGAATAATTTTTGGTTTTGTGGATATACCCATAATTAACTGGCCAAACTGATAGTGCTCTGCTTATAAAATCTCATGCATATAAAGCAACTTAATAATTTTTAAGTCGATATTAATTATTCCTCTTCAATATGGAGAGGGTACCATTTAAATCCAGGTCAAGTGGCCCATCCTAATTGTTACAGTGTTTCTCTGGCAGGAATAGGATCCAGACTGTCTGTGTTACTTTCTAGTCCTTTATCTGGTATTCCCCACTGCTTTAAGACTCAGTTCAAAGGCCAGTGCAGTTCTGGCTTTTAAAAGTGTAATTTTATCCAGAGAAAGTGAGGGTAGCCCAAAATGAAAGAAAGGCCTATGTTCCAGGCTTTGGCCAGGTGTTCCTTGAAAGAGCTAAATTGGACAACTAAATTGAAAAACGTTGCCTGCTCTTATAAAGAGTTTGTTGCCATCTATTTAATTAACAGTGTTTTAGCTTGCTTATTTATGTGTCTTTTAATCTTCCTAGGTACTGAATTCATATCCCATTAGCATGTGGTAATGTCACTGTCAGTAGGTGGTATGATGCGTGTGCCTCTATGAAATGCCTCCTTTTTGGTGGGTTTTCAGATGTTGGTTTGATTATAACACTTTTGTCTATTTGATTTGATAGCCAAGCTTTCCAGGGGAGAAAACAAAAGTTGAAGCAAAACTTTGGGATGAGTATCACTTATTAGAGCTTTTAGGAAATAGGAAATTTTGGAGTAAAGGAAACTGAGTCAGAAATAAGAGGAGTATTTTACAGTGTTGGATGACATCAGTGCATGAGAAGGCAGTAAAAGCAGGCAAATGAGACACTGAATGTAAGGATGTATGGTCAAAACCAAGACATGTATTTCTTTGTAGATAGAGTGAGGGGCTCAGTGTTTGATGGGTAAGTGTTTAGACATGGATTTGGAACAGTAGACTAATGGGCATATAAACTTTCCTGAAGTAGAGTCACTCTCTGCTTGTGAGAAATGGTCTGGACCTGAGTGTGGAGGCAGCCATGGCCCCATAGTAGTGACCTGTAAGGACAGGCCTCATGGAGATGTTGTGCAAAAGCATGGCCTAGGGAAGATCTGCACATCGCATTCAGAAATGGAACTAGATCCCTGCCAGGAAAGCAGCTTCCGCCATGGTGAGCTTACAGCTTGTGTGCGCACTGAGCAAGATTCTCTTTCAGAGAGTCTAGAGAGTGAGTTTTTGTTTTATAGTAGTTATTCTCTACACAGGATTCCCCAAACTAGCCTAGAACAAACCAATGTAGAGTGTTTTTAAAGTGGGAAGAACATTGTGTTAGGGGAGGTTAAAGGCAGAGAAGACTCTGGGAAATGAGTCAGGAAACTTTTTTTTTGGAGTATTTTGAGGCTGCAGGATTTTAAGATGGGGGTTGAGGTGGGAAGAGGGGTTGGTGGGGCTTGGTAGTAGAGAAGCCGATGGGGATGGTCTTTTGCTGAGATGTCAGTGGTAAAGAAAATGGTTGTATATTAGATTGAATTCATTCAGTTTACTTAACAACCCCACCAACCAAATTTGCTTGTTTTGATCTCTGGGTAGCGTTAATTTCTTCATTAATTTTTTTCATCTTACCTTCAATTTATATTTTCTAGATACTGTGTTTAACCTGCTCTCTTTCTGACTTTGTTAATTGGACATTAGTTTTCCAGAATCATCAGCATTGTGTATGTAAATTTCCTTCCCAGCACTGTTTTTCTTGTATTCTGCATTCGTGAAAGTGTGGTATTATTATCACCTGTTAGCCTTTGTTTGCATTTAGTTTTATTTGATCCACAAATTCTTCAGAAGTGTTTTATTTTTAATTTTCAAATTTTATTGATTCCCCTGTTTTATAGTCTGCATGTATTCTTTTTGATGTTGTTTCTTGAAATTTGTTGTGATTTATAGTTTAATGTATGATAACTTGTAAACATTCATGTGTGCTTTTAAGATGGTGTTTCCTGTGTAATTGCTGAGAATAGCATATGGACACCTGTCAATCCAGCTGTAATGTATTGTCCATGGCTGGTTTTTCTTACTTGATCTACTTATGATGGGAAGAAATGTTTTGAAATAGCTCATTACAGTTTGCTCACTTTTTTTTTTCTTTGTGATTTTTTTACTTCACATACATTTAAAGCCACTTCACATACGTTTTAAAGTAATATGAATTTAGACTTACTTTATCTTCTCAGTGAAGCAGAATTTTTAACATTTATCATATTCTTTTTGTTTCTGTTAATGCTTTTTGTATGCAAAACATGATATTAAAATGCCTTCATTGTATAGATTGATATTTGCTTAATGGATCTAAATCTCCTACCTGTTCTTTTATTTTTAACTTGTCTGTAACTCTAATGCTTTAAGTATGTTACTTAGAACTAGCATATAGCCAGGGCTGGGGACAGAACACAGTTGTGAAACATAAGCATAGCACATGGAGACCTTTGGTCCAGAAATTATCACTGCAAACAAAACTAAACAAAGTTAAAAACTCATTTATGAAATTCCTAGGCAAATCGATGGACCTGGAGGGCATCATCCTGAGTGAGATAACCCAATCACAAAGGAACTCACACAATATGTACTCACTGATAAGTGAATATTAGACCAGAAACTTAGCATACCCAAGATATAAGATACAATTTGCTAAACGCATGAAACTCAAGAAGAACGAAGACCAAAGTGTGGACACTTTGCCCCTTCTTAGAATTGGGAACAAAACACCCATGGAAGGAGTTACAGAGACAAAGTTTGGAGCTGAGTCGAAAGGATGGATCATCTAGAGACTGCCATATCCGGGGATCCATCCCATAATCAGCTTCCAAACGCTGACACCATTGCATACACTAGCAAGATTTTATCGAAAGGACCCAGATGTAGCTGTCTCTTGTGAGACTATGCCGGGGCCTAGCAAACACAGAAGTGGATGCTCACAGTCAGCTATTGGATGGACCACAGGGCCCCCAATGGAGGAGCTAGAGAAAGTACCCAAGGAGCTAAAGGGTTCTTCAATCCTATAAGTGGAACAACAATATGAACTAACCAGTACCTCCCTGGAGCTCGTGTCTCTAGCTGCATATGAATCAGAAAATGGCCTAGTCGGCCATTAGTGGAAGCCCATTAGTCGTGCAAACTTTATATGCCTCAGTACAGGGGAACGACAGGGCCAAGAAGTGGAAGTGGAAGTGGGTGGGTGGGGGAGTGGGTTGGGGAGCGTGTGGGGGACTTTTGGGATAGCATTGGAAATGTAAATGAAATAAATACCCAATTAAAAAAAACTCAAAAAAGGAAGATTTTAAAAAACAAAAACAGTTGAACATTATTAATAAAATGTTTTTTAAAGACAATTTGCTCTTATTGCACATGTAGATTTGTCATTGATTTTCCTCCATGTTTTTACATTCATGATGGCCCCTGGATTTTCCTTTTGTTTTTTTGTTTTTGTTTTCTCTAGTGGTTGCTATACTGGTGATTGAGACCTAAGCCTCCATTCATGCTAAGCATATGCTCTACCATTGGACCATAATATGGCCAGCTCCTTTGAAGTATATCATTCATTTGGGAAGTACCTTAGAGATATGACTTGCTATTTTGAGTGTTGACTTATGATAATGAAATACACAGATGTTCCTGTCCTCTTAAAGCCTATAGTCTTGTGGTAGAACTAGACAGCTTAGGGGCTACAGAGCTGGCTCAGCATGCTTTCAGAACACTGGCTGCCCTTCCAGATGACCTGGATTTGATCCCAAGCATATACATGGCAGCTTGTAAGAATCTTGTGACTTCAGTCCTTGGGGACCTGGCTTTCTCATCTGGCCTTTACAGGCACCAGGTGTGCACATGGTACACAGGTGTTCTTGCAGGCAACACACATACACACAAAAATATAGATAAATTTTTAAAAAAGAAATAGTTTAAATTAAATAGTTTAAATAATTTGAAAAATAATATGCAGTTTAAATAAAGTTAATATTTTAAATGATGAATGATATTATAGAAAAAAAGATGAAGTAGAACAAAGAAAGTATAAGGCTACATTCATGAGTGTGTGGTAAGCAGAGTGCATGAGCAATCAAGACAGACTGTAGTTTTATAGAAAATGGCCCCTCTGGGTTTCTTTAAAGGAAGATCTTAGGTTTTCACAAGTATATTTATTAAATTTTGTTTTCAAAACATAGTTTTATTGGTTTTCTATTTAGACTTGTATCCTTTTGGGCGGAAGATACCATGCCAACCACAATCTCCTGGCAAATCAGCTTTTGGGAATTTGTCATTTCATTATAAGTGGACCCTTCCTCCCTATCCTCATTCCTGGCTCCCTTTCGCACGCTCCCAAAATGCTGGATTCTTTGTTCCATCGTCAATTTTGGAACATTTGATTCATTTTCTCTCTAATTACCCCCTTTATGTTATATATAAATATATTATATATATATAATATATTATATATAAATATAATATATTATATACAAATATATAATTATATATGTTATATATAATTATTTTTATATGTTATATAAATAAAAGAAAACATGTTATATATATATAATATCTGTTGTTCTGAGTTTGAGATTAGACACTGTTTTATCTGTATCTCCTATATTTTTAAGAAATTTCCATGGTAGCTTTCCTTTTTTTTTTGCTTACAATTGTTATAAAATGTGTTATTGTGTATGCAATGGTGTCAGCGTTTGGAGGCTGATTATGGGATGGATCCCTGGGTATGGCAGTCTCTAGATGGTCCATCCTTTCGTCTCAGCTCCAAACTTTGTCTCTGTAACTCCTTCCATGGGTGTTTTGTTCCCAACTCTAAGAAGGGGCAAAGTGTCCACACTTTGGTCTTTGTTCTTCTTGAGTTTCATGCGTTTAGCAAATTGTATCTTATATCTTGGGTATGCTAAGTTTCTGGGCTAATATCCACTTATCAGTGAGTATATATCATGTGAGTTCTTTTGTGATTGGGTTACCTCACTCAGGATGATGCCCTCCAGGTTGATCCATTTGCCTAGGAATTTCATAAATTCATTCTTTTTAATAGCTGAGTAGTACTCCATTGTGTAAATGTACCACATTTTCTGTATCCATTCCTCTGTTGAGGGACACCTGGGTTCTTTCCAGCTTCTGGCTATTATAAATAAGGCTGCTATGAGCATAATGGAACATGTGTCCTTCTTACCGGTTGCAATATCTTCTGGATATATGCCCAGGAGAGGTATTGCGGGATCCTCCAGTAGTACTATGTCCAATTTTCTGAGGTACCGCCAGTCTGATTTCCAGAGTGGTTGTACAAGCTTGCAATCCCACCAACAATGGAGGAGTGTTCCTCTTTCTCCACATCCTCGCCAGCATCTGCTGTCACCTGAATTTTTCATCTTAGCCATTCTGACTGGTGTGAGATGGAATCTCAGGATTGCTTTGATTTGCATTTCCCTGATAATTAAGGATGCTGAACATTTTTCAGGTGCTTTTCAGCCATTCGGTATTCCTCAGTTGAGAATTCTTTGTTTAGCTCTGAGCCCCATTTTTTAATGGGGTTATTTGATTTTCTGGAGTCCACCTTCTTGAGTTCTTTATATATATTGGATATTAGTCCCCTATCTGATTTAGGATAGGTAAAGATCCTTTCCCAATCTGTTGGTGGCCTTTTTGTCTCATTGTCCCCTATCTGATTTAGGATAGGTAAAGATCCTTTCCCAATCTGTTGGTGGCCTTTTTGTCTCATTGTCCCCCATCTGATTTAGGATAGGTAAAGATCCTTTCCCAATCTGTTGGTGGTCTTTTTGTCTCATTGATGGTGTCTTTTGCCTTACAGAAGCTTTGCAATTTTATGAGGTCCCATTTGTTGATTCTCGATCTTACAGCAAAAGCCATTGCTGTTCTATTCAGGAATTTTTCCCCTGTGCCCATATCTTCGAGGCTTTTCCCCACTTTCAAGGACCCAGATATAGCTGTCTATTGTGAGGCTGTGCTGGGGCCTAGCAAACACAGAAGTGGATGCTCACAGTCAGCTATTGGATGGATCACAGGGCCCCCAATGGAGGACCTAGAGAAAGTACCCAAGGAGCTAAAGGGGTCTGCAACCCTATAGGTGGAACAACAATATGAACTAACCAGTACACCCCCCACCCCCCGGAGCTCGTGTCTCTAGCTGCATATATATCAGAAGATGGCCTAGTCGGCCATCAGTGGAAAGAGAGAGGCCCATTGATTGTGCAAACTTTATATGCCTCAATACAGGGGAACGTCAGGGCCAAGAAGTCAGAGTGGGTAGGTAGGGGAGTCGGTGGGGGGAGGGTATGGGGGACTTGAAATGTAAATGAAGAAAATACCTAATTAAAAAAAAAGACAAAAAGAGTGTTATTGTGTCTTAAACACATAGAAATAGAAAAAGTTGAAAATTCTTATTAATTTTTAAGATAGTACATCTAAAATTCAATGAATTTTGACATGTGTATAATGTTTTAGCCCATAAATAATATTTCCATTACTTAATAACATTTCCCCATGATTCTTAGATAATAACCCTTTGACTTGAGGCACTTCTCAACTGCTTTGCTTGTGTTTTAACCTGTTCCAAAACTTGATACAAATGGAAACATCATTGCTGTGTTGTATGCTTCTTCTTTTACTCTGTATTTGTCTGAAACATATTGTTAAGTGTGCTATTTAGTTCCATTTCCTTGCTGAGCAGTCCTCTGCTATTGATGGCATCATAATTTGTCTACATATTATTCTGTTGATAGACATTTGAGTAGTTTCCAGCTCTTGGTTCTTGCAAATATGAACAGTCTGACTTTCCTTGGCAAGTCTTCTGTGACACTGCTTTGAGTTCTTTGCGATAAATACTTAGGGGTTTAGCTGCTGAATCAAGCCCATATAGGATTTGATTTAGAATTAGAAGTGTGAGTAGCACTTATTCTACACAAGTGAGAAGTCAAATTGGATGTGTTTATTATTAATTGTTTAAACTAATTTCTTTGTTTCTGTAAGACATAGTCTTGCTATGCAGCCAGGCAGTGTTCAAACTGCAGTCTGCCTTCCTTACTTATTGAGGACTGTGATTACAGGTGCTACCATATTCAGCTTGGCACCAATGCTTAAAGCCCTTCAGTTTTGTTTTCTAAATGTTTTGGTATGATAAGTGTAATTTATGATCTAGTTTCTACTATCCTCAAGAGCTTGAAAAAATTATCACATTAAAATGTTATAGATAATGCTTCAACTCTCAATATCTTAGGTCTAATGCTTACCAATCAATGGCTTACTATGCATATATGTTAAATATTGCTAAATAACATATGAATAATAATAAAGGTGATTTAAAGTTGCATTAATTAACTTCTGGTGAGAGAAAAAGCTGCTTGTGGATCAGCCTGAAGACTTGAGTTTAATTCCGACTCTACACACTGGCAGGAGAGAAGGGGTCCTAAGGATTTTCCTTTGCTTCCACACTGGCTCGCACATTGCTTTATTTTACAGAGAACAAAAGCCCATAGGAGTCATTATTTGAAAGATTGCTTTGTTTTCCAGACAGTTTCTCTCTGTAGCCTTGGCTGTTATGGAACTTGCTCTGTTGACCAGGCTGGCCTTGAACTCACATAATGCTGGGGTTAAAGGCATGTGTTACTATCATCTGGCTTGAAAGTTGTTGTTGTTGTTGTGTTTTAAAACACCAAGATTTAAGACCATTGCCTTTTTTTACTATTCAATTTTTAGACATTTTATTAGTTCTTTGACAATGCAGACATTTTATTTTTTATCATATTTACCATTTTCTCTACTTCTTACCAACTACTTTCTCCTTCTCACCCAGCATTGTGGGTTTTGTTTGTTTGTTTGGTTTGGTTTGCTATCAATCTCAATTTATGCCACCCGTTTAGTCTTGGTTATGTGGCATCCACTGAGATGTGGTTCACTTATTAGGAGCTATATCCTTAAAGAAAATCTACTTCCCCCCAGAAGCTATGGATTGGAAGTAGCTCCTCAGTGACGAGTGGGGACTTCATGACCACCTTCCTTCTTTATGGGATTCTGCCTGGCCTGAGCTTTTTCAGGTCATGTGCATGCTATTCCAGTGGCTGTAGGTCCAGTTGTGCAACTGCCCTGTTGTGTTCAGAAAACACTATTTCCTTGTAGTAATCCACTACCTCTGGCTCTTACAGTCTTTCTGCCTGCTCTTAGCAAGTGACTCCCAAGTCTTGGTTGGAGGATTGTTACATATGTCTCATTTAATTCTGAGCATTTCATAGTCTCTCATTTTCTGCATCTTGATGTCATGGGTTTCTATGTTGACCGTCTACTGCAAACAGAAGTTTATAATAAGATTTACTAATCTATGGATATATAGATGAGCAATTAGGAGTCAGTTAATTTAGCCAAATAATACTGGTAGGTTCTCCTCTAGGGCCTATGACCCATCTAACCCTGTAATCTCAGCTCTGATAGTGGTACCAGGCATCGGTTTCAACTTGTGGAGCAGACCTTCAAGGAGAAGGTGGTTGGTTACTTTCATGGCATCCGTGCCACTATTGTACCTGCTGACGTATCTTGCCAGGCCAGTTGTTATTGTAGCTTTCAGGGTTCACAGTTGGGTAAGATTGATGCTTACCTTCCTTCTCTGATAGTGCCACAAACACCATGCAGCACTGTGAAAGCGAGTTGACAGTGATGAGTTTCCTGGTCAATACCAGGCTTATTTCTCCATAGTCTATGACTCAAATATGTAGTCTCTTCAGCAAATAGAGTCTGAAGATAACCACTACCATTGGCAATAGCCTATAGTGTTTCGTGGTCTGTGGGACAGTTTCAAAATAGTTTAAACAGTTTCAAAAAAGCTAACCCATTCCTGGTTGTATGCTTTTTATTTGTTAGCCTGTAGTGTCTAGTAGGGAGATCCTTACCCCATCCATTCATTCTTCATGTTCATTACTATTCTATTCACAGTAACTGAGGAATAGAAACAATATAGATGTCTATCAACTGATGGATGGAGAGTAAAATTGCCATTCATTGACACAGTGGAATAAATTATTCTATGAAATTCCCAGGTAAATAGATGGATATGAAAACCATTATTCTCTGTGAGGTAGCCCAGACCCAGAAAGACAGATTTTGCATTGATTTCTCATTGGTGGATGGTAGCTTTGAATCTTCAGATATATGTATTCTGTCTGGAATTCCCATGGAGGTCAGGAAGGTTAGTAAAGGGTCATGGGAGCGAGGGCTTTCAAGAAAGAACAGATAGAATGTAGAGGTATCAAGGGTTACAGTGACCATGAAGGGTTAAATGGATGTTTTTTAGAAGGGGAAGGGATAGGAGGGAATCCATAGTGATAAATTGCACCAGAAACCTTTCAAGAATGTCACGAGGAAATCTACAACTATCTACACTTCCTAAAATACATACAAACATATAAAATTTTAAATGGAGTTCACTTTTACTTTTTAAAATATATTGTTTATCTTTTGATAATTTCATACATACAAACAACATATTTTGATCACATTCACTTCCCAGCCCCTAGTCCTGCACATAACTGTGGATCTGCCTCCTCAACCTAAAGTCTCTGCATGTCTGTTGTGTCTGCCATGCATTTGTCTGTCTATAACCCACTGAGTCCAGTTTGTGCTGCCCCTATGCGTATGTGTGTAGGGCCACCCATTGGAGCATGCTGGACCTCCCAGGGACCACATCTCTGTAGAGAACTGATTTCAGCCTCTCTCCTAGCAGCTCTCAGCAGTTAGTTAGTAACTTCTTACCTAGTTCTTATTTTCCAATCCTAGGATGTTGTACAGAGATTCCACCTTCTGTAAAATATTCTCCTCTGCACTTTGAAGAGTTTGTAATTCTCAGGATACTCTTATGGAGCTTCCCTGTGCTATGAATTTGTAATTACCATTACAATCCATGTAATATGGAGTCTCCCTAAAAGCACACATAATCTAATATATTTTCAATTGAAAATTTTCAATATTTGTTGAATAATTTAGGAAATAAATAGTTTTTATATACTATAAAGCCTTTGATTCGAGTCCTAAGTGTTTATATGAGTTTACATGGTCCTGTAGGGAAATGTAATCCACCTCAGGAAAGGGAAGAAGGGACTACGTAGCACTCGAGGCCTTGCCTCCGACTTATTTATAGTTTTTGGCAGCAGAAGATGGTTTTCTTCTCTCTCTCTCTCTCTCTCTCTCTCTCTCTCTCTCTCTCTCTCTCTGTCTCTCTGTCTCCCCCCACCCCCCCCATGTTTGGAATCAAACCTAATACCTTGAGCATGGTGATTATGTACTGTTCCAAAGAGCTATATCTAGCTCAGAGGAAGGCTTTTGCAGAGAAAAGGGGGGGGGGAATGAATGAATATTCCTCTGCCCACAGTTTTCTTTGGTTTTGTCTAGTCTCCATATGCGAAGGTAGATAATTAAGTCTTTGCTCACATGAACTTACAGGACTCTACTCTGCAGTGGTCACTGCTAGAGGCATGCTTGCTGGAGACAAACATTGAATGAGACTTAGGTCTCCTTTGGCCAGAGCCATCTTTCCATTTCCCCCCAGATACTCAAAGAAGGTGCAGCTAATGGTGGTGAGGGTCCTGCAGGTGAGGGCATTTTTACTCTTTCGGAGGACCCAAGTTTGGTTCCCGTATTCTCATGTTAGCTTATAACCACTTGTAACTCCAATTCCAAGCTATCCAGAGCCTTCTGAACTCTGAGAACCAGGCACACATGGTACACATACATGCGTGCAGGCAAAATGCTCAGACACGTAAGTAAATCTAATAAAGAAGCCTCATGATGGCATTGTCTTGTAGGGCACAGAGACTTTTCTTTCTGCAAGAGGAATATTTCCCAGCTCTGTTGCTGCTCTTAGGTCTATCATTAAGAGGGTTTCATGTAGTCTAGTTGTTGCCTTGATTGACTATCACCTTGATCTTTACTATTAGGATAATCCCATCGCATACTGACTTCCAGATACATTTAATTAGTTAAGATTTATTTCTTAATTAGTTAATTACATCTGAAATGCTGTCTCTCCTCCAAGTCCCCTTCACCAAGTTCTTCCTCCCATCCCCAATCCTTTTCAACTCTCAGAGAGCTGCTGCCCTCGCCCATGTATCCTCCCACCCTGGTGCATCAAGTCCCTGCAGGATTAGGTGCATCCTCTCCCACTGAGGCCAGATAAGGCAGTCCTTTGCTACATATGTGCCAGGAGCCCCAGACCAGCCTCAGGATGCTCTTCGGTTTGTGGCTCAGTCCCTGGGAACTCCCAGGGGTCGAGGTTAGTTGACACCATTGGTATTCCTGTGGGGTTGCCATCTGCTTGAGGGCCTTCAATCCTTTCTCTAACTCTTCCATAGGGGTCACTGGCCTCCATCCAATGTTTAGCTGTGGGTATCTGCATCTGCCTCAGTCAGTTGCTTAGTAGAGCTTCTCAGAGGGCAGCTATGCTAAGCTGTCTGCAAGCACGACATAGCATCACTAATAGTGTGAGGGATTGGTGCCTGCCCATAGGTCTCAAAATGGGCTGGTCACTGATCAGCCATTCCTTCAGTCTCTGCTTCATCTTTGTCCTTCCATTTCTTTCAGACAGGTCCAATTTTGGGTCAAAAGTTTTGTAGGTGGGTTGGTGTCCCTATCCCTCCACTAGGGGTCCCGTCTGGCTACTGAAGGTGGTCTCTTCAGATTCCAAATCCACAGTGTTGGGCACTTCAGCTAAGGTCAACTGCATGGACTCCCAGGGGCCTCCCTTGTTCTGGGTCTCTGGGACTTCCTAGAGAATCCTCCCACCCCTGTCAGCTGCATATTTCCATTATTCTCTTGGCCCTCTGGGACTCTCTCCTGTCTCTCCCCATGCCTGATTCTTCCCCCCTTTTTCCTTTGCCCTCCCTTCTCCCATCCAGGTCAGTCCCTCCCTCTACCTCCCATGACTATGTTGTTCCCACTTCTAAGTGAGATCGAAACATCCCCACTTGGGACTTTTGTTTACCTCCTTTGGGTTTAAGACTTACTCTGACAGCTAGCTGGTTGATATTTAAGTAATTTTGTATAAGTGAAAGACAGTTTTAATGGTAATGAGACAAGCAACAGATTAGTGGTGTCTTTTAGATGTTTCAGGATTAGAGAACCTGGGTAAAGTTGGAATCTTCTGGTGAAAAATCTTTTCTTTGTTTTAAAGTAGTTCACAGATGCCACTTCCATTAATTCTTGTAATAACTGTGTAACAGCTGTCTCCATCTTAGAGCACAGAAAATTAAAATCACTGTCAGAAAATTGATTTCAATCTTTTCCATAATACTGGCGTGCTTCCTGGCAAATTCATATGCATGTTTTTATTCTTTAAAAAAAAAAATCAACAAAACCTATAGTGTACTTAGTTGTTTTTCAGAAAAGTTTTATCAGAAAAGTAACATAAATATCCTGCTTGAGTCAAGGACAATAGGTGCATGTGTATCTGTGGTCGCTGCATTTTTAAATATTTATGGGGTGTAAGAGTGTAATGGTGAGTCTGTATAGTAACAGTGATTGTGCGCTTTAACCCAAGGTTTCATTCCCATACAAATGAGCTCTGTGAGATTATTATGCCAAAAATACCAATATTTGTCTTTAATTCAATTTATCTACACTTCATAAAAGACCTTAAATATTACTTCATTATCTTAAAATTTGCCATGTAGTATATGAAGGCTGTGGAATGGTTTTGAAGTATTTATGAAGTACTTCTGATTTTTGCAGGTGTTGTAGAGTCTTAGGAATATAGAGCTTAATTTAGAACAGAATCCTCTTTTCTGCATTTTTTATTTTTGAAACCACATTACAGTAAATCCATCTGTATAACCCAGCTATACTGACATTGGCTGTTAGATCTCTCGATGGTGGCTTGGCCAGGCAGAAAAGTTTCCTTAATGCTAAGACAGTTACTGCAGGTCAACTTGGGTATCATTCTACGTGTGTCATGCTTCTCCTGTAAAACTCTGTCACGTAGAGTACTTAGGCTGCATCAGCATCGCAGTTAGGTTAAAACAAACAAAACAAGGAAATTTCACATAAATAGATTCTCTTTGATTTGTGCATTAAAGCTTGAGAGGACAAACTTGTAATGTTACCCTTTTGTAAGTGATTTATAATATTCGACACATTCACCTTAAAAGCTCCCTTTTTGGTTTGGGGTTGATGAAAATCCCATGGAATGTTATCAGAGCTTGTTTTTCAAGTGCCTTTTGGTGCATTTTTATAATCGATTTTCACCTTACCCAGCAAAGAAGATACACGCTGCCGAGAAGCAAAGTCATTCCTGTTAAATCTTTATTCATTGGCAACCTCTGATGTCACATGAAGCCAGCTCTGAAGAAAAGGAGAAAGACTTGCTCAGACACTGGGGTGTCACATTTTGTAATTAATCACCATTGGGATTGTTATGCACACAGGGAGTGCAGATTTACTCAGAGCATAAGTAGATGCGGAGTGAAGTGATAACACAGGGATTAGAGACCCTGCTCAGGGATGGTTGAGCCTGATGCTGTTCCTGAAAGTTATGCTCCTGCCTGTGAGCAGAACTGTAGCCTTCTGGGATGACAGTCTGATTCCACTGACTCCCTTTCCTTCAATGTGGCTACATGTGAGATTAGAAATGTAATACTTCATCCCCATGAACCTTGTCTGCCAAAGTGTGTTTACCTTTGTGTTTACCTCTATACCTTTATGTGTTTCTTTACCTCTTAGTGCACCGAAGGCACCCTTAGTCCACATAAGTTTTGCTCGGTACTCTTGTATCCAGCCACAGTGGTGGGGCAGCTACCCTTGTGAACCTGGGGAGTGTTTGGTTCTTTCATTCATTCACACACAGTTTGCTCTCACCAGTTGTCATATTAATAACAGCATATTAATAACAGCATATTAATAACAGCATATTAATAACAGCAGAAAAGAGACTGTCATAAAGGGTTCTCTTAGACAAGGGATTGATGGGAAGGTGACAGTATCTTGCACTCCAGGATGGTGACTGCCATTCTCTTCTCCTCTGAATGGGTTCCTCACTCTTGGAAGTCTGCATGGGATTGTGTTTGAAAACATGAATGTTAGCATTTATTGGCTCATTTAGATCACAGATCTTTTCACACACAAATTTTTAGTTGTTTAATTATTGAGATTAAGAGAAAAATTACAAAATAATAAAGAGATGAGTTATAAATGTTGCACTTAAGGATTAGTTCAGATATTTTTTTGAGTTATGATTGCACCAGGCCTACTAAGTACTGTGCACTATGTGCGGTCATGTCTGATGTCTCACACCAGGCCTGGTAAACACTCATATCCCTTTGTTTCTTAGGAAAATGACTCAGGCACTTTGGACACGGTGGGTGCTGTGGTCGTGGATCACGAAGGGAATGTTGCTGCTGCTGTCTCCAGTGGGGGCTTGGCCTTGAAACATCCAGGGAGAGTTGGGCAGGTAAGGATTTGTGGGTTTCTTAAACTCCTAAAAACAAAACCAGGTCTTTTCTAAGCATGACTTTTAAACTACTAGGGACATTTTTCCCTTAGGAAAAATAGAAACCCTTGTTCTTGAACATTTTCTTTATGTAGATCAAGAACAAAATTCCTTTTCAATTTTATTTTTTTTAAAGCACCATCTCTTGGTGACAGGGCTCTTGCTGATTTTTATAACCAGTAATCCTTGTTCCCACCCTCCAGCAGCCTGGGTGGCACTGGCCTGCGGTATGTAGTAGACATTCAGTAAATGTGTATTGATTTCCGTCTTTCTTAGTAAATACCACTCAGGAGGAGCCAGTGCTCCCTGCCCATTGCCATTGCTTTGTAAGTGTGAACATGGTTTTACAGTAACACTGTTTAGTTCTTTCATTGACGTCACAGTGACACTTTGGCATTCTGTGTCTCTCCTCTGACTTTAGCCATTTCAGAGTAGTTAAGATTTCCAGTCATCCCTGTATCTAGTGATGAAGAGGCTATAATTGATGTGACACTTGCTTAGTTTTAGTTCTCTTGCAGAACTTTTTTAAATATTCCCTCCCCACCTTCAATCTTCTGTATTGAAAATGGAACCTAATAGTGACTTTGGCAGTGAGAGCTGGGGCACTATAATGACTAAGGGCAGAGGGCATTATGATATGATTTTGTACATTTCTTATGACCTTAGTAAATATTTGTGAATCAGGACACTCTCCTGTACTCTTTTAAAGAGGTGGTGAGGGTTTTATTTAAAACTCAGCATGTAGATCTTCTCTTACATTTGAAATGAAACTTACTAAGTTGTACCTCTCTCACATTTGAAGAACAGTGAATGTCATTATTGCTTTGGTCTTGGTTGTTAGTGATTGCTTGGAGCAGACTGATTTGTGGGAGACATCTTTGCAAAGCTCCCAGTGATATTCCCCAGTTAGCCCTTGATGTGGACAGGTTTCTTATAGTCTTATACTAGTGGGGTGTGGATGGCAACAGTAACTGATTTTCTGTTCCTTTTTGCCTACCACATAGACAATTTATGGGGAGTGATTATTTTCCATATATATCTACTTTTACTCAGTATAAAAGCCTTTGTTCAGTCCCACATTATGGAACTGTATATTTGTTAAGTTTAGAGTAAGAAAATCAAGCTTTCTAAGTCAGGTTTGGATGTCTTGGTAGAGAAGGAAGTATAACAGAGTTGCCTCCATTACTTCGTAGTTCCCCCACTTTCTCTAATTTTTGTTTGACTAGGGTAGCAAAATAATAACAGCAGCAGAATTAAGGTTGGACTGATGTTAGCAGGACACTAACATCTCTCCTGAAGTCTTGAAGCCATTCTGCCACCATGCAGGGAACTTCTGTGAAATTTATATATTGATCAGCTCCCTTGTTTAAAAATACACAATTATGAAAGCTAAAATGTCACAAAAATATGTGGGATAGAGGGATCCAAAGAGCTTGCAGAGGAAAACATAGTTGCTTAATTGTATTAAATTGCTGGATCAGAGAGATGTCGTGAATCTGGAGATACAAAGCATTAAATGAAAGAGAAAGAAAACTGTGACGCACAAAAGCATGTCCTCCCAACGGCTAAGTAAAAATGCGCAGAAACAAGACACATTTCATTGTATTGTAAGTGCTCAAATGCACTGTATGTAGAAATTACCAGACCTGTTGTAGATAATTAATAGAAAGCAAATTGTAAAATTTAATTTTAATTAGAATATACTTGCTTTAGTATGTAATCATTGTAGTTTATAGCTGGTATATGAGAAAATAATTAATAGACTTTAGTAGTTCCCAAGTTCTGGAAGATGAAATGCTACAGTTTGTATTGCTGGGCACATCATACTTCCCTGTTATTAATAGCTATAGCTGTCATTGGCTACACACTTGTAGAACAGAGGACCCAGATAAAAATGTCAATTTTTGTGGCTTTCTATGATCTTTTATTTAATGTTCTTAGACCCCAGTAGCTCCAATCCTCTACCAAGTTGGAATGTCCATGAAGCAACCATCTGTTTCTATTATGAGAACTCACTACCTTATATAGGACCATGGTATTCTATTTAGCCTTTCTATCCGGTACAGAGTTCTTCAGTTAATGATGTAGATATCTATTTATTATAGCTTCCATCTATAGTCCTGATTCCTGATTCTACTCTCTGGGAATAGCTTAATTCTAAAGCCCTAAATGTTTTACAGTAGCTATTCTGTTTCTCTTTTCATTTAAATACAGAAGCTTTCCCCTATCCATCTTCTTTGATTAGGAATCCAGAAACTGTCAGAATGAAATCTCCCATATTCATGTGAACCACAGTTGACCTCTCCAGCTCTCACTGCAGCAGCCCCTGGGTGTGGGAGTGTACACTCGCCCCAGCTCTCACTGCAGCAGTCTCTGGGTGTGGGAGTGCATACTTGCCCCAGCTCTCACTGCAGCAGCCCCTGGGTGTGGGAGTGCACACTTGCCCCAGCACTGAGAGGCAGATGCAGCAAGATCAGCAGCTCAAGGTTCAAGTTCAGCTTCATATTGAGTTTGAGGCCAGTCTGGGTTACAGGAGATCCTGGGGGAAAAAAAATCCTAAAACAATAACTCTTCCCAAAGTAAAACCAGTAACCAATATGGCACAAAGAGTAGGAGATTTTTTTCTTACTTTTGAAAACACCATATTGAAAACATGCTTTGTTTTCCTCCTAGTACTTCTGCGTCAGTGTAACAACAGAAGGCCTTTAGGAATTGATTCAATACATGGAGTTCATAATGCAGTCAGCAGGCGCTTATGATAAGCCATTTAACCAGCCCTCCTGTGGCACAGCTGAGTCAGCCAAAACACAAGGGAGTGGAAGACCTCAGTGGAAGAAACTCCTGTTCCTCATTGAGAATTCGGGACATTTTCTCATGTCCTGTCCTGACCCTGGGTATTATCCTAATCATCCAAAACCTTGGTTTAAAAACAAAAAACAAAAACCAAAAAACAAACAAACAAAAAAAAAAACAACAAGGTGGGGGGGGGTGGGGAGGCACTTTTCAAAAAGTAGAGAAGATGCTTTCTTAAGAAAGGATGCACAATATTGCTCATCCTTTTTTTTTCCTCTTAAGAAAATTCCTTTTATAATATTTACTTTTAATATCATGGCCTAAAGCTATCTTCCTTCTGAACCATTATTTAGATTGGCACAGTAACAAATAATGCAGTAATAAAATAGACTTTGTCCTCTATTTTTCAAATTTTTGAGTAAAATGCAGCCATTTTAAGCAAGCCTTTAAAACATGTTTAAAAACTTCCTACCTTTTTTGATAGTAAAACTGTATTAAAGGTGTTATATAGTAAAAGTATTTATATAGGTGATAGATTATGCAACTGTCTCAGGACTATTGTTTTCTATAAAATGAGCATCCTAATGTGGTAACTGATGTCAGACACCTGTATTCCCTGCTTCCTGACTCTGGCTTGTCAAGATAATCAGCTTGCCCTTGGGATTATATTTCTGACTGTCTAGTTCTGGGATTACAGTTGACTGCGCCTGACTTTTTATGTAGGTTTTGATTCAAATTCTGGGCCTTCTGCTTCTGAGCCATCTCTTCAGCCCTATTAACTTTTTGAATGACATAAAATGTCTGTACGTAGTTATGAGGTATAATATGGTTTGACTCAAGTATATATTGATTTATTATATGTTTCTAGCTAGTAGAGAGAAAGAGTGAAGGGGACAGAAAGAGATTCATCAAAGATACAGTTATGTAGGAAGAATAAGTTCTGGTGTCCTTGGTGTGGCAGAGTGAGGGTAGCAGTAATGCATTATTGCATATTTAGAAAGAGATGATACATCTTTGAGAGTTTTAAAGCTGTTGTTTGCATAGTTTTTATGCTACTTCTGTTATAAACTATTTTTTACTTTATGTTTTCTCCATGTGTGTATGTGCACATGTACATGTGTGTGTGCATAAGAAGACAACTCTCGTGTGGTTCCTCAGGCTTCCCCTTCTTTTTAGTCCACATTGTTTTTTTGAGATGGGGGCTCTTACATTTTTATTTATAATTAGCATATGGTATAACAGGTTTCACTATGATACTTTATATTTTGTTTTTTTGTCTATTTTGTGTATCATTTATAACCTTTGTTTTATTAGATGGATATTGTATTGAAAACTGGTAATTACCTGTAATATTTAGGAAGGATTATCTGCATCTGTTTTCTCTTTTCCTAGGCTGCTCTTTATGGATGTGGCTGCTGGGCTGAGAATACTGGCGCTCAGAACCCCTACTCCACAGCTGTGAGTACCTCAGGTATTTGCAGCTTTCATGGTCATTTTTCATGAGTACAGCTTAATAAACTCATTTAATAATTAAAATCAGTATTTGGGGGGAAACATTATGAGTGCATTGAATCATGAAAAACATCACTGGGGGGTTTTAAAGATTGTTAGTTTCTTCTTGTAAATGCTTTACAAACTTTATCAATACAACTCTGGTATTAGCGACAGCTGATTATATTTTATTATCTAATGATCCACAAAGTTATATTCACATTACAAGTGATGTGTAGGGAGTGAGACTTTTCAAAAATTATCATGTAATATCTTGAATAAAATATTGACATGGTATGTTTCAGACTACATAGCCTATAACATTTCCTCAAGCTATATTTCTAATAAACTGCAGAACCTCTTTTGTATGCACATTAAGAAAGTTTATCTTGTAGTAATGATTGAAATAGAAGCTTTTTCTCTTTATGTGGTGATGCTACTGGTAGGACAAGGTCAGTACTCCTTCTCATGCATCCATTAAGCTACAGTTCTGGTCTTTTCAAAACAGCCCAGGCTTTATCACATCCACGCAGCATAGATGTGTCTTCCTTTCTTTCCTTTGCCTCTTCAATTTCGGACCACATTGGTTTTTGTTGTAGCTTGTCTATGCTTCCTGCTCTCATCCTGTGATCTACTGTAATATACAGTGCATTAGTAAATTGTCATAAACTGTTTGAACTCACTGACATGCTGTTCCTGTAGGCTGGGCTGTGCCTTCCCCCACTTCAGACCCGAGTGTATCCTCCAAGATCTCTTCACCTGGAATGGGATGGTCCCCTAGGCCCATGAGAAAGGGAATGGAGCTGGGCGTGGTGGCGCAAGCCTTTAATCCCAGCACTTGGGAGGCAGAGGCAGGCTTCTGAGTTCGAGGCCAGCCTGGTCTACAGAGTGAGTTCCAGGACAGCCAGGGCTACACAGAGAAACCCTGTCTCGAAAAACGGAAAAAAAAGAGAGAGAATGGTAGAACAGCCCAAAAGTAAGATATTGTGTCTTTGAGGATACAAAAGAGTAAACCGAGCAAAAATAAAAACCTTGTGTACTGGGAGGTGAGTAAATCCCAAGCATCTTCTCAAAACAAAAGCTCCAACTACAGTGTAGTCTATGCCATTGAAGACCATGCGGGCCACGCAGGAGACAGCTGCTGAGACGCTCCCCACACATGCTCCAGCCGATACAGCCAGTGCACTTTCCTCACTCACTGTCTGCTGATGCTCAAGTGCCTGATCAGCTGCTTCACTGTCTGCTGCTGCTCCTCCTTCCCCATTGCTTCTCCCTTCCTCCTTTTCCTTCTTGTTCTTGTTCTTCCTTCCTCTTCATTTTTCATTTTTATATTTTTTATCTTGCTTGCTGCAGTTAAGAAGCTGAACAGAACAGAACAGAAAGCATGGCTGTCATGGACGTTTTCTATAAAGCACATCTAAGATCCAGGCATTGCCCATTATAGCAGAGAGGGTTGCTCTCTCGATCGTTTGATTTCTTTTCGTCTTTGACCTGCCTCACCTCAGCCATGGCCATAGGATTTCTTCATCTTGAAAACAGTCCTGGGTTGGGTTCTCTTCATTTCTCTATATGCCTTCTCTTTCTGATTTGGTGTCTTTGCTATCCTCAGGATTTGAGCTTTTTTTCTAGGTCTGTTAGCTTCTACATCTGTGTCTACTCTGGGTTTTCTCTGAAACTTTAACATACATCCTTTCTGTGTTATATTTAGTATTCACTGTGCATTTTATGGATGTAGTTTTTGTACTCATCACATGACCACCTTTTCTCCAATGGTTTTCTCCTTTTAAAATGTTATAAAGTTACATTAATTTTATTGTGTGTTTTGGGGGCAGGCGTGTGTGCCACACTGCATGTGTAGAAATCAGACGACAACCCACAGAAGTGACTTCTCTCTTCCCACTGTGAGGAACAGGGATCAGACTGAGGTTGGCAGACTTAGCCATAATGTCTTTACCTGCTGAGTCACTGACCCTCCTAGCTGTTTTCTTGCCTTCACTGGTCTCTTCTTGTAGACATTAACTATTGGCACTATTCTACTATTTGTTGCTTCTTACCATTTTTACTGAACTCTTTGTTATTTCAGACTTGTTTGTGTTTTCTGACCTGTCATTTGCGGTTTCCATCTAACCTACTTCCTTCCTTTGTATCAGAAGGAAAATATCTTTGTAAGTTACTAGGCTATTAGGCAAAGCTGATATACAAATTAATAATCAAAAACATCCCAATATAATTACAAAAAAATCTTGTTTTTTATTTTGAATGGAAAAACAAAATAAAATAATTTTAATTTAGTTTTTGTGGCACATAAAAATTTTACTGTACATTATCAAAAATTAGCTAATGTATCTAGTCCCGTCTTTAGAAAATTATATGAACACACCGAAGTCTGGACACTGCTCCATTTTTACTTTCTCACATTACTTTCAACATCACAGATTATGTTAGCTTTGGTTTTAGTCAATGTCTTCTTCACTGACTTAGTTGGTGTTATCTTCATACCTGGATATTTGGAACTGTCTTGAGAGTCTGCCTGGTTGTGTCACTTTGTGGAAGAGATTCAGTTCTCCTTCAGTTAGCTACTCACCAACCAGACCCTAAAGCTTGTGGCATGGAAGTTAGAATAGGCACACACTTCATGACTTTAATCTTACTAAGTAGAATGCAATGGCAGGTAAAGCTAGCATTGTGCCATTAAGATCTTCACAAACTCCCTTTGCTCTGTGTCCCTACTTTGTGTCTCCAGCACCATTTGTTTCTGGTTTCTGGCATCCAGAGTTGCAGTTGAGTGTGGATATCCAGCACGTTAAAGGGTTAAATGCCAGAACTGGAGGATGACAGGAGAGATCCTGCTCCTCCCTTCTGTAGGACTGTGTTTGCTTCATTCTTATTTTTCCTGGGGCTGTTGGGATGAGGCTGATGATGGAAACACACGGCAGGGTTGGTTTTCCAAGTCATAGGAAAAGGGAACACAGAATTTCCCAATTGTTTGTCCAGGATAAAAAAAGACTTGTGCCTTGGGCTATTGTAGAAAATCTAGAGACCTGGCCAGTGTTTTGGGTTTATATATCTTGGAAGGTAATAATTGGGAAGCAGAGAAAATATAGTTAGTTATGGTCTGGATAGGGCTTTCCCAAGGCCAGATAGGCAATTTGGTCATTAGCCTGATGATACACTCCAGCATCTTGTCATCATTGAGTGGGGAGGAATAAGTAGGGGTGGCATGTGACAGGGACTACTTTTGCAGACTCTGACAAATGTCCTAGATTCGTGGGACTCTGCAACACGAGGCAAGGAGCAGAACAGCCGCTTGGTTCTGGTCCAGCCTGGAGTTATAATTGTTAGTTAACAACAATGGGAATAATGGCCGTTACTGTGAGTGTAGAGTCCGTTGACATAGAGGAGGTACCCAGTGTATATCTGAGTTTACTGTTTATGTTCTAATGACTGAATGTCATCTCTTTATGAAATACATTATTATTTAATGCTATTAATTGAAACAAAAATAATCTCGATTGAAGAATGATAAAAGCATTTCACTTCACTTAATACACAGCTGTTAATTTATAGGAAAATAAGGAACTGAGGACTCTTCCTTCAGTGATAATGGTTTGCTTCACTAGTAATAAATTCACTGCCCAGTCTGTGCCTTATATTTACAATCATTTCAAACTTCAATCCTGTAACACACCAGTGCTTCGAAACCAATATAAATAGAAAACAAAATGAACATATCCAGTTCTCACATGGTGCGTAATGGACAAGAAATGAGAGCAGCTTGTACTGAGGAACGGTGACAGCTCTGTCACCACCAGAGCTTATAGGACACCATGAGAGGATAGCAGTCCCTGTGATCTAGAACATTCCTTTCATTTTCCCCACTCTCCCTGTTTTTGAGACTTAGTTTCAGGTAGTCAGAACTAGCCTGGAATTTTGATTTGCGCGTCTCCACTCATCCCTGGTCAAGATTGCAGATGTGAGTTCTTATGTCTACTCAGGATTTCTAACATGTGAAAAAGGCATATTTCAGGACTGATGAATTATTAAAAGTCTTTATTGTCCTCTTTTAAAATGAAAGTAAGTAACTTGTAACATTTTGGAGTAGTAAGGCAGGCTTTTGAGAAGAAGAGGACTGTGGGTATGTGTGTTGGTGTCTCTTGAGTGCCTGTTATAGGGCTTTGCCCGTTGAGAAGCAAACATGGAAAGGAAAGATTTGTGCATGTGACTCTGCTTCTTGATTACTTTTTCTAAGGTGAGTCACCATAGTATTTTCTTGAATAGGATTTTAAAGTAGGATTTTCTCATTTGCTGAATTTGGATTTGAACATTCTCTTTTAGTAACAGATGAGATGTATAGTATAAGATACATGTATGTTGCGCTCAGGCTAAAGAAAGGAAGAAGGTATGAAAGAATACAAGGTCAGAAGCTGTAGATTGAGGTTATATTCTGGATGACCTTAAGGTTGATCTTCTGTTTGTCGATTCTCTAGCTCCTCTCTCCTCCTTTCCCTCCTCCACCTCTTTCTTTTCCCCTTCCATTGAAAATATATATTTTTTTCTCATAAAATATATCTTGATCATAGTTTCCCTCACTCTACTCCCAGTCTCTCCCTCCTATCCAGATTTACACCCTTTGATCTCTCATTAGAAAACAAACAGGCTTCTAAAGGATAATATCTATCTGTCCATCCATCTATCCATCCACCCACCCATCTATCTATCTATCTATCTATCTATCTATCTATCTATCTATCTATCTATCTAATCTACTTAATAAAGTATATATATGCTTTATTTTAATGGGTAGATTAATAAACACTCACACACACACACACACACACACACACACACACACACACAAAGAACCAACATCAGAATATGACAAACGAAGCAAACAGAAGGAAAAGAATCCAAGAATCATACAGGCACAGTGACTCACTTGTTTGCACATTCTGGAAGCCATAATATAGATGCAGAGAATCTGTAGAGTTTGCTTTCTCTTGGTCATCTACTGCTGGGCATAGGGCCTGCCCTTAAAGCTAATCTGGTTCCCTTTAGACTCTTTTAGGTACAGCTTTTCACTTGCAAGTGTTTGTCAACTGGAGAGAGCGTATAGGTTTTGGATTGAGATTAGAATGGGAGGAACCAGTGGGAAGTTGGAGGTAAGAGAAAATATGAGGGAGAAACTGCCAAAACTAAGCATCATTTGAGGAGTAGTGTGGAAACGTAATCTAGTAGAAGCTTCCTAAAATAAATACATATATGAAGGCAATCTAAATGACTACACCAAAATGGGATGCCTTAGTTAAGGTTTCATTGCTGTGAAGAGACAAAATGACCACGGTAAATTTGCACAGGAAAACATTTAATTGGGGCTGGCTTATAGTTTCAGAGGTTTAGTCCATTATCATCATGGCAGGAAACATGTCAGAATCTAGGCAGACATGCTGCTGATGAAGGAAGTGTGAGTTCTATATCTTGATCTTCAGGCAGCAGTAGGGGACTAACTTCCATCCATATATATATATACATATATACAAATACATATGTGTGTGTGTGTGTGTGTGTGTGTGTAGTGTATGATATATACATACACACACTACACACACACACACACATATACATATATATATACATATATATATATATATTTCCTTAAAGCCTGTCTCTACAGTGACACACTTCCTACAAAAAGGCCACACCTATTTCAATAAGGCCATACCTCCTAATAGTGCCCCTCCCTATGGGCCAGGCATTTAGACACACGAGTCTAAGGTGGGACATAACTATGGTGGTTTCAAACCACCACATTCCACTTCCCGGTCTCTATAGGCTTATAGCCATTTCTGCATAATGCAGAAATGCATTCAGTCCAACGTCAAATGTCCACATAGTCTATCCCAGTCTCAACAATGTTTAAAAGCCCTAAGTTCAAATCTCTCCTGAGATTCATGCATTCTCTTAACTCTAAACCCCTATAGTTTCAAAATAAGAAATCAGATCACATACCAAAGCAAGACTGAAAACTAGCTGGGCAAACTCCAAACTCTTCATCTCCATGTCTGATGTCAAAATGCTCTTCAGCTCTCCAACTCCTTTCAGCTTTGTTGACTGCAACACACTTTTTCCTCTTGTGCTGGTTCCATTCCCTGTTAGCAGTTCTCCTCAGCAGGTATCCCAGAGTTCTGGCATCTCTAACCTTTTGGGGTCTCTAAGGTAACCCGGACTTTACAGCTTCTGAACACGGCTTCTGCGGCTGCTGTTCTTGGTACTCGTCCTGTGGTACTGACATCTCCAAAACCACGAGGTCTTCTGCTGCAGCTGGGCTGCATGTTCACCAGTAGCCTTTCCCAGGCACTCTTTAGGGTGCCAGGTCTAAACTTCCCTGCATTACTTACTCCTTCAATCCTGGGCCTTCAGCTGCCATTGAGGATCCACCCTCACTAACGGCCCTATTGCCCTCTCACAGTGCCAAGCTCCAGCTGCTCTTCGTGACCCCCTCATGCCTTCGAAACCAGTATCACCTCGGTAACTCTTGCATATTACCCAGTCAAAAGGCACAGCCATGACTGCCTCACACAATGGTGTTTCTTGGCCAACAGGTAGGGACAGCCTTGAAAAATTCATGGCCTTAGTGACTTTCTATAGTCCCTCCTTGAGTCTAAAGCCAGAACTACATGACTGAAGCTGCCAAGTTCTGCTGCTTGCTGGAACTTGGCCCCACTGTTCAATTACATCTTCACCAGCTTTCTGTTTTCAGTAACTTGGCTGTTCTGGAACTTGCTCTATTGACCATCTGGCCTTGGACTCAGAGATCTGCATGCCTCTGTCTCCTGAGTGCTGGGATTAGAGGCATATCCTACCATGCCTGGACCTAAGCTTTTCTTTTAATTCCCTTTTATTATAGATCTTTATAAGCATGACTACTATGCCTCAAGATCTGGATTAAAAGCTTGTGTTGATCAGGATTGAAAATGAGAGTTATCCTATCTCAAGATCCATTTTAAAAAAGCATGTATCTTTTAGCCTTAAGATACAGATCAGGTGTGCCCTCCATTTCTGGATTATAGTTCATTCCAGATATAGTCAAGTTGGCAACCGAGAATAGCCATCACAATCCACTCCTTGTCAATTTGACACAATCATATCCCCTTATGTCCAAATGAAAACAATAATCTAACCATAATAATAACCCACCATGATCTTACTGTCCCTCATAAAACCGCAAATACATAAACAATAACCAGATCACAATAATGCCTAATATGTTAAAACTATGCATCATACAACTGTAAATGCATTGTAAATTTAGAATAGGTGCCAGTGTTCTTTTGAGGACATTCTTTTCACAAGATGGAAGCTTAGCTAGGTGGGGTCTTGCCTGAAGGTCAGCACTCCCTTAATTCCACTTAAATATCCTTAATCCATTTATCTCTGTGAACACAGGATTTAGTTTCATTCCATTTCCTGGTGCCTCTGTTATCTTTGAACCATACTTTTGTAATTTTCCTTTCCCAACTTATATTTGATCACAACACTCTTCTACTGTATTAGGCTTCCATACTACTCCTCAAATGTCATTTGGTTTTACGTGTTTCTCCCCGTAATCCCTCTACCTTCCACTCTACTTGTTCCTCCCACTCCAGCCCCACCCCCTCCAATCCAATGATACCTATCTTTTCTGTTTCTCTTTTACTAGAGAAAACTGTCTATCCTCCAAGCCCTTTATTCTATTCAGAATCTCTGTAATTCTATGGCTTGTAGCTTGATTATTATTGACTTAGCAGCTAATGTTCATATATAAGTGAATATATACCATATTTGTATTTTAGGGTCTGAGTTACCCTATGCAGGAAGATTTTTTTTCTTGTTCTATTTATCTGCAAATTTCATGATTTAATTTCTAAACACTGAGTAGTATTCCAATGTGTAAACCTACTACATTTTCTTTATTCTTACATCTATTGAGGGGCATCTAGGCTGTTTTCAGTTTCTGGCTATTATGAATAAAGCAGACATGAACATGGCTGACTAAGTGTCTCTGTAGTTGGATGAAGCATACTTTGGGTATATGCCCAAGAGTGGTATAGCAGAATCTTAAAATAGCTCAATCCCTGTTTTCCTGAAAAACTCCGTTCCATAGTGCCTATACAAATTTGCATTCCTACCAGCTGTGGATGAGTGTTGACCTTATTCAAAATCCTTGCTGACATGAGCTATCATTTGGTTTACTGATCTTAGCCATTCTGCTGTGTGTAAGGTAAAATCTCAAAAGTAGCTTCGATTTGCATTTTCCAGAAGACTAAACATGTTGGAGATTTCTATAACTGTTTTTTCAGCTATTTGAGTTTTCTCTATTGAGAATTCTCTGTTTAGATTTGTACCTCATTTTCAGGTTGCTTTCTTTATAGCTTGGTGTGTGTGTGTGTGTGTGTGTGTGTGTGTGTGTGTGTGTGTGTGTGTGTGTATTTGTTTAGTTTACATTTTGGATATTGGCCCTTATCAGATGTGTAGTCGATAAGAGGCTTTTCCCATTCTGTAGGCTGATGCTTTGTCTGAGTGATGGTGTCCTTTGCTGTACAGAGGCTTCTCAGTTTCATGAGGTCCCATTTAATTATTGTTCTCAGTGTTTGTACTAATGGTGTTCTGTTCAGAAGCTCTTTCTGTGCCAATGAGTTCAAAGCTATTCACCACTTTCTCTTCTACCAGGTTCAGTATATCTGGTTTTATGTTTAGGTCTTTGATCCATTTGAAGTTTTGTGCAGTGGTTAAGTATAGATCTATTTACATTCTTTGATATGCAATCATCTAGTTTGACCAGTACCATTTTGTGAAGTTGCTGTCTCTTTTCCAGTTGTATTTCTGGCTTCTTTATAAAAAATCTGGTGTTCAAAAGTGTGTGGATTTATGTTTGGGTCTTCAATTCAAATTCATTGAACATGTCAATTTTTGTACCAATACCAGAGGTCATCAATTCTTTTATTATCTAGAATTGTTTTAGCTATTCTGTTTTGTTGTTGCTGTTGTTGTTGTTTTTCTTCTTTGTTTGGGTGTTTCATCTGAAGCTGAAAGCTGTCGTTTACAAGGTTGTTACCCTAGCCCTTGACTGCCCGAGATGATCCTTTCCAGCTAGGGGGTAAGAAGGCTAGGAATCAATGACACAGATTCTGGGAGCCATAAGACAAGCAGAAGCAGACTTGTTTATTTTTATAGTGGAGAGTGCCTTTATACACTCCATCTATGACCCCTGGGTCCATAAATGCTTGTTCCATGCAGCTGGCACCAGCTGATCGGCTGCCCTGTCATGCATTCTTTGTCTTTGTTCTTCTCTGGGTGTCAGGCAGGCTCCTGAGTTAGTGGATGTGGAAGCACCTGCTGTGCTGCATTGGTCATTGGGAGTGGGGAGCGAGTCAGAACAATGCTGACTCACTCCTACACAAGATCTCTGAAGAGTGGGGATAGAATTTTGATGGTGATTGAATTGAATTTCAATTCAATTGTAGGATGGCCATTTTTACTGTATTTTCACCCTACTGATCCATGAGCATGGGGGATCTATTTTCAGATATCTTCTTCAATTTCTTTCTTAATGTTTTTATCATACACGTTTTTGACTTATTTGGTTAGAGAGTTACCCCAAGATAGTTGTTTCCTTTATTTCTTTCAGTTGCATTCATTTCCTCCCTGTTTGTGTTTTCATAGATTTGTTTAAGGGATTTATTCATTTACTCTTTAAGGGTTGTCTTAGATAGAGTTTCTATTTCTGCAATGAAACACCATAACCAAAAAGCAAGGTGGGGAGGAAAAGGCCTATTTAACTTACACTTCCACATTCGGTTCATCGTGAAGGCTAGCAAGGACAGGATCTCAAACAGGGCAGGAATCTGGATGCAGGAGCCAATGAAGAGGCTGTGAATGGGTGCTGTTTACTGGCTTGCTTACATGGCTTTGTCAACTTGCTTCTTATAGACCCCAGGACCATCAGCCCATGAGTGGCTCTACTCACAATGGACTGGGTCCTCCCCCATCAATCACTAATAAGAAAATGCTTTACAGCCTGGTCTGTAGCCTGACCTTATGGAGACATTTCAACTGAGTTTCCCGCTCTCGAATAACTCCAGTATGTGTCAAGTAACATAAATGTAATCAGCACAAGGATTTCTATCGTATTCATAAAGGCAGTTTTACAGTCTTTGTCTTGAGTTTCAGCCATATTGCATTTCTCAGAGCTTACTGTGGTATGTTGCTGGGCTCTAGTAGATACACATTGTCCTGGCTGTTACTGATTGTGTTCTTAGGTGGGTGTACAGGCATCTGAGTTTGGTACAATTGTAATTCAAGGTGCCAATATCTACTCTTTGTTGGGTGAGTGTTTTGTTCCCTGGTTTCTGTTACCTTCTCTGGTTCCTGAGTGTGGTAGCTTTGTGTTGTCTGATAAGGAATGCTTCTGAGTTATTGATAGGTATGACCATTGGGAGTTCTGTGTAGAATGTATTTTTAGGTATTGAGAGCTTACACTTGTGAATGGGGACGGATTAGAAAGCAGGGTTGAGGAGGTCCACAGGACAGAGGGAAGCAGTGTTCTCCCAGCATCAGCTTAGTTCCTTAGGAATGGAGGCAGAGGGCAAGGAGAGCCCACTACAGATAGTCTGGTACAGAGCTGGGGGTGAGACCTGGGTGTTGGATTTGAAGAGAGGAGGGAGGGGGAAGATCTGAGGCTAGCCTACCTGCTTTGCTGGCTTGCTGGCTTGCTGCCTTCTCGTGAAGGCTTGGCTGGCAGATTTTCTGGGAATGCCTGCTGGAGTTGGGGGTGGGATAACAGGAAGAGTGGGGAAGAAGGTTTGAGGAGATCTGTCTGTTTCTAAGGAGTTTGGGAAAGAATAAACAGCTACCTGTTTTCTGTTTGGGAGCCCAGCACTTTCTGATTGTCTAGGTTCTTTGCTTTTATGGGAGTCCTAGAAACCTGAGTTCTTGGAGAGTTGTGGCTATGATTTGCCCTAGTAAGTACAAGGTTAGATGGGATTTTAAAACTGCATGCATTGAAAATATTGTATGCTTTAACTTGAACTATTGACTGGAGTCTCTTCCTTAAGAGCTAGGAAAGCTGGCCACCTTTTCCTGGTTTCTCAACCATGCCTGCCACCATCCTGCCCACTTGAAGGACTGTGTTCAAATATTCCTCATAGGATCATTGTCAGGAGTGGAAAAGTAGACCTACAGCAAGATCCAGCAGTGGACAGATGCTTTGGTGTCTGCCAGTTCCACAACTGTTCTTTCAGGGAGTTAGAAAGGCAGTCAGGAAATCATGCTACATCTTTCTTTGTAATGGCCATCATTCTTTATTCTTTGTATTTTGTTTTCTGTGTGTCACAGGCACTTTTCGAAACAAAATCTCAGTTATCCTCAAAATGTTTTGTGCAGGTCAGCTAGGGATTTAATATTCCTAGTTCTTTATCCATCTCAGCAACCCTGCATTTCAAGGAATTGTTGAGGCTCATTATTTTAGTTGCTTTTTATTTGCTCTATTTTATTTTAATTTTGAGACAGGGTTTCTCTATCTAAACCCTTCGGTGTCCTGGAGCTCTATATATGTAGACCAGGCTATCCTCAACTACACAGAGATTCTCCTGCCTCTGCTGACTCACAAGTGCTGGGATTACAGTGCGCTCCACTCTACCTGGCTTCCCATTGGATTCACTTATATGGGAGTGTACTATACTTGCTGGCTTCTTTAGTGTACCTGGGAACTTGGGTTGTGGCTGTTGTTGCTGATGTTAGTGTGCTTTGTCCTTTCCCCAGTCCCATCTGAGTCATTGCCTTTCAGTTTGACTTCACACTGCATTCACACTACTGCAGTCTTACCCTGAGCTCTAGGAGAACTCAGGGCCTCACGAGCAAATTTTTCTGAGACTGTTGACCTGGATTACAGTGGCCCCAAGATGTTTTCTGATGTTTGTAGGTTTTCTTTTTTTTTTTTTTCTTTCTAGCTACTTAGTTTGCATCGCTTTGCTGTTTTTGCTTTGTTGTTGTTTTGTGAAAGAGCAGACTTGTAATTTTGCAGCATGGGGTAAAGACCTGGTGAGAACAGACATGTGAGATGAAGTGGTGCTTAAAGTGCCAAGGCTCCGATCCTGAGTGGGCTTCTCGCTTTGATTGTCCTCACTTGAAAGAAGGCTTCTTCCTTCCTATTGTCAAGTACTACCTGCCGTCAGTTGGAGAGGACTCCGAGAGCCCCTTGTCAAAGCCTTCTGAGCTCTCTTCATATGGTTAGCAGAAACAGAGCTGGGCTTTCATTTCTTCTTTCATTCAACAGGAGTCTCTTTCATGTTTGAAAATTGAAAACGCGTGTTTTTCAGTGTGCAGCGAGGATGTGTGTGCCCTCTGGCACACCTGTTTCTAATTTCCTGACTTGAAAGCATAACCCATCAAAAGGAGCAGAAAAACAATTTCTTTCTGACACGCTGCGTCGTGGCCCTTACTGGACTGGTGGACGTGGTGGCTTAGCCTTCTTGGTTCGTCTGTAGAAGGTCCTTGCTAGAGACAGAATTTCACTCAGTACAGCCAGTGCCTTTTATAGCACGGGACCACTTTTGGTATTGTGTTGGGGTGAAAGATCTTTTTAGTTCAGGAAATTTACTTAAAATAAATTGTACTTAAAAAATACCCAGAAAAATCATAAAAATTTTTAAATAGTAAATTTAGTTGAACAGTATATGTTGGACAGCTATATGTAAGCTAATAAGTGAGTTGATTGGCCAGGAGTAGGTAGGGCTTGGTTGAGCATGCTTGAATTCCATACTGGTGTTTAACATAAATCAAATATTTCCAGTATGCGACTTCAGCTTTTTTTGTCCTTTGTACTCTTGCCAGATGAAATGACTGCGAGGCCCTGTATGTTGACTTTGCATTCTGTAAATTGATAATTTGTCACTGCAAGAGCTGTACACAGTGTAGCTCATCACTTTCGGAAGGAAGGTGTCTAGTATGTGTGATGGTGGCCAGCTGTTATGAGAGATTGATGTCCAGGGACACTTTGGGCTTTAGTTTTCAGATCCTTAATATATGGACCTTCAGGTTTGTGTTTTCTCTGTCTAGGTTCTTGGAGGTAGCCATCTTTTTGTTTGTTTTGATTTTCTGTTTTGAGACAGAGTCTACTGTATAGTGCATGTTGGCCTTGACCTTGTGATCCTCCTGCTTCACCTCTTAATGCTGGTCCTGTAGGTGGTATGACACTGGGTGGGGAGTTAACGTGTTGAGAATTTATTGTATCCCTCATCTGTTGGAGGTGCACATGTGCTACAGCATGCTCGTGGAGGACAGCTTGTAAGAGCTGCTTCCCCTACTTTGTGGGACCTGAGGAACAAGCTCATCTTGTAAGTCTTGGTGGCAGGTGCTGCTAACACTCTAAGCCATCTCTCTAGTCTTATTTTATTTATTATATCATGTCATACACGTATATGATGTGTATGTTCTGGATTCAGTTATTTCCTCCCACCATGGGCTGTGTTGTCCGACGTGTGCTACAAGTACTCTTAGTTGCTGAGCCCTCTCACCTGTCCAGGGTAGTAATCTTAATTACGTATTTTCCTAACAGTTTCTCAGTTACTGTTTTTAATTTTATTATGACCACTCTCTCAAACGTAAACATGTATGAGTCACCTGGAGGTCTTATTTACAATATAGACTATGATCTGGCAAGTCTGGGGTGAGTCCTGGGCATTCTTCTCATTTCCCAAGCTCTCAGGAGATATCAGTGGGCAGAGAGGTCCTTCGGTCTAGTGCCTGATCCACATCTCCATCATTAACCACTTTCTACTCTGTTTCCTCCTTGTGTTCGATGGTGGTGAATACAAAGGATGTTACTATTGGGTGTCCCTGGAAACATTAAATGATTACTTTAAGAAGTTACCATCTGAGCCAGAGGAGCATAAAACTACCGTAAAAGGCTTACTGCTGAAGTAGTAATATTTTTATGTTTATCAAGTATTGTAGAACACAGTCAGCCCTGTTCATTAGCAAGGCTCTTGTAAATGAAACCGGATAAAACAAACTGCTTGTTCTAAGAGTTGCTTAGAGATGAGTCAGAAAGACATAATCATAATTCAAATGTCTTTCATATAAACAAGCTCTGTGCATGATTGCTGTTAATTGAATGAAATTTAATTTCACTAGTGAATTGGAGAAAATCTGTGGACACGTAAATGAGAATGTCAAGACTGTGCTTGCATCTTTATTACCTTTTTAATGAATGTGTGGCATGGTTCTCGTTACTGAGTTACTGTGTGATTCAGCCATGACCAAAAGGTTCCTTGTACTTTCAGAGCTTGTTCATAGCTGTTGGTGTCCATTTATTGGTATATAGGTATTGGTTTCTATTGACTAAAATATCTGAAGTAAGTGCTGGCTACTAGAAAGCATACATAGTTACTTACAAAGCATACAAGCTAGCTATTGTGGAATTGGAGACTTTAGTTAGAATCCCCGGTGGTGGTTTTTATTTGGCTCACCATGTGTCTCCTTTGAATGGAAGACTATGCATATCCAGGAGATACATTATGTTGGAGCAAAGTTAGATTTGCAGTGGGACTTGAGTTTAAATCCTAATGTAAGGAGTGGATTGGAAGAAATGCACTCACAGGTGCAGGACATCTTCCCTCATGGAGAAGAGAGATTTCATGTAAGTGATCCAGAAGTGCACCAGCTGCAGGGAGCTGAGTCTGCATCTCCCTGGGGAGCGCACGTGGCTGCTGTTCCTTCTTGTACTTGCTCTCTTGTCTTACTTTTTGGCTTCTGTCTTGGGATTATATTAGAGTTCTTGGGATTATATTACCAGGGGGGAAAATCATTTTGTAGCTCTTTTCTTTTTTTTTTCCTGTGATGGCTCTGGCTGATCTCCAATTCTTAACCTCTCTCAGCTTTCTGAATGTTGGAACCACAGTTATGTGCTATCTTGCTTACCTATAGTTTTTTGTTTGTTTGTTTGTTTGTTTGTTTTTTAAGAAATGGTGAATATTTTTGTTCAATATCACCAACAGACTTCTTTTTGTATTTTGTTGATTGCTTATGTTTATTAACCAATCACTCACCAAGGGGCCTAGTATTACCAAGAACTAATGATGGGCAGAGGGCTTGTTTGTAGGTTGTGTACACTATTGTGGGTGAGGGGGAACAGAAAGCAAAACAAAGCCAGGATTTTATTAGGAAGAAGAGCAGGGTGCAGGTTAGACTCAAAACCCCGTGCGATTGAGAGTAGCCATCATTTTTGTGATCACCATAAAGTCTGTGATAATAATCATCTGTTAGGGATGTGCAGTGGCCAGCACTGTGATCTTTCAACATCTTTCTCATTTTCAGGTGGGAAATCTGAAGTTTGGATAGGTGAAATATTCCCTAAGTACCCAGAGAATGTAAAGACTCTTTATTGAAGGTAGAGAGGAATGTGAAAAGGGAAAAAAAAGCTACATTTAGGTTAAATTTTCTTTAAAGATTATATTATAGCCTACATATATATTTAGACAGTTTAAAATGTAGTTTTCTTATAAATTTCTTAACAAAGCTATGCATTTTGCGATTATTTGAGGCTAACAGAGAACTGGCTGTGGAAAATGGATGTTTTTGTTTTGAAAAATCAAATCCAGTAGATGAAACCCCCGCCACCACAATGCTTGTTTACATCTCTGTTCACTTAAGCTGAGCGGATGAAATGGGGTCTGGCCTTTCTCATATTGTTTACGTTTTGCATTGCTGCTGGGCTCTGGGGCAGGGCTCCCAGGTCTGTTTGATTTATTTCCCACCCAACTATCATTTGCAGGATTATGTTGAAAATCAATAAAAATATTCCTATTTTGTAACATTGTAATTGTGCTAATATGATGATATAGTGCGATGTTGTTTTATCAGCATTGTACAATCAGATGTGTTTCCTTAACGCCAATCTCCTTTTTTTTTTTTTTTAAGAATAGAGAGAAAGATAGTCTTAGCCATAACTAACCACTAATATTTGAATGATGGGTCATTTGAGTGCCTGAGTCTGTTTCATTTCTTTTACTATAAGGACATAATTAAATATTTGATCTGTATTCACCTCTTTGTAATAGAGCAGCATATGTAAATAAGACACTTGAAATTAAAGTGACTGAATTTGATTTGGTTTGGTTTTTGAGATAGGATTTCAGTATGTTGCCCAGAGAAGTGAAAGAGTAGTGTTCTTACCTCGGCTTCTTGAGTACTGTCTACAGTGTGTCATTATCTTGTTTCTCACGGTGTGTGTTTTCCTGGGGGCTGTTGAGATTGAGGTTCAATGGCACCCGAGTTACTTGTGTATGGCAGTTCACTCTTATTGCTGGCAGCTTTGTAGAAGAGCTAGAAGTCAGCTGATAGAGAAGATACTTCACCCTTGTTTTCTCCCCAGGAAGCCTCTGGGATTTTTCATGACTGATGTGGCATTTGTAGCAAGTTTGCACGAGTTCCAATGCAGTGGTTCAGGGCTCTTCAGAACTACAAAAGTGCAAGCCTCCGGAGGGTTTGGTCCTGAGACTGACATCTCATTTATTAAGAGTAATCCAGAGTATCCCACCAGATGATAAACAATCTATAGCAGCCCGATTTACTAAAGGCCATCTGTGGGGACTAGCTAACATAGTCTTCTTTTCCTTTCCTGTCTCTCCCCTCTCTTCCTCCTCCTCATTATTATTATTATTATTATTATTATTATTATTATTATTATTATTATTTCTTCTTCTTCTTCTTCTTCTTCTTCTTCTTCTTCTTCTTCTTCTTCTTCTCCTTCTCCTCCTCCTCCTCCTCCTCCTCCTCCTCCTCCTCTTCTTCCTCCTCCTTCTTCTCCTTCTTCTTCATTTTCTCTCTCTCTCTCTCTCATACAGAGAGAGACACTCACATACCCCAGTATCCTTTTGAGAATCGGAAACTTTTGCATTTTTCCCTAGAAATGTGAATGCACAGTAACTTGAATGCACATCCCCAAGTCTGGTCATGTTCTTAGAGATTATCTGTTTGAGTTGGTCCTGGTTTAACTCATAAATTGAGTAAATTCCAAGTTAGGGTCCTAGTTTCATTTCCGGTTTCTATGATAAACTATCCTGATTAGAGCAACTTAGGAGAGAAAACGTTTTATCTGGCTGACAATTTTAGGTAAGACAGTTTCATCATTGTAGGGAAATTTAAGGCAGGAACTTGAAGCAACTAATCATATCCACACTCAAGTGAAGAGGAGAAATAAATGCAAACATGCTTCTAGTGCTTAGTTCGCTCTCTCCACTCTTGTACTGGCCAGGATCCCAAGCCCAGAGAATGGTGCCTCCCACAGGGGGCTAAGTCCTCTCTCATCAGTTAATGTGGTCAAGCCAATCCTTGATAGACAGGCCAACTTGTTATAGACAATGCCTTATAGAGGTTCTCTTATCAGTCAATTTGGCAATTAAAACTAATTACATAGTGAGGTATAGCCATACTTGCCTTTAATACTAGTACTTGGGAGGCAGAGGAAGGTGGATCTCTGTGAGTTCACGTCCAGCCTAGTCTACATAGTGAGTTTCAGACTAGCCAAGGGTTTTGTAAAGAGACCCTGTCTCAACAACATCAAACCAAAACAAAATAATTACCATAGTTTTCAATTTAAGTAATGATTTCTAAGGCAGTTAAATTCTACTATTAGCTTTAATTCTTTAAAATAACTTAAAATAATTTGTTTTCATTTTGTTTTTATTAATAAGTTCTAATAGCAATGTTTTCTTTTATATGTCTTTTTCCCCTTCCTGTGTGCATGTACATATCTGTACTTGTTCGTGTGTGTGTGTGTGTGTGTGTGTAGATGTGCATGTCTGTGTAGAGGCTAAAGATTGATATTGAGTGTCTTCATACTCTATCTCATTTTAAAAATTACATTTTTAAAAATTTTCACAATTTTATACATCTGTTCATTGAAATACAGTCATACCTACTGCCTTACCCTGCTTCTTCCAAAACCCACCATATCTTCCACAAAATCTACTCTCCTCCTTCCGAAATTCATGTCTTTTGTTTTTGCTTTGCTTGAGGCAGGCTCTTACTATGTAGCCTAGCCTGACCTTCACCCATGTCTCTGCCTCCCGAGTGCTGGGATTAAAGGGGTTTTCTACCAGGCTCAGATTTTTTTTGAAACACATTTTTATTATGAAACCCTGGCTGGCCTGGGACTTGCTTCATAGACCTGGCTGACCTCTATCTCTGAGAAATAATCCTGTTTCTGTATTTCAAGTACTGGGAGTAAAGGCCTCTACCTCTGCCTCCACCCCCTTATGTAAAGTGTATATACATACATACATGTAGACATACACACACGCACACACACCTTAGTGGATATTATACATATTATATATAGTGGATTTTATATATAACATTATATGCTAATATAAATAGGTAACCTCACATGCTAGTCATTATCACTTGTTGTTCTTGTCCTTGAGCCCAAATAGAGACCATCCTGAAAACAGTGAGACTGTTTCAGAAGTGAGCACGAGTGGCTGTTTATATATGTGCTGTGTGCTTATGCTTTATTGCTCAGTGTATCTGGTAAGCACTATAGTACTAGGATTATTATATTTTATAATATTTGAATTAGGAAGTAGTTTTGTTTTTGCACAAGATTTTTCAGCTAATTAGGACCATTTTGATTTTTTTTTATATCTGTGAAAAGTATTATTGGAGTTTTGATGGGATGCATTTTATCTGTAGATTGCTGTTGGTAGTTATGAATGTTATCACAGCATTTATTTTTTCTCAGTTTATGAATACTGATGTTTTTTACCTGTGCCTTTGTCTGTTCATGTTTACTACTTTTTACTGTTGGGTCCCAATGGCTGAATTTATTTGACTATGGGTTTGTTTTCGGAATTTCTGTCTCAAGCATTTTATCCGTAGGATATAGAGCTTTTGGTTTTGTACTTCTCCAGGTTTTTGAGTTTATTAGCTCTAACAGTGTTTTGGTAGGGTTTTTGGGGTTTTTCCTCTCTGAAAGATATTTTGACCTGCAAACAGAAAAATCACTTCTCTGCCCAGCTGGCACTTGGAGTGCAGTGTTGAGTAGGAAGTGAGGAGAATGGGCATCCTTGTCTTGTTCCTGCCTTGTCTTGTTTCCCATCTTGGTCAAAGTGTTCAGCTTTCTGAGTGATTAGTGAGTTTATCATCAGTATCTTGTTGTGTTGTTTCTCCTCCTCCCCCACTTTGAGGTGGTAGCTCAGATAGCTGAGATGAGCCTGCCTTTCCTTCATCCAGCTCTTCTGAATACTTAGCACTCCAGGCACTTCATGTTCTCAGAGAGGTATGGAAGACATTAGCTACCTGGGCTGCATATTTCACTTTGCACCATGGGAGCATTAGGGTGTGAGGATATCTTTTTTGGCACAGAACTTGAAGGAGTGGTGGTAAGAGCAAAGTAAACTGTTCTCTTACTTTCTTGAAGGCATTTATTGGATTTTGTGCTTCAGGCTGTACGACAGCACAGAACTGCATCCCACCACTGTGTGCACACCGTGCTGATGACCAGCACTGTATCTTCTGTTCTTTTGCTTTTTAAAAAATTTTAATCACATATGTAGCTCCAAACAGTATGCTGCATCCTCTGTTTGTTTGTTTGTTTGTTTGTTTGTTTGCTTTGCTTTCTACTGAACTGCAGGAGAGTAGTATCCTATGGCATGTGTTACCTGTATCTTGCTTTAAAAAAAAAGAAACATTATGTATGCTGCTGTAGAATTTGCCTTTATAGTTGACTGTCACTATTATGCACCAATTTTAACCCATTGTATGATTAGTTCTGTGTTTTCTCCTTCATTTGTTATCTACTGATTACTCTGAAAAAAAAAAAAACCAAAACCACAAAAACCAAACTTTCAATATGTATTTGGCTTTCCGTATGTACAGTTTTTACAGGAAAGATAGGTAACCTGCTTAGACATTTAAATTTTTGTCAGTTTTCAAAATAATGAGATGATATACAGGAAACTACCTAAGATGTTCACTTGTGTTTTGTTTTATGTATTTAAATTTTTTGAGAATAAAACCACTTCAATATTATAAGGAACACTCAAATCACAGCATGACATAAAGGTAGCCAGTCAAACAAACACTCACTTACTCTGAAACACAACAACTTTTTGGTAGCATTATTTCCTTCTCCTTTAAGCTCTGAACATGTACAAATAGAATGACGGTAAACAATGTTTATATTGTTCTGTAAACTTCACACTGCACCATTCTTTTTGCTTAAAGTAGTCAGTTGTTTTTTTAAAACGCTCAGACACACACACACACACACACACACACACACAGAGATACTCTGTTCCAAAACTAAAATCAAAGTTGAGGCTTCTTCTGTGTTGTTTTACTTTAAAGAGTCTCCTTTGTGTTTTTATTGTCCGAGTCCGCTGCTGAAGCATTGTCTAAACTTCATGCCCCTGAAAGGTCTTTCAGCCCTTTACTGTTACAGCGCATTCTCTTCATCTTTTGGTTCCCTACTTTTCTAATCCTCTGAAATCTTTTCTGCTATCTTTTCATGCTCATTGTTTCCATTAGGGATTTGGAGTTGTTCTTCTATATGTAATGTGGGGCTTTTGTTTTTGTTTTACATTTTAACATTTTCTTTCTGACTGTGTACCATTTCTCAGTAATAGTTAGGTTTGTATTTATCGTCAAGCCTTGCTGAGCATACTAGTCAATTTTGGAGAACTCTCATGGTATCTTTAGCTGTTAGGCATAGATTTCTGTGCTTCTGAGACTTCTGTTCTGGTGTGGGAGCTCATCCTACAGAGACAGGCGCTATTGTCTCACTCATTTCTGTTGCATCAGTTAGATCGGTGTTCCTCATTGCATCAGAACCTCAGATCCCCGCTCTCCCCTCTTCTTACTTCTGTTGACCTTGCTTTGTGTTCTCAGCCATCTGATTTGATTTATAGGTTTATTTTTTTTATTTTGAATTTTTGATCTTTTCATGAATAGTAGTCACTAATTTATATAAATTCTTAATTTTGCTTCAAAAATCCTCTCATGTCAACTTCTGGGTTGTTTACTTTTACTTACTTTTCCTTCTATGAATTGCTGGTCATGGATTGTTTTCATAAGACTTTCAATTATATGTTAAAATATTTGAAGAAATTAAAAAATATTTGCAACAAAGATACACTGGTCTTTGTGTGTATATTGAAACATTGTATCAATTTCATCTATAGTTGAGTTGCTACTCTGTTCTTTCAGCAGTAAATGCGGGTATTTTGATGGTAGTGTCAAGACATAACTGTTTGGGGATGGTGAGATGCCCGAGTAGGTAAAGATACTTGCTGCCCAGCCTGTACTGATGACCTGATGTACCTCAAGCCCATGCACACTCATTTCTCTATCTGTCTGCCCCTCCTCCAAACTAACAACACATACGTCCCAAAAGAATTCAGAATCTGACCACAAGCAAAACATTAGGGATCTTTTAATTGAGATCTGAGCTATCAGCTGTTTGAACCTGAGGGAACTTCTCTTTCTCTTCTTTGTCTTGGTTTGGTTTCTTTGGGGAGATTTTAAAACTATGCAATCTTCCTGGTGTTGGGTCTTGGTTTTTTGGTTTGTTTTTTTGTTTCTTTGTTCTTGTTCTTGTTCTTGTTCTTGTTCTTGTTCTTGTTCTTGTTCTTGTTCTTGTTTTGTTTTGTTTTGTTTTTGTTTTTGTTTTTGTTTTTTGCCCTTGTAGGCACCCAGGGTATGATACTGTTAAGAGTGTAAAACCCTGTCTTACAGTTTGGATGTGAGCCTTGATGTTTATAGCCCAGCCCTTTTCCAGTTCTTTTTCTGCTTTCTGCTCCACTGAGATCTAAGAAAGTGAGGAATGTTAGCCACGTGCAGCCACAGTGCCTTCAATGCATGCCCCAAAGTTAATCCTTCTATAAACTGCTCTTGTCATGTATTTGATCACAGTCAACAGAAAGCTGCCTCACATGCCCACTGCTCTTTGATGGTTTTCTCTCAGCCTTTCTCTTCCTGTTTGCAGCCTGGTACTAGGTGAAGACTACATCAGCAGTAACTGAAGAGACTTGTTTGAGCTCCTGCTGTGTTCCCAGTCCCCAGCTGGTTGCTGCTTTTCACTTGGTCAAGCTCTGATATGCCTGAGAGTGTTGATGCCTTCCACTTTAGCTGGGCTCCATGTCTTCAGAGCACTCATGAAAACATAGAGGAACGATTGTGGGTGCTTTTCTTGATTCTAATTCATGTTAGTCCAAATGGTCTGCCACTCAAAGTTATTAAAGCTCAGCCTGTTTCTTCTTGTTTTCTTCAAAGGCATTTCTCTTTCCATCCTGTTTCCTCAGGAATAAAAAAGATCATGGGCCACGTTTTTGTTAGCAATGTTTTTTCTCTTTCAAAATTATATTCATTGAGGTATGTTTGCATCTTCATTTCATTTATAACTTTTAAACTGGTTTGGTGTCTTTTCTTGCCTGCACTGTTAGGATGGAGGTAACAAGCTTTTGCAAATGCCTCTATTAAAACAAGAAGCAGAAATCTGAGGCCTGTGCTCCATTCTGGGGTTGGAACATCTCTTTTGTCAATGACATCTGTGTTCTTTGATATTCCTATTTTTGTTTCCTTGTTTATAAGAAGAACAAGACTATTTCAGATTCCACTTGGGTGATTTCTTCAGCCACCCAGAATACGACCTTTCGCAGGAGCTGTTTCTTTAACAGGAAATCTGGCATGACATGGTAAACCCTAAATGTAGAATTGTTTGCCTCTGTTGTGAAGACGACGGCACTCTTGCTTTTGGCACACAGAGTTCATGGTCCCACCAGTATTTTTTTTACTTCAAATGAAAATGAACATTTTGACCTATAGGTTTTAAACCATATGGTTATATATTTTTAAATAAAACATAGCCCTGTGAATTGTAGGTCTTGAGCACTGTGAAGTTGATATAGGTTTTCATGGAGAATTCTGTGAATTTCCTGATTTGTTTGTTTCTTTTTGTTTTTAATTAATTACATCCCAAACACTGCCCCTTTTCCTGGTCCCTCTCCCTACATCGCCCCTCCTCCATTTCTTCTCTAAGAGGGGTAGTGCCTCCTCCCACCCCAGTATCTCCTCACCCTGGTGCATCAAGTTTCTGCAAGATCAGGTGCATCCTCTCCCACTGAGGCCAGACAAGGCAGTCCTCTGTGTTAAGGTAGTCATATGTGCAGTGGTGGTGGTGGGGCTCAGGGGCTCAGGGGCTCAGAGCTCCTGTATGCTCTTCATTTGGTGGCTCAGTATCTGCGGACTCCCCGGGTTCCCGGTTAGCTTACATAGTTGGTCTTTTTGGGGGATTGCCATCTCCTTGAGGGCTTTCAGTCCTTCCCCTAATTTTTCCATAGGGGTCACTGGCCTCCATCCAACGTTTGGCTATGGGTATCTGCATCTGTCTCAGTCAGCTGCTGAGTAGAGCCTCTCAGAGGGCAGCTATGCTAGGCTTCTGTCTGCAAGCACAACATAGCATCATTATTATTGTGTGGGATTGGTGCCTGCCCATGGGGTGAGTCTCAAGTTGGGCTGGTCTCAGGTCAGCCATTCAGGAAGCACAAGTTCTAAATTTTGAATAAAATTGTAAATATTACAATTTCTAGGCTATCAGTGTTAAGATGTAACCACTCACATGTAATTCATTTTTATATTGGCGTTAGTTTATCACAGTAGTGTAAAACAAAACCTGGAAGAATGTTTTCCTTTTGTTTGCTATAAAACTAATTTCAAATAGGTCACCTGGAATTGGCATTACATGTTTACATATTTGTTTTACTAGCTGTGATAAGATAACTTTTCTATATTGGTATCCCTCAAATTTTAGTCTGATACAGATAATTTAATATGATGCCGTTTCTCCTGCTCATCAGAACGCTTGTGTCCTTCAGTACCCTCAGATCATGCCAGCTAGGGTGTTAAATAGGGAAAGGGAGGAGTGGGGCTCATATAGATTTAAGGCTTTCTGTTGTACCTTATGTGACTGCTGCATACTGAGTGTTGCTTCAAGCTTTGAGTGCAATATCAAAACTGACAAATGATTTATATTATCTTTCTGTTGTAAGAGAATTATTGGGAAATAACATCAGCTCAAACTTTTCTTTTTAGTTTTTAAGAGGCCTGGAAATGGAAATCAACCTCATAAATCATATCTGAATTTTAAACTCATTAAGAAAGTTATTAATGATACTATTTAATATATGGTTGACTTGGTACTTATGTTAAATGTATGCTATAGCATAAGGATCTTGCTTATATTCCTTTGTTTATGGACCTTATTCCACACATTTAACACACACACACACACACACACACACACACACTTTACATTACAGTTACACATTAGATGTTTATAATCACATCTTGACCTTTTTGGCTAATGAAATATACACTGTGGCTTTAAGGCAAAATAAAATCTCAATTTTTCATTTGGCATATGTCTTGGGAACTTACTGTTTCCAGGGTATAGTGAATAAAATTGGAGCCTTCTACTATCTAAGGCTTAGTACCAGACCTGTTGAGCTTCTTGTTTTTATGGACTCAGATTTTTTATTTTTACCATGGACTCAGAGTTTACTTTTTTAAAACATTTATTTTTATAAATAGATTATAAAAAAGATTTATATTTTATATTTATATGTATGCATGTTTATGTCTTTCTGAGGAATGCCACATGTATGCAAGTTCATGTAGAGGCCACAAGATGATATCAGGTTTTTTGGAGTTAGAGTTGCAGTGGATGCAGGGGTACTGGGAACCACACTTGGGTCCTCTAGAAGAACAGCAAGTGCTTTTATCTGCTGAACCAGTCCCATGGCTCAGATTTCTCAAGGCTTTGAGGATTTTTCTTTTGTTTCCCGTTCCTTATTCATGTGTTGAAACAGTAACTATAAAATTTGAGTCTTAGAATTTTAGTGACAACAGTCATTCTCTTTCTCATCAGTTGGGGATGACGTGCCATCTCTCTGAGTCAGCTGTAAACACTAAGCAAAATGTTTGTGAAAATTCTAGGTATATATAATAATTGGTCATTTAATGATGAATTAGTAAGTTGGTGACCTTCTCTCATCCACTGTAAAGCTTCTCTACAATTGAAGTTAATCTAAAAGTGTGTTTTACTACTTAAGAATGTTTGAAAAGCATTTCCTCTCTATCCATTGTAAGCTCTTAAACTGAAGTATTAATAATAATAACAACAAGGACAATAACAATAACAACCTGTCTTAGTCAGGGTTTCTATTCCTGCACAAACATCATGACCAAGAAGCAAGTTGGGGAGAAAAGGGTTTATTCAGCTTACACTTCCATCACCAAAGGAAGTCAGGACTGGAACTCAAACAGGTCAGGAAGCAGGAGCTGATGCAGAGGCCATGGAGGGATGTTACTTACTGGCTTGCTTCCTCTGGCTTGTTCAACTTGCTCTCTTATAGAACCCAAGAGTACCAGCCCAGGGATGGCACCTCCCACAATGCCCCCACCCCCTTGATCAGTAATTGAGAAAATGCCCCACAGCTGGATCTCATGGAGGCACTTCCCCAGCTGAAGCTCCTGATAACTCCAGCTGTGTCAAGTTGACACTCAGCCAGCCAGCACACAGCCATTACTGTTATGATTACTGCTGAGACAGGATTTACTTTGTATCACTGTCTGGCCTGCCTTAGGCTCATCTCCATAAACCTCCTTCCTTACCTTTCCTGGTGCTGGGAATATAGACAGGTGAGCCATGACTCCTTGTTTGAAACTACATTTTAAGCATAGATTTCCTGAAGTTCTAAGGTACTTACAGGTATATTTTGTCTTGTGAGAATGTTAATGTCATTTACATGAAGCCATTTTTGAGTTTTCAAATCAGGAAGCCAAGGCATGGAGATCCCAATCGATTCACCTCAGATTTGACATGTGGAGTTGCCTTTGTCTGCGGTCCACTTTTTAACAGAGTAAGAACCTAGATAAGAGATTGGCAAAGAACACCATCTGAGCATCATGGTGTTACTTTTTAAATGGCCATTGCCCTAATTAAGGTCTCAGGTGTGGGAAGCCTAATGTACTTTCCGTGTAATGCATTTCTCACTTGTCACGGTACTGATATACATCTAGGGCCAATAACAATTAGAAACACACTTCTGATGTAGCCTGTTGCTTCTCATTTAAAAAAAAAAATCATCATCTTTTGTCCAATTTCTGTGCCCATTTCAGTGTTGTGATTTAGCTGAGTTTAAGGACAGCAGAAAGATCCTGTTGCATCATGACCCTCAGTGAACACCAAGTTAATTCTCACCTTGAGATGCCATTTTGACAAAGAAAGGGGCAGCAGATAGAGACTGGGGAAGAGGGCAGTTGTGTATGAGCTTTGAACATTCTGATGTGACACTACTTCTTTAGTGGAAAGTCTTTTACTTATGTTTCAGTCTCTTTAAGTATGTTCTAATTTGTGACAGTGTCACATTCACAAAACCAAAAAGTTTCCTGTTTATGTAGCTAATTGTTTAGACAGTTAAAACTTTTGTAGTTTGTTATATCTTTTCAGTAAAGCTGCCAATAGTGATAAACATTGAATTGATATTGTATATCTTAGATCAGATATTTGTCTGTGTTGAATTAGAACTGTTTGACATAATTTTCTGTCATGACTAAGTATGGAATTTAAAGCATACATTAGTCATACATATCACCCTAATTTTTGAGGGATAATACCTCTGCATCATAATAAAAATGCTTTTTCTTCACTTAGCCACTGTTTCTCAAAGAGTGTATGAAAATGCCTGAGTTGTTTTTAATACTGTTGCTATAAATACTCAAAAGTTTGATGAGAATTATGTAATAGAACTAAGTACACATTGGAGAATTACTCTGTATGGTTGGTGAGCTAGCCTTTGGACTTGACTGTATTAGACATCTTCACCACTTATTCTGTCTCTTTATAAAGCTCCTTATGTTTTCCTCTTGTATATAATAGCTTCCAGGTTTGATAGCCAAGGGGACACTGTGTAGACTGAACTCATGTGTGTTCTATCACTTTTAAGGCAACCCTCTCTGTAATTTCACAAGACAGGCTTGAAAACCAGAAGTAACCCAACTCCAGAATTGGCAGTAAATCCCCTGACAGGGAAAAGGTGACGTACTGTGTAATAAATTTCTTTGTTGAAAAAGAGATGTTGCAATTCTGGAAACTGAAGTACCAAATGTTTCCTTTTAAATTTGGAAAGGCCTTTACTCATCACTTATCTGTCCCTGTGGACTTCTAACGGGGCTGTGTTGAAAGATTTTTTTTTTTTTTTCAGATGCCCAATACTTTCAGTGAGAGTCAATGGCAGCATTTATATGATGACATATGTATTTCAAAATCATCAGTGTTCCTTGGAGATGTGTGGTATGCCATTAGTACATACTGAATGTGGGCTTTTGTTGCTGCTGGTCCTGTGTTCCTATGTGCTGGCTGCCTGGGAATATAGGGCCCTTCTCTCTTATGTATGCAATTTTAGTTTTTCCCCTTTTGGGGATTCTTGATATCAGGATTGAGGTTAGAACAGTTTATAGAAGAAAAATAGTCTGCCAAAGCAAAAATTTGTGAAATAATGAATTATATTTAAAAATGCTAATGTCATTTTGAGACTCTATAGAAAGCTTACATTATATGATGGCCACACCCAGGAAGAAAAAATAGCTTACTTATCCAGGAGCCATCAATTGCTGATAGCTCCTGCGGAAGGGGTGGAGCTTATGAGTCCTATCCCACCCTTACTGAAACTTTGATTGGCTTGGTCTTGTGCAGGAATTTTTCAGGTAAATATAACTGCTGTGAATTCCTGAGTGCAACCAACCATCATGTCATGTCTAGATAATGACAATTCGCAGGGTATTCTCTTCTATCTCCAGCTCTTACATTCTTCTTACTCCTACATTATAGTCCTTGAACTTAGAGGGGCCTTGATACAGATGTCCTATTTTGGACTGAGCACCAAACAGTTGCTCACAACTCTAAGCAGTTGTGAATCATTGGATTGACTGCAGCTTACCGCAAAAGGAAGTTCCTCTAAGCAGTGCTGAAGTCAGCACTAATCTATGGGTGCAAATGCAGACGTTTAGAAGTCAGTTTGATCATATATCCATTTTGTAGAATGTATTTAATTCTGATCCAGGATTTCCATTCTACCTTTGACCGGATAGTTCCTAGATAAAAGACACACACAATCTTTATATTTGCAATAAGCCTTAAACAGCATAAGAGCTTGGCAGATATATACCCTCTATGCTATTAGACTCTACTTTTCTATCCATAACCCTGAGCTATTACTTTCTATGTTTCATCTGGGGTGGCTTAACTCTTATTGGTCAGCTCTCAGGGCCATGTTCTCTTGAACTCACCTAATGCCTGGCAGCTTCTTTCTCCCCCATTCACCTTCTCCTCCTCCTCGTGGTTATCCCCTTGACCGCCAAGCCTAGGAACCCTAAACCCTGGCTTTGTCTCTTTTGCCCAGCTATTGGCTGTCAGCATCTTTATGTACCAATCAGAAATAATTACACCGTGCAACTTGGTTCTATGTGCAGATTCTTTCCTCTCTGAGACAACCAGGTCTTGGGGGCCCAATATTAACAACAGAAGCATCAGGCCAACCCACTAGATAAATCAGTAGATACCTGTTTTAACAAAACTACATTACTAGGTCCTCTTTCACACTCAGGACCTCCTGAACCATAAACTTTTGACCAGGTTTTTGGTACCAGGCATGAATTCCCTCATGTGAAACAGACTACGGCACCAATCAGACAGCATTGGTTACCTCAATAACCTTCATGTCTCTATTGCACTAGAGATACCTTGTCTGACAGGTCAGTATTGTAGCATTCAAGGCCCAGCACTAAGTAAAACCAATTTCTCCCCAGCAGCCTGTGTAGGACCTTAAGCCACTATGAAAACTAGATAGTTTGATCTTATGTTCCCTATGATTCACAACCTAAGTGTATTGTGTCTTCTTCTGTACTGGACAATCAAGAGCAATGGCAACAGCCTATATTGTTTTGGTGACCTGTGGTCCTTTCTGAATAACTATGCACAGAGAGTTTCATTCAATAACTCATGTCTTCTTGGGGGAAAGCAATGTCCACTCACAGAATGTACAGCAATTCAAACTGTCTTATATTGTTGTTTTAAATAGCTTACAAAGCAGGGATATCCCCATAAATAAGGCTTTCTCATACATCCTTAGGTTTGGTTATCCTCACTCCTACACTCTCTTCTTTTTTCCAGTCTCCCTCCCTACTTAGCCCTTTGAGCCCACCTTCTTTAATATCAAGTATTTATATTCTCCACTCACTATTCTCTGAAAGCCTCCTTCCCTCCCCTTCCTAATGTGCTGTTTCTAGTTTCCTGACCTCTAAGACCCCAGATTAAAGTTACAGATTTAAACATTTGAAACTAAGAGAGGGTGTGCAGCATCCATCCTTCTAGGTCTAGGTACTTAGCATACTTTCTAGTTCTCAATTTTCCTGCAAATTTCTTAACATTATTCTCCCTTTCAGCTGAATAAACTTTTATGTAGATTTATCATATTTTCAGTATTCATTCATTAGTGGAACAGCTAGGCTATTTCTGTTTCCTAGCCATTGCAAATAGAATAAGAGTGAGCATGGATTAACTTGTATCTTTGCAGTAGGATATGTAGTTCTTTAGGTATATACCCAAGGATGGAATACTAGTTCATATGGTAGATCTATTTCTAGTTTTGTGAGGATGTGACACACTGATTTCCATAATGGCTGACTAGTTTGTAATTCTATCAGCAATGAGTAAATATTTCCCTTTTCCCACAGCTGCTCAAACTTTTATTGTTTCCTATTAATTTAGCCATTCTAATTGGGGTAAGATGAAATCTCAAAATAATTTCAATGTTTATTTCCTTGAAGGCTAATGAGGTGCTTAATATTTATTAGTCATTTGTAGTTGTATTTTGTTTTTGGTTTTTGAGAGCACTGTTCAGTTCCATAGGACAGTCTTTGCTTGGTTTATTTGTTTGTTTGATATTTAGTATCTTGAGTTCTTTACATATTGTACATGCTGATCGTCTGCCAGATTTATAGCTGACAAAGCTTTCCTCCCATTCTGTAGGTTTCTTCTTCACTCGATTATCAGTGTCCTTTGGTTTTTTAGACTTTATTTAATTTTCTGAGATCCCATTTGTTGATATTCATCTTATTTTGTGATCAGAGTCTGGTTAAGGAAGTGACCTTAAGTTCACTCCCTAGTTTTCCCTCTGGTAGTTTCAAAATTTCAAGCCTTATGTTGCGGTTCTTGATATATTTAGAGTTGATTTTTATGCAGGGTGAGAGAGATGCATTTGATTTTATTCTTCTCCATGAGGACATTCAATTTTCCCAGCACTATTTGTTGAAGAGATTGTCTTCTCCAATGTTTATTTTTGGTATTATTGAAAAAAAGTGAAACAGTCAGGTGGCCATGGTTGAATGCCCATGCATATGGCTTCTGTATTCTGTCTCTGTCTGCAGTTTATGTATCAATACTAAGCTGGTTTTTATTACTGTGGTCCTGTAGTATAATTTGAAATCAGTTTTGGTGATAATACCTCCAATATAGCAGAGGTTTGTTAGCTTCTTTGTTTGTTTTTTGTATCTAGAGGATATGTGTGTACGCACGTATGTATGCATGTGTATCTGTGTTCATATGAATTTTGTTATTTTTATTTTCTATTTTTTAATCAGTAAATGGTGTTTTTTAATTAGATATTTTCTTTATTTACATTTCAAAAGTTATCCCCTTTCCCGGTTTTCCCTCCAAAATTCACCTATCCTGCTTCTCTGTCCTGGCATTCCCCTATACTGGGGCATCGAGCCTTCCAAGGACCAAGGGCCTCTCCTCCCATTAATGTCCCACAGGCCATTCTCTGCTACATATGCAGCTGGAGCCATGGACTCCTCCATGTATACTTTTTGGTTGGTGGTTTTTTAGTTCCTGGGAGTTCTGGGGGTACTGGTTGGTTCATATTGTTGTTCCTCCTATGGGGCTGCAAACCCCTTCAGCTCCTTGGGTCCTTTCTCTAGCTCTTCCATTGGAGGAGACCCTGTGCTCAGTCCAATGGTTGACTGAGATTATCCACCCCTGTATTTGTCAGGCACTGGCAGAACCTCTCAGGAGACAGCTATATCAGACTCCTGTCAGCAAGCACTTGTTGGCACCAACAATAGTGTCTGGGTTTGGTAACTATATGGGATGGATCCCCAGGTGGGGCAGTCTCAGGATGGTTTTTCCTTCAGTCTTTGCACCACACTTTGTCTTTGTATCTCTTCCCATGGGTAATTTTTTTCCCTCTTCTAAGAAGTACCGAAGTATCCATACTTTCGTCTTCCTTCTTTTTGAGCTTCATTTGGTCTGTGAATTGTATCTTGGGTATTCTGAGCTTCTGAGCTAATATCCACTTATCAGTGAGTGTATACCATGTGTTTTCTTTTGTGATTGGGTTATTTCACTCAGGACGATATTTTCTAGTTCCATCCACTTGCCTAAGAATTTCATGAACTCATTGTTTGTAATAGCTGAGTAGTACTCCATTGTGTAAATGGACACATTTTCTGTATCCATTCCTCTGTTGAGGGACATCTGGGTTCTTTCCAGCTTCTGGCTATTATTAATAAGGTTGCTAAGAACACATGGGTGCATGTGTTCTTATTACATGTTGGAGTATCTTCTGGGTATATGTACAAAAATGGTATAGCTGGGTCCTCAGGTAGTTCAATTTTCTGAGGAACTATCAAACTGATTTCCAGAGTGGTTGTACCAGCTTGCAATCCCATCAGCAATGGAGGAATGTTCCTCTTTCTCTACACACATTCTCGCCAGCATCTGCTGTCACCTGAGTTGTTGTTGTTGTTTTATCTTTTTTTTTTTTTTTTTAATCTTAGCCAATCTGACTGGTATGAGGTGGAATCTCAGGGATATTTTGATTTGCATTTCCCTGATGGCTAAGGATATCGAACATTTCTTTAGGTGCTTCTCAGCCATTCGGTATTCTTCAGTTGAGAATTCTTTGTTTAACTCTGTACCCCATTTTTTAATAGGGTTATTTTTTTTCTATTTTTATGAAGAACATTATTAGAATTTGATTTTGACTACATTGAATCTGTAGATTGATTTTGATCAGATAGCCATTTTGATCAGATAGCCATTTTTAAAAGTTTATTATTTTGACTCATGAGCATGGGAGGCAGTTTCATCTTTTAGTGCGTTTTTTTTTTTTTTCCAAAGTTTCTGTTGTACAAATCTTTATATCCTTGGCTAAGTTTATTCTGAGTTTTGCATGTTTGGTTGATTGAAGTTACTGTGAATAGAGTTCTTTTCCTGATTTCCTTTTCTGGATATTTTCTTTGGTATACAGGAAGACCACTGATTTTTTTTTTTTTTTTTGAATGTTAATTTTGAATCTTACCACTTTGAGGAAACTGTTTTGGTACTGATGAAATGTGGAAAATGTAGACACTGTTTTAGGTGTAAATTATTGAAGCATGGGATAAAAGCAGAGAATGGGCTCTAAGGACGATGGGGGATGGTTCAAAAGTACCAGTATAGTATAGTAGATGGTAGCTTTTGGTGAAGTGGAAGGGTTAATGCAGAGGCTTTCAAGGACAAGTCCTTTATCTCATAGTGATTCCTCTTGTCCTTGGGCAAATTCTTTAGCTAAAAAACACAACAGAGGTGGCTCAGCTGACCCCACAGCCTGCTTCGGAGGCCATGCCTCTGTCCTAGTATGCTACTTCCGGTACAACAGCACATTCTCCAGGAGTTTCCAAGGCATGCCTGTTGTTATTCAGAGGATGCCAACCACTGTTAAGAAGTTATGCCATGCCATCTGAATCTCTGCAGTTTGTACTATCGAAAATTCAGTCAGCACCCTGGCATCCAGGCCAGCTGGCATTGCAGTTGTGTGAGTTCTCTATAGCCAGGCAGAGTCTGATAATCTTTGTAGAACTCGGAACTATGGAAGTGTAAGCTGTTAATATATATAATATACTTGACCTAGGAGAAAGCAGCTTAATAACACATGGATGGATGGATGGATGGATGGATGGATGGATGGATGGATGGCTAAGACTAACTGAAGGTCAGGCCCACATTTGGGAGACTAGCAAGTAACAAAGTCTGCAGACAGTTATCCTAGATTACTAATCTGAGAGGGAATTTTTGAGGCATACCACTAGTGTTTATTTTGTAAATTCCCCTCCTAGGGCTGGATTTCATTTATTTAAAAATGTGTCATTTTAAAATGGGGACAGTGTCATTTCTTCCTTTTGAAATGTATGCATTTTAAGATTTTATTTTGTTTGGGTTTGGTTATTTGAAAACAATGTATTATAACTTGGGATGACTTGAATTTGCAATGTAGTGAGCTGTCTTTGAATTCCTGATTCTCCTGCCTCCGCCTCTCAACTGCCACCCTGCTCAGCTTTTTATCTTTTATTTCTCTTTTTCTTATTTTTCTTCTTCCTCTTTTGTTTTATTATATTGTCTTACTGCAGTGCTTTGCATCTACAGCATACTGCTGAAGAGAAGTGATGGATACAGACAGTAGTTAGACTTTCATTACTGACTAAACATGTCGACTATAGCTTTTGTAAATGCTTTCACTTTCTCGAAATTGACAATAAAATTTATAGCTTAATCATATACATATGTAATTGTTTTGATAATGAGCACAGCTATGTTTAATTTTTATCAGGAGACAGAAAGGGCTTTTTATGATATGCCTTTTTCTGATATTAACAATCACTAATTTTATTGCCTGATCAGTTATTATTTTAATAAGTGTAATCTAATATCTCCTTCCATATATCATCTAGGATACTTCTATAGAGAAAAAATTGAACCTTCTATGTATTCCTATAGGAAAGGCAGGAAAATGTTTGAACTTTTTCTTTGTTGTATCATATTAAGACTAGCACATCAAAATTAGCTAGCACATTTTTTTAAATTATATTTTTTCATGTGTGCATAAAAATATCCATGTTTTAAGATCAAAGGATGGTTTGTGGCAGTTGCTTTGCTCCTTCTACCATGTAGTTTCCTGAGGTCAAACCTGAGGTTGTCAGGGTTAGCATGAAGCCCTTTCACTCACTGAGCCATCTCAATGGCCTGTCACCAATGCTTTTACAAACTCTATATATTCACTTTTCAATCAGTTGTCATGTTTATTGATGATGAATAAGCACATTTGTTTCTTCCTTCATTGTGAGATATCCTAATGTAGTACATGCTGGGCTGTAGTTCAATGTGCAGCTGAGCATGAGTTGGAGATACTGATCTTCCTGCCTCCACCTTTAAAAAAAAAAGAAAAAAAAACTAGATACTTTATTTACATTTCAAATATTATCCCCTTTCATCCTTTCCCCTCTGAAAACCCCTCTATCCCCCTCCCCCAGCTCATTAACCAACCCACTCCAGCTTCACTGTCTTGGCATTCCCCTACACTGGGGCATCAAGCCTTCCAAGGACCAAGGGCCTCTCCTCCCATTGATGTCCCACAAGGCCATCCTCTGCTACATATGCAGCTGGACCCATGGGCCCCTCCATGTGTACTCTTTAGTTGGTGGTTTAGTCCCAGGGATCTCTGGGGGTACTGGTTGGTTCATATTGTTGTTCCTCCTATGTGGCTGCAAACCCCTTCAGCTCCTTGGGTCCTTTCTCTAGCTCCTTCATTGTGTATCAATAATGCTTGATTTTCATCATAATAATACTACCCAGAAGAGAGCTAAGTATTGTATCAGCTTTCATTTATTTACAGACGTAAGGGTGGGGATGGAAGTATAGCTCTATGGTTGAGTTCTTCCCTAGCCAGAGTTTCATCCCTAGAATTTTCCCCCAGCCCCCAGCCCCCAGCAAACTGTTAATTAGACGTGGTATCTGGTTGGAGAGATAGCTCAGTGGTTAAGAGCACTTAACTGCCCTTCTAGAGGACATGGTTTGGATCCCCAGCACCCATATGGCAGTTAAGTACTGCTTGTCTGCCACTCTAGTTCCAAGGGATCTGACAGCCTCTTCTGGCCTCTGACCCTCAGGCATACACATTATATATATATATGTATATATATATATAAAAGAAAAATGAACAAACTTTTAAACAAACAAAAAGTGATTGCTTAACTTAGCTATTCTAGTCCGAGTTTCATTTTTAATTGTTAAGACTCTCCTTTGTTGACATGTGTGTTTCTGTGTTATGCATATTGCAGAAAGTTGTGCCTAGTCCTGCTGATGGCTCTTTGACACACTTAATGAGCTCCTTCTGCAGGTAGCTGAAATACACCTGTCTTTTAGGTTCACACTTAGGTCATGATACCAGATTCAAATATTGAAAATTTTTCTGGTAGAAAGGAAACTGCTTCTATCCAAGATATTTTCTACTAGAACTCGTCAATCCTTAAACTAAGTCTCTTTCGACTTTACTTCACAGTAGCTACTGCCATAAAGCTTATGTTCCTTACTCTTTTTATGTGTTTACATTTCAAACGTTATCTTCTTTCCAGGTTCCCTCACCCCCGTCCGAACCCTCCTATCCCATCCTTCCTCCTCCTGTTTCTATGAGGGTGCTCCCCTCCACCCACCCACTCCCACCTCACTGCCCTGGCATTCCCCAATACTGGGGAATAGAGCAACGTGCCTGAGCCTACTTTTACTAAACGTGTCTGAGTGCTCCAAGTTCATCTCACAGTCAAAATTCCTCTCCCTCTTTCCCCACCCCTCCTTTACCCCTTTTCTCTCACTCCCTCCCATCCTTTTCTTTCTTTATTTTATGTGTATGAATATTTTGCATTCGTGAATGTATGTGCATCATGTGTTTGCCTGGTGCCCACAGCAGTCAGAGAAGGGTGTTGGATCTTCTGGAGTTAGACAGTTGTAGGTGCTGGGGACTGAACCTAGGCCTCCTGTAAGAACATGTATTTTTAACTTGCAAATCATCTTTCTAGCCCCTAAATGTACTTTTTCTTTAGAATGACATAGAGGTTTTATTTCTGAAAGCAGTATGAATATGAGAAGGGCTGTAAGATGTGAGAGGGCTGTTCTACTCTGTCCTCTCCACATTGTTTTTTTTGTTTGTTTGTTTTTTTGTTTTTAATGAGAGGCTAAGCTACCCAACATGATGATTTGTAGTTACTTGTTAGTGGGAATGAGACAGAACCCTAGGTGCGGAATCTGTATACCTGTGTTACATACATTATTCCTCTGAAAGATGGAGGGGCTTCCTTTATTTCTACCTGTTTTCTTTTGAGATTAAACAGACCTATGTTTCTTTATATTGTACTGAATCTCATTACTGAAATTAGCAGAGTGTTTGCAGAAGTTAGTTTATTCCCTCACTGAGTTGTCCTGCAACGGAACTACTTGTAAGTAGTGCACAAGGGGGTTTTATGTTAATGAGACAGTCAAAGCTTTCAGTATTGCTTTTCTTCAACTGTGTTTTTCTTGGACTTGTAGGATGTGGCGAGCATCTTGTGCGCACCATACTGGCTAGAGAATGTTCACACGCTTTACAAGCTGAAGATGCTCACCAAGCTCTGTTGGAGACTATGCAAAACAAGTTTATCAGTAAGTGGAATGCGGAGACAAGGACACCTTGTGAATATAGAGAATTTCTCTGAGCTGTGTACATGAGGAATCAGGTTTTCCACATATGCCTTTGCACCTTCAGTTAATATTACTTGTGAGCAGAAATTCTGTCACAGTAGCTACTACAGCATGATATCAGCAATTCAACTACTTTAGTGTCTAGATTCTGAGACCTTATCTAGCATTAAAATGCCAAGCACTAGAATAAAATTCCGACAAGGAAATTCAAGGCACAATGTGCTATATAGCATATTTGAAATGCAAATTGGATTCATTCTTTTGATAAAGTCAGGGTTGTATCTGCACATTTTATTACCATGACCACTGTCCAGTGCCAAGATGGAATCCTGCCTGGACTTCTGCGGAGTCCTCTAACTAGATGTGCAGATGTGTGTGTAGGGGAATAATCTGAGGTTGGAGGAAGGAAATTCCTTGTCTGTTTTAGTTGATAGGCATGTCAGTGAAAATTTGGGGACTTAGGTTTTGAGACAAAATAGATGGTAGACTCTTGCTCTAACCAGGATTTAGAAATCATACAGAAGATTAAATGGGTGAAGGATAAAACGAAGAATTTCTAACTGATAAGCAGTAGCTCTAAGATTAAAGAAGACTGTTTGCTTCTGTGCTGGCTAGTGGTTATGTCAGCTTGACACAGGCTAGGGTTATCCGAGTAAAGGAAAGAAACCTCAAGTGAGAAAATGCCTCCAATAGATGAGTTCTAGGGAAGCCTGCGCTGCATTTCCTTACTTGATAATTGATGTAGAAATGCCTAGCCTATTGTGGACAGTGCTACCCTTGGGCAGGTGGTCCCGAATTGTATATAAAAGGAGGCTTAGCAAGCCAATAAGCAGTGTTCCTCCATTGCCTTTGCTTCAGTTCTTGCCTCCAACTTCCTGGAGTTCGTGACCTGATCTCTTAGAGATGGAGCATGACTGGAGAGTTATACACTGAGTAAACCCTTTTCTCCCCAAGTTGGGTCACAGTGTTTTATCACAGCAATAAAAACCCTGAGACAGATACCCTGGGGCTGAAAGTTTCTCCAAAAGAACACACGTTTGGGGGGGGGGGTGGTTTACAATCCCATTTGAGAAGATGTAGTTTGGCCATTAGAGAGCTGAACTTTACTGGTTGGATCAAGATAGACTTGATCTGGAATCAGACTCAATGGGTCTGCTCCAGAGTTCAGGAAGGGCAGCAGATGCTGAGCTCTGGGTACTTCTGTGCCCGTGTCAGCGAGGGTGAAGTTTTCAGAGCATGTAGGTTGCAGAGGACATATAGAAGGAGTGTCTGCTTGGCAGATGATGCTCTGGGATACAGGAGCTTGTTGAGAGAACCATGGGTGACAACTGTGTTCAGTCTGTTGAGCTCTAGTTCCATTTGAGAGCTATAAAAGAATTTCCACTGGGCCTGGCTGCATGGTCCTAAATGTATTCTTTCTAGACCTGCAGCTGAGGCAGACTCCATTGGGTAGCCTCGGACCCACACATCCAACCCTACCTCTCCTCTGTGCTGGTGGTTATTAAAAAGGGTCCACATTGCAGCTGTTTATCTTCTCTCATTTTAATGGTTGCCTCACCTTTCTGCTAGTTACATAAGCACCACATGAGCTCATTGTCTTTTTATATTCATAAATATACTTACTACTTTGTACTGTTCCTTTTCTGATGGCACCTGGATTTCAGGAAGCATTTGTGTTCTGGGGTACTGTTGGGCAGCAGCAGTCTGTTAGCCAGTGAGTATTGATTTGTTCTGTCATTTTGTGTAAAATATAGAAGAAAGCCTCAGACTAGAGACAGCGGGTCCTCTTTATTTTTGTGTCTCATCCATTGGGTGTAGCAAGTTACTTAAGTGGTTTTCCCCTTTTTAGGATCAAGAACATTAGGTAAGAGGAAATTTAAAAATTCCTTGGCCATGCTAAATTCTCATGATTTTCTACTGGAGTCAGCCTATAAATCTAAAATTCTTTTTAATCAGATGATTTGGACATGAAATTAGGAAATAAAAAAATTCAGGAAGCACATGTGATCATTACAAAGTACTTGGAATGAAATAAATTAGATTTAGTGGAGGCCTGGACTAAGAGCAAGGAGGTTGATTTCTTTTAGTGACCTGGTGCTATAATTACTTGCTTGTCTTTTTGTTCCTTTCCTTCGCTGTAAAATGAGGAGGCAGATCTTCAGGGTCCCCAAAACTCCTCCAAGTTCCAAAAATGTACTCGATCCTTATATATCAAATAATATACCAATTTTAAAAACCTATATTGAGATTTGAGCAGGGATACCAGGTTACTGTCTAGAGTGGTATGGCTGAAATCTTTTCAGGCAGCGATTGAAGTAAATTAATGATTACTTTTTCATCTTGTGGAAATACGAAATTCTTCTATTTTTACTTTTCATGTGATTTTTATAAAAATTGTAATAACCAGTTTAAAGATTACCATTGTAACATCAACAGAAAAGTTTTATGTAACAAACAAGTCAGAACCAAGTCCAGTTTGTTCATCCGAAGCTCCTCCTTTTGTTAGAAAAAATCATTGATAAAAATTTTGTCTTCATAGTCTCCTATCTGTTAGTTATCTCCTTTATCAACATTTTAAATAAGTATGTAAACACAATAATATAATTTAAATATTTACTTAATGGCCTTCCTTTCCCCTAGCCCCCACCATGGTCTAATAGCCACAGCTAACCTTGAACTTCTGGTCCTCTTTCTTAGCCTCTTAAGCACTAGATTATAGTGTACCACCATACCTGGTGACTTACAATATCTTGACACTCCTTATATGTCTGTATAACAAAATTAATAGCTAAGTTAATTCATGATTCTATAATGAATTCATTTCTTTACGGCATATCTATTAATTTTATATGATGTATTTTGATCATATATATCTCCTTCCCTAACTATTCCTACACCCACCATCTTAACTATGGGGTCTCCCCTGTGTTGTGGTCCACTCTGCTGTATAAAGGAGTCACATAAAAAGACCATTAGTGTATGTTGGTTCAGGCTGGGAGAAGTGTTTTATAGCACCATGTTCAGGAGGGATATGATGGTTAATAGGGCTATAGTTGGGTTTTCTTCTTCCCCTTGGTTGTTTAGACTTAGATAAAACCACACAGATTTCGGGTCTGGTAAAAGAGTTTCTCCAGGGGTGAGGCCTAGTGAAGAACAGAATGCTTTTACTGAAGTTAGTAGATAACTTATTCTTGCTGTGATTTTTTTTAAAGTTAGATTTGCCTGACAATTATTGATCATATTTTCACAAACTGGTTGACTGTATATATGTCTTAATTTTGATTTTTTTTTTTCAAGACAGGGTTTCTCTGTGTAGCCCTGGCTGTCCTGGAACTCACTCTGTAGACCAGGCTGGCCTCGAACTCAGAAATCCACCTGCCTCTGCCTCCCGAGTGCTGGGATTAAAGGCGTGCGCCACCATGATATATCTTATATATATTGCTCATTTAAAAATCAGATTATCTTGTGGTATCTGGTAGTGCAGGCCTATCATTTTTGCTCCTTGGGAGGCTGAGGCACAGTGCTCACCAGCTAAAGAGCAGCTTGAGCAAATTAGTGAGATCTTGTCTCAAAATAAAAACCACAGAGGTGTGGCTGCAGCTCAGTAGCAGATGCCTGCCTGCTGGGGAAGACTGTTGCTTCATCGAAATGGCTTTTTTTAAATGGTTGTTTTGTTTATTTACATTTCAAATGTTCCCCCTTCCAGGTTTCCCCTCTGCAAACCTCCATCCCAGCCCCCTTCCCCTTTGCCTCTATGAGGATGCTCCCCCACCCACCTCCCCATTCCTGCCTCACCACTCTAGCATTTCCTTACACTGCAGTATCAAGCCTCCACAGGACCAAGGGTCTCCCCTCCCGTTGACGCCAGATAAGGCCATCCTCTGCTACATATGCAGCTGGAGCCATTGGTCCCTCCACGCGTACTCTTTGTTTGGTGGTTTAGTTCCTGTGAGCTCTGGGTGGTTAGATTACTTGATATTGTTGTTCTTCCTATGGGTTTGCAATCCCCTTCAGCTGCTTCATTTCTTCCCCTAACTCTTCCCTTGGGGTCCCCAGGTTCAGTCCAATGGTTGACTGTGAGTATCTGCATCTGTATTGATCAGGTGCTGGCAGAGCCTCTCGGGACAGCTATACCAGGTTCCTGTCAGCAAACACTTCTTGGCATCAGCAATAGTGTCTGGTTTGATGTCTGTGTATGGGTTGTATCCCTGGGTGGGGTGGTCTCTGAATGGCCTTTCATTCCGTCTCTGCTCCATTTTTTTGTCTCTGCATTTCCTTTAAATAAGAATTCTGGGTTAAAATTTTTGAGATGGGTGGGGGTGCCCATCCCTCAATTGAGGGCCATGCCTATCCACTAGAGATGGCTCTACAGGTTCTATCTCCTCTTTGTTGGGTATTTTAGCGAATGTCATCCCCACTGGGTCCTGGGAACCTCATGCTTCCCTGGCATCAGGGACTTTCTAGAGGCTAACCCCACATCCCCATCCCCCACTGATACATATTTCTGTTTAATTTCCTGACACTCTATACTTCCCTCCTGTCTCTTCCCATACTTGATCCTGCCCCCACTTTTCCCTCACCCTCCCCTCTCCCTTCCAGGTCCTTCTCCGCCTTTATCTCTAGTGAACATTTTGTTCCCCCTTCTAAGGATTCAAGAATCCATACTTTGGTCTTCCTTCTTCATATGATTTGTATGGTTTGAGAGTTGTATCGTGTATTCTGAGCTTTTGGGCTACTTTTAAGTAGGTGTCTGTTATTACAGAGACACCAGTGTGAGAACGGGCTCTAATTTCTGGAGTTTAGACCCATGAAAGTGTAGGTATACTCCTATCTCTGGAGTTTAAACTCATGTCAGACTTTCCACAATGAATTTCCAGCAACTGCAATATATCAGTCACATTAGCTCAAGTTATTCCTTCTTTAGCACTGGTTCCACAGGTGGATTCTGCTCTGTTTAGGGCAAGCAGTTCTATCACCTCATTTCTCCCATGGATCAAAAATGGGTTTTGATATTTTCATTTTGTTTTGTGTGATTGGTGATGCTGATTGTCCACCTGGCAGAATCTGTAATTCCTTAGGAGACAAGTTTCCCCTCACGCCTTTGGGATATTATCTACATTAGGTTAATTGATATGTGGAGTCACACTTAATTGTGGGTGTCACCATTCCGTGAGCCAGAGTCTTGAACTGACTTAAGACAAAGGAGAAAGTGAGCTGGCCATGAGTGATCATGTCTGCTCCATACCTGGGTCTACACTGCAGGCTGCTGTCTCAAACTTCTGCTACAGTGTCTTTCTTATCATGGGCCCTCATACTGTTATGTAAAATAAACCTGCTCTTCTTTAATATGCCTCTGTAAACAATAGCCTGCCCTGTCCTGGAACTCACTCTGTAGACAGGCTGGCCTCAAACTCACAGAGAGATCAACCTGCCTCTGGGATTAAAGACATGTGCCACCACCAGCCAGCCCCTTCATTTGCTTTTGATGTGTATTTTAACTCTGCAATGTGAAGGGTAACTAATGTATAATTCAGCTTTTCACTCGCTCCTAGGACACAGAGGAAGCTTCCACATTCTTTAGGTGCCAGACTGTCCTCTTCACACTCTACTTCAGTAATATTGATCGTTTAAAATACAGATAGTTACAACTAAAAACAATTGCTTGAGTTTTGTTGTTTTTTATTAAACCAATAAAATTTATTTTAAAATATACAACTCAGTATTGACATTTTTTAAGTCAACAAAATAATTTATAATAGTTAAATGCCTCTTAAATATACATGATATCTTCTGAAGCTAAAAGTAATATGCACTCAAACAGTTTTTAAAATCAATTTGGAACATTAAACATGATAGAAGTAGAAAAAAATCTCTTATAAAGTCCTCTGTGAAAGGAAATTATGACAAGTTCTTGATTAGACAGAAACCATTCCATCTCCAAGGGAGACTCTGCAGCATAACTGTGCCTTCATAGAATGAATTGGGTAGTGTTCTTTCTGTTTCTATTTTGTGGAATAGTTTGAAGAGTATTGGTATTAGGTCTTCTTTGAAGGTCTGATAGAATTCTGCACTAAAGCCCATTTGGTTTTGGGCTTTGTTTGGTTGGGAGACTTTTTTTTTTCCATTTTTTATTAGGTATTTAGCTCATTTACATTTCCAATGCTATACCAAAAGTCCCCCATCCCCACCCATCCCCACCCATCCCCACTCCCCTACCCACCCACTCCCCCTTTTTGGCCCTGGTGTTCCCCTGTACTGGGGCATATAAAGTTTGCGTGTCTAATGGGCCTCTCTTTCCAGTGATGGCCGACTAGGCCATCTTTTGATACATATGCAGCTAGAGTCAAGAGCTCCGGGGTACTGGTTAGTTCATAATGTTGTTCCACCTATAGGGTTGCAGATCCCTTTAGCTCCTTGGGTTCTTTCTCTAGCTCCTCCATTGGGAGCCCTGTGATCCATCCATTAGCTGACTGTGAGCATCCACTTCTGTGTTTGCTAGGCCCTGGCATAGTCTCACAAGAGACAGCTCTATCTGGGTCCTTTCAGCAAAATCTTGCTAGTGTATGCAATGGTGTCAGCGTTTGGATGCTGATTATGGGGTGGATCCTTGGATATGGCAGTCTCTACATGGTCCATCCTTTCATCTCAGCTCCAAACTTTGTCTCTGTAACTCCTTCCATGGGTGTTTTGTTCCCATTTCTAAGAAAGGGTGAAGTGTCCACACTTTGGTCTTCATTCTTCTTGAGTTTCATGCGTTTAGCAAATTGTATCTTATATCTTGGGAATCCTAGGTTTGGGGCTAATATCCACTTATCAGTGAGTACATATTGTGTGAGTTCCTTTGTGAATGTGTTACCTCACTCAGGATGATGCCCTCCAGGTCCATCCATTTGGCTAGGAATTTCATAAATTCATTCTTTTTAATAGCTGAGTAGTACTCCATTGTGTACATGTACCACATTTTCTGTATCCATTCCTCTGTTGAGGGGCATCTGAGTTCTTTCCAGCTTCTGGCTATTATAAATAAGGCTGCTATGAACATAGCGGAGCATGTGTCCTTCTTACCAGTTGGGGCATCTTCTGGATATATGCCCAGGAGAGGTATTGCTGGATCCTCCGGTAGTACTATGTCCAATTTTCTGAGGAACCAGACTGATTTCCAGAGTGGTTGTACAAGCCTGCAATCCCACCAACAATGGGGGAGTGTTCCTCTTTCTCCACATCCACGCCAGCATCTGCTGTCACCTGAATTTTTCATCTTAGCCATTCTGACTGGTGTGAGGTGGAATCTCAGGGTTGTTTTGATTTGCATTTCCCTGATGATTAAGGATGTTGAACATTTTTTCAGGTGCTTCTCTGCTATTCGGTATTCCTCAGGTGAGAATTCTTTGTTCAGTTCTGAGCCCCATTTTTTAATGGGGTTATTTGATTTTCTGGAGTCCACCTTCTTGAGTTCTTTATATATGTTGGATATTAGTCCCCTATCTGATTTAGGATAGGTAAAGATCCTTTCCCAATCTGTTGGTGGTCTTTTTGTCTTATTGACGGTGTCTTTTGCCTTGCAGAAACTTTGGAGTTTCATTAGGTCCCATTTGTCAGTTCTCGATCTTACAGCACAAGCCATTGCTGTTCTGTTCAGGAATTTTTCCCCTGTGCCCATATCTTCAAGGCTTTTCCCCACTTTCTCCTCTATAAGTTTCAGTGTCTCTGGTTTTATGTGAAGTTCCTTGATCCACTTAGATTTGACCTTAGTACAAGGAGATAAGTATGGATCGATTCGCATTCTTCTACACGATAACAACCAGTTGTGCCAGCACCAGTTGTTGAAAATGCTGTCTTTCTTCCACTGGATGGTTTTAGCTCCCTTGTCGAAGATCAAGTGACCATAGGTGTGTGGGTTCATTTCTGGGTCTTCAATTCTATTCCATTGGTCTACTTGTCTGTCAGTATACCAGTACCATGCAGTTTTTATCACAATTGCTCTGTAGTAAAGCTTTAGGTCAGGCATGGTGATTCCACCAGAGGTTCTTTTATCCTTGAGAAGACTTTTTGCTATCCTAGATTTTTTGTTATTCCAGATGAATTTGCAAATTGCTCCTTCTAATTCGTTGAAGAATTGAGTTGGAATTTTGATGGGGATTGCATTGAATCTGTAGATTGCTTTTGGCAAAATAGCCATTTTTACAATATTTATCCTGCCAATCCATGAGCATGGGAGATCTTTCCATCTTCTGAGATCTTCTTTAATTTCTTTCTTCAGAGATTTGAAGTTTTTATCATACAGATCTTTCACCTCCTTAGTTAGAGTCACGCCAAGATATTTTATATTATTTGTGACTATTGAGAAGGGTGTTGTTTCCCTAATTTCTTTCTCAGCCTGTTTATTCTTTGTATAGAGAAAGGCCATTGACTTGTTAGAGTTTATTTTATATCCAGCTACTTCACCGAAGCTGTTTATCAGGTTTAGGAGTTCTCTGGTAAAATTTTTAGGGTCACTTATATATACTATCATATCATCTGCAAAAAGTGATATTTTGACTTCCTCTTTTCCAATTTGTATCCTCTTGATCTCCTTTTGTTGTCGAATTGCTCTGGCTAATACTTCAAGTACTATGTTGAAAAGGTAGGGAGAAAGTGGGCAGCCTTGTCTAGTCCCTGATTTTAGTGGGATTGCTTCCAGCTTCTCTCCATTTAGTTTGATGTTGGCTACTGGTTTGCTGTAGATTGCTTTTATCATGTTTAGGTATGGGCCTTGAATTCCTGATCTTTCCAAAACTTTTATCATGAATGGGTGTTGAATCTTGTCAAATGCTTTTTCTGCATCTAACGAGATGATCATGTGGTTTTTGTCTTTGAGTTTGTTTATATAATGGATTACATTGATGGATTTTCATATATTAAACCATCCCTGCATTCCTGGAATAAAACCTACTTGGTCAGGATGGATGATTGCTTTAATGTGTTCTTGGATTCGGTTAGCAAGAATTTTATTGAGGATTTTTGCATCGATATTCATAAGAGAAATTGGTCTGAAGTTCTCTATCTTTGTTGAGTCTTTCTGTGGTTTAGGTATCAGAGTAATAGTGGCTTCATAAAATGAGTTGGGTAGTGTACCTTCTACTTCTATTTTGTGAAATAGTTTGTGCAGAACTGGAATTAGATCTTCTTTGAAGGTCTGATAGAACTCTGCACTAAACCCGTCTGGTCCTGGGCTTTTTTTGGCTGGGAGACTATTAATAACTGCTTCTATTTCTTTAGGTGATATGGGACTGTTTAGATGGTCAACTTTGGTACCTGGTATCTGTCCAGAAATTTGTCCATTTCGTCCAGGTTTTCCAGTTTTGTTGAGTATAACCTTTTGTAGAAGGATCTGATTGTGTTTTGGATTTCTTCAGGATCTGTTGTTATGTCTCCCTTTTCATTTCTGATTTTGTTAATTAGGATTTTGTCCCTGTGCCCTTTAGTGAGTCTAGCTAAGGGTTCATCTATCTTGTTGATTTTCTCAAAGAACCAGCTCCTCGTTTGGTTAATTCTTTGAATAGTTCTTCTTGTTTCCACTTGGTTGATTTCACCCCTGAGTTTGATTATTTCCTGCCGTCTACTCCTCTTGGGTGAATTTGCTTCCTTTTTTTCTAGAGCTTTTAGATGTGTTGTCAAGCTGCTAGTATGTGCTCTCTCCCGTTTCTTCTTGGAGGCACTCAGAGCTATGAGTTTCCCTCTTAGAAATGCTTTCATTGTGTCCCAAAGGTTTGGGTACGTTGTGGCTTCATTTTCAATAAACTCTAAAAAGTCTTTAATTTATTTCTTTATTCCTTCCTTGACCAAGGTATCATTGAGAAGAGTGTTGTTCAGTTTCCATGTGAATGTTGGCTTTCCATTATTTATGTTGTTATTGAAGATCAGTCTTAGGCCATGGTGGTCTGATAGGATACATGGGACAATTTCAATATTTTTGTATATGTTGAGGCCTGTTTTGTGCCCAATTATATGGTCAGTTTTGGAGAAGGTCCCGTGAGGTGCTGAGAAGAAGGTATATCCTTTTGTTTTAGGATAAAATGTTCTGTAGCTATCTGTCAGGTCCATTTGTTTCATCACTTCTGTTAGTTTCACTGTGTCCCTGTTTAGTTTCTGTTTCCACGATCTGTCCATTGGTGAAAGTGGTGTGTTGAAGTCTCCCACTATTATTGTGTGAGGTGCAACGTGTGCTTTGAGCTTTACTAAGGTGTCTTTAATGAATGTGGCTGCCCTTGCATTTGGAGCATAGATATTCAGAATTGTGAGTTCCTCTTGGAGGATTTTACCTTTGATGAGTATGAAGTGTCCCTCCTTGTCTTTTTTGATAACTTTGGGTTGGAAGTCGATTTTATCCGATATTAGAATGGCTACTCCAGCTTGTTTCTTCAGAGCATTTGCTTGGAAAATTGTTTTCCAGCCTTTCACTCTGAGGTAATGTCTGTCTTTTTCCCTGAGATGGGTTTCCTGTAAGCAGCAGAATGTTGGGTCCTGTTTGTGTAGCCAGTCTGTTAGTCTATGTCTTTTTATTGGGGAATTGAGTCCATTGATATTAAGAGATATTAAGGAAAAGTAATTGTTGCTTCCTTTTATTTTTGTTGTTAGAGTTGGCATTCTGTTCTTGTGGCTGTCTTCTTTTTGGTTTGTTGAATGATTACTTTCTTGGTTGTTCTAGGGCGTGATTTCCGTCCTTGTATTGCTTCTTTTCTGTTATTATCCTTTGAAGGGCTGGATTCGTGGAAAGATATTGTGTGAATTTGTTTTTGTCGTGGAATACTTTGGTTTCTCCATCTATGGTAATTGAGAGTTTGGCCGGGTATAGTAGCCTGGGCTGGCATTTGTGTTCTCTTAGTGTCTGTATAATATCTGTCCAGGCTCTTCTGGCTTTCATAGTCTCTGGTGAAAAGTCTGGTGTAATTCTGATAGGCCTTCCTTTATATGTTACTTGACCTTTCTCCCTTACTGCTTTTAATATTCTATCTTTATTTAGTGCATTTGTTGTTCTGATTATTATGTGTCGGGAGGAATTTCTTTTCTGGTCCAGTCTATTTGGAGTTCTGTATGCTTCTTGTATGATCATGGGCATCTCTTTTTTTATGTTTGGGAAGTTTTCTTCTATTATTTTGTTGAAGATATTAGCTGGCCCTTTAAGTTGAAAATCTTCATTCTCATCAATTCCTATTATCCGTAGGTTTGGTCTTCTCATTGTGTCCTGGATTTCCTGGATGTTTTGAGTTAGGATCCTTTTGCATTTTGTATTTTCTTTGACTGTTGTGTCGATGTTCTCTATGGAATCTTCTGCACCTGAGATTCTCTCTTCCATTTCTTGTATTCTGTTGCTGATGCTTGCATCTATGGTTCCAGATCTCTTTCCTAGGGTTTCTATCTCCAGCGTTGCCTCGCTTTGGGTTTTCTTTACTGTGTCTACTTCCCTTTTTAGTTCTAGTATGGTTTTGTTCATTTCCATTACCTGTTTGGATGTGTTTTCCTGTGTTTCTTTAAGGACTTCTACCTTTTTGGCTGTGTTTTCCTGCTTTTCTTTAAGGGCCTGTAACTCTTTATCAGTGCTCTCCTGTAATTCTTTAAGTGACTTATGAAAGTCCTTCTTGATGTCCTCTATCACCATCATGAGAAATGTTTTTAAATCTGGGTCTAGATTTTCGGTTGTGTTGGGGTGCCCAGGACTAGGTGGGGTGGGAGTGCTGCGTTCTGATGATGGTGAGTGGTCTTGATTTCTGTTAGTAGGATTCTTACGTTTGCCTTTCGCCATCTGGTAATCTCTGTTATAGTTGTCTCTGTTAAGAGCTTGTTCTTCAGGTGACTCTGTTAGCCTCTATAAGCAGACCTGGGAGGGTAGCACTCTCCTTAGTTACAGTGGGTAGAGTATTCTCTGCAGGAAAGCTTTCTTCTTGCAGGGAAGGTACCCAGATATCTGGTGTTCGAACCGGACTCCTGGCAGAAGTTGTGTTCCACTCACTAGAGGTCTTAGGATCCCTTGTGGAATCCTGTGTGGGCCCTTGCGGGTGTCAGGCGACTCCGCTGGCAAGGTAGCCCGGGGCTCGAGTGGAGCAGAAGGGGCTTGTGCCCCAGGTCAGGCCCAGGTAGTCTGCTTCCCTATGTACCGCAGTCTCAGGTTCCGCGCAGTCTCAGGTTCAGCGTGATTGGAGATATACCACCATCACACAGCACCCCTTAAAACAGAAAGCATTTCATCGGAGCTTGCTTACAGTTCAGAGGTCTAGTCCATTATCATCATGGCAGGATAGCATGTTGGCACGCAGGCAGACATGGTGCTGGAAAAATAGATGATTGTTCTACATCTGTATCTGCATGCAGAAGGGAGAGAGAAAGACACTGGGCCTGGCTTGGGTTTTTGAAACCTCAAAGCCCAGTACCAGTGGCACACTTCCTTCAACAAGTCCACACCTACTTCCACAATCTTTGTAAGCGTTCAAATATATGAGTCTATGGGCCACACTTATTCTAATCACCATAGCAGCTTTTTTGTTAGGGTTGGGCATTAAAGACATGGCATCATTCATGCTAAGCATGTATACTTCCATGTAGACATACCTGTTTTTTTGAAGGCATATGCCTTCATACTATGTGAAAACTAATGTCAATATTTTCTTAGACTGTAATCTAACAATCTATCTGGAGATGTGTTTTCCATTTAGATGGCACTAGTTTTTTATGTCTCTACTAATTAATTAGAATTAAGTTTAAATTTGTTTTTCAGTTTTAATATCATTATTTAAAGTGCTCAGTGTGTGGTTAATGAAATGGATAGTGACATGTTCATCACTGTGCTTCTATTTAAGCAGAGATCCTATTCAGTGAAATAAACATGTAGAATTTTACACACAGGGAGGGAGGGGGAGGTTGGGAGGAGAGAGGTGTTGATTGTTTTTGTGTTCAGGTGTATTTGTAATGTCCATATTTTACATACGGGATGCTTCTTCTGTAGGCTGATATTGACTTTGGAGGAAAGCTAATCTTTGGGGCTTTAAATTGAAATGAAACTATGTACCATCTAGTAAAACTGAAGTTATAGAAGTATTTTTATTGAGAAATTAATTAGGGTCATAACATTAAGTAAACGATGACTTAAATTTATAGAAAGAATAAAAATGTAACTTTCAGACATATTTTTTTAATTTTTTATTTTATTTTATTTTAATTAGGTATTTTATTCATTTACATTTCCAATGCTATACCAAAAGTCTCCCATATCCTGCCCCCTCACTCCCCTACCCACCCACTCTCACTTCTTGCCCTGGCTTTCCCCTGTACTGAGGCATATAAAGTTTGCAAGACCAATGGGCCTCTCTTTCCACTGATGGCCGACTAGGCCATCTTCTGATACATATGCAGCTAAAGACACGAGCTCCGGGGGGTACTGGTTAGTCCATATTGTTGTTCCACCTATAGGGCTGCAGACCCCTTTAGCTCCTTGGGTACTTTCTCTAGCTCCTCCATTGGGGGCCCTGTGATCCATCCAATAGCTGACCGTGAGCATCCATCTCTGTATTTGCTAGGCACTGGCATAGCCTCACAAGAGACAGCTGTATCAGGGTCCTTTCAGCTAAGTTTTGCTAGAGTATGCAATGGTGTCAGCAATTGGAGGCTGATTATGGCATGGATCTCCAGGTATGGCAGTCTCTACATGGTCCATTCTTTCTTCTCAGCTCCAAACTTTGTAACTCCTTCCATGGGTGTTTTGTTCCCAATTCTAAGAAAGGGCAAAGTATCCACACTGGTCTTCGTTCTTCTTGAGTTTCATGTGTTTAGCAAATTGTATCTTATATCTTGGGTATTCTAAGTTTCTGGGTTAATATCCACTTATCAGTGAGTACATATTGTGTGAGTTCTTTTGTGATTGGGTTACCTCACTCAGGATGATGCCCTCCAGGTCCATCCATTTGGCTAGGAATTTCATAAATTCATTCTTTTTAATAGCTGAGTAGTACTCCATTGTGTAAATGTACCACATTTTCTGTATCCATTTCTCTGTTGAGGGGCATCTGGGTTCTTTCCAGCTTCTGGCTTTTATAAATAAGGCTGCTATGAACATAGTGGAGCATGTGTCCTTCTTACCTGTTGGAACATCTTCTGGATATATGCCCAGGAGAGGTATCTTGGGATCCTCTGGTAGTACTATGTCCAGTGGAAAAAAGACAGCATTTTCAACAAATGGTGCTGGCACAACTGGTGGTTATCATGTAGAAGAATGTGAATTGATCCATTCTTATCTCCTTGTACTAAGGTCAAATCTAAGTGGATCAAGGAACTCCACCTAAAACCAGAGGCACTGAAACTTATAGAGGAGGAAGTGCAGACATATTTTCTATTCGTAAAAATTATAACTTAATAAGGAGTCAAATAAATAAATGTAGAAAATAATAAATGTAGAAGCATGGAGAAATGTTTGTTTTCCATATTAAAAAGCTATCTCACCCCTTCCACAATCTTCAGGTTTGAAAACGAATGTGACTTCTGGAATTACAGCAAACAGGTAGAGTGATGGTGGACTAGATAGGCCTGACACAGTAATCACAGACTTGACTCTGCACCTGCTACTGCAAGTGCAAAAGCTACTTAGCACCAGAGTACTTGTTTGAAGGAAAAAGTAAATTCCAACTTGTTTAAATATCACGGTAGGCCTAATTTTCTGTTGTTGCTAAATGCATTAAAAATGTTTCCTCATGTGAATGGAGGAAGGGTATGTTGCATATCTGTTTTCTCTTAACCTCTTTATTCAGATATTCCTTGATATGGTTATTTCCATGACAGCCATCATATTTGAAACTATTGTTACGTGGCAATGTGCTATGGAGACCCAAGCTAGCAGCTGTTCTAGCTTCACAACTAGGAATACTGGCACATATTGGTGATTTACGGTGGTGATCATGTGGCTGACTGAGTTGTGGTGAGCCCAGCATCTTGAGAAAGTATTGTTCTCTGTATTGCTAGCCAGGGGAAAACATGACAAATTAAATTTATTCACATATTGTACTAATAGTACATGGTTATTATAAAGCACTTCATATTTCTCAAAGAGTTTTCAAGTATATTCTTTCCACTAATCTTTTTTAATTTTCAAATGATGGAAAAGTCAGAACCAAAGGTTTTTCAGTTGTAATGTCATTATTTAAAGTGCTTAGTGTGTGGCTAATGAAATGGATGATGAAGATTTAGCACACGTTCACCATTATGCATCTATTTAAGCAGAGATGCTGCTCAGTGAAATAAACATGTAGAATTTTTAAACACTCACAGAGGGAAGGAAGGAAGTAGAAGAGGGGAGATCGGAAGGAGAAAGCCTCCTGGAAAACTCAGAACCGAAGGTCATGTATCAGTGTAGTGTCCCCTTCCTAGCTTAGTATAGAAAGCTGCACCCACAAGATCTCACAATATGCAAAAGCGTGTGTGGGTTTGGGCATGCACACACCTGCATGTGTTCGCTCATACACATGTGTAGTAAGTACTCTCCCATAACTTTCATTCTTACAGTCCCCTTTAACTGGGGAGGAGCATACAGATTCCCATTTTGGGAGAGGTTCACCTCGTCTTTCTGGGACAGAGAGCAGTCTTCCTTTGGCTTTTTTTGCTAGACAAACATAAAACAAGCATATTTTCTTCTGTTTTGCTTGCCTGTATTAGAATTAGCTGAGGTCTTCCTATATCCCCAGAATGTCAAGATATCTGAGGAAGTAAGTGTTCATTTATTTTGCATATTAATAAGATTTTGATTCCCATATTATTTGCTTCGTATTAAATAGTGTGCTGTAACTTTTACTCTATTCTGAATTGAGTCTTTCTCTTCATTTCTGACTTCAAATAACCCATATAAATGCAACAAAATGTAATTAAAGCAGGTAGCGGATGTTTGTTTTAGCATGTGAGTTTTAGCCTTGTCAGAAGACAGAAGAAACTACACAAGAGAACTATATCTCATTGGAACACACAAGATAAGTTTAAGTCTCCATCTGCCCTGTGTTGGCTTTTAAGGACTCTTCATTTCCTAAAGCCATCCTCTTACTTATGTACTGTCCAATGACATCTGTACTGTCCTCTTAATTATGTATGGTGCTATTACATATGCACCATACTGCATTTGCATATTTGTTCCCTCAATGATTAGGTTTTTCATAGTATATATATAGCCTGTGAAGCTCATTTTCAATCTTCCTCTGTTATGGACGAGAAGATAAATTTTCTTACAAGTTGCCTTGTTTATGTGTTTATTTACCTGCTTTTGCTCTGTTTTTTTCCTCATTATAAGCATTTTCTTTTCCTTTAGAGTTGCTTGAAACTTGTTATCTCTTTCCTGCCCTCTATAAATCAAAGCATGACTGACAAACCAATCTGTTCATTTGTTACCATGTATCAAGATATGAATCATTAATTTTTACTTTTTAAAAAAAAAGATTTATTTACTCTATCTAAGTACACTGTAGCGGTCTTCAGATGCACCAGAAGAGGGAGTCAGATCTCATTATGGATGGTTGTGAGCCACCATGTGGTTGCTGGGATTTGAACTCAGGACCTTCAGAAGAGCAGTCGGTGCTCTTAACCACTAAGCCATCTCTCCAGCCCAATTTTCACTTTTCTTTTTCTTTCTAATTTTTTTTTTTGAAAATTTTAAGGTTCCACTAATTTAGCATTTTAATTTTTTAATTTGGGTACTTTCTCTAGCTTCTTCATTGGGGACCCTGTGCTCAATGGGTGACTCTGCACATCCACGTCTGTATTTGCCAAGCACTGGCACAGCCTCGTAGGAGACAGCTTTATCAGGCTCCTGTCAGCAAGCTCTTGTTGGCATCTACCATAGTGTCTGGGTTTGGTGGTTGTTTATGGGATGGATCCCCAAGTGGGGCAGTCTCTGGATGGTCATTCCTTCAGTCTCCGCTCTGAACTTTGTCTCTGAAACTCCTTCCATGGGTATTTTGTTCTCCCTTCTAAGAAGGATTCTGTGCTTCTGGGCTAATAACCACTTATCAGTGAGTGCATATCATATGTGTTCTTTTGTGATTATGCTACCTCACTTAGGGTAATATCCTCCAGATCCATCCATTTGTCCAGGAATTTCATAAATTCGTTGTTTTTAATAGCTGTGTAGTACTCTATTCTGTAAATGTACCACATTTTCTGTATCCATTCCTCTGTTGAGGGACATCTGGGTTGTTTCTAGCTTCTGGCTATTATGAAAAGGGCTGCTATGAACATAGTGGAGCATGTGTTCTTATTACATGTTGGAGCATCTTCTGGGTATATGCCCAGGAGTGGTATTGCTGGATCTTGTGACTCATTTTCCCTATATGCCAGTCTTAAGAAATTTATGATTTTATTCTGCAGTTCTTCTTTTATTTTATATTTTTATTTTATTTATTAGACATAGTGAAAGGTTTCCTGTAGCTGTCTTTTACTATGTTGGAGGGTTTCCTTTCTTTCCACCCTTTTCTACCCCCTTTCTTCTCTCCTTTCAACCCCCTACCACTAGATAAGAGAGAAAAAAGGACAGAAGGGAAAGGAAAGCTCTCCCTGAGTAAAGTCAGGGGTCCAAAAGGAGGAGATGTTGTCATTAGACTACTTCCTGCTGATTAGAGGTGTTAAATTCCTTGGGGCAAGTTTGGTCTTCGCTCTCAGGGATACTTAATTTTTTTCTTGCTGTTTCTTCTTTGTGCATGATGACATAACAAATGGCAACCAACAGCAACCCACCCCACCTCTTGGGGTTCTAGCATTTATATCCCCTCCAAAAAGTCCCCAGATTTTCAGACATCACACAATTGCAGAAACTGTCTGCAGCTGGCAAAATCACACCCCTGCTAGAGTATGAGGCAAATCATAGTCGGCTGCTGTGGACAGTCCAAAGCAGCCCCATGTCTCACACCTGGGATTAAAACAAAAGCATATTCTTATATTTCTGTGTTTTTTAAAGAATCCAAAACTTCAAAGTTACTACTACAGTTTTCCACTGACCGAGGTTTCTGGGAGAGTATGAGATGTATAATATATGCCATTAAATCAAGCAGAGCCACTAAAATTCCACAACCAAGGTGGAAAAGAATTTCAGGATTTTAATTATTTAGAAGAACAAGAAGAGGAGGGGAGAAGGGGGGGAAGGAGAAAGAAAGGAAGAAAGGAAGAAAGGAAGAAAGGAAGAAAGGAAGAAAGGAAGAAAGGGAAGGGGAAGGGGAAGGGGAAGGGGAAGGGGAAGGGGAAGGGGAAGGGGAAGGGGAAGGGAAAAAGGGGAAGGGAAAAAGGGGAAGGGAAAAAGGGAAGGGAAAAAGGGAAGGGAAAAAGGGAAGGGAAAAAGGGAAGGGAAAAAGGGAAGGGAAAGAGAGAAAAAGAAAGAATTCCAAAAAATATCATAGCCAGTGCTCTAAGATTAAAATATTTAGGCTTTGCTAAATTAGGACACAGAGGGAATTCCAGAGATAAACAGTGCCCAATGAACTGGTAAGAAGAGGGAAGAAATTCAGAGCCTTGGATCAGAGAAGGAATTTCACAAGTCAACCTCACAATGCCCAGAATTCTGGAATCCATCCTTAGTACACTGAGTTGACATTGTATCATGTTAGGACATATAAATGACCTGACTTAAAAGGGGACTGACATCAGTAACCAGCCCTCACACATTCCATGCTGGCACATGGGCCTTCTGCTGAGAAGCAGTGACTCACTGCTCTTCTCTGTTCACCTAGCTGAATCCTTTCACACCTCTGCTTGCCTCACTTTTATGTTAAGCAGCATCTGATGCAGCATAATTTATCCCTGTGAGGAGGAACAGTGGACCTCCAGCCACCCTGACATGTATTAAGCACAAAAGAAAGGTGGCTGTCCAGGGAACAGCTTCATACTCCCTAAGAAACACTCCCCATGACCTTCCCAGAAGCCTCCTTGGCAGTCTTCCTACCCCTTTTCCTAACAGCTACTTTGCCAAAGAACAGCCTGTTTAGTTTCTTCTCTAAAGATTTTGTTTTAAAGTATTTTTACCCCTCTGATAACTGTCTACTCTTTAGAAGAAGAGAATGTAGGTGAGTACTCTGTGACATACATATCATGTCTACTTGACCCTTGACCCTTCAGTCTCATTTCCGGTCCTGTTTATTATGTTGGCCTTTTACACCTTATTTTTGTTTTTCTAAGTTTCCAGGTTCTTTTAACTCCTCGGGACCTTGGTGTGTGCTGTTCCTTTAGCTTGTAATGGCCTCCTTTATAACCTTTATCTTGTTCCTTTTTTAAAAAAAAAATCTTTTACTGAAATTTCAAAGACCATGTTTTCAGAAAGGCCAATTAACAGTGGATTCTTCCATCTTAAGTCTCCATCTTAGCCCCGATTTGATTTTCCATGGAGCTATTTCAAGCCATTCCATGTTAAGGAGCATGAAGGAGAAGTCACAGTGCTGTCTATATACTCTTTTAGTGATAGAGTAACTTTGTAGCCCCTCCCTTTCCTTGTATTATGTAGGATAAAACAGTTTGCATAAGTGGGAAGAGAAGGGAACACTCATAGTGCAAAGCTCATCATTGTGGGAACCTTGGCCCAGCAGCACTTCCTTGACTCTTTAGAACAATTAAGAGTATGGTTAGAATTCCATTAAATTTCCCTGATTGACTTGCTTGCTGTGTTCTCTGCCTGCCAAGCAAAAGATCTTGTCAAGTGATAACACCTTCTTTTTTTTTTTTTAAGGATTTTTTATTAGATATTTTCTTTATATACATTTCAAATTTCAAATGCTATCCTGAAAGTTCCCTATACTCTTCCCCCGCCCTGCTCCCCTACCCACACACTCCTGCTTCTTGGCCCTGGCATTCCCCTATACTGGGGCATATAAAGTTTGCAATACCAAGTGGCCTCTTTTACCAATGATGGCTGACTAGGCCATCTTCTGATATATATGCAGCTAGAGACAAGCTCTGGGGATACTGGTTAGTTCATATTGTTGTTCCACCTATAGGGTTGCAGACCCCTTCAGCTCCTTGGGTGCTTTCTCTAGCTTCTCCATTGGGGGCCCTGTGTTCCATCTTATAGATGACTGTGAGCATCCACTTCTGTATTTGCCAGGCACTGGCATAGCCTCATACGAGACAGCTATACCAGGGTCCCTTCATCAAAATCTTGCTGGCATATGCAATAGTGTCTGGGTTTGGTGGCTGATTATGGGATGGATCCCCGGGTGGGGTAGTCTCTGGATAGTCCATCTTTTTGTCTTAGCTGCAAACTTTGTCTCTGTAACTCCTTTCATGGGTATTTTGTTCCCTATTCTAAGGAGGAAAGAAGTATCCACCCATTGGTCTTCCCTCTTGATTTTCTTATGTTTTGCAAGTTGTATCTTGGGTGTTCTATGTTTCTGGGCTAATATCCACTTCTCAGTGAGTGCATATCTAATGACTTCTTTTGTGATTGGGTTACCTCACTCAGGATGATATCCTCTAGATACATCCATTTGTCCAAGAATTTCATAAATTCATTGTTTTTAATAGCTGAGTAATACTCCATTGCGTAAATGTACCACATTTTCTATATCCATTCTTCTGTTGAGGGACATCTGGGTTCTTTCCAGTTTCTGGCTATTATAAATAAGGCTGCTATGAACATAGTGGAGCATGTGTTCTTATTACCAGTTGGAACTTCTTCTGTGTATATGCCCAGGAGAGGTATTGCTGGATCTTCTGGTAGCATTATGTCCAATTTTCTGAGGAACCTCCAGACTGACTTCCAGAGTGGTTGTACAAGCTTGCAATTCCACCAGCAATGGAGGAGTGTTCCTCTTTCTCCACATCCTCGCCAGCATCTGCTGTCACCGGACTTTTTGATCTTAGCCATTCTGACTGGTGTAAGGTGGAATCTCAAGGTTGTTTTGATTTGAATTTCCCTGATGATTAAGGATGCTGAACATTTTTTTCAGGTGCTTCTCAGCCATTCGGTATTCCTCAGTTGAAAATTCTTTGTTTAACTCTTTACCCCAATTTTAATGGGGTTATTTGAATTTCTGGAGTCCAGCTTCTTGAGATATTGGTCCCCTATCAGATTTAGGATGGGTAAAAATCCTTTCCCAATCTGTGGGCGGCCTTTTTGTCTTATTGACAGTGTCTTTTGCCTTACAGAAGCTTTGCAATTTTATGAGGTCCCATTTGTCAAATCTTGATCTTTCAGAACCTTCTTGATGCTATGAGCTTTCAGCCTTTCAAAGCTTCTCATGTACCATAGATTTCTGGTTGGCTTTTTTTTTTTTTTTTTCTTATTCATTCAATTTCAGGGAATTCAGTTCTCTGACTGACCAGATCATAATGATTACACGGTGATCTTTTCAATTTAGTCAGGGGTGTGTGTGTGTGTGTGTGTGTGTGTGTGTGTGTGTGCACACGCGCGTGTGCGCTTGTGTTTGCACATGTGTGTTTCTCTTCCTAACACAGAATTTTCAGCATCCCTGTTCCCTTGCTCTCCACACCTGACCTCTTGTCATTATTTTGGTGAATTAGTTTTGAACTTCTTGATATGACAAAACTCTCCTCTGTGCTCGTCTCTTAGACTGGTTATACCAGGGACATGTTGCTTCCGTGCCTGAGACTGTTCTGCCTTCCAGTAATTCTCTGGGATACTGTAACAGATGTTGAGAACCTACAATGTTCTAACCACTGGGTACTCTGCTGTGTGTCTGTTTTAAATTTCCACTATCTCCAAACATAATTGAGCAGTCAATAAGTATCCTTCAATGTAATGGGCTTGTGTGCAATAAATAGGGTGAAAGTTAGTAGAGTTTGTACTCTGGGCAAATGAGTGCATAGGAAAACAACTCAAAAACAGAAGAAAACATACAGCAACAGCCCCACAAGGTGTGAATGCTATTAATAGCTTGATGCCATTTAAGACGTCTATGCAGAGATAGGTGGAGTCTCTTCCAGGTGTTTATCTGCATTATTTGAACATTTCGATTTTCTTTGCCAGGTCCTTATTAGAACAATGCACACCAACTGTGTTCTGAAGCAAAAGACACTGCTCATAAACCCTTGAGTTCTGGGCAACATCCTGAGTTGTAAAGGACAGAAGGGTCAGCATACTCATAGGAACTTGAATATAATAAGCGAAGCCTCTGTTCCCTCAGAATTATTTTAAAATGCTTTGCATGTTTTAAATACTGAATCAATAAAGTCTTCCATGTACTTCTGACTAGTTAAATCAAAGGTTTTCCAATTCAACGGGTTTTACTCTTACTCATAGACAATGTGACATCCAGTTTCTCTTCAAAATATAAGCCACATCTTCTTCTACTAAGGTCCAACTAGACAGTCCAAGTGGACCCCATGGCAGGGAGTAAAGACTGAGACAGCCCTCCATCTGATGTTAGGGGACCACATGAAGACCAAGCTGCATATTTGCTACAGATGTGTAGGGGTCTAGGCCCACCTCCATCGTGTTCCCTGGTATTTGGCCCAGTCTCTGTGAGCCCTTATAGTCCCAGGTTAATTAACTCTGTAGGTCTTTTGTGGTGTCTTTGACTCCTCTGGCTTGTCTACTTCTCTTCCCCTATTCTTTCACCAGACACCCCGAGCTCGCCTGATGTGGATCTCTACATCAGTTTCCATCCATTGCTGGATGAAGCCTCTCAGGAGAAAGTCATGTTTTCTGTCTGCAAGCATAGTCAAGTATCATTAATAGTGTCAGGGCTTGGCTCTCTCCTTTGGTCTCAAGTTGGGCTAGATATTGGTTGGCTGCTTCCTCAGATATACATAGTTCTGCTGGGACTAGATTTCCCAGTGTGTGCCAAAACCCAAGAGGGGTTCCCCTTCTCTAAGGAGAAGGTGAGAGAGCAAAATGGGGAGGGATTTGTAAGTGTGGAACTGTGAGGAGAGGAGGGAAGGGGGGGGCTTGATTGAAATTCACTGTTATAAAAATGTTATTTAAAAAAAGATAAACATGAAGAAAGGGGCAGAGTCAAGACTGTGATGTCATTTAAAAGTAAAATGTGAAGTGCTCCCCAGAAACAAAACAATACAAAGTACCTCCATCCACAAAGTCTAATGGCTTTTATTTTGTTGTGTCTGAGTTTTTTTCTGTTTTGGGTGCTGAAGGTGACTCAGCATGATTTTTTTGTTTGTTTTAGAAATATGGATGGTGGTAAATAAGAAAGGGTAGTTGGAAAGGTTAAGAACTGAGAAAAAATTGTAGTAAGTTTATATATCAGAACATTCTGCTTTTGCATGTATTTGAGCAAAAGCTTAAGAGTAGAGGTATCAAGCACATACCAAGGGAAATTTTATCAACATATTAGACTTGTAAGAAAAAAATCTCAAATAACGTTATTAAATTATGTTCTGTTAAAATTTTCCATAAGAATAGAAGGCAAGACCATTAAGAAATGTTATTTTTAAAACCATATGAAAGCCAAGAAGATTATTTCATACAATGAATAATGAGAGGAAATCAGCCCTAGTCAAATAAGATACAAGATTGCTACAAGATTGTAGGTAAATTCATTCACTCTCTATATTAGTGTAGTCTTCATTATTTTAACAATTTTTGGGTTCAAATACATATGAAAATTGATATGACAAAATATATTTATATTTTAAGTATAAAATTTAAGTCTGTGGAAAAAGTACATTTTAAAGTCACTAGACATGGAATAACTTTTTCAACAAAGTTTCATTATTCAAATTGACTCACCACTTTAAGAGAGTAGTCAACCACAAGATCTGCACTGTAATCTTTATCCCAAAATTAACTCCAGAAGTTTTAAGTCTTAAAATTAAAGTCTGTAATTGTAAAAGTACTAGTAGAAAATATGAACAAAATATTTTCATAATTTTCTACTAGAGAAGGTTTTCCTGTAAAATTTGCATCACAGAAGCCTTAAACACAAAAGGTTGGCAAATCAGCTACATAAGCATCAGAAGCAAGTAACCAAAAATGAAGACTCCTATGCAAAGTCAAAATACTTAGACATTTGGGGAAATGATGTGCATCACATATGGCCAAAGCCTTCCTGACTTGATATAGAGTGTAGCAGTTAGGTAAAAAAGAAATTAGGTGACAGGTAAAAGCAGATTTTAATTTGGGATTATGTTTTATATTGCCCTGATAGCAATGTAGCTAGAAGGCTTGAACTCTCAGACAAAATAAACTCCTTTCTTAAGCAGCTTTGGCCAGGAGTTCTGTTCTAGCTAGAAGACAAGTGACTAATACTGAGATGTGGGTGAGAGGGTAGTTTACGGGACCCGCCACCCCCACACCTTTAACCTCTCCCCTACCCTTCTTTGGCTTCATTTTAGAGCAGGGACAAGTTTGGACTTTTGTTTTGTTTTGTTTTGTGTGTCCCTCAAATAGGTTTTCCCTTTAGAGTGCTCTGGAAGAAGATTACCCAGTCTCTGCATGATTACAGATGTACCACTTGTCTCTATCATGAGTCCTGGACCTTAGGTCAGGGATTGGCAAGTGTGCTGGCCAGCTTTATGTCAAGTTAATAGAGCCGGAGTCATCTGAGAGGAGGGAACCACAATTAAGAAAACGCCTCTAGAAGATTGGGCTGTCCATCTTCTGGAGGGGATCTGTAGAGGAAGGCCTAGGTGTAGCCACTCCTGGGCTGATGTTCCTGCCTTCTGTAAGAAGGCTGAGCAAGCCAAGAGTAGCAAGCCCCATCTGCATTAGTTCTTGCCTGCATGTTTCTGCCCTATTTAAGTTCCTGTCCTGACTTCCTTCAGTAATGAATAGTGATATGGAAGCATAAACCAAATAAATTCTTTCCTCCCCGAGTTGGTTTGGTCATGGTCACAGCAATAGTAATCCTAACTAGGGGATACTAAGCTTTCTGTAAAAGGCTGAGAGAATAAGGCCCATTGGCTTTACATCAACTTCATTATGGTTCCTGCCACCTACCTGTCTTCTCCTCTCCTCTCCCATCTTTCTTTTCATACTTTGTAAAGCAACCATTTAAAATGCTTAAAATGTTTTTCTTAGCAGTAGTTTTTGTGGTTTTGTTTGTTTGTTTTTTGATATTGTTTTGTTTTTTTGAAAGTTCCTTCCGCTACAAGTTCTCTCTACTCCCTGGAAACTTGAGGTTTAACTTTCATAGGTGTCTAGCTAGTCTTTCTATTGCTATGATAAAGCACCATGACCACAGCTAGTTAGGGAAGAAACATCTTTTTTCTTTTTTTCCAAACTTATCTTATTTATGAGTACATTTTGCTCTCTTCATACACACCAGAAGAGGGCATCAGATGCCATTACCGATGGTTGTGAGCCACCATGTGGTTGCATAGGAATTGAACTCAGGACCTCGAGGAAGAGCAGTCAGTGCTCTTAACCCCTGAGCCATCTCTCCAGCCCCGAGGCAAGGTCTTCTATCAGCTTATAGTTCCACATGTCAGCCCATCATTGAAGGAACCTGGAAGCAGGAGCTAATGCAGAGGTCATGGAGGAGTGCTGATTCCTTGCTCAGCCTGCTTTCTTATAGTACACAGGGCCACTGCTCTGGGTAGTACCACCCACAGTGAGCTGGGCCCTCTCACATCAATCATCAATCAAGAAATTGCCCTACAGATCTGCCTACAAGCCAGTACTGTGGATGCTTTTTTTAAAAAAAAAATTAATATTCCTTCTTCCTAGATAACCCTAACTCGTGTTAACTTGACATAAACACTAGCCAGAACACTAGGTCTCCATGGGAAATAGCTGCATGTCTGTCTGTCTTTCCCCAAGTATCTGCCTTCTTTTTTCTTTCTTAAATGTCTTGGGTCATCTTCACCTCCCTCAGATCTTCCCCACCCCCTTTTTCCATCTAACATTCTCTGAGATTTCAGGAGGGTGTGGAGATAAATACATGTATTTAATCTACTAAATTTAACCAGAAGTTTCCCTAAATCCAATTTGGTTGGTTTTATTTTTACTACTTTCTTTGATAGTTGTTGGTTTAATTTTGCATTTGTTCTCCACGTGCTTAGTCGCTATGCCAGATGTTCAAGAAGATGTCCTTGGGGAAGAAAAATGAGGGGCTTTAAAATGTAATGCTCTTGAAATGTTCACAATGGCTCAGTGTGTGAGATCTCAAGGAGGTTGGGCTTTTTCTAACCACCAGACTCGCAGAATACAAGTTCAGCTTCACCCTTATTTGTGTAACCATCATGAGCATTTTTAAATGTTCGTAATAAACTTTGTGGCTTATTGTTTAAAATTGAATTTAAGGTAGTAAATCAAAGCCTTTGGTGGGATGCCTCTGGCAGCAGGGAGAGACTTGTGCCGGATCCCTGAGACTTGATCAAAGAGTGATGCTGAACATTCTTTTGTGTGTAGTTGTTTTGGTCCTTTAATCTGGTGGTGTTTCCAGCTCCATTCCAAACACAGCGCTGCACATGCTCTCCCCAACTCATGTCATCTTGGCAGGATCTAGCCCTGCCTTTGCCAAATGGCTCCTGTTCAGGCACAAGACTGCCTTTGCCATCCCATGTATATGAGGTATCAACAGTGGTTGTCAGAAGTTGGACATCTTTCAAATTTTTATTCGTGCCACATTTTTGTTTTAGTAATCAAATGGAAGTTGAAAGTGAAAAAAGAGAATTCACTGAAAGGTGACCCCCTGCCTTCTCTGCCCAGGTTCACCTTTCCTTGCCTGTGAAGATGGCGTGCTCGGTGGAGTGATCGTTCTCCGGTCATGCAGATGTTCTTCAGAGTCTGACTCCTCCCAAGATAAACAGACACTGCTTGGTAAGTGAGCATCTGGGAAGAGCCATGAAAAAGCTGATTCCTTAAGTCAGTCATTTATACTGGTGATGTGGAACTGGCACTACCCCAGTTCCCACTCTTGATTTTCTATAAGTACATTTATAAAAAGCCACTGCTTATTTTTAAGACTGTGCTTAAAGCATATTTTTAAAATTAATTACTTAATTCATTTTATATACCAACTACAGTTTTTCCTCTCCATTTTTCCCCATGCCCCACCCTATATACTCTTCCTTTTTTCCTCAGAAATGGGGAGGCCTCCCCTGGATATCAGCCAGCACTGGTATATCAAGTTGCAGCAAGAATTGGCACATCCTCTCCTATTAAGACCAGACAAGGCAGCCCAGAAGGAAGAAGGGGTCCCAAAGGCAGGCAAGAGAGTCAGAGAAAATCCTGCTCCCAATGTTAGGAGTTCCACAAGAAGACCAAGCCACATAGCTGTATCATATGTGTAGGGCCTAGGTCAGTCCCATGCAGGATCCCTGGTTAGCCTCCTTAGTGCCGGAATTAAATTGGTGTGCCTCTACTACCCAGCATGGGAAGTGTGGTCTTTAACCACTTTCTCTCTTTTTATGCCTTCCCTTCCACAGTCTTTTCCAGTTCAGGCTTCCCTTTTCCATCATCTCATAGAAAATTACCACCTCTAGATTATAATCAGGATTTTCTGTATAACACTGCATGTTTAAACTGAAGGTTGAATATCTTTCTAAATGTGCTGCAAGAAGACCAGAATATGTATCTCTTAACATTATTTCCATGTTCTCTACTATTTATATTATTACTTTTTTTTTTTAGCCCAGGCTAGCTTCAAATTTTCTATCCTTGTATCTCAGCTTCTCCACTATTGGAATTACAAGTGTATTGCCTTTTACTGTTGATTGACATATAATTATACATATGAACAGTATACAATGTGATATTTCAATTCACCTGTGCATTGTATAATGATCAAATCTGGTTAGTTAGAATATCTGTCACTTAAGCTTATTATTCTTTTGTTCACAGAACATCTAAAATACTGTCTTGCAGCTACTTTTAAATATATAATAGATTAAATATATAATTAAATATAACAGATTATAACTAGATAATAGATTAAATATATAGCAGAAGTCAGAGGCAGTCTGATCTCTGAGTTCAAGGCCAGCCTGGTCTACAGAGTGAGTTCTACTCTGCTGGGCAACAGAACTTATTCCTGACATCTGATTGCAACACATGTCCCTATGCCCCAACTATGCACACACACACACACACACACACATACACACACACACACACACACACACACACACCCTAAACACCTGCCTTGGATTACTTTTGGAGCTGCAGTGTGACAATTACCTAACCTAATGGGAAGAGTTCCCACCCACTCTCTTAACTGACCCGGAACAAGCTCTAGTGTTGTTTTCAACTCCCTCTTCATTCCATATACTCATCTCCAATGTTCCAAGTCCTTGTCTTTCCAATAGCATTCCCAAGCAAACATCCTTCTTCCCCCAGTAATTTTCTCTCTCTCTATTGCCTGTTTTCTTGAAAATGCCCTGTCCTGGTGATCTATTTTTAAGGTCTTGCTCAAATGAGAATTCTCTGGAAGAGTTTCCTCCAAGGAATTCGCTCCTTCCTTGTGCTCTGCTAGTTCCATGCAGTCGACATCCTTGTGACACTTCACAGGAAACTCCTGGTCAGTACTAGTGTTTTCCTCTCTTTCTAGGCTAGAAATTCTTTTCTCCCTCCCAAATCCAGTTACTTGACAGGATAGATAATCACAGGTTACTGAGAACTAGAAAGGGGCTAGGGCTCTGATCCATCTCTCTATGCATTAGAAACTTCTTCCTTCTGAAAAGCAGTCCACACACTGTAAGCAAGTGGGGGTAGGTACTGTGTCATTGAAATTTGTCCCCATCTCCATAATAGGCTCTCAGTATTTTTTAGATAAATGACTTTAAATGCTAAGTATATTTTTCATATTATCTAAGCAGAAGCAGAACTGTCTTTTTCTTCCTCTCCTTCTCCTTCCTACCCCTGTGTGTGTGTGTGTGTGTGTGTGTGTGTGTGTGTGTGTGTACATGTGTACATACATACGTGGATATGTTTGGAACAGCCTAAGGTGTCCTTGCCTTCCTCCTCCTGTGCCAGGCCTCTCTTGTTCTTCACACTGCTTCATCTGCCAGACTTCTGCCTCATGGGCATCTGATGACTTCTTGTGTGTCTTTCTCTAATCCCCAATTAGGATTGACATTATAGATGTGGCCTAATGCATCTAGCTTTATGAAGGGACAGTGTGGCCCTGAACATGTTTCTAACATTTGCCTGTCATGTCTCACTCCCTCAGATCAAGAGATGCTGACAAAGCCCAGCCTACAAACTGCATATTTAACACAAAGCAAAATTTTTGTCCCTGGATGAAACAGCTGAAAAGAATTAATTTTCTATATTGTTGTTAGAGAGGGAAAAAGCCAATATATTTTTACCTGCTGCAGTATAATGGCATGTTTTCCAGGCCTTATAGAAGTGCTTTCTTGAGGCTGCTGGGATTGTATGGTTAAGAAATGTGCAAACAGGGGCTGGCAAGATGACTTCTCAGGCAAAAGCACTGGCTACTTTTCCAGAGATCTTGGGTTTGACAGCTAGCATCTACATGGTGGCTCCATCCTCTTCTGGCTTCCCAGGATACCCAACATGCAGATGGTACACAGACACACATGTAGGTAACATACACATCCACATTAAAATGAAATAATATTTTAAATGTGCAAACAGAGGCACATAAGACCCCCTAATGGAAACAGTTAGTGTGCTGTTATTTTAAGCTTCTATTAGAGGTAATTAGAATATATGCAAATATCTCCCATAAATAACTAATCCGGCTATGGAGAGCATTCCCTTCTTTGTATCCTATACACCATGTCTTGATTAGAGCCTATGAAGTTGAAGATTTTCTTTCTTAAGTGGTCGGTAGGAGCAACAGGCCACTGTAAAACGGTCTCCATATAGTTGAGGAAAGTTATAAGCAGTTCAGAATAGATGTGTAAAGGCTGCAGAGTAGAAATGTTCTTTATTTGGTAGTCACCTTTGGCTCATGGCGCGGTTGGTCTTTCATGTTAGACAAGCGTGTAGGCCCACAGTCTCCCGGGACCTGACCATGTCCTGAGCACACATGGGGATTGTTACTTTGCCATTAAGTTAATCCCACTTTACTTAGAGAATAACTCAGGTTCTTTCTACCTGAAAATGTGTTTATGTTGCTGAGAATTAAGTTTGGAGTATGATGTGCTTCCATTTCTCTAGCTACCCCTTTATCCACCTCTTGTGGTTTTCATCTTTTACAGTGCAGTGTTTCATGTATGTTTTAAAGAAGGACATACTAAGTTTGCGAGTTATAAAGGGTAATAATAAAGTGAACACCTGTGGACCTGACGCCCAGCCCGAGAAATTGCCCATTACCCATATCTTTGAAACCCCCATGTGGGCCTCTCTGATCTTACAGCCTTTATTCCCTGAGCTTTTATTTCATGGTTACCTTTGGGTTTTCCTTAAACCCTTTTCATATTTTTATGTATCCAAATGGTATGTTGTTTGGTAGTGTTTGATTTTTGAACTTTTATGAGAATTTCTTTGCTCTGTTTCATAGCTAACTGAAAGAACAATGACTTCCTTTATCATTTTCAACTTAGTGCTATCAGACTGCTCTGCAGTTGCAGTTAGAACTCCCCTCTGCCTCTCCACTTGGAGAACACGCAGAGTTCTTTATTGAGTACTTTTTGTTGTGTTGTGTTGTTACTTCTGTTACCAAAACATGTAGATTGAACATAAAAAATATCACATTGATTTGATACTTCCTAGAACATTCATTTTTCTGTAAACTTAAAATTTCTCCAGAAAAAAATTTTAAAACACTGATATGCCTATAAATGTATATGTTCAAAGGAGCTTCCTTCTGGGACACCAACATTACTTCATTACATGGCCTTGGCCTCTGTGAGAACCTACGACAAGACGACAAGACACTTCTACCAGGTCCACATGCTCATGAAGCTAACTGTAAATTCCCTTCTAGGACAGGAGAGGGAGACTGGCCCTGTGGATATTTGTCTGGTGTTACTGAAAAGTGGAATGAAAACTTTCAATTCCTCAAGGGTCCTGGGAGCCGCCATGGTGGGACGCTCGTCTCCTTTGTCCCTGAGCTGTGCTTTAGAGGGGTTCCATCTCTACTACTGTCTTGAAAATGGATTGGCATTTTAATTCTTGTTTAAGGTCAGGAGGAAACACACAGTTAAAGTAGCTGAGTTGTTCAGCAAATAGGCAGATATAATATTTAAACATTTTAGCAACCAATAGTAGCATTAGCAGTAACACTCTCTGATTTGTGTTTTTGGAAATATATTTGATCTACTCTGTTTATAATAGAACATTTTTTAAATTTCACTAACATCCTTTTAAAATTAGAAATAGTCGTCTTTGGATCTAATTTTTCTCTTTTATAAGAACTACAGCCGTAAGTTTTTAAATTTATTGTTAGGATTTGTTTTCCATCTAAAAATATGAAGAGTTCTAAGTAAAATTCTGCCAGTTATGTACTTGTGGTAAAACTCTTCTAAAACTCAGAAAGCAATTTTGCAAACTGTATCACCAATTTTGGTATAAAGGGTAATAGGTGCCACCGGCGCATGAGATAAATCCTGAAACAAAAGTAATTGTTGAGTGGATAAAAATCACGTCTCAATAAACTTAGCTTTATTGAATGGTTTTCTGTTATGTAGAGATCATTAGGATCTCAGACAGGGCTTCTACTGCCAGCAGTTTCAAGTGTGATAAAAGAAGAGAACAGGAAGAGAGTCGAAATGTCTTTAGGGCTTGAATTGTTTGACTCACATCCCTTATTTTTTAATAAAGTTAGCATCCTTTTTAGTCTTGACGAAAGCAGTGTGAGCCCTGGACAGACAGAAGGGTTATCTTCTCAGTTTAGTGTAAGTGGGATTCTGTGGAACTGTCCTCCATTGCTCCCAGGACAGTTTTCTGTGAGAGTCTAACAGGGAGGCATGCTGCTTCAGCCACTTCATGGTCTTAATGAAACTAGCCTTGTTTGATTCAAAGCTTCTGTGTCAAGACGGGAAAACATTTTTGTATATGATTTTTAAGCCATAAGCCACCTGCTGGGTTAAGAAGTCCTTAACAGCCAGGTGCAGATAAGAGGAGGTGGTTGTATTTACAGTTGCTCATTCTTCCCACTGAAAATGAATTTTTCTTTATTCAGTAAGGAGTTACTTATATGGTGTGCAAAGCATCCTGTAGTATGTCGTCCCACCCAAGGAAGTCTAAGGAGCAGCAGCTGACTTGGCAACTGCCCAGCCAAGACGGATCTGATTTTAGAGTTCTGTTTTCCTCCAAGAAATTGGGACATAAAGCCAAGTGGAGAGGTTTTAGGTGGTTGCGGGAGCCAGGGCAGCTGGGGACTGTTAACGACAATTGGAAGAATATATGTGTATGTGTGCGTGTGCGTGTGTGTCTGTTTATTATATATCTGTGGGTTGCATGTATATGTGTGTGTCTATCTGCCCGTCTGTTTGCCTATGTGTCTGTGTGTATCTGTATGTGCCTGGATCTATGTGTTTGTGTCTGTGTATGTATTTTAATAGGGTGGCCAAGTGCTCTTTTTTTTTTTTTTTTTTCCTGTTTAGAAAGAGAATTCATTTGGATGGAAATACATTGCTTTCAGCCTGGTAAGGACTGAAAAAAGACCAAATTTAAGTGGGATGACATGTGGATGATGGAGAAAGAGAAAGGTGTCTTGGGAAAAACATCATGCAATGTCGGGCTATGTGTCTGTCTCCGCTGGGATGCCTGAGCGATGCTGGCTTGTCACTCAGGGAAGACAGAATACCCTCCAAGCTAGGGGGTCCCAGCCTGTGCTTCCTTAGTGAGAAACAATGGATGTTGGGAGGTATGCTGTGGTTCTCAATCTCCTGTGTATCCAAGTGCCACTGAGGACTGATGACTTGAGAATGGTGGTCCACAGACTCACCCTTCCCCTACGTCCCAGGCAGGAAGGGGATAGCTGAGCCCAGGATGGGCTGGGACAAAATTGGGTTTGGTTCTGAGTGAGCACCAGGAGAGAAGGCCTTCTCCGAGAGATGTAGGTGCTGTCGGGTAGCACAGTCCACTTGCCCTACAGTGCATGGGTAACTTGTCCCTCAGAGTATCCAGGAAAGGTGGTGACTTAAATGACATGAGAAACCCAACTTTGCACTGGGGGTTCAGGCTGGTTCATAGCAGGAGCCACCAGGACTGAAGTCTAACTTTCCGCAGCATTACCCAATGGCAGATCCTTCTGTTGGAAGCAGTGAATAAAAAGTCCTTTCCTAGTGCTGCCATTAACTTAGCACTAAAAACTTGATTATTTAATCATGTATACATGTATGTATAAGATCAGAGGATTGTTGGATACTCGAGTCGGAATTATAGATAGTTGTCTGATGTGGGCTCTGGGACTTGAAACTTGGGTCTTTTTCAAGAAGAGTATATGCTCTTAACTTCTGAGGCATCTCTCCAGCTCTTATCATTCTTGAGGGGCACACATGTAGCTATTTAGTGTGCCTAACAGTGGCACACATTGTCACATTGTGACTATTTCCATATCACTGTATGACAGGATGTGCTAAGAAGTCATCTCGTAGAGAAGAATCTGCCGAAACCTGTTGTCTATTTCCCACATTCTACTACTCTGCCTCCATACCTTAGAGAATCCTTTCTCCCTTCTCATGGGCATAGAAGGTAGAACATAGGACCTGCAAGCTAAAGACAATGTGTGCTATTCGTTTTTCCAAGCCTGAATTACCTTGCTTAATGGACTTTATAGTTCCATCCTTTTTCCTAGAGATTTCATTTTATCTTATACCTGAATAAAATTCTGTTATGTATCTGTGCCACATTTTAGTTACTTAATCATCAGTTGATAGACATCTAGGCATAATGACCTTCCTAGCTACTGTGAATAGAGTAATAATAAACCTCAGTATCCAGATATACTTATGGATAATGAAGAACTAGCCTGCCTCTATCTTAAACACTTTCTTCTAGTAAACATAAACTAGGTTCATTTCTGTTTATGATTAAACTTCAGTTTCTCATGGATTTAGCTATGTCCCACCCATAACCTTAACTACAAATGCTTCTACCATGCCTCTTCCAGGAACGACAATCATGTCTTTGACTCAAACATTGTTTATAAGCCATCGTTCAATCCTACCTTTGTTTCAAAAGGTTATATGACCACCTGTGACTATCCTGTTGTAACTACCTTGGTATGCCCACCTTGCAACCATGTCTTTGTTTCAGGAGGTGTTAGGACTAACTTGTTATGAAGTTCTGTCCTATAATCCTGCCTAATTGCCCCTCATATGCCCCATTTGGAAACCCCCACCCTTGAGCTGTAAAAACCTTGCCTTCCTCCCATCCAGTGTTGACCTTCTGAACCCACCTTAGGGAGAGGCAGCCCATGTACGGAATAAAAAAGATTGCTTTAGTTAATTGCTGGTTTTCATTACTTTGGTCATGATGATTTGGGGCACTAGTATTTCTCCTCCCATTTTTGGAATTACAAATGTACTCCCAGGAGTGGTATACGGGTTATATAAGGGTGAAAAGAATTGTGGATATAGTCTAATGATAGGGAGCTTGCCTGCTGTGTCCTAGGTTCAGTTTCCATTGTGTGTGTATATTTTAATGGGGTCCTGTGGGGCTTCTCATTTTAGTTCTTTTCAGAAGCATCCATCCTGATTTTCATAGTGACTGCACCAGTTTACACTCCCACAGTAGTGAATGGGGATGCCTTTCTCACGGAGAGCTGTGATTTGTTATCATTTGTAGCCATGCTGACTGTGGTCTGATGGCTAATTATAGTGAATTTAAAAAATTAATTCTTCCAGGATCTTATACAATGAATTTTTGCTTTATTTATTCCCCTCATTAGAGCTCTCTCTCCACTTTCACCTTGATAGTCGTGTACCTTCACAGCTCTTCCTCATTTTCTTTTGCTAAGCACATCAAGCCCAGTTGGTGGTATCCAACTACTCTTGTGAGTGGGGCATGCCCTGAAGTGTGTTCCACCTACCAGGATCACAGCATTAAATAACTCAGTTTCTCTCTCCCTCCCCCTCCCGCCACCCCCAGCATTGGTGCCAATAGCACTTCACATAATGTGCAATTTCATGTCCATACCTTCCTCTGCACATAAAGACTTCAGACTAAAACGTTTTGTCTGGCGTGAGCTTGACAGGTCTTAGTTCCCTTTCTGTTAAACACCACCTCTCACTTTTATTGTGCTTGTGCCCATGCTTCCTTGCAGGTCCCTGAGCCTGGGAGGGTGGAATTGGTATTTTCCATTCCGTGCCGAACACTCCTCTGTCTCTTACTCTCAGCCTGTTGGCTGGCTGAGAGACTCTGTATTTAATTAACATCTCCTGTAAAGGGAGCTTCTCTGGTCAAGGTTGAGTGATGAACTGATCCATGGGTATAGCAATATGTCTTTAGGAGTTGTTTTAGTGCTATGTCTATTTAGTAAAATAATAGTATTGGGTTCTCTCCCTAGGGCATATGACTTATAGATTCTTTGTGCACAAACCTTGGCAGGGGCACGTGCTGTCTTATGGAGTGGGCCTTAGATCCAATCAGAAAGCGGTTATTTCCATAGTATTAGTACCACAACAGCACTAGTACAGTTACTACTATTATTGTAACTAACAGGGTTCACAGCTAGGTGAGAATGATGACTCCCTTTTTCTTCCATTGGTATGCACAGCACCTTCCAGCACTAAAAGCTAGACAATAGGGATGAAGCTTCCAGGTAACCAGTAATGTTTGCGAGTCTATATGACCCCACTGGCCAACAACTCAAAGAACTGAGAATTTTATTTGGTAGCATGTGGTACCTGGTTGGAGTATTGTCTCCCATTATGGGGTAACTCATTTAAACTCTTTTTACATATTTATATACGTATTTTAAGGAGCTTCTACAGTAGTGAGCTTCTGTTGTGGGGTCCTTGCAAGTATCACTGCTGACAGGGAACAAACCATGATGAGCTGAGGAAGCTAATTCAGTGCAGTCGAAGTTGTTCAGTCAAGCTGGGTCAAGATTTTAGAGTCTGATGCCATCTTTATTTTTCTTACACATCTCAACAGTTAAACTTTGGAGAGAAAAAAAATCTCCATATGACAATTTGTATAACAGAGTTTCAAGCATAGCTACATAGAAAGTCCCTAACAAAGTACCAAAACACCTGCAACCTTTACAGGTAATTTTATTGGCTGATAAACAGAGCTGAGGGCTAGGGAGTACAGAGGAAGGATTGGTACTAAGCACATGGATAGAGTCTATTGATGGAGGGTGCAAAGTACATGGGCCTCTTTCATAAGGATGAATTCTATTCACTGAGAGACAAAAACGGGATTAGGCCTAAACAGTTACCAGGATTTGGGGGAAAATTTGTTGGGAGCCGTCCTGCGGTTACTCCTGGGAGTAAAAAACTAGGCAGTTGAGAGAAAATGTATGCCAAGTCAAGGTTCCTGATCAAGGCTCAAATGTTAAATAGCAAACTGTGCTTATAAAGGGGGGAGGGGAGGCCCATCCCCCAATCCATTCTTGGTGCCTCTAACCAGCTGCAGGTGACTACATGCAGGATAGGGTGTATCTCAGGGGCCTCTCTGCAGGTAGCAGTGTCTTGGAGGAGCAGTGGCTGAACAATAGAGCCATCTGGGTCTGAAGGCTCCACCCTAGGTAATCTTAGTGGCAGCAAGGTCAAAGTCTGGATCAGCCTGCTTCCAGGCTGGGGGAGACTACGGAAATTCCAGTGGAGGCTGGATCCTAATGCCTAATAGAATATCAAAGGATCACCCGGTTGCTTGACAACTTTTATTCCAGCATTCCAGGTGACCAGGTGACATTCATTTCCTTTTGTGGAAGAAAACAGTCCTGTGTGCTTAACAATCCTGGTTCCTCCAGTGCTTACTCTAAGCTGTGCTTCCTACCAGCTTTCCTATGATTTTGAAAATGCCTTTATTGTTAGTGATCCCTCCTCATATTTCCTTTTCTACATGTCACTGCCATCCTGTTCTTCTGTCTTCCACCTCTTTATTCTATGTGTTCATTATTTTCTCCCCCCTTCTTTATATCTTTGTATTCTGTATCTCCTCCCTTGAAAGATCATATTTTTCATTAGGGTCTTTTAGTAGTTTCCCAACCTCTATTTACTTTTTTTTTTTTCAATTTTTATTAGATATTTTCTTCATTTACATTTGAAATGCTATCCCTGAAAGGCCCCTATACACTCTCCCGCCCTGCTCCCCTACCCACCCACTCCCACTTTTTGGCCCTGGCTTTCCCCTGTCCTGGGGCATATAAAGTTTGGAAGACCAAGGGACCTCTCTTCCAAATGATGGCCGACTAGGCCATCTTCTGCTACATATGCAGCTAGAGACAAGAGCTCTGGGGGTACTGGTTAGTTCATATTGTTGTTCCACCTATGGAGATGCAGACCCCTTCAGCTCCTTGGGTACTTTCTCTAGCTCCTCCATCGGGGGCCCTGTGTTCATCCAATAGATGACTGTGAGCATCCACTTCTGTATTTGCCAGGCACTGGCATAGCCTCACACCAGACAGCTATATCAGGGTCCTTTCAGCAAAATCTTGCTGGTATGTGCAATATTGTCTGCGTTTGGTGGCTGATTATGGGATGGATCCCGGGGTGGGGTAGTCTCTAGATGATCCATCCTTTCGTCTCGGCTCAAACTTTGTCTCTCTAACTCCTTCCATGGGTATTTTGCTCCCTATTCTAAGGAGGAATGAAGTATCCACACGTTGGTCTTCTTTCTTCCTGATATTCTTGTGTTTTGCAAATTGTATCTTGGGTATTCTAAGTTTCTGGGCTAATATCCACGTATCAGTGAGTGCATATCAAGTGAGTTCTTTTGTGATTGGGTTACTACCTCACTCAGGATGATATCCTCCAGATACATCCATTTGCCCAAGGATTTCATAAATTCATTGTTTTTAATAGCTGAGTAGTACTCCATTGTGTAAATGTACCACATTTTCTGTATCCATTCCTCTGTTGAAGGACATCTGGGTTCTTTCCAGCTTCTGGCTATTATAAATAAGGCTGCTATGAACATAGTGGAGTATGTGTCCTTATTGCCAGTTGGAACATCTCCTTGGTATATGCCCAGGAGAGATATTGCTGGATCTTCTGGTAGTATTATGTCCAATTTTATGAGGAACCGTCAGACTGATTTCCAGAGTGGTTGTACAAGCTTGCAATCCCACCAGCAATGGAGGAGTGTTCCTCTTTCTCCACATCCTTGTCAGCATCTGCTGTCACCTGAATTTTTTATCTTAGCCATTCTGACTGGTATGAGGTCGAATCTCAGGGTTTTCTTGATTTGCATTTCCCTGATGATTAAGGATGTTGAACATTTTTTCAAGTGCTTCTCAGCCCTTCTGTATTCCTCAGTTGAGAATTCTTTGTTTAACTCTGTACCCCAATTTTAATGGGGTTACTTGAATTTCTGGAGTCCAGCTTCTTGAGCTGTTTGTATATATTGGATCTTAGTCCCCTATCAGATTTAGGATTGGTAAAAACCCTTTCCCAATCTGTGGGCAGCCTTTTTGTCTTATTGACAGTGTCTTTTGCCTTACAGAAGCTTTGCAATTTTATGAGGTCCCATTTGTCAATTCTTGATCTTACAGCACAAGCCATTGCTGTTCCCCCTGTGCCCATATCTTCCAGGCTTTCCCCCATTTTCTCCTCTATAAATTTCAGTGTCTCTTGTTTTATGTGGAGTTCTTTGATCCACTTAGACTTGAGCTTTGTACAAGGAGATAAGAATGGATCAATTCGCATTCTTCTACATGATAACCGCCAGTTGTGCTGAAAGACCCACAACATGAGGACTCCCCCACTTTCTGACTCAGGAGAGGCGACGCCCCAAAATCACCCACAAGAAATGGTCATGCTGCAAATTGCAAGAGGATTTTTATTCAAGAGCGCTCTCGGGCCCACAGTCATACACCACGCAGGGGTAGAGGACTGTGGCGCCCCGAGTAGCTGAGTAAGGGGGTATTTAAAGGAAAAAACCACAACTCAAGGAGGTGGGAAGGGCGTTGTTGGAAAATACCAAAAATACCAGTTAAGAGTCACAAGGAAGTACAAAGTCACAGGTGTCACAAGGAATACCTGGTAATTGTTAACTCTCAAGACAGTTTCTAAGAGCCCCTAACAATAGCACATTTGCATAGCGGGTTCCGGAAATGGTCAGGGTGACTTTCTTTGAATGAATACTCCTTGAACTCAGGAAGTGGGTGGGTGGAGAAATGTCACTATCTGTTTTATGATTAGCATACCTTGGAGCACTGAGTTTACTACTCTTTCAGTGCCAGCACCATTTGTTGAAAATGCTGTCTTTTTTCCACTGGATGGTTTTAGCTCCCTTGTCAAAGATCAAGTGACCATAGGTGTGTGGGTTTCTTTCTGGGTCTTCAATTCTACTCCATTGATTTGTCACTGTACCAGTACCGTGCAGTTTTTTATCACAATTGCTCTGTAGTACAGCTTGAGGTCAGGCATGGTGATTCCACCAGAGCTTCTTTTATTGTTGAGAATAGTTTTTGCTATCCTAGGATCTGTGCATTGATGAGAGTGGGGTGTTGAAGTCTCCCACTATTATTGTATGAGGTGTAATGTGTGCTTTGAGCTTTCCTAAAGTTTCTTTAACGAATGTGGCTGCCCTTACATTTGGATCATAGATATTCAGGATTGAGAGTTCATCTTGGTGGATTTTATCTTTGATGAATATGAAGTGCCCCTCTTTGTCTTTTTTTTATAACTTTGGGTTGGAAATCAATCTTATTCGATATTAGAATGGCTACTCCAGCTTGTTTCTTCAAATCATTTGCTCGGAAAATTGTTTTCCAGCCTTTTACTCTGAGGTAGTGTCTGTCTTTGTCCCCGAGGTGGGTTTTCTGCAAGCTGCAAAATGTTGGGTCCTGTTTGTGTAGCCAGTCTATTAGTCTATGTCTTTTTATTGGGAAATTGAGCCATTTGATGTTAAGAGAAATTAAAGGAAAGTAATTGTTGCTTCCTGTTATTTTTGTTGTTAAAGTTGGGATTCTGTTCTTGTGGCTGTCTTCTTTTTGGTTTGTTGAAGGATTACTTTCTTCCTTTTTCTAGGGCATAATTTCCCTGCTTATGTTGGTGTTTTCCCTTTATTATCCTTTGAAGAGCTGGAATCGTGGAAAGATATTGTGTGAAATTGTCATGGAATACTTGGTTTCTCCACCTATGGTAATTGAGAATTTTGCTGGTTATAGCAGCCTGGGCTGGCATTTGTGTTCTCTTAGTATCTGTATCACATCTGTCCAGGATCTTCTGGCTTTCATAGTCTCTATTGAAAAGTCTGGTGTAACTCTGATAGGCCTGCCTTTATATGTTCCTTGACCTTTTTCCCTTACTGCTTTTAATATTCTATCTTTATTTAGTGCATTTGTTGTTTTGATTATTATGTGTCGGGAGGAATTTCTTTTCTGGTCCAGTCTATTTGGAGTTCTGTAGGCTTCTTGTATGTTCATGGGCATCCCTTTCTTTAGGTTTGGCAAGTTTTCTTCTATAATTTTGTTGAAGATATTTGCTGGCCCTTTAAGTTGAAAATCTTCATTCTCATCTACTCCTATTATCCGTAGGTTTGGTCTTCTCATTGTGTCCTGGATTCCCTGCATGTTTTGAGTTAGGATCTTTTTGCATTTTCCAATTTCTTTGATTGTTGTGTCCATGTTCTTTATGGAGTCTTCTGTACCTGAGATTCTCTCTTCCATCTCTTGTATTCTGTTTCTGATGCTCACATCTATGGTTCCAGATTTCTTCCGAGGTTTTCTATCTCCAGAGTTGTCTCTTTTTGGGTTTTCTTCATTGTTTCTAGTTCCATTTTTAGATTTCTGATGGTTTTGTTCAATTCCATCACCTGTTTGGTTGTGTTTTCCTGCAATTCTTTAAGGGATTTTTGTGTTTCTTCTTTAAGGACTTCTACCTGTTTAACAGTGTTCTCCTGTAATTCCTTGAGGGGTTTTCGTGTTTCCTCTTTATGGGCTTCTATCTGTTTAGCAGTGTTCTCCTGTATTTCTTTAAGTGAGTTATTCATGCCCTTCTTAAAATCTTCTACCACCATCATGAGATATAATTTTAAAACCGAGTCTTGCTTTTCGGGTGTGTTGGGGTATCCAGGACTTGCTGTGGTGGGCGTACTGGGTTCTGATGATGCCCAGTGTTCTTGGTTCTGTTAGTAAGATTCTTACATTTGTCTTTCACCATCTGGTAATTTCTGGTGTTAATGTTCAAGCTGTCTCTGGCTGGAGTTTGATCCTCCTGTGATTCTGTTAGCCTCTGTCAGCACTCCTGGGAGTCCAACTCTCACCTGAGTCCCAGTGGTCAGAGCACTCTCTGCAGGCAAGCTGCTCTCTTGCAGGGAAGGTGTCCAAAAGTCTGGAGCTCTGATCCACATCCTGAGTCCTGGGGTCAGAGCCCTCCCAGTAGGCTGACTCTCCTCTGGCAAGGAAGGTGACCAGGGGTCTGGGTCTCAGCTCCGCCTCCTAGCTGAGGATGAAGGCCTGAAAGGACCCTGATCAAGAAACTCTGTTGCTTCTGTTGCCCACATGCTCTCCAGTGATCACGAGGTCATGGGTGTGCTAGGGGTCCTGTGGCGTTGAGAGTCCTCTGAGGCCCTTGACGCCCTCGGCCAGTTTCAAGCAGAAGATGGCAGGGCTGGCCCTGGCCGGAAAGAATCCCAGCCTCTGGTTGGGCGGGGTTCCTTTGTCCCTTTCCCTGCTGGCACAAGACCTCTGTGATTCTTTGGAGCTGATGTTGTGTTCCACTCACCCATGATCCCCAGGTCCTGTGGCGTGGAGAGTACTCTAGGGTCCTTGGTGGCCTATGGTGGGTTCAAGCGGAAGATGGTGGGGCTGGCCCTCTATTTACTTTTGAAGGTCATTGTGAATGAGATTTATTTCTGAGTTTCCTTGCATTGGTATATTTGAAAATTACTGACTTCTTATGTCAATCCTACTACTTTGCTGAACGTTCAAAGAGTCTTCTGGTAGATTCTTTAGGGTCTCTTATTTATAGACTCATGTCATCTGCAAATAAGAATACTTACTCTTTTCCTTTCCTATTTATTTGTTTGTTTTATTGATATTTAAAATGTTGTCCCCCTTCCCCATCTCTCCTCAGCCACCCCATCCATCCTACCCTCCCTCCCTTTTGCCTCTAAGAGGGTGCTTACCTACCCACCCACCCAGTCCCATTTCACCTCTCTAGCATCCCCCTACACTGAGGCAACTAGCCTCCACAGAATCAAGAGCCTTCCCTTCCATTGATGCCAGATAAGTCAGTCCTCAGCTACATATGTAACTGGAGCCATCCATGTGTACTGTTTAGTTGGTGGTTTAGTTCCTGGCTCTGGGAGGTCCAGTTTGTTGATATTGTTGTTCTTCCTGTGGGGGTTGCAGTCCTCGTAAGTTCCTTCAGTCTTTCCCCTAACTCTCCCATTGGGGTCTCCAGGTTCAGTTTGATGGTTGGCTGTATCTTCTGTCTTAGTCAGATGCTGGTAGAGCCTCTCAGAGGACAGCCTTACTAGGCTCCTGTCTGCCAGCACTTCTTGGCATCAGCAATAGTGTTAGGGTTTGGTGTCTTAGGATAAGATGGATTCCAAGGTAGGGCGGTCTCTGAATGGCCTTTCCTTCAGTTTCTGCTCCATTTTCTGTCCCTGCCTTTCCTTTGGACAGGAACAATTCTGGGTTAAAAAGTTTGAAGTGAGTGAGTAGCCCCATCCCTCAACTGGGGGTCATGCTTATCTACTAGATGTTGTCTCTTCAGGTTCTGTCTTTTGTTGGGTTTTTTGGCTAATGCCATCCCAGTTGGGTCCTGGGAACCTCTTGCTTTCCTGGTGTCTGGGACTTTCTACCCATCACTCCATTCAACACTGCTACATATTTCATTTCAGGCTTCATTTTCCTGACCCTCTGGACTTCTCTCCTGTCTCTTCCCATACCTGATTCTGCCCGTTTTTCCTTTTCCCCCCTCTCCCTCCTCTCTCCCTCTACCTCCTGTGATTATTTTGTTCCCCTTTCTAAGGATTGAAGCATCCACACTTTGATTTTCCTTTGTTAAGCTTCATATGGTCTGTGAGTTGTATCGTGGGTATTCTGAGCTTTTGGACTAATATCCACTTATCAGCCAGTACATACCATATGTGTCCTTTTCGTTCTGGGTTATCTCACTCAGGATATTTTCTAGTTCCATCCATTTGGCTGCAAAATTCATGAAGTCATCATTTTTTAATAGCTGAAAAGTACTCCATTGTGTAAATGTACCACATTATCTGTATCTGTTCTTCCATTATGTAAATGTACACATTTTCTGTATCTATTCCTCTGTTGAAGAACATCTGGGTTGTTTCCAGCTTCTGGCTATTATAAATAAGGCTGCTTTGAACACAGCACAGCATGTGTTCTTGTTTTATGTTGGAGCATCTTCAGAGTATATGCCCAGTAATAGTATAGCTGAGTCTTCAGGTAGAACTGTTTCAAATTTTCTGAGGAACTGCCGATTTCCAGAGTGGTTGTACATGCTTGCAATCCCACCAGCAATGGAGGAATGTTTCTCTTTCTCCACATCCTCACCAGTTTCTGCTGTTTGTTGAGTTTTTGAAAAGCTTTTGTAAAGCAAAGTAACTGTCAATAAGACAAAATGTCAACCTACAGATTAGTAAAAGATCTTTCACAACCCTACATCCAATAAAGGGTTAATATCCAAAATATACAAAGAACTCAAGAAGTTAGACTCCAGAAAACCAAATAACCCTATTAAAAAACGGAGTACAGAGCTTAACAAAGAATTCTTCACTGAGGAATCTGGAATGGCCAAGAAGCACCTAAAGAAATGTTCGACATCCTTAGTCATCAGGGAAATGCAAATCAAAATATCCCTGAGATTCCACCTCACACCAATACTTTCCTATTATAACCATTTTATTTGCTTATTTTATTACTTTGGCTAAGACTTCAAGTTACTATGTTGAGTAAGAGTGCACAGAATAGAAAGCCTTGTCTTATTCCTGTTTTTATTACAAATACTTTGGCCTTTTTCTCAGTGTATCATGATGTTGGCTGTAGATTTGACATAGTCTCTATTATTGTTAATCCAGAGATTTGCTGGAGAAAAACCAGTTCCATCATTTTGAACTAAATTTAAAGCAACTTTATTAAATATTGACCAAAACGGACTTTAGTCAAGATCACTTACTAAAATTCCCCAGAGAATTAGGGTTCTCTAGAGTGGCCTCAAGAAACTTTGCAGGCAGTTACAAGGGCAATCCCATAAGCTACCATATTTTTCCAAGAGGCTTTGTTGTTCTTTTCTAAGAGCTACAATGTCCTGCATTCCATGAGTTACCTGGTCCTTGGGCAAGTGGGGCTTACAGGTTAATTTGGGAGTCACTTTTTTTTTAATTGGGTATTTTCTTTATTTACATTTCAAATGTTATCCCCTCTCCTGGTTTCCCTCCCTCCTGGCAACACCCTATCACATCCTCCTTCCTCCTGCTTCTATGAGGGAGTTCCTCCACCCACCCATCCTCTCCCACCCTCTATTCCCCCACACTGGGGTATCTATGGAGACTTCATAGGACCAAGAACCTCTCCCCCCACTGATGCATAACAAGGCCATCTTCTGCTACATGTGCAGCTGGAGCCTTATGTACTACTTGGTTGATGGCTTAGTCCCTGGGAGTTCGGGGGCATGGGGATCTGGTTGGTTGATATTGTTGTTCTTCCTATGGGGTTGCAAACCCCTTCATCCCCTTCAGTCCCTTCTCTAACTCCTCTACTAGAGACCCCGATCCTGTTTTATTGTTTGTTTTTAATATCTGTTAGCCAATGTCTTTTGTTTTGGAATTGAGACCATTGCTATTCAGTATATTAATGAAATATGTTTATACTTTTCTGTCTTTTTTTATTTTGTAGTGTTTGGTGTTTTCCTATTTATTTGCTTAACTTTCTAGCCTCTCCCCTAGCCCCATTGCCTGTTTGATGTATTTGTTACTCTTAGCTGCATTCAATTCCTTCCTTCCTATATGGGTTTTCTAAACAGCTGGCCAAAATTCCTTTGGCTTGCTTTTGACACAGATTTTCTTTATCTTTCAATTATGGATAGTTTTGCTGAATATTTTGGTCTAGGTTTGCAAATCTATTGTTTTTCAGAATCATTTCACGGCCCTCTGGCTTTTCTAGTTTCTGTTGGGAAAACTAGCTATTACTTCATGGCTGCCTTCATATGTGGTAAAGTATTCCTCTCCTGCAGCTCTCAATATATTTTCTTTTTACAGCTTACATGCAGGCTGAGTTTTATCTTTGAGATAAACATGTTTTCTAGTTTTTTTTTTTTTACAAACTTATTACATTGGCATTTTAAAAAATTGGAATGCAAAAGTAATTTGGGAATGTTGTCAGCTAGATTGTTGTTTTGTTGATTCTGATTATTGATTGATTGATTGATTGATTGGTTTTTCGAGACAGGGTTTCTCTGTGTAGCCCTGGCTGTCCTGGAACTCGCTCTGTAGACCAGGCTGGCCTCGAACTCAGAAATCCACCTGTCTCTACCTCCCAAGTGCTGGGATTAAAGATGTGTGCCACCACCGCCCGGCCTGATTATTTTTTAATATATAAAAATATTGTGTCCCACTCCACCGGCAAGAAAGACGCAACAAACCAGAATCTTCCGTGGCAAGAGCTTTATTGCTTGCTTCTCAGGAAGATCCCAAACCGGGAAAATGGCGCTGCTTTTATAACCCGCAGCGTGACGTTTCAGCACCTGATATGGCGTGACAGCTCCTGATTAGTTGCTCGCCCATCACCCCACTATTACACCCTGAGAATGGGAGTGACTAGGAGTGAATTCACTCTCGCACCTGCGTACAAGGCTTGTTTACTAGTAGATTCCAAGCTGCATGGCCAAGGGTCACAGGCTCTGCCAACCAAAGTCCAAGGGTCAAACCAAGGCAGAGGCCAAAGCTCCAGCTCAGGATCCCAAAGGTGCCCAGGCCCTTCTGAAGGCCCTAGGGAAAAGGCCCCTGCCAATGGGAAGACAGATGGACAGCTGTGATATACTATTTGCATATGAACAGTGTCCTATGCTGTTTTTACAAATAAACATTATAAGAGGCCCGCGCCATCTTATAATGGCGATTGCTCGCAGCACACACGGCTCTCCTCAGAGATTACTGGCGGCATGCACGCGATTGCTCGCAGCACGTACCTGCTCTCCACATAAAAATTTACCCTAAGTATGTGTTCCCATTAAAAGTTAAGTAGGGGGCTGGAGAGATGGCTCAGCAGTTAAGAGCACTGACTGTTCTTTCAGAGGTCCTGAGTTCAAATCCCAGCAACCAACCACCTGATGGCTCACAATCATCTGTAATGAGATCTGATGCCCTCTTCTGCAGTGTCTGAAGACAGCTACAGTGTACTTACATATAATAAATAAATAATTCTTAAAAAAAAAAAAACAAGTTAAGTAGGTGTTTTTTTTTTTTTTTTCCTTTTCATGTACCTTCATAAGAATTGGTTGGATAGTCATGAAAGCGGAAACATTTAAAAATATTAGATGATATTTACATCATAATCAAGCCTTCTCCTAATAGTTAAAAATACATGGCAAGAAAACATTTAAGATTTCAGTTGTTCAGATTATCTTAATCTAAGCAGAGAAGAAATTGGTTCTTCACTGCTAATGAAGATTATCAGTGTGATCAGAATTTCTAGGAATTTTTTTTTACAAAAGCGATATCATCATCTCTATACATTATTTTCCCCTTACCTTTTTTCCCCTTGCCTCAAGTTTATTTGTAAAAACAGCATAGGACACTGTTCATATGCAAATAGTATATCACAGCTGTCCATCTGTCTTCCCATTGGCAGGGGCCTTTTCCCTAGGGCCTTCAGAAGGGCCTGGGCACCTTTGGGATCCTGAGCTGGAGCTTTGGCCTCTGCCTTGGTTTGACCCTTGGACTTTGGTTGGCAGAGCCTGTGACCCTTGGCCATGCAGCTTGGAATCTACTTCTTAAGCTTTGGGTGAGCAGTGAACGTCAGATGGCTGAGTCTGTGCAAGGCTGGGACCCTTTGGCATCTTGGGCTTGATAGCCTTAGGCTTGGCAAGGGCCTTGATGGCCTCTGCGAGTGCACCCACTGCCTTTGCATTGTTGGCCTGCATCTTCTTCAGACCTTTCTTGGTGTCCTTGGCAAAGCGTATGTTCCTCAGGAACTTGGCCAACTCCCTTAAGAGATTTGTATCTTTGTGACTGGTGTTTCTTGATGCCATTTCTGTGCCATATGCAGGACTGGTTGTGTGTGGTGTGATTCTTCTGCATGGTAACCTGTGGCTCCCACTGCGCCTCGGACCGGAAGAGCTTCCCCTCCACTTTTATTAAGCAAAATTACTTCTTTTGTAATTGGTGTTTTCAAACTGCATCATGGCACAGTAGGGAATTCTAAAGTCAGTGAGCCACAAATGGGATCCTTCATGTGGTGAGAAGCCTACTAAGAGTGCAGAAAAGAAGGTAATGCAGCTAGTGCCTTCTTTTTATAAATTTTGTTGTTGATTTTGAGGAAGAAATCTTTCTTGAGGCAGTGAAATGCATGTAGTCAGAAGTGACAGGGAAAACAGCCCTTGGAAAGAAGGAAATCAAAACCAGACAGAAGCCCAGGAGAGGACAGTTGGAGGGGAACAAGGAAAGCAGGGCAATAAATACCATGATAAAACCATTACTTAAGGATAACAGAAAATACATAGCAAAAATTAAAGACACAAAATATTCCCCTTAGTGCTCCAATTCTTTTTTTGTTGTTGTTTGTTTTTTGTTTTTTGTTTTTTCGAGACAGGGTTTCTCTGTATAGCCCTGGCTGTCCTGGAGCTCACTTTGTAGACCAGGCTGGCCTCAAACTCAGAAATCCGCCTGCCTCTGCCTCCCAAGTGCTGGGATTAAAGGCGTGCGCCACCACGCCCGGCTAGTGCTCCAATTCTTATAGCAATCTGTAATGCAAGGAGGTGCTAGTATCTTCCAGGGTAAGTGTTCATGCTGGGTAAGTATGTTGTAAAATACCTAAGTGTTCTACCACTAACACAAAACCAGTCCTGCACTACGCTGCATAATGTAAAACATAATTTCATGTGGTTTACAACTATTCATATTCTTCTTAGCTAAAATTCATTTTGCTTTTCTTTATGCTTTTTTATTGATTTCTAATGAATCTTTACATAGTGAAAAAAAAGCCCTTTGTGGTATGAATTGCAAATATTTTCTCAAAATGATCATTTTAATACATACATATGTATTTTAGTGTGTTTAAATACATTAACTTTGGCACCTATATGGCCGGTGAATTTTGTTATAGTCTTAAAAACTTTCTTTACAGCATATTTAAAACATTTCAAGAGCCATGCGTGTGTTTGGAGTAGTCTGTTCTTTGGTGTTTTTAAGGATTTTATTTTTTTAATATATAAACTTAATTATAAACTTATTATCTATACTGATTAAAGTGGAAGAACACAGATTTTGAGATGCAAGAATCCACTTTTAATTCCATTTGTGTACTTGCTAACATGACCTAATCTGTGTTGTGCCCCTCACTGGAGCCTCAGGTATGCCTTCATGGAGTTGGGTAATGAATTCAGTGGAAGACACTGGTTAATGTTTGACTCTCATTATTACTTTTTCCATGTCATGCTTCCTTTGTCTCCCCTACCAAGAAATAATCCATTAAATTAATTGGATCAGAGGCTTTCGCTATACAGAAGTGATTATTTCTGAATCTTTCTGACTACTCTGAACTAATACATAGTCATTACATAATAATTGGAATTGTTGCCGTTAAAATAATGTATTGGCCAATCTAGCCATAGAACCCTCAACCTACAGTTTGTCCTGCCGCAGAGTGTTCTGGGACCAGAGCTTAGGAGAATCTTCATCAGAAAGAGTAGAGAGACTTCAGCAACTGACACAGATGAAGAGCACCACAAACCAAACCTTAGGCAGAGCTCAGGGGTCCTGCTGAGGAGGGAGAGGAAGGATCAGAGGACACCAGGAGAACAGGGCTCACAGAATCAACTGACCAGGACCTATGGGGAGACTCGCAGAGATCAGGAGCCAAGAGGGGTCTGACCTAGGTCCTCTGCATGTTATGACTGAGTAGCTTGGTGTACTTATAGGAATCCTAACAGTGGGATCAGGGTCTCTCTCTGAATCTTTTCCTACTTGTGGACCCCCTTTCCTTCTCCTGGCCTGCCTTGTGCAGCCTTGATGTGATGCTGTACGCCTGGTCTTATTGTAGCTAGTCATATGGTGTTTGGTTGATCCCTTTAGGAGGTCTGCTCTTTACTTAGAGAGGTGGGAGGGATATCTGGGGCAGAGGGGATATTTAGGGAGGGGAGGGAGAGGAAACTGTGGTTGGGAGAGAAGAATAAAAAAAATAACAAAAATAAAATAATTTTTAATGTGATAGAGAATAATGTGTCAGCACAGTATATTGCATTCTGTAGGGGATGATAAAAACTTGTGAAAACATTGAAAAATAAATGTAGGCATTGTGTTATTTTAAGAACTTTTATATTATATAGCTAAAAATCTTACTGAAAACTCTTCATATCAAAATGGTATTTCATAAAGTTCTGAGTACCTCTGCATAAGTTTAAGTATCTTTACATTTTCTGAATGTGGGTTACATTTTTTTATTTTTATTTTATATTTATTTATCTATTTCTTATTTTTATGTATATGGGTGTTTTGCATACATGTATGTCTCTTTGTACTACACATACTTAGTGCCCAAGAAGCCAGAAAAGAACATTGGATCCCCTGGGACCAAGAGTTACAGAGGATTGTGAGCCACCATGTGGGTGCTGGGAATGGAACACTGGACCTCTGGAAGAGCACCAAGTGGCCAAAACCATTGAGCCATTTCTTTAGCGCCTTTGCATTTCAGTTTTAGGGCAAAGAATGTTTTTAAAATCATTAAAAGGGGCCTAGTGAAATAACTTTGTGGATAATGTGTTTGCCACAGAAGTGTGAGGAGCAGAATTCACATCCTCAGGAGCCACATACACTGGGATGTGGTAGCACATTTGTCTAAAATGCTAGTGTTTCTTTGGGAAACTCCAAGGTAAAGATAAGAAAATCTCTGGAAGATCACAAGCAAACCAGCCTGCCCTACATAGTGGAGATGGGGGAAGCGGGAAGTGGAAAAACCTACTGGAAAAGAGTGGAGGGCAAACACTAATACCAGAGGTGACACGCATGTGCGCTCACATACAGGCACACATGCACACATATGGTTTTTTTCATGTTTGTGTTTGTGGTGTTCCCGGGTTCTGTTGCTAAGTATGTATGTTTGCTTTGTGTGTCTTTGTGTGTTTCGTCTGTAGGGCCTGTCTCATTCCTGAGCAGATGCCATCTTAATTAAACAAGAAATCACAATTTTGGTGTTGTCTTAGCTGCTGTTTTTTTTTTTTTTTTAATGAAATCATTGCTCCATAGAGAACTTCATTAAGATCAGAGCCTTTGCTCTGTTGGGCAGCTTAGCATATTCAAGACCTTGCTCTGGACTTGAAGATTTTTGAAGCTCAAAGCAAATGTGTGTGGAAGGAAAAACATCTGGTGAAGAGAACTTACTTCATTGCATGACTGTTTCCTGCCCTCGGCAGCTGAGAGTCTGCTTAGCAGGCTGCCAGGTCTGACAATTAATTAATAACCAAGAAATGAACCATGTTGCTGAGGACGCCTATCTTGCCCCTCACCCACCCTTCCTTCCTTCCTTCCTTCCTTCCTTCCTTCCTTCCTCCCTCCCTCCCTCCCTCCCTCCCTCCCTCCCTCCCTCCCCTCCCCTCCCCTCCCCTCCCCTCCCCTCCCCTCCCCTTCCCCCCCCTTCCCCTCCCCTTCCCCCCCCTTCCTTCCTTCCTTTCTCACATGTCTGGCAAAACCTTCTGTGCCTAGGTCCACTCTTCTTCCCATGTGTGTCTTAACACGAGTCTTTAAGTATAATTAGCACAGAGATGAATGGCCTGGGATGCCAAAGGCTCAATGTTGGGCAATGCAATTTTATTATCAGGAACATTGGAGATTTTTGTTGGAAAAATACAGCAAGACTTTAAAATGCTTTTAAAAACTTAGAATCAGGAAAGTTAAACTTGAAGTTTGTAGTGGTTTGAGTGAAAATGGCCCCCATAGGCTCATAGGGAGTGGCACTGTTTGAAAGTGTAGCTTTGTTGGAGGAAATGTGTCACCAGGCTTTGAAGTTTCAGATGCTCAGGTCCAGGGTGTCTCCCCTGTTGCCTGTGGATGTAGAACTCTCAGCTACTTCTACAGCACCACATCTGCCTGTGCTGTGCTTCACCATTCATCCCATCATGGCAACCTCGGACTAAACCTATGAACCTGTTAGCCAGCCACAATTCAATGTTTTGGGTTTTTTGGTGTTTTTAATGTTTTTATTTTTTTAAATAAAAGACAGTGTTTAAGTTAAGACACAATGCCGGAAGAACTGCTATAAACACTTTCCATGTTGTGGTATCTCTTCATAGCAATAGATATTTTGTGTGTTATTTGTGTATGTGTGAATTCTTGTTTGTAACATTGTATGCAGATATGGTTTCATGAGTATGGGAAAGTTTTAAGACTAGTACAAGAGGCCCCATGGACTCATCTCTCAGGTGTGCTATCGCTTTGCCTTTTAAATTCTCTTCTGTATCCTCCATCAGTTGCCCCTCCTCTACACACCCTTTCCTCAAATGTTTTAGAGATTTAACCTCCTTTACTCCTAATCCACCAGTGTGTGTTTCTGAAAAACAAGGGTGTTCTTCTAAACACGTCAGCACTTGTCTCAGTAGTATCCATGTAACATTATTGTAACCCCAGTCCAGAGTACAGTCCAAGATGGCATCCTGTATTTAGTGTCATGTGTCCCTTTAAGCATTTCTCTCAACTTCTTGAGATGTTTTGGTAAGTTTGCTCTGATAAACTTGAATCATTCTAATGAGTTACTAAGTGGAGATCATTGCTGCATCAAGCTGAAATACCTCACTTAAAATGCAGAACCAAATCTGAATGGGAATAATAAACAGCTTGATGCAGCAATGATCTCCACTTAGTAACTCATCAGAATGATTCAAATTTATCAGAGCAAACTTACCAAAACATCATTGTGAATTTCATGTTTTGAACTCATACCATCAGGCTTGAATCACAAGCACTCAATAGATGTCTTCTATTTGTTGACTCTGCGGCAAGGAAGGAAGAGCTTGTTTCCATCAGTTTGGCTTCTTTGGTTCTTAATGTGTCCAATTGTTAGAATTCATTACTGTCGCTTTGTTGAGAGCAAATTTAGCTAGTGAGAGATATCCAAGCTGACCCCTGGGTCTTTTGATAAGTGACTCTCATTCTTGGAGCATTTCTTTACTATCATCTGTCAAAAGTTAGTTGAGATCACTTGTCTATCCTGGCTGTAGTGTCTTAAGTAGAGACTTAAGGCATTTGTGCACATGTGCACTTGTATATGTCCAAAGAAACTATACTGTGGAATATTGCATTTACTAAATCATCATATACACTATTATGAATGTAGTTGTATTCAGTGTTCTAAGTTCAACCATGAGCATTTATTTTACATGTAATAATCATAAGTTCTGACAAGAAAGAAATACATTTTTCATTTCACAGTAAATGGCATTACAGCTTTGAATACTAAATCATTTTGACATTTATGAAGGAGCAAATGGAAAGTAAGGAATGAGTGTTAAAAATAAAGCTATCTTTAACTGTTCTATTAAAAAGGCAAAGATTTATTTTCCATCTGTGAATGTGAATGTGCCTATTTGTGTTCTTGTTCACACAGTGGAATTTCTGTGGAGCCATACTACAGAGAGCATGTGCGTGGGATATATGTCAGCCCAGGACGGCAAAGCCAAGGTAAGTGGGAAAAACTGGGTCATAACCTGAAAACCTTGTAGCCAGTGTGTAAGCTTCCAACCAATCTGTTGAAACGCATGTCTTTCCCACTTCTCACGTAGTAACCAGTGAGCTGCATTCAAAGCATACCCAACAGTTCCAAAGAAAGTCAATAGGTTTTCAAACTGTTCTTGATGGAACAAAATGAACTAGGGAATTCTGCTTTCATCTTGTTCCCTTTGCCCAGCCAGTATGAATACCTGAAATGAGGAAACTCAGGATTTGTACGAGAAAATGAGAATAAAGCTGATAAGCTATCCACGATGGATGAACCACGAGGAAGGCTGAAAAAGATAAAGAAAACTGAATCAATGTAGAATTAACCCCTAGGCTGTATCTGCATCCTTCATAACAGTAATGCCTGACATGCTTGTGGACCTGTCATGCTATCTTGTCCTCTGCTGTGCCCTGTCATGTGTCTACATGGGCGTTGCCTCTGTGTGCCTCAGCAGTCATATCATCATCCAGGTGCCAATTCTTGAGCTGCTGAGTCTCCTTGAACTTGTAGTGCTTGATTTTGAGAGTAAAAATCATGACTTGTAGATTTATTTGTCTCATGTTCCTGTCCATAAAAGTGGCATTAAAGTACCTTAGCTGCAAAGTAATGAAGTTGGGAAGCCTCCTTTTTAAAAGACAAGTATCTACTTTACATATTTGGAAACAGCAAGTAAAGGAACTTCTGATACCTGTTCTCTAATACACATTGAGTGGTTTTAAAATCAGAGAGTAAGTGAACTAAAGAATAGTCATACATCACAATGGCATTTTGGACAGCAACAATCCATGTATTTGGCAGTGGTCACATCAGATCTCACTGCCTAGTGAAGTCTTACATGTGATGAGCACTCAGATAAAATGACCCTAGCGCCTGATTTCTCAGGAAGAATGTTCCTAGTTAACACACGGCTGTAGTTGATTGTTCATTTCTCATGCACTATTCATCCGTACGTATGTATGTTTAGTTAATCAGTAGGCTCACAGAATGTCTATGAATGTAGTAAACAAGGACATTTTCACACAGAGGTTGACTGGTATTTGTGAACTATTCTTACTAAGCTTCCTGCTCCCCTGCTGTCTCACCTTAGTGAGATAAAACTTGTTTGTTCTGCCAGGAGACCTAGTTATAGATTTCTTTGCTTTATAATCTATCACAAAGGGAGTTGTAGTTGTGCACTTTAAACCTAATTGGCATGTTTGGAGCAGCACTTACAGGCTTTTCCATGGTAGTTGAAACATTGATATCTGTGTCACCCAGCTTGGCAGCCAGAGCGACATGCTAAAAGTCACTGCATATTTGAAATGTGACTACTAGAACTGAAGAGCTGAATTTTGAGCTTTCCCTAATTTTTTAATAGCCTAATGTGGCTAGTAGCTACTATATTGCGCATCATCGGTTTTAATAAACGAGTAGAAAATTGTTCTTCATGTATTTTCAGAACATTCTCTTTTTGTGTATGACTGTAGTTCCTAAACAAGAAGCAAACCCAATAAGCCATGGAGTTCCTTGTAGCCATTTAACCCTTCTCTTACACTTTACATACGTTCTTGAACAAAGATCGTGTTTGAAGAAAAGATCATGGTACGTGTAGCAGTGAGGCCAGTGGTGTACCAAGGCCCTTGAGTGGAAGGCCGGCTCTCTGCTGGTGGTCTGTAGAAGATGCCAGCCATTTAACATGATGCACACATAGCAAGGAAAGGACAGAAACTTTCGGTGGATCTAGAGCTGCTTGGCCTTTGGTTGTGCTGCTTGTCGTGTGCATGTGTGTCTCTCTGTGTCTGTGTGTGTCTGTGTGTCTTTGTGATTTTCATATTATCTATAAATTCTCCAGCTGACAATGTAGAGGTAGAATGGATTGGGCCAGCAGGTATAGCTGCTCCTTTTGTCTCATTTGTAAATTATATTTTTGACCATTTTCATTCCTCCCCCCCTTCTCCTTTCTTTACTATTTGAACTATTGTTTATAAATGCTTTGCAGAAAAATGAAACAAAGCAATAAAACACCACTGTTCAAAACATTAACAACATATAAAAAAACCCACAAAACTGTTCTTTTGTCATAAATATGGAGCTTATTGTTATGCAACAAAAATTATAGATGAGATTCTTGGTTCAAAAGAAAAAAAAAGGACTTTAGCAGCATATGTATTTCAGCAAATAAGGGTGGCAGCCTTTGGCCTACCTGGTGACCTCACCCAGGGTAACTGGCTTCTGTCAAGAATTGTATAATGACCTAGCTGTTAATGAAAAGATCCTCTCCATAATTCAGAGAGGCATGGTAGTGAGATGAGTAAGAGCAGCTTTTAAAAGTGTAAATTTTATTTAAAATTGTATCTTAATCAAAAATAAGTTTTATTTTTCAAAAATTACCCTCCTTTTCCTTGTTACCAAACATGGGACCTGAAGACATTTGAATGTTTTACATAAGGCTCTGCTTAATTTAAGTTAAAGCTCTTCCCAAAGTCATGCTGCCCAGAAAAAGGCAAGGAATAATTAATGGTTGTGATCAGAATCATAGATAATTTGATCAAAGGTGGGCTTTTAATACAAGTTTCTGTTTTCTTTTTAAAATAATATTTTCTAAAAGATAAAGAAAAGAACATTGTATCATTTAATTTATAACACTCTTCTCTGACATAAACTAGATTTCTTTTTATGGGATAATATTAAAGCATTGATATTAGTTGGGTTTAAAAATTATATTGCCTATTTTCTATAGTGACTGGGCAGTTAATGAACAGTTTTTCATAAACACTCAGTGCACATAGTCTAGTGCAATAAAACATATTTAAGCTGGCATGGAATTGATTCAGGCACATAACTCTCACCTTAAATGAATTAGGTTTCTTTCATATATAGAGGTTAGTTTTTATAACAATATAAATTCTGTTATAAAATTTATTCTTGAGGAATAGGCTACTTTACAGTTTTAATATATCTCTAGAGATTTACTGTTAGTTGTGGAAAAAATAGTAATAATGAAGAAAACAGGGAACCCCACAACCGTGTATTCAGAATTAGGAACATCATCAAGGAATAGGTAGACAGTGTGTCTCTGAGTGTGGCAGCCTGAGAGGGACACAGTGTTGCTTGTATAGTATTCCGTCTGAAACTGTACAACATGGATTTGATGTCTGGGAAACAGACAAGGCAGGGATGAAGAGCATGTGGGGAAGAAAGTAAAAGGGACCGGAACTACATCCTGCTGCCAAGTGCCATAAACAAGACGGGCGTGGAAGTGCTCCAGACTGAAGACTACCAAAGACATGTTACCAGGAAGTGTTCTAACTCACCTTACAGTGGCTTTCATATTAGAGCAAAATGTTGTAATACGTTTTAGGTCAATTTGCAAAATTGACATATAGCTAGCAAAAAGAATGCATTGTTAAATTCACTAATATTGCTATCTATGGTATGATTAATAGGAAACTATCCATATTTTTAGGCAACATACACTGAATTATCTAGGCAAGTAGATCCCTGTGTGTATAATCTTAGTCTTTCAGGAAAGTAGTATGTGAATGAATGTGTGAATAGAAAATTACCAAGTACATGGAACAAAATGTTGACAACAGGCAAACCTTTGTAAGTGTTTTATGATACTTAAACTCTCCTGAAATCTTGTTATTTTAAGGTAAAATGCCTCAAAATATATCACCTGCATATAACACAGATCTGATCATGTGTGAGCCTTGCACTTTAGTTACACAGTTCAAGGCTATTAGCCTTGGTTTATAACCAGCCCAATGGGATGGATGCTTACAGTCCTCCATACTGCTGCCTTTTCTCATTTTCTGGCTAGAGCTCTGAAAGGTGAGACTGTCATTATTGACATGCCTCACATTAGAGTATCTTCTGGAATATTACCCAGCTTTTCTGTTTAAACTTTAGCTACTTAGGAATTATTTACTTGTAATATCCTCTGCCCTGTGTGTCAAACTGTGTTCAGGTTTTGACCGGTGTTGCTTGTATCATTATTTTCCTTGGATTAGGCAGTGATCTCTTGAATATGACCCCTAACACACACACAATAAAAGAGAGAACAAATTACCATCAGTATTAAAAACCTTTACTGCAAAGGTGTTGTCAAAACAAGTGCAAACAGTCTACAGAAGTAGGAAACCGCGTTCACTAACCCTGCCATTGGTGACCGACTTGTGTCAGGTTAGAATAAAACATTAAATTCTTACAATTCAATAAAATATAAGTAAACATTTTTCCAATGAAGATATACAATCGGCAACTAAGTGTATGGGAATATGCTTACTGTCTCCTCATCAGGGAACTGCAAATCAAGATCACAGTTTGATTTCCACCCACTTCTTATCTAACGTGCTGTCTGTAGAAAAGAAGAATGACAGTGTTTGTAGGGAAAAGTAGAACTTCCTTGTACTGCTGGTAGGAGTGTGGGAACGATCTGTCCCTCTTGGAAAATCGGTGTGATAGTTTCTCAGGAAGTTTAACAGAATCTCTACATTAAGCAGCAGGTTTCCCTCCTAGGTATTATTCATAGTTACAAAGTAGGAACAATTTAATGCCCCTCAGCTGATGGATGGATAAGCAAATATGACGTATTTGTACAAGGAATTTTTTTGTAACAACAAGAAGAATGAAGTTCTGCAGGAATATAGCACCAATGACTCTAAGTACAAGAAGCCAGGTGAAAAAGACCAGACGTTGCATGTTTCCATTTGCAATAAATGTCTGGAATTGGAAAACCCATAGAAACAAATGTAAGACGTTAGTGGTTGTGCGGGCTGAGGAGAGGGAATGTGGATATGGAGTTTGTTTTTAAGGACATGAAAATGTTCTGGAATTATAAAGTTGTCCAGCTTTACAAACACACTGCAAACCACTGGATTGAACATTTATTTAAAATGGTGGATTTTATGGTATATGTGTTTTTCCATAAAGCTATAAAAATATCAACCAGTGTAATTATAGCATTATCAAAATAAAGGAGAAGAAATATATGTTCATCCTGATACCACACAATCCATTCATTTTCCACTTATTATAAACCCCATCAAAGTACCAGATAATGGAAGAACTTCCTTAGATTTAGGGAAAAAAAAAACAACAACAACACCCCTATAGCTAAAAATCAGGAAGACTTTTTAATCCTGTGAACGCACAAAAGACAGATCTGCTTTCTTGATTTTCATTTCTTATGTGAAGTATTTTCCTGAAATCCCGATCAGTACAGTAAGGCAGGAAAAAGAAAGCAGAGGCAGAAGTTGGAAAAGAATTCTTTAAACTTGTATTTTCACATGATCTGGAGTGAATAAAAAAATATTCTAGAACTATTCACTTAAAACTATAAAACCGGCCTCAGATGAACCTCAACGAGAAATATATATGTGTTCTTGAAAATGTTATATAATTTTTATTTCGAGACAGGGTTTCTCTGTATAGCTCTGGCTGTCCTGGAACTAACCATTCTTTCCAAATTTATCTGTAGACTTACAGCATTTGGAACCGTTGTTGTTGTTGTTGTTGTTACTGTTGTTGTTTTGTGTTTTTGAAGAAAAAAAGTGATAAAATAGTTTTAAATTTTGTCTAGGAGCCCCACAATCATAGTGCCCAGTTATCACAAATTATGGCCAAAATGTCCCCTTTAGGACTGAGCGCTCTTCAGTCTTTTATTCTCTGCACTTGGACCACCTATCTCTGTATTCATCACAGTCTATTGAAAAGTGAAGTTTCCCTGATAAGGGTTGAGTCTTTGGGTATAAGAATAAGTATTAGGGATACCAAGACATCATTTCTTTGTTCAGTTAATGGTACCAGACATGAGTTCCTTCTATTGGATTGGACCTTAAGTCCAATCAGAGAGTGGTTCATTACTCCAATAACATTCATGCTACTGTTTCAACAACGTGCACACCACACCAGGCCACTTGCTATCATAATCCCCAGGTGCGCTGGGTGAGACTTTCCTACTTTATTCCTCTGGTAGCCTGCAGAGCACCTTCTACCTCTATGAAAGGTAGCCAGTAGTGATGAGATTTCCTGTTTAATACCAGTTTCTCTATGTTTTCTTACTAATGGCAATACGCTGGGTGTTTGGGAATTCATAGTATCCAGATGGCTAATAAATTGAGAAGATTTTACCCATGGCTAACTATGTATCCTTGTTATAGGACAGCACCATGTAACCATTTTAAAACACACACACACATACACTATATGTATATATAGTCTAAGAATATTGAACACTTAAAACATCTTTCACAAATATTTCTTTTTTTTTTTCGTTTGAGGGCCCTCTGGTTCCATAGCCCCACTTATTAAAATTGGTCAGTTTGATGTTTAGTTTTTTGTTTCTAGCTGTTTGTACAGTCTAGACGCTAATCCTCTGTCAGATGCATAGTTGATAAGGATTTTTTCCTAGTTCATAGGTTGCCTCCATGCTTAATTTAACTTTTCAAATAATATGAAAAATAAATTGGAACACTTCCCAAAATACAAATGAGAACTTAGACATTCGATATCATAATAAAATACTAGCTTTAAAATGAGAAAAATGGTGCAGATTATTCGTGGATCCCAACCACATGCTTTGGTCAGCTTTTTCCAAACTTTTTTTTCTATGAATTCTATAATGTTTCATCATACATTAGATTTTAAAATGTTATCCTTTTACTTTTTCAAGCTTTACCAATATCCAACTTTTGCTGTAACTTTTTATCCTTGAGACCCCTCACAGGTGTGTACAGTCAAATATGATTGTATCTAAACCCCTTTCCCTCTCTAGCTCCAGCACAGCTCCCTAGTTCCTTGCCAACTTCATGTCCTTTTCATTCTATCCCACCTGTTTATTACTTGTTTGTTTATTTTGAGACGATCCTTTTGCATCAGCCTCCCAAGGAGCTGGTATTACTGTCCTGAGCTGCCAGGCCGTGCTTTTCCTTTTCTGTACACCGATGTGTAGGGCTATCCACTAGAACATGGGAAATTACCAATACCTATTCCCTAGAAAAAGATTGCTTTCCCTCCCCTGCAGCTATCGATTGCCAATATCTCCTCAGGAAGGGATGAGGCCAGGGGGGTACCTTTCCTTCAGCTGTAGTGAGATTTGGGCTAGGTTTGTCTCATGTAGGTCTTGTGCAGGTAACCACAACTACTTTGAATTTATCAGTAGCCATTTCCTGTCCAGAAAACAGTATTTCATAGCACTCCTCCAGCTCCGAAATTCATTCAGGCTCCTTTTCCCATGATGTTCCCTGAGCCTTGGTGGGGGGAGAGGTGTGCCGATAAGAATTCCCATTTAAGGCTGAACACTCAATTTCTTATTCTCAGTATTTGGGCCATATATGCATCTCTGCATTGAGTGCTGCCCACTGTAAGAAGAAGCCTTTAACCAAGGTTGAGAGCAGCTCAGCTATATGGGTATAAAAAACTAGTATTTCGAAGATAACTTGGTGACATGACTATTGAACAAAACAACAGTAGCAGATTTTACCCTAGGGCCTATTTCCTTCCTGGCCAAGGACTTTTGCCTAAGATTACTGTCCCAGGCATGGGATTCTCTCTTGTGAATCAGGGCTCACATCCAGTCAGAAAGCTAATACTCGTACCAATAGTAGTGCCACTGTTACATGGGTAGGCACATCTTGCCTGGCAATCTGATATTGTAGCATCCAGGGCATAGTGTTGATTGAGTCAGCCCATTGCTGTCTTCAGTCTGTACAGCACCTTTGGGCATTAATGAAAGCTAGGCTATGTGGAGGAAGTTTTCAGTGAATTTGATACTGACTTCTCTGTGTTCTACAACCAGAGCGTGTGGTGTCTTCAGCAGAGTCTTTCCCCATGCTTGTGGTGGACAGCAGTGCAGTGGCAGTTGCCTATGTAACTGGAGAGCCCTGGGGCCTCTCTGACTCATAACTGGTAGGGAGGTAGCTGATGCCTTGCACTGTGTTTTTTACTCAATAACATGTGTTTTCTGGAAAAGGCATTATTCACTCATTATTAAACCACTAAAAACAATTTTTTCTAGTAAAATATTATAAACTTTCCCTATTTTCATGGGTTTTTTTTCAACCTGTTTAGGAATGGAAAGAATTTCTCAGGAAGAGGTTTTAATTTATGGAAATGATTTTTTCAGAATTGGATGAGAATCAATGAAATAATAATCTCATCTATTCTTAATTCTCTAACCTTTTAAAAACATTTATAAGGTTATTTAGTATATAAATGATGTAATGAGTATTTCCTGCTGTTAAGGGTAAAAGTACAGTAAAGGACTTTATTGCAACAAGGGAACTTACATTCAGAAATTTTATTTAAAGATCACAAAGAATATAGACTAGGAAACTGAGTTAAAATGATAGATTATTATGTTTGGGGGTACTTTGTCTTTTGTTCTTTTTATTTACTTTATAGTATTGATAGTGATTGCATATATAAATCTTTTTCCTCCCTGTGGATGCAGAGCCTTAGACATGATATAGGCAAGCAGTCTACCCCAAGCCCTGAACCCAGCCTCATAAATCTTGGTTGCCATTAGTTTTCTCTGGACTCATAAAATCGTCCTAAATAAAGTTTACAAAACATGAGTAAGTCTTTCTTTTGCCAAGTATAAACCCTCAGAAAGCTAAGTAAATTCTCTTCTACATCTTAAAAACAGGGGGTGGGGGTGGGGCACTATACTGTATAATCAAGCTAGATACAAAAAATGGTACTTGGTGACTTTTTCCATTTATGTGAAATACTGAAAGTTAAAACAGGGATAAAATCTAAAACACTAAAAAACAGGGCCTGAGGGAATTTGAGGGTGATAGTAGGAATGTTCCATGCATAAAGTTTTTTATTTATGCTTTGGTTTTGTGGGTACACAAGCTATTAGAGGTCATTCAATCCTTTACTTAGCATCTATGCATCTTATGCCGTGTAAATTATACCTTCCTGTTTTAAAAATATGAATAAATAGGAGTACTATATTAAGATTGACATTAGTTAGACTTGGGTTTCTATATGATCCTGTGTCTATAATATAGGAGAGGTTACCATTGTGATCCCCAATGTCTGACTGTCTTTTTGTCTGTCTGTTTGTCTGCTGTCTCTCTCTGTCCATCCTAAGTCTCACTAGATAGCCCAGGCTGGCCTAGATCTCATTATTCTTCTGTCTCAGTCTCCTTAGTAGGTTTGTGCCACTGTTTTGTATATCCAAAAGAATATTCTGAGAGCCATGGTTTTGGTTTTGAAAGTATGAGCAAAATAAATGAATAAATACTTGGTAGCTGATAGAGAGAAACAGGGAACAGCAAAACATCTTCAAGTTAGGCACTCAGAATACTCAGCAGGGATGACTGGGCTAGCCCCATTGAGAGCGCAAACAAAAGGTCAACAGGTAATATCAAATCTGAGGGCTTACAAACATTTAGCACAAATAGACTTGGTCAGCTGGAGTTCCTTAATTGAGTTCCTAGTGGAACACAGCATTCCCTCCTACAAGGCTCTAAAAAGGTCAAATAGGGTGGACAGGCTCCGCAAGTTGGGCACTTGCAGATAGATAGCCAGCAGAAACCAACAGAGAAAGTCCTGAAATAATATAATATTAGATGGGCAGGGCAGAGCAGACCTCTTGTGAGCCTCTGCCTTTCCTTCCCTGGTATGTGCACTTTTGCATCATGGGATGCACAGCAGTCACCATTATTTGAGCAGTTTGCCTTCTTGTTCCATGTGTGTGTGCGTGCGCATGCGTGTGTGCATGTGTGTGCGTGTGTGTGCGCGTGTGTGTGTATGTGTGTAATACTATAAACAGTTTGTTGTTTTCCCTCTCCCTATTACAGAGACAGGAGACCAGCCTGACTCAGAACAAGGGTTTGAGAGGACACTCAGCACAAACAAGCTTGAGTCTGAAGTAGGAGGCCCAGGCCTGCTTTTGAGAACCAGCTTCTCAGTAGTCTCAAATAGCACATGACGATTCACCAATATCAATGACATTACAGTTTACCATGCCCTGCTCCGAAATTCCTTAAAGAGAGGGGATACTAGTGCTTTGATTCTGAGAAGTAGGTAGAGCGTGTAAGTGTAATTTATGTAATAGATGTGACATTGCTTATGATGGATTGTAGTGCATAGTGGTAAAGGCCAGAGAGGGTACTGAGGGTCACTTAGAAGCATCTCATTTTGCAGTCCTGAGGTCTCTTCTGCACTGTAACTGTTTACAGAGGTTTCATTTGTCTTGATCATTAATTAGTTATACTTCTTGAATTTTAGCCCTAGTAGAGACTGTAGATTGACCTTTAAAATGTTACTAGCTTGTATATATAAGTGGGCTAACATATAAATTCAGCGATTTCAGGGAAAGAAAAAAAAATGTTAGTTTGCTACAAGGGTGGATAACACTGTACTCAATCCTGTAGTTCAGACCAGTGTACTAGTGATGGAAGCCTCTCACTCAAAGTGATGTCTGACTAGGTGTTTTGGGCAACTGTAAGACCATAAGACCAATTGACAGTGCCATTGTTGTTGTTGTTGTTGTTGTGGTGGTGGTGGTGGTTTTTAATGAATGATTCTGAAGGCCAAGCAGTAGAGGTGCTACTAAGCCTAATGATGAGTTCAGTTCCTGGAAACCACATGATGAAAGAAGAAAAACACTTGTGCAGGTTGTCTTTTGACCTTCAAGTGCACATCACAGCATGCATGCTAGATAGATGTGCGAAAAAATGATATACCTATGGTGTTTCTGTTAGGGTCACCTAATTAAATAATGTTGAAGAAATGGAGGGGGAGCATTTCTTACTGGCTGTGTTTGAATTTCTCTTGGTGACTACAACAAACAGTCTACCTGGACTCTGCCTAATGTTGGCTAGACAAGCATCTATGAGCTGTGCTAAGTGAAACAATCTTTCTTTCTTTCTTCCTTTCTCCCTTTCTTTCTTTCTTTCTTTCTTTCTTTCTTTCTTTCTTTCTTTCTTTCTTTCTTTCTTTCTTTCTTTCTTTCTTTCTTATTAGATATCTTCTCTATTTACATTTCAAGTGTTATCTTTTCTGGTTTCCCCTGTGAAAACTCCCTATTCCATCTCCCATCCCCCTGCTTCTCTGAGGGTGTTCCCCCACCCACCCACCCACTCCTGCTTCCCTGTCCTACTGTTCCCCTACACTGGGGCATCTAGTCTTCAAAGGTCCAAGGGCCTCTTCTCCCATTGATGTCCGACAAGGCCATCCTCTGCTACATACTCAACTGGAGCCATGGGTCCCTCCATGTGTACTCTTCAGTTGGTGGTTTAGTTCATGGGAGCTTGGGGTGGGGTGGGTCTGGTTGATTGATATTGTTGTTCCTTCTATGGGGCTGCATACCCCTTCAGCTCCTTCAGACCTTTCTCTAACTCCTCCTTTGGAGACACTGTGCTCAGTCCAGTGGTTGGCTGGGAGCATAAGTGAATGTTTCTTAATAGATGCTTTGGTGGCTGGTGTCATTTGTCAGCAGATTGATTTGTTGAACCAATGGGTATGTATTATGTTTATTTATTGTATCATATTTTAGATGTAGAATTACCAAGAGCAACCTAATTGTAAGTATGAGTTAGGGCAGGCTAGATGTAAACTTACATTGGTGATATAGTATTGATAATACTTAACAACTTGAAGATATTTCAAGATGGTAGGCTAGGTGCAACCCAAGCTATGCACTAAAAACATCCCAAAAAATTAAAATTGTCAAGAGTTCTTATCGACCATGAGGAAAGGTAGTTATTCAGTGATTTTGCTTGTATCTTTTACATTGGCTAAGATTTTCAAATATAGGAAAGTGTGGCGTTTTTTTTTTTTTTTTCCCACATGGTCTTCAGCTTCCAGATCCTATTGGCTCTATTTAGAAAGTACTTTAGACAAATAAAAAAGATTGCAGAATTCAGTACATGAAATAAAGAACTTTGTTCTACCTCAAGTTAATTTCTAAATATAGTTGGTAGTTTTATTTTTGCCTAATTAGTCTTACACCATCAGTTTTCTCCAAATGATTCATCTGAAATTTTTATTTATTATTCATAGGTGTTGGGTTTTTTGTTTGTGTGTATGTGCATATGTGCATGGAGTCCCAGATTTTTTTCATGGTTTGTTCTGGGATTTATAAGTTTAATGTTTGTTTTGACGGAATGATCCTCCACCTTGTCCGTGAGACAGCAGATTCTCTGCTTTACTTGATTCAACTACAATGTGTTACACTTACTCCCCCAACCCCTAGGGGTTTTTGGGGGGGAGGGAGTTGTCTTGTTTTATTTTGTTTGAGTTATATTTCATTTTGTCTCTTCTTTAGAGATCTTATTTCATTTCTTAATTCCACTTTCATGTCTTGAATTGTTTTCATTATTTCATTGAGTTGTTTATACAGTCATAATCCTCCTTTAGGGATTTGTTCATATCCTCTTTTGAGTTCCTTGAACATACTATAATTACTATCTTAAAATAATTGCCCTTTGCATTAGTTAAGTTGCATTTCTCAGGGAATACTACATGGGGTGCTAATTTTTATAGGAAAAAAATATTTGGCCTCTCCCCCATTGATGACCAACTAGGCCATCCTCTGCTACATATGCAGCTAGAGCCATGAGTCCCACCATGTGTTTTCTTTGGTTGGTTGTTTAGTCCCTGGGAGCTCTTGGGATACTGGTTGGTTCATCTTATTGTCCCTCCTTTGGGGCTGCAAACCCCTTCAGCTCCTTGGGTACTTTCTCTAGCTCCTTCATTGGGGACTCTGTGCTCCATCCACTGGATGGCTGTGAGCATCCACTTCTGTTATTTGTCAGGCACTGGCAGAGTCTCTCAGGATACAGCTATATCAGGCTCCTGTCAGCAAGCCCTTGTTGGCACCAACAATAGTGTCTGGGTTTGGTGGTTGTATATGAGATGGATCCCCAGGTGGGGCAGTCTATGGATAGTCGTTCCTTCACACTTGGCTATTCATGTTTGTTTTATGATGGGACATTAGTATCTGGAATAAGGTTGTTGATAATAATTTCTGTTTTGTTTTCTGGTCTTCCTCTTGAGTGGTTGTTTAGATTCTTGTTTGCTCTTACCCCAATTTGTCAGGTTGTAATCTAGCTGAATGATGCTTGGTTTTCAGTCTTGAAGCCACTCAGTGCTAGTGGGTGAATGGGGTATGAGCAGTGCTCTCAGCTCTGTTAGGGATAGTTGCAAATTCTTCTTCTTCTTTTTTCCTTATTTAATATTTTTTATTAGGTATTTAGCTCATTTACATTTCCAATGCTATCCCAAAAGTCCCCCATACCCCCCCCCACTCCCCTACCCACCCACTCCCACTCTTTGGCCCTGGCGTTCCCCTGTACTGGAGCATATAAAGTTTGTGTGTCCAATGGGCCTCTCTTTCCAGTGATGGCCGACTAGGCCATCTTTTGATACATATGCAGCTAGAGACAAGAGCTCCGGGGTACTGGTTAGTTCATATTGTTGTTCCACCTATAGGGTTTCAGATCCCTTTAGCTCCTTGGGTACTTTCTCTAGCTCCTCCATTGGGGGCGCTGTGATCCATCCAATAGCTGACTGTGAGCATCCACTTCTGTGTTTGCTAGGCCCCGGCATAGTCTCACAAGAGACAGCTATATCAGGGTCCTTTCAGCAAAATCTTGCTAGTGTATGCAATGGTGTCAGCGTTTGGATGCTGATTATGGGGTGGATCCCTGGATATGGCAGTCTCTAGATGGTCCATCCTTTTGTCTCTGCTCCAAACTTTGTCTCTGTAACTCCTTGCGTGGGTGTTTTGTTGCAACTTCTGAGCCTAGGAATTAATCTGCTTGAGGCTTAAAAGATTCTCTCTGCTGATCCTGAGAAGTACGTAGGCAGTTTGTCAGGCTCCGCTGTTCGTCCTTGGACAGCAAGGATTGGGGTTCTTAGTCATGCTGCACATGGAGCTGGTGCTGTGGTTCCTGTTGGGCTTCAGGGAAATCCTGTTCCCAATCTGAGTGTAGGATGTATTGTCTGATAGACAAGCAGCGGTAGGTGCCAGTGGACTCTATTGTTCTGGTGCTGGCTGTTGGATTGGGGGATTGATACGCAGGGAAATGGACTACTGTATGTTTTAATTCCAGTATTACTCATTTAAAAGTACAGGTTGTGAGTGGATGAAGGGAGGCGACTAGGAGGGAGGATGAGGAAGAAGAGGGAACTGGAATAGGATGAGTATAAAGTGCGTGAGTGAAAGAAAGGAACCAACACTATGCACAGTGAACACATGCCACAACAAGGGACTTCTAGAGGATGCCAGGATGCCAACACCACCCTACAAAGGTTGTTGAAAAGAGATATTTGACTGCTGCCTTTACTGTGGAAAAGATGAGCCAGAACCTCACCTTTACAAACCCAAGAGGAGCCTCCAACATCTATGCAAGAGCTGGGGTTAATTGTAATCTATAGGGTGGGCTTTCTTACTAACACAGTACCTCCTGACCCCCAGAGAAGATATGTCTGAGATTCCAAGTCCCTTACTAAGGTATCGGCTGCAGAGTGATGCAGCTCTCTAGAGACTCTAGAGCTCGCACTTTTAACCACTTAGTTATTATAGGTAATTAAACTAGACGTGTGTATTTGTCATATACTAGGGAAATGAAGAAGAGTTCACAACAGACTCTTGAGATATTGTTGCCAGTGCCAGAAAACAGAACAAAGTTAGGTACAGAGAGAAGAGCGGTCACCTCTACTCAGCCCTATGGGGAAATTTCAGTTCACTCCATTTGTGCTGAGGAATAGAGGAAGAACACAGTCACATCCTCCAGTGACATCAACATAAGCCATCCTGCCACATAATGAGAAGATGAGAGGGTGTCCAGCCCTGATCCCGAGTGAGTCGCAGAACTTCAGATAGCTACTCTGCTACTCCAGGTTCAGTGCCCTTAACACCCAACTTTTATGTCTTTCTGCCCAGTTGTAGAATATTTAGAATATAAACTGATTTTCAAATTTTAAAATTCATTAAAAATTTGTTCCTCTTTAAATATTTGGGGGAAAAAAGAATAAAGTGTATTTTAATCCCAGCACTTGGGAGGCAGAGGCAGGCAGATTTCTGAGTTCGAGGCCAACCTGGTCTACAGAGTGAGTTCCAGGACAGCCAGGTGTTATAGACAAACCCTGTCTTCAAAACAAAACAAAACAAAACAGAATGAAGGGCCAGTGAGATGGCTCAGCACTGTCCACCAGGCTTTATGCCCCAGTTTGGTTTCCGAGGTCCCACATGGTGAGAAGAGAGAACCATTCCTGCAGCTTACCTCTGACCTCGACATCCACACAACAGCATGTGTTTATGCACGCATGAGTGCTCATACACATGCATATTACAGAGAGACACACTGAATATGTAAATGTAATAGAAACATTAATTAGAATAAAGACTGTAAAAGATCTCAAGACCTCCATCCCTACCATCAGTGTGACGTGAAGTGTCCATCTCCACATAGCCTGTCTGCTGTCCCCACTGACTACTCCTGTCTGCACTGCCTGAGGCAGGAACAGCTTTGTTTCTCTGTGTCAGTGCAAGGCTACGTTCCAGGGTAGACCACACACCGATGATGCACTGCAGGTAGTGGTCGGTCCTAAGATTACTCTTAAAGTGTCCCTTCCCAAGGAAGGAAAACAAACTTTAAGAACCTATTGGGATTGTAGTTAGTTCTTAGTGGGGCTAATAAAAAAAAAAATCTATAAAGTGGGTTCAAAGAGTTTCCATTGACACAAAACATGTAGTTTAGATAAATGGGATTTTAAAATTGTTTTAAATAACATTTACAAGAACATCCTAATGTATGCCAGATTCAGAAAGGATCCTCAATACTGTTAAGTCAGTTTAAAAAAATTGTTTAACCTGTAAGAATGTTAAATCCCAGAGAACTAGTAACTCGACATTATCTAACCTACCAACAGTGACTCATCCCTAGTTCTCTGGGTCTCAGAATCATTCTAACTTAGTTAAGATTTGTGGCAGTAGCTTTTCTAAGCAAGTCCTATTGTAAAGCTTTTGAGCATATGCCAATTCAGTGAAAGGTGTGCCTCTAACAGAGCTAGATTTAGAACCCTTTGGGCTAGGGCATTTCAGGGGTAAAAAGGCCTAAATTTGGAGTTCAGACACACTCACTCATGACTCAGTTTTTCCACTTCCTCTCTGACCATAAGCAAACCACAGTTCCATTCTGTCTTGTTCATTTCTCTATTTTTTTCCCCTTGGGGAAAAAAAAAGGTGTTGCATACATCTTACTGCCGGTAGTAGTATTTTAAGATTTCATTGATTCAGAAGCACCCTGGACACTACAATATTATGTAATTATAGGGATCTCTTATTTCTAGTAAGATTTCCCAAGGGACTGGTTTCTACATCCTATAAAGATAAATTGCCCTAGAGTAAGGCCTGTGTGTGTTTCATTCCTCTGCCCCCTATTAAGAGTACAGAGTAAATATTTGGTAAATGGTAGAGAGTTTTTATCACCAGTAACAAAGGAGTATTCATGATGAATCTCCATGTGACTGGCATAGAAGGAGTTTACTGGAGAGGTTGCCACATTTTGTGGGCCACCTCGCAGGATTTTCAAGTGAAAACACGGGGGAATTCCTGTGTGATGTTGCCTCTGACTAAAGTGTAATGTCAGCAGGCATGGTCACAGAAGAAACCAGAGCAGCCGTGGGGCTGGGGCCACACTCTGTTCTCATCGGGCAGCATTTTCATCTTATTTTAAGATTCTGTGGACAGGATTTTATACAGGAGAACAATAGAACGTTTTGCCCTCTCTGAAGCCCTGTGTCAGTGACTGACAATGGCTAATAATGACATTGGCCATGACGCTGTCTCTGTGTTTCATCTACATATGCCCATGCGTCTTTTATGCTGTGGATACTTTGCATGTGGAAAATGAGGTAGGGAGGACATGCAGCAAAATGGCAAACCTATGGCATTCATGCCTCATTTTGTTAGTGTTTCTGACTTGTTAGATTGAGCTTAGCAATAATATCTTCTGGCCACTGCAGCCTACTTTTATTATTATATAATTATTATTATATTAATTATTATATTATTATTATTTTGCTTTTAATTTAAGGAAATGATAGGATTTTTATTCATTAATAAGACAAATAAAATCTAAATGAAGTTAGTATCATAAGGTGTTAAAACCCTGGGTCCTGGGGCTGGAGGAATTGCTCAGTGGTTAAGAACACTGGTTGTTCCTCCTGAGCACCCGAGTTCAGTTCCCGGCATACACATCGCAGCTCACAGCAATCTAAACCTCTGTTCCTAGGTGATCCAATGCCCTCTTCTGGCTTCCATGGGCATCAGACATGCACATGGTACATAAACATACATGCAGACAAAATAAAATAAGAAGAAGAAAAATCTAAGTGCTGTAGGGATCATCACCCAGTTCTTACTTTACATTGTTTGGTATCTGTCCTCAAACAGGTTCTGAGTCAACAAGTAAATACCTTCATCTTTCAACCTGCAGATCCTGGCTTCTTATTCTCTAAGATCTACACACCATTTTAGATTGCATTAAAAAGGTCAATATGCAGCTGTCATCTAGTAGTGTACATCTGCTTTCATGATGAGGTCTGATGTCTAAACTATTTTTAGTTAACTACATTCTGAGGTTTAATGCTGCACATAAAGAATGCTTAGAAAATACTTACTCACAAGTCACGTATCCTTGAAAGAAATGGGCAGAACTTCTGGGAAACCAATAGGGGTGGTAGTGTCTCTTGATTCAACTCATTAAGAGACAAGGGGAAAAACGAAGACCACAATAGAGGCATGTTAACAAAAGCTAACCAGACACAACTTCCCCACACCCTTCTTTCAGTAGGTGCTTTTAAAATGTCTATCATGGTTTTGCCAGCAAAAGAATACAGAGAGTGACTGTTACTGGGTCAAGTATGTATGTATTGACTATTCAGGGCCTGGAGACATGAATCAACAGGTAAAGGTACTTGTCACACAAGACTGGCACCCTGAATTCAATCCCCAGAGCCACGTTAGGGTGGATAAGCAGGATGAGTACAAAAGTTGCCCTCTGACCTCCCTCCATATGTGTGCTGTGGCTCACCTCATCCTCCCCACACCAACAGTACTTTATTACTGTTGTTATTATTTTTAAAATGTGACTTCATTAAGGATATAAAGTTTGTTTAGCCTGGAGAACAGTTTCAATGAACCAAATTTATGTTGCCCAAGTAGCAGAGTAGAAAACATAGAAGAGAAGCTTAACTTGTGTTTAAATGAGTTGTTATTCTATAAACATACATATTGTTCCAGGTTATATTTTGAAAGTTAATGTGGCCCTATCATTATATGAGGAAAAATAGAAGTTCTTGGACTTGACAATTTAAAAATAAAGCAGATTTAACAAGACATGACAAAGTGGTAGAGGAAGGGAATATCTTTATCTCCAGAAGGACGTGGTAATGAAAAAGTGGGCTTGTCAACTACCCACATCTTAGCAAGCTAGAATACTGCATTCCAGAAGAAAAACACATGCAAACTAGTTTGTCTTGGTGTTTTCCAAATGTCTCCTGCTGTTGAATTCATGTGTATTTAACAGCAGTAACAACCCAACAGATGCATGAGGCATACAGCCTCTACTTGATCATGACTTTGGTTACCAGTGCCTCTAGTCCTCTGTGGAACACCTAGGTCCAAGAGAGGACAACTAAAAAAATAAAGGGATAGATGAAGTCAGATGATACTAGTTCCGTATTTCATATCAATCTTGGGAAATATATTTAATTTTTATTGAGAGTCTGCAACTTCAGTATCATAATTATTTCATTTATATAACATCCTCAAAATAAAGCATTCTTATTACTGTAATCAAACCCATTAAAATATAAAACTTAGGAAGTTTTAAATATAAAATTTGCAATTATCATTCAAGCACCCTTGCCTCCTGTGCCCTCCGCTCACCGTTTGTTAAAGCATTCTTTATTCACTTAACATATACTGAGCTCCTGTTTGATGCAGGCTATCCTTCAGGTGCCAATGAGGAAACAGTGTACAGGCTGACAAGCTCCCTGTCCTCATAGGGCTTACATTCCAGGAGACACGGGTGCTGATTGAATAAGCAATTACAGATTGGCTACGTGATGGTAAGGCTGTATGCACTACTGAAGCAGAACTCAGTATGGGTGGCCTGGATGAACTTTCTAGAGAAGGTAGCTTTTGAGCAAAGATCTGGAAGAAATGAGCAAGAAGTGTACACCAATGGGAGAAGGAAAAACGTAGCAGTGAGAAAAACGCACCGTCCTGATGCAGGCATCTGCTGTGTGGTTGAGGGGCAGCAAGAAGGCAAGTGGACAGGGAGAGGAATAGGGAAAAAGAGCGAGCAGACGACACGAGCTTAGAGTGAGTGGAGACTGAAACCTAGGGCGCATGGCTGGCTTTAACCTTGTCATTTCGAAGTCTTTCTAGACTATAGTCTGATTTCTGTCTCCCAGAATTTGTACTTTTGTATTGGTTGGTCACTTCTGTTCATTTATTATGATTGTCTTCTGTCTTTTCAGCAATGTTCTGTGCTGTGAGAAGATAGTTTGTCAGAAACCACTCACTTTCTTTCTGTGGCATCTAAGTCTGATGAGTTGATTGTTTAGCACATTTTTCAAGTACTATTTCCCAACTCTTGGTTATATGATAGTTTTTAAATTATGCTATATATTTTGAGCTAGGCTGTGTGTTTGTTAAAACAGTAATATTTAGTAGTTATTGAGACATGTTTTCTTTGTATTTACTGTCTCATATAGTCCTTATCAGCTTTATGGTAAATGTTACTTTCATATTCATCATTGTGGAAACCTAAAGAAGTTAAATAAACCCACAGAGTTCACATAGTAAGTTCAGAGTCCTGGATTGTATAGCTAAGATAGCAGAAGCTGCTATAAAAAGCAAATCTCCAAGGGCATAATGACTTAAACATAATAGAAATGCATCTCTTATTCATAGAAGATGAGACATTGAGGTTTCTGATTGCCAGACTGCTCCCCTCCAAGTACTGATACGGAACTCCCAGACCCCTGGCTTCACAAACTCCAAGATCATCCAAAGCTGATAGAGACTAGGGAACAAGAAGATCTTCGCCAAGCCTTGTGATGATACATTTCAAACAGTCCACTGACCTTTCTGTTATGTAGCCATGCCTCACTGCCAAGGAGGCTGGTTCACCCAGAAGAAAAAGATACAGCCAAGAACCCAAGGCATTCGGAATCGTCACACAGCCTTATGATGCCTGTGTAGATTTTTGTGCACTTATTTAGTGAGCGAGTGGGGGGTGCATATACTTTGTGGTTGGAAATGCTAGTTTGTGAGTTTCTCCACTGCCAGCTATGTTCCCTGTATCCCTTTTGTCTACTTGTAAATGTCTGCCTCACTTTAACTATGGTGTCTTAAATTTTCTCCAATAAAAAGGAAACGAAGACCAAGCCCCAGAATTGCAAAAGCAGTGAGCAAAGTATCTCTGAGGGGTCATTTTTATTGTGTCAGCCTAGGTATGTTTCTGCCTCCACCAAAGCAGGGCAATGACTTAATAGTCACCTCTGACTATTATGGAGGACCTCAAGTCTAAAAGTGGAAACGCAGTTGTGTCTGGAGAGGCAGAGAATCAAAACATAATGACTAAATAAAGGCTTTGTGACTTTTAAAATTAAATCATGTGTTTAAAATTAAACCATGTGTTTGTAGCTTTCCTAGAAACTACAAAAGTTCAGGCACCAAGGTGTTCTTAAAAGATTTTAAAGTCAGGTTTTTTTTTAAGATTAGATATCAAGTAATTAAATTGTTTTGTTTAAAACATAACTCTGGAATCCTGGTGCTGAATGTATTTGGACTTGTAAGAGCTACAATCCTGAGCATATTAGCTTTGAACAGTCAGTCAGCTTATCTACAAGTCAGACAAGTTGCTCCTCAACAGCAAGGTTCTGTCTGTTGCTAGGGCTTTTTCAAGGAACACTGTAGCTGTACAGTCACAATGCCAATATCATTTAAAATAATTCTTGTAATAGCAAAATCTGCCTAGACTAAGTAGTGATTTACGCAAGAGAACTGTGAAAAGTTCACTCTTAAAATCAAGTTTTCTAGTTTAACTACTTTATCTAGTTGAGTATTTCTATTATGTACAAGTAGCTCAGTTTATACAAATCTAACTCTGTATTTGCATTTTGCTTATGCACTATTATTGAACATCTCCAGAGCTTTTTCCTCCTATTCCCTTTAACCTTCCTAACTTTCCTTGATACTTTGTGGCTTAAATCAGCTTGTTTATGTGTTCTGCTGTAGTAAACTTCATTTAGGGGTGGTAGCATTACAGGGTCCCTGGACTGGCCATGTTTGAAGCCAAAAAGATACTTCAAGTCCCACAATGTCCAAGGTGCAGTATTTTGCTCCTTCCAGTTCAGGATCTTTATCGTAGTTAACAGGAAATCTGTTCCTTAAAGACTTAACATTCTGAGTTCAACTTGTAGGCTGCTTGGCTGTATTGTTGTTCTTTAATGTCATCAATTAATTTATTCACTTTAGCCTCTGAAGCCCAATATCTCAGTGACTTTTGTGTGATTCTCTTGGAAGTCTGAATACAGATTTTCCTGTAAGCCCCTCTATTTAAACTAACCTCAAAACATTGCACTCTGTTTATAAGGAGATAGTAGAGATCTATTTCTCTTATAAAGATGTTCATCATAAATTAGTTCCTTGTTAGTTAGTCTTAGTTAGAATTCCTGTTACTTTAGTGAAACTCCATGACCGAAACCAAGTGTTTGTGGGGAAAGGTTTACGTGGCTTACACGTCCATATCAGTTACCATCAAAGGAAGTCAGGGCAGGAAGCAGGAAGCAGGAGCTGATGGGGAGCCCAACAGAGAGGTTCTGCTTCCTGGCTTACTCATCACACTGCTCAGTCTGCCTTCCTATAGAAACCAGGAATATTAGCTCAGGGATGACACCACCCACTATGGGCTGGGCCTGGCCACATCAGTCACTAATTTTAAAAATGCCTTACAGCCCGATCTTATAGAAGCATTGTCTCAATCGAGGCTCAACCCTTTCAGATGTCTGTAGTCTGTGTTAGGCATAAAACTAACCAGTTTTACAATTACTCTGGCCAAGTAGAAAACTATCATTTCTGCACTCTCTCTGTTCTCTCTCTCTCTTTCCCAACTGCCCCCGCCCCGTGTGTAAATATTGTTGTTGGGTTTTTTTGTTTTTGTTTTGTTTTTTTGTTTTTTTTTTTCGAGACGGGGTTTTTCGTGTAGCCCTGACTGTCCTGGAACTCACTCTGTAAACCAGGCTGGCCTCGAACTCAGAAACCTGCCTGCCTCTACCTCCCGATTGCTGCATACATAGAATACATAACATAGAGTTTACCCTGTAAATCAGTTTTAAATGGCTCTGAGGCACTGAGTAATCTACATTGTTAGGAACTTATTGCTACACCCATCTCCAGAACTTTTTCATCTTCCCAAACTGGAAGCCTAGATCTATTACACATTATTCCACCCCAACTGTATTCCCTCCCCTCAGCCTCTGACAGCTACTATCCTAACTACTGATATGAATTTGATTATAGGTACCACAACGTAAGTAGATCCTACTATCTTAGCTCTTTGATATCTGGCTTATTTTACTTAAGTTAATGTTGTCAAGGTTTATTCATGTTCTTCATGGCCCTGCTTTTTAATGATGAGTAATATTCTATCATGTGCACATTCCACACTGTTCGTCCAGTGATAGACATTTGGCCTATTTCCCTCTTGTGGATGTTGTGGGCAGTGATACTATGAAGATTGAACATTAATTTACACACATTGCTTAGAGCTATCTCCCTTCAGTTTGTGGAGTGGGGTTTATATATCTGAAGTTGGGGTTGTTAGATCATTTCTGTCTTTAAGTTTCTAGAAACCTAGCACAGTTATGTTTCTGCTTGATGCCTAGCCCTTGTGGCTACCTGCCTGTGTTGGTGACAGGTAGGTGGTAATAGGAATTAGAGAGGAGTAGCACTGTTGACGTGTTGGTGTCTCTGTCACCCCTGCATGCCTACGTACTGGTGCTGTACTTGCATGTGGCAGATGCGCAGTAAACATCCCTGAGCCATTTAAACAAACAGGGGATGACACTCCTCAGTGTTGCCACCCTTACTGCTGGGGGACACTCAGAAAAACAGCAAAGACATGGCATTCTGAGTGGGCTTCACATTAGGGACTTTGCCAGCACCTCTGACACTCTCTTTCTCTTCCTTTGCAGACTCACATTTCACGACTCCCTCCTGGTGCTGTGGCAGGACAGTCTGTTGCCATCGAAGGTGGGGTTTGCCGCCTGGAGAGCCCCGTGAACTGACTCCAGGCTGAATATGAAGTGTCTGAGAGGCATTTCAGAGCCTGAGCTTTGGGCTGTTTAATTGAAGTTGGGTGTTTTAATCTTCTTGTTTTGTAATTTTTATTGCAACCTCGGGCACTGCTTGGGACACAAGTGCTGCTATACTTAGTGCTGGTTGACACTCGAGTCTTAGATGGGTGAGCGGAAGTCTGTGTGGGTGTGTATCCGTGTGCAGTGTGTGCGCTTGCTTCCCCCGGATGGGATGAGTTCTCCTTAAGTGCAACCTATGAATGAGAATGATGGAATCTTTACAAAATGTGTGCTTTAACTGTTTACAAGGAAACCTAAAGTTGTAGAAAACTTTTATTTCTTCAAGAGGTACCAACTATGGTTGATACAATGTGTCTGAACTGAAGAGTGAATCTGCTTGTTTAAACAACTTGACCTTGATTGTAGTCCATTTAATAACAGTAATCAGTAATATGGTGTCAGTTTAAGTGGATGGTGTGGTAACTTAAACTCTTGTTCTCATCCCTCAGACAGGGCATTTTTCCTTGAACACAGAATGGTTTCAGTGAAACCATTCTAGCAGAGAATTAAAGTCAGAACGTTTTAAAGTAATGGTCTTATTGGTGAAGTTTGTGCTTCTTTCCTGAGCTATTTGAAGCTTAAGTATTGCATAGCTTTGCGCCGTGTGTACTATATTATGAAAGAATATGTAAAGAAAGTGTTCAGTAACACACAGTTTTAATTTGTGTATAATGGAATGTTATTTACAATGTAACACTGTAAATAAGAAAGCAAAAGTTTATGGGAAAATTCAATATTATCTTTGTTTCTTGTTTAAATATATTTTTAAGATAAAGGTACAAAAATAAAAGAAGCCTATTACTGGGTATGGTGTGTGACTGCTTGTCTCTGACTAATCTTTTGAATCCTAGACTGGTGACCTGTGTATATTTCCTTCACAGAAAACTTCAATAATTCTATCATTGCCTGTCTTGCTAGTGTAGCTCCACGAACCTACAGTCAACACTAGCAAGAGGGAAGGCACTCAAGGTGACTGAAGTCTCAGTATAGAAGCACCTACAGTTTCCACTGCAACTTGATATGAATAACAAGGAGAACGAGCAGGGACCCTCTGCTTTGAAAAGTTGTAGTGGCAGCTGAAAGCTTAATGTGGTGGTTGATAAATTGTTCCTAAATGTTATATTTAGGGATTCTGGAGCCACATAAGAAAACCCAGACTTTCCTTTTAATTTTTTTTTTTTTTTAGATGTAAGAAGTGGTTATCAAGAAGATACTAAAGATAGACTCGCTCAGGGGGAGGAAGTTTCCCTGCAACATATAATCATGGCTCTGGGCGGGAACTGATAAAGCCTCAGATGAAATTATATACTTGACATGGATGTATGGCCAAATTATAAAGGAAAGACAACCAAAATGAAGAGGGTGTAAATATGAATGATTTGAGAGTTGCTGATTTATATTCCTTGTACAGGCAATTACATTTGTCTCGCTATGGTCTCGTAGACAGGTTGGTGCCATAGTATCTGTTTCTCATTCTTAATGAGACTGAGAACTTAGGAAGAGATGGACTGGCTGCTAGGGAGCTTTGGTTTCAAATGCTTTCAAAGACCCGTTACCTGTTGGCAGGAATTTCTCCCCCCTGTAGCTGGATTGGATCACATAAAACTATTAGGACATTTGGAGTCTGAAAATCATCTGACCTATTTCACCAGGAACTCCATTTCTTTCATCCCACTCCCTCCTGACTGACTCTAGTCATATTTAAAAGTCTGAGTTTGTTTAAGACCCCTTCTGTGGAGAGTTTAAAACCTGGTCAGCAAAATAGGCTACCACACCTCTCAGAACGGTCTGTCAAGACTGTTCTCCAGTATTCTAAATGCTTCTTAAGAGATACTGTGGAGTCGGAAGCAGGAAAAGCGCTATGCAGAATCATGGAGCTAAAAAGAATTGTGTTTCTAAATTCATTCATTGTACGGTCATGCTCAGGCTTAGGGACTGAATCCAAAACGTATCAACAGATGTAAAGACGTTGTCACCCAAAACAGGACAGGTGGAAGCAGATAAGAGAATAACTGTATTCTCCAGCCCCAGGCTCTCAGACTGTGTTTTAAGAAGTCCACTTTTAATGTGGATGGCCTCAATTACATGTCTGCTTTCAGTCTTTAGGAGTCAAGATTTAGATGCTTTAGTCTCCTAATATGATAAAACCTTGCCCAGATTTCTTAAGACCATCACTGTAACTCGGCTCTGAGTTTGAAAGTGGGACATCTAGAGGGCTTGGTGAGAGCTAGGCTATTATTACCTTTTCTCTCTGGCAGATGGTGCACTGTGCTCTCCAGGACAGTGCTGACCATGTGACTTGCTCAGTCATGCTTGTCTCCTCGGCGGGTCTGCCTGTGACAGACCCTGTTCCTTCTTATATATTGATCTCTACTTTTAAATGTGAATTTGACCTAGTACCTGCTTATATGCTCACTGGAATTGTATCCGCCATATGCATAAATAAGTTCCAGATGTTATTTTATAGTGTTCCTTTAGGAGCAAAGACAGTTTTGGTTGATAAATATGAGGGCATCTCCTAGGGCTGCTAACGACTCCTATTACATATTTGTTCTTTTGACACAGTGAATGAAGAGAAAGGTCATTCTTGTCTCGTTTCTGATTTTAGTAAAAATACTTCGAGAGGCTAAAGCATGAATTAAGGTCAGTCAAAGCTACATAAGAGAGCTTTCAGGGCATTTGGAGGGAAGTCGTGGAAGACCTCCTAAGGCAATCTAGGTGAAAGCTCTTCCTTCTACCGAGGAACATTGGCACAAGAGAAGACTGAGCGCAGAAGTGAACTGTTGTGTGTTTTATAAACCTTTTATAGACTCCTGTTAACCAGAGAGAAAGCATGATTGGGTAGATGTCATGGACTATTAGTGGGAATGAATGGGAGATTGGCAATGTAAAATTATTCCTTTTAAATTCACATTTGTTCTGGGACATTTCTAAGTATACAAGAATTTCTAAGTAACGCACAGCCTTTCTTCAGCAGTTTGGGTTCAGGTCTACAAGATGTCTGTGATCAGAGAGACCCATAGGCTGGCCAGACTGACCAGGCAGTTTTTCTTTTCCCACAAGCTGCTGTCCAAGGGAAGGATTAAATCTAACATTGGCCAAGGCTGTTCCCTAAGGAAGCCACTCAGCTTCCAGATGTCATCATCCAAGCCCTAGGTGGTTTACCATGACTAGTTGTGGAAAGTGTGGAGGGAACGTGAGCTCAGTGATCTCTCCTTTACATGACACTCCTACCAAAGCCCTAAAACCACAGCAAGCGAAGCCAGGGACAGGGGAGAGATGCCCTGCCATTCACAGCCATAGGGGCTCCTCTGATTATTAGCCTCAGAAGCTGGGAAGAGAAAAACTGAAATAATCCCTCTCACTTCCGATATTATATCAATATCTATTCGTGTGGCCTCTTTAAACCCTGGAGAAGCCATCAGTGCTTAAGAGATAGAGGATTAAGAAAAACTTGGCATCTACCTACTTCATATACAAGTGGTAAGATTTTAATATGTACAAGTGCTAAGATTTTAATTTCTTCCGCAAACCTATTAACCATTCACACCACCACCCTAGTTAATGCTAATTCAATCCACTAGGTGCTCTGGCTGAAACTCTTGGGTCATCTGACAGTCCCATGCTAAATAATCACCCTAGATTTTAGTAGCTTTAAAACTATTTGTTCCTGGTTCTGTAACTGGGCTTGGCTTCCCTCTATGGGTATTCTGCTCCTCTTGCTGATAGTGCCTGGTGTGCTATGGTAAGTTGGAGGGTCACCTAGAGGCTGGAACCATCTGGCATACTGGTGTTTCATGCTTTCTGCATGCTCAGGACTCCTCTTTGTAATCTGTCTGTGCCACCAACTTGAAAGATATTATAAGACTTTCAAGAGCACAAATTCAGAAGTTGCTTAGGACTTAAGATTTGGGTCCAGACTGGCCCAGCATCACTTTTGGTACATCATTTACATCAAGTTGCTTGGGACAGCACAGCACAGGTTCAAAAGAAAGGAATTGCAGAAGAGCATTAACACCAGAAGCACCAGAAGTTCACTGGGGTGGGGGTGGGGGGACACTAACTGAACATCGTTGTATTTTTATCTTCTTTCCTATTCTACAGTCAGTCTACCAGTGAGTCCCATGGGCTCTGCTTTACAGTAAGTACATTGTGAATCCAACTACAGACCATCTTTACTGAGTCCATCAAGATCTCTGCTTGCCAGGACAATTACGACTCTTCACAGGCCTCACCACTTCCATTTTCTCCCTAACAGTCCTAACAGTCACTTGTCTACTGGAGCCAAAGTAGAAAGATCATTGTATCCCTTTGTTGAGAGTTTTCATTGTACTTTGCTCTATAGTTCTTCAAAATCCTGGGAGTCGCTTTCCCTTGTTGTAAGCATGTTTCTTTTTGTTCCTTTGGTCACTCTGCTCTAGCCACACTGGCCTTCCTTGCAGAATGTTAGAATCATTTCATGTTGTTATAATCTACTTAGAAAATACTTCTGAGGCAGGATCTTCCTACAGTAGCTCAGGCAGACCCTAAATGTATGATCTTCCTGCCTTAGCTCCCGGTGTGCTAAGGTTACAATAAAGTGTTGCAGATGAATCCACGTGGATTGCTTCTCCTTGTCCTGGAAGTCTTTGCTGAATATCACTGTATTTACTTTTCTCACTCTGTTACAAAGTACCTGAGAAAATGCAAGGTAAAGGAGCAAGGGTGTGATTCTTACTTGACTGTCAACATGGCAGGGTCTAGAATCAAGCAGGACATAGGCTTCTGCTCATGCTTCTGAGGTATTATCCATGTTGTTATTCTCTGGGCAGGTATGTGAACAGCTGCTTAGGTTAACTGAGGTAGGAAAATCTACCTCAGCTGTGTCCTTGAATAGAAGTTGTCCTGTATTGAATAAAAAGAAAAAGTGAGGTGAGCATTAACGGTTACCAGTCTCTGCTTCCTGACTGAATGCAGTGTGGCCATCATTACCCTGGAGATCCTGTCATCATGACTTCCCTAACAACTCTGAGCCAAAATAGACCCATTCTCCCTTAAACTGACTTTGGGCATTTTTATCGAAGTGCCGTGTAGCAATTATCTCTAAATTGAAATATTCCATATTGGAGGTAGAAGAATCCGGATGCAGGAGATTGTAAGAGATCTCTGTTTCCTTTTTGTCTGTTGGCTGAGTGTTGCTTTCAGCTTTCACCCACATTCCTGGGTACCAGCCATCTTAACAAATGTTCCCGATTGCATAGAACCCCTTTTGTGCTTCAGATCTCTCACCTGTCCTTTGCCTCATCTTTGCCATGTATGTGCTCTGACTACACCTGGGAGTTCTGTTCTCTTGTGGACTTACAAGGATAAGCCAAGACAATTTCCTTCCCTCAGGGTTCATACAGAATGCCACCTACACTTGCAAAGCCCGTTCGCTTGTACAAAACATTCATCGTGAGGGTATCTCTAAGGGTTGGCCTTCGGCCTTTCAGATCAAGTAAAAACTGTATATTGATATAGGAAGGTATCTAGAGCTGTTTCGGGGTTTGCCACTGTGTTCCTGCATGCATTTCACATGCCGCTTAGAGACTTGATGGCACACTTTCCACATTTGTCAGATTAAGGATGCAGGGTTAGATCAGAGATCCTTAGGACTTAGGAAGTGCTGGGCCTCAGTACAACAGAATCTTCTGGAGAAGATGTTCTCACTCCAGCTTTCTTCATACGTCATGTGATGTACTATGAGGCGCCCCGTCTTTTCTTAAACCTTCATAAACCGTATTGAAATTAACTCTCAAACATTTTTAGTAAAAGGCTCAGAGTGCCTCACCCCATCCTCCCTTTTCTCCCATAGTCACTGTGTCTTTTCTGTGGGGGAAGAGCAGTTTGTCAGTATGTAGCAAGGTGGTAACAATGTACTCTGTAAATAAGCAACACAAATATATGGATCTTACAGCTGCACCCACCACAACCAAAACTGATGTATATGCTAGGACATTCATTGTGGCATGTTCATGTTAGATCACTGTAGGAAACCAGATTGATTTCCAGAGTGGTTGTACCAGTTTGCAATCCCACCAGCAATGGAGGAGTCTTCCCCTTTCTCCACATTCCCTCCAACGTGTGTTGTCACCTGAGGTTTTGATCTTAGCCATTGTGATTGGTGTAAGGTGGAATGACAGGGTCACTAAGGACTTTTTGAACATTCCTTTAGGTGCTTCTTAGCCGTTCCTCAGTTGTGAATTCTTGGTTTAGTTCTATACCCCATTTTTTGATTGGGTTGCTTGGTTTTTTTGGTGATTAACTTCTTGAGTTCTTTATATATTTTGGATATTAGCCCTCTAGCAGATGTGGGGTTAATGAAGACTTTTTTCCAATCTGTAGGTTGCCAATTTGTCTTATTAACTATGTCCTTTGCCTTCCAGAAGCTTTCCAGTTTCATGGGGTCCCATTTATCAATTCTTGATCTTAGATCATGAGCCATTGGAGTTCTGTTTAGGAAATTTCCCCCTTGTGTCAATGAATTCAAGGCTCTTTCATGTTACAAATTCTTAAGGATGCATGGGGAGAGTGTAAAATGAAGTGGGGAGAAACCCACCAATGGTGATTATCTGTTCTCTTAGGTCTTGTATCTGTTTTCTCATCCTCTGAATGACTGCCAAAGCAGAATCTTTACCAGATGTTAGTGTCTGTGAAAACTGGCATATGTTATTATAAAATGTATATGGAAATATACAGGCTGGTAGTAGCCAAGACCTCCATGACCAGAACAATAGTGACAGGCACCATAAGATGTCAACACTTACTGTAAAGAATATTTGTCAAGGCTGTGTCTTGGTATTGACACAAACGTTAAGAAAAAGAACATAGAGTCCAGAAATAGAAGTATCATGCAAGTCCATGATCAATTGACTTTCAACAAATACAGCATAGCAAAGCAGTTGAAAATCGTCTTTGTAGCAAGTGTTCGTGAGGCAATTAGCTGTACAAATGGGAAACATGTGAGCCACACCTTACACTATGCACACAAGTAACAGCAAGTAAAGAAAAGGTATTCAAGAAACTCTACCAGAACTGGCGAAGAACAGCTAGAGTCTGTGGCAGTTACACCACAGCCCCAGTTTTCACCTTAGCTTGACACTTGGTTTATTCTGGATATTTGACACCAAAGAAACAGGTCCTCCTCTTTCCTTGTTATCCTACTAAGTGTTGGGTGGAGGGGTTTGGTAGATGGTCTTTAACTCTTGGAGGGAGTGTTGTCAGCCCAGATGGGAAGGTTTTCTTTAAATCACATAAATTTATACACTGACTTACACCCACTATAGGTAATTTCAGGTAGTTTTTTTTAAATAGTGTGATTTTTTAAATGACTTTTTAAGGCATCCTTAGTGTTATCTTGTCTGTCTTTGTCTCTCTCTCTCTCTCTTTTCCTAACTAGAGCCCCACACCTACCCCATCAGATCATTTATCTGCGAATCCCCACTATTGGTTCCCAACCCTGACAATGATTATTTCTTTTACTTTACTGGTTTCAACAGTTACTACAGGATATATATTGACATTTGAAGATTTGGAACCAGGAACCTCTGATGAGAAAGCATGTGACGTTTGTCTTTCTGGGTCTAGGTAACCTTATTCGATGTGATCCTTTCTGGTTCTATCCATTTACCCTCTTTTTGTTTTTCTTCACAGCTGACTGACATTCCATAGTGTATATGCACAATGTTTTCATTATCCATTTCATCCATCGGCTGACGACCATTTAGGTTGTTTGCACTCCCTAAGTATTGTGATTGAGCAGCTGAGCAAGTATCTGTAGAGTGGGATGTCAAGTCCTTGGGTTTATGCCAAGGAATGGTAGAGTGGGGTCATATGGTAGATTTAATTTTAGTTTTTTGAAAAGTCTGCACACTGATTTCCATAGTGACTGTAGTGATCCGAAACCAACCAGCAGTGAGTGAGGGCTTTCCTTCCCACCACCATCACCACTTGTCCCAAATCTCTCACCCCCCTCCACTCCCCACCCTCTGACTCCCCCATCCCCACTTCCACAGCTCCTCCACCGCCCCAGATTTGCTTGTCATTGTCTTCTTATCATCGTCATTCTGACTTGGGTAAGATGAACTCTCCAAAGAGTTATTTTGGTTGGCAAGTGCAGGTTGTTTGTTTGTTTGTTTGCAAGTGCAGATTGTTAGGGATGCTGAAGCAATCCCACTGAAGTCAGGAAAGATACAAGGTTGTCCACTGTCCCCACTCTTTTTGAATATTGTGCTCGAAGTGCTGGCTGGAGCAGTACGATAAGAGAAGGAAATTGAAGGAATGCAAGCAGGAAAAAGAAGTCCCAGCTATCCCTACTCTCAGAAGGCATGATATTACACATTAGAGATCCCCAAAGGTCAACTAGAAAAATTCTGGAAATGATGTTTTAAAATGCAGCAATGTGGAAGGACACAAAATCAACTTGTACAAATCAATAGCTGTTCTCTATAGAACCAGAAACATAGCCAGAGAGAAATGGACATATTCCTAACCGAGGAGGTACAGGGAATGCTAAGCCACTGAAGAAAGAGATAACGGAAAAACACTAGAAGATTAAAGTATCTCTCACACTCAAGCGTTGATAGGATTAATGCTGTAAAAATGACCAACTTCTCCTTTGTGCTGATTTGAACATCATAGATCTGAAAATTCAAGAGAGAATGGAATATCTAAAGGGCAACATTCTGCTTTTAAATTTTTTGGTGGTAAACAAATCCATAGATAGGCAAATATCTGTAAAGTCCAGACTTCCAGTACTGTGAGATAGCCATTTTCTGTCAAAACTACTCAAGTCTGCCACTGTGAAAACTACTACTACTATCATTCTACCAAAAACTATTTACAGATCCAGTGCAATCACAATCAAAGTCCCCATCTCATTTTTCACAGAAATGGGGGCAGGGCTGGGAAGAACTATCCTAAAATTCATGTGAAACCACAAAAGAAACCAAATAGCTAAACAACCCTGAGCAAAAAGAACAAGGCTGGAGGAATTATCATTCCAGATCATAAGATATATTGCAGAGCCATAGAAATAAAAACAATATGGTACTGGCACAGAAACAGACATGTAACCAATGGAACAAAATTGAAACCCCACACGTGTACACAAAGGTTCAAGCATTTAATGTTTGACAAAGACCCCAAAAACATACCCTGGAGAAAAGAAAGCATCTTCAACAATTCCAACTGGAAAAACTGGATGTCCACATGCAGAAGAAAGAAGTTAGACGAGTATCCATCACCTGGCACAAAAACAAACTCTATAAGTAGACCAAAGAACTAAATGTGAAACACTGAAGCTGCTAGAAAACAGGAGTAGCCTTTGTGACAAAGGGGTAGGAAAGGACTTTCTGAATTGGACTCTATTTACCCAGGAATTAAGCCCAACAATTAACAAGTGGGGCTTTATAAAACTAAAAGATTTCTTCACAGCTAAAGAAACAATTAACTAGGTGAAGTGGTAGCCCACAGAATGGGAGAATGGAATCTTTGCCGCCTATACACCTGACATGGAATATATAAAGAACTCAAAAAATGTTCAAAAACAAAACAAAACAAATGCCCCCCTTTAAAAAATGGGCTATGGATCTGAGCACATCATTCGCAGAAGAAGAAAAAAATGGGTAAGAAATTCTGCCTCACACCTATTGTGTTTCACCAACAGGGGCAGGCTGCTGGCATTTCTTACCCTTCAGATTCTGAGATGAAATGGTGAAATTCCTGGTACAAGCTTCTGTGAAATCATGCAAACTGGACAGACTAACTGTGTGAGCTAAGGAAGGTGGGGCCACAGAAGGAGGATCAAGGACCACTGGACATCGAGTGTACTGTCATGCAGAATAACAGTTATAGCAAGAAGAGAAGGGAGCTGAAAAATAACTTAGTGAAATAGCAACTGAAACTTGCTGCACAGAAAGCACTGCCTTCAAGCTCAGGATACTGTAAGTTGGAAGTGAAGAAATAAAGCAGTAAAGGAAGGATAGAGGGCCCAAATCAAAAACTTAGCTGTAGTGGTACTTAGTCGAGGCTTAGTTGTCGAGGTACTTATAGCAGGACTATTAGTAGATTCCTTGAGACTCAGAGGAGTGAGGGCAGCCAACTGAAGATTTCCCTCAGGCTCAGGGAGGCTCATCTCCTTGCTCTGCCTGAACTGCGAACTCATTGCTTTCCAAATGTGTAATTTTCCTGTAATTTATGAGACTATATATACCTACAGACATACAAGAGTATCTAAAGTTAGTTTGGAAAATGGGGTTTGATTCAAGCTGTTTAATGAGAAGAGTTCCTAATACACTGCTGGTAGAACTGGGACTCATGGTTTTATGAAGGGCTGGTGGGGTAGTGGTGGTAGCTGGGGGCATTTTCCCCCCCTCTGGATCACTCACTGGCAGTCCTCCAGAGCCCTTGATCTCCATTACTGCCAGAGTGCTGGAATCCATTTGCAAGAATGCTTATCTGTATTTCTGCCTGAGGAGCCTCCAAGTCCTCCTCAGGAGACTGTTCTGCCTCTGGCATGTCAGTAGTGACATTCCATGAGACCATCAATTCATGGCTCCCAGGAGCTGTATCTCAGTTGACTCACTTGGCTCTTCTGGAAGGAGGGAAGCAGTATTAAACAAGACCTACAATAGAATAAAATCCTTTTATCTCTTTCTTCCCCTTTCATGTATCCCAAGAATGCCATTTGGCTCATTATACATGCTGAATAAATAATTGATAAATAAAGGTAGAAATGGAGGATATTCCTGTAAGTAACTTGATAAAACTGCTGCAGGTGTAGCCAGAATCTTAAGTAGTCTTTGGGCTTCAGTCACTTTGTGCTTGTTCTCTGTTTCTGTATCTCTGTATCTCTGTCTCTGTGTATAGAATATATGTTTGGATATATATATATATGCACATATACATATTTGGGTATACACACACACACACACACACACACACACACACACACACACAAATTTCTGTCCCTGACAACGTAGTCTCAATAATAGTTGTAGATGAACTTAAAAATGACATTTATGCCAGGCGTGGTGGTGCACCACCTTTAATCCCAGCACTTGGGAGGCAGAGGCAGGCAGATTTATGAGTTCGAGGCCAGCCTGGTCTACAGAGTGAGTTCCAGGACAGCCAAGGTTATACGGAGAAACCCTGTTTAAAAAAAAAAAAAAAAAAGACATAAGAGCACTTATTGCTCTTCCAGAAGACCTGTGTTCAGTTCCCATCACCAAGGTCACGCAGCTCACAACCACCTGTAACCTCAGCTCCCGAAGAGCTGGTATCCTTCTTTGGTCTTTGCAGGCACCTGCATTTATATGCACATAAACACACAGAGATACCAATTTGAAAAGCATAATATTTTATTGTATATATAATATTTTAAAATATATTTATTATATATACTTTTAAAAAATGATTTTGATGGTATTGGTACTTGAACCCAGATCTACATTAATACTATATAAGTATTCTATGAGCCAAATGCCTGCTTAAATATTATTTAAGTGTGTTAGTAGTATCATCAGTTAGTTCTAAAGCAGAGATTTGGCAATGCTTTCAGAGTCTGTGGACACAAGATATTTGTGAGACCAAATGCCACATGTGTTTGCCCATGTTACAGACATGTGAGAGTCAGAGTTCCCACAGTAGCCACTTGGAGATACATGGAGATGGAACACGTTTTTCTTTACTTCAAGGTAGCTGGAATGCAAGCTAACAGTGAGTTTTAAAATGTTTTCTTCTCCATTTGGTGAGGAACTTACTCCGTGCTAGTGAGAACATTTAAAAGTCAATTTGGGGGAATTTCATTCTTTGACATCTAAGTAAAATTTAAAAAATCATTTCATAAGGATTCTAGTGAGTTACTTAACAACTAGAGAAAACCATATTTAGCATTATAAACAGAGAATATCCATTGTAGTTAACTATTAGATTAGATACTAACTCATCAATCAACTTTTACGTAAGTCACACATGTTCCCCAGTGGATAGTTGCTCTGTGAAGCCACTTTGAGGCTGCAGTGTTTTCCCCAAACTCCTTATAGCCATCAGGCACATTAAAGGATATCCAGTTTCATTGGTCTAAGCTGAATGATCGCAATTCATCAAGGCATGAAAAGTCTGTCCAGTCTTCTGGAATATCATTAAATGGTCCAGGGACATTTCTAATCTTAATGATGGCCAAGGGGAACAACTATTATGATGATGAATGGGAATGAATATCTGGAAAAAGTTCAAGGCGTGTTATACTTCCAAAGACTAATACATGTTGTTTATCTAAATCATCCAACTGATTAAAGAAACACACAAAGCCCGAGATAGTTAAAAGCAGAGAACCAAATAGGGTTTGACCTACCCTGGTATATTTATCGCTGACCATGTCATGCATGTAAAATGTATTGCTCTACCAAAATGCTGTGTATATAAATCGGGAGGGCCTTTTAGGGCTGCTGTTGAGTAATATAGGCTGTCCGGTTTATTGCCTGGCTAAATATTTACATAAAATGAGTTCATTGATTGTAGGGAAGCCTCCATAAAAGGAGTCTTTCAATGTTACTGAGTGCTACAACTCCTAAGATTTAGCAAGATCTGGGAGGTGGTAACATTTAGTACTCCCGTTCCTATAATCAGTGTTTACTTGTTCAGTGGTTTTCAGAGCTGATCTGAATTACAGTAGGGTGTGTATCCAAGAAGGCAAACCCTTCTTGATTTGAAGAGCAATGCTAAGTTGGCATGAAAAGTAGGAAATGCTGTTCAGTACCCACCTAAAAGTCTGCTCTGTATAGTCCACATTTTTTTTCTAGGAGCACGTGTCCATTAAAGGTGCTGTTATTCATACAGGGAAATCAATGCTAGGTGAAGGAAACAGTGGGAACATGTTATTTTGGAAAGGGCAGAGAAACAAATCCTTTGTACAGGGAAGATGTGGTTTTGGCTGACCTTTTTCTGCACAAGTTGGGAGGGAGGGGAGTGCTATCTCCCTAGGTGTCTGGCAAGGTGGTCCAAAAACAATGTAAGTAGCTTTTCAGCAGGTCTGGGAAGGATACATTGCTGAAGAGAGGCAGTGCCGACACTGTTTAAAGGAAGGCTTATAGGTAACAATGAGGAGTACTAATGGTAAATGATAAAGAGGTAGGGTTGCAGGCTTAACTCATTTGGATGCTTGGACTCTTCCTGCTTCTGGTTTCCCCACACCTCCCTGGCTTCCCAGTGAGGAATTGTCCTTTGACAGTTTGCTTTCTCTTCCTTACTGCTGACCCTTGATAGTCTCTGTGTGTGCTTCCCAGCTTTCTCATCTCTACTAGAGATGATCTTCTTAAGCCTGATAGTTAAACCTTGTGTCTCCAAAATCTCCAGCATGGACTGGAACCTGCCCCTAAACTCCAGGTTCCCTTCTGATGTGTCACCATGACACCTAATTAATCCTTCTCAAATTACTGTCTCTAAACGAGAATAGCGAATTCCTCTTCATCGCCTCTGCCTGTGCTCCTCTTAACACAGAACTCATCCTGTAAATGTATGCTTTGTTGAACTCCCTGTCTACAAGTTGTCTTTGAGTCCTTATGTACATGTATTCTAAAGCTTAGACTTTATCAACATACTCACCCATGCTGCTTTAATATAACATACTATGCTGCGCTACCCAGACTTGCTCTCTGCTGGTCTCCATGTCCATGACACTAGGCACAGGGATCTTTTAAGATATGAAAATCACATCTCTTTCCTAATTAACAGCTTCCTGTGGCTTTCTGCAATCAAAGTAATGAGAAGTTCCCATCATGACTTGCCGTGGTCACCATACCTTGGTACCCCACAACCTTCCAAACCCATCTCCCCTTCCCCCTCTCGTTTTGTCTACTGTAGCACAATAGCCTTGCCTATGTTCCCTCCGTGGGCTAAGCTTATTGCTGGCATAGGGTTGTTCTCAATACTCATTCCATCTACTTATTGATGTTCTCATCTCTTTTCAGAGATGTCTTGGCTCACCTATCCCCACCTCTGAACAGCCTTCAAACCACAGAAACCTAAAGTATACCCCACACATATACCTCCTCTCTTTCATTACCTTGTTTAATTTCTTATCACAGCACTTTTGGCTTTTTGACAGTTTTTATTGGCCTGCCCATTTTCTGTCATTTACGTTATACATTTGATGAAGCTAGAGCATACTCTATCTTGGTTCTACTCGTTTCTAGAGTAATGTTTAGCACAGAATAGGGATTAAGTAGATGCTTATTTATTGAGTAAAGACTGATAAGTATAAGATCGCACTAGAATAATTAGAACAACTCTGAAGATTTGTCAGTGAAATGACCCGACTGTTTATAGAGACAGAGTGTGGGAAAACCTACAGCAGAAAATAATGCAAAAGTGAGAGTTAAGGCTTTCGTTTGATCAAGCTGAATTTTTGGCTACTCAGTATGTTTAATTAAATCAAATTGATCTGATGAGTCAGAAAAGTATCAGTCAAAAATCCATCTTTTTACTTGTTTATTTGAATCTAAGATTTAAAAACTCAATATTTTAGCTTAGGGATAAAAAACAGTCCAATAGAGAAGAGGATACTGTCTCATTCATGTAACAGTAACCCTGTGGTGCCTGATAGAAACACCCTCTTTCTATGACTAAGGATATCACCCTCTCAAGGGGATGATGAAAGTGGACCAACATGGGAACATCCAGGCAGTGGCTCTGTGGAGGACCACTGACCTTCTCTCATGGATCCTGGCAATTGGGAGTAAACACACACCTAGAAGACAGCCTGCCTCTTGCTCACCTCTGAGTAAGCTGGTTCTTGGGTTGCTGAGCACGCAAGCTCAGATCATGTTATCACTGGCCCTGTAGTTTAAACTCTGAGCGTGCCGTGGGAGAGGAGAGGTCTCTCCTCTAGCTGCTGGTCCAGGACCTCAGTGGTGCTGTGGAATTGGCACTGCTCACCCAGCACCTAGCTGCTTAGCCTTTGGACATTCAGTCTCATCAGTCATTCTCCCCTGTTAGCTTCCTTGTTAGGAAGTTTCAATAAATACCTTGGCCCTCACACACTTCCTCAGAAAGCTGTCTTCTGGGTCTTGTTGATCTATCTCTATCGTCTTGGTAGTCCAGTAGCCCGAGGGACAGGCAGAAGAAATATGTAATACAATAGTCTACCTTCATCTGCATTTTTACTTCCTTTCTTTAAAAGCTACCCACAGTCAACCATTGTCTAGAAACACTACATGGAAGGTGACAGAAATAAAGAACTCATAATCTTTGAATAGTATGGTATGTTTCAAATTGTGTATTTTATGATTAATGTGTCAATTTTTTATTAATCATAATTTATAAATTAAACTTCATTGAGGGTATGTATGTATGTATGTATGAGAACAAACTATGCATAGGGTTCAATGTGATCTATAGTTTTGAGGCATCTGATGGGATTTTTGAAATGTCCTCACTGATAAAGGAGGACAACTGTCCACATGCACAGAAAAAGGTGTCGTGGCAAAGGCATGGGATCATGCTGTTTAGAAAGGATGCTTTCGTAGTGAGTTTGAAGTCTGCTCACAAGAGGAAACCCATGTCTGGTTCTCTAAACCCAGTCCAAAGCCCATAGTTGGCGAGGTTATACACCCTCAAAGATTACTTACTTGTTCTGCTAAATGGATATGGTGTCAAACTGCCTTGGAAAAGTTTATATTTATACACAGAGATTTGTGTTTCTCTGTGCCTTGGTCAGACAGACTTGTGTTTGTAGTGGGAGATGATTAATGCAGAGACTCATAACTGGTCAAAGTGTGGAAATTAAGCAACTACTGAGTGTCTAGCCCTAAAGAAGGCATCACACCTCCTCCATGACTCGGGGAACATTTCGGATGAGATGGGTGGAAAGAGGTGAGCTGTGAGACGCTGTCTCTTTGACACAGCATGGCTTTGAATTCGCAGCAGCGGTGACTATCTGCACAAGGCCTGCACAAATCTCTAAACATTCTGTGATAGGGCTCCCCTCTCCTCCCTGAGGAGCTGTGGTAGGTAAAGGTTGCCAGGGAAGGAGTGTAATTTTTTTCAGTTGTGTAGCCACTGTCCAGTTGTTTGTGCTGCAGTAAGTAACCCTCGCTAATGCAAACAACTCTAATTAAACCCAGCTGTCCCCCATCTCTCTTTCTCTCTCTCTCTCTCTCTCTCTCTCTCTCTCTCTCTCTCTCTCTCTCTCTCTCTCACACACACACACACACACACACACACACACACACGAAAATAGGAGTGGGACTGGCCGCTTTACATAATTCATCATGTGGTAGATGTTGGGATGGGCCAATTCAAAGCCCTGGTTCAGGGGCTGAGAGGTATCTGAGCTGGTCAGCCCATCAGCTCTCCTGCACTCATACCACCTGGGTGGGGCAAGCTCTTCTGCCCTGCCCTGCCCCAGCTTGCCCATCCAATTCGGTAGCCAGCAAGAGGCAGAGCCAGCTCTCCCACTCTCACACCCTTGGGGCTGGCTCATCTGCTACCCCCCTGCAACCAGGATCAGATCTAACCCTGCAAATGAGGTGCAGGGCCCACTCCTTGAGTGTTGTAGCTAGTGAAGGACAGGGCCATGTCTCCCACTCTCATGACCCTGGGGCCAGTTCTCCTGCCTGACTGCATGTGATCTCCATAACACAGGGCAACAACAAGAAAACCTAGAGAAGTCCCAGTGAGGATTCAGTACTGATAGTGTAGCAAAAGCCAGAGGCCTCCTACCAGGCCAACAACTCATGGCCAAGAATATTTGCAAGCAAAGAAGTGTGGACAAAAGGGTGTACTGCAGGACACGCTGCGACACACTACAGCTTATGTAAGGAGATTTTTTCTCTCTCTCTGTTGTAGAGGTTACAAGGTTGGAAGGCATGTGTGAAGGGAGGGGGAGATGAGTGGGATTCGGGTACCAATAAAAAGTTCTAAAAACAAAAACATTGGAGTGGAATTTATTGAAAAGGAAATGAGGGTTCAGCAAGAGAGTAGAGATGAGAGAGGAATGGGAACTGAAAAAAAATGCTCAGATTACATTAATATACACACATGAACTTGTCAAAAGAATTAGAAGATTTACAGGAAAAAATGAAAAAGGAAAGTGTAGTTCTAATTTGGTCTTGGGAAACGGCTATTGGCAAAGCATTAGTGAACAGCAAAGCAGACCACTTCTAGCTGTTCTCCAATGGACACAATGTTTCTGTTGAGAGTCCTCATTGATCCCTTTTAGGTCTGTTAAAGACTTCCAAACCCAGGGTCTGTCTTTGTATTCTAGGCTAACCTGGGTTGATTGGCAGAAGGAAACTTGCATCAGCTCAGATACTGGACCTATGCTATCTGTCTTGTGCTATTGCAGGCACAGAACCTGTGGGGGAAATCTGACGTGACCCATTAGCCTCTGCTCCTCTGCTAATGGCCATGGTTCCTGAGCTCTGATAGGTATTAATGACCTGTCGCTGCATTGCCAGAAGCAGGGTAACCAAATTGGTACCATGGTTATACCTCATGGTTATACCTAATACATACTTCTTAGTATGTCACAGAACCCATGCCATGGGATAACTAAGTTAACTAGTTTAATCTCCCTGCAATCCTGAAATGTAGACTCTTATATTTCTCTTTGTTTTTTCAAATACAAGAGCAAGCTCTGGAGACCTGGGCAGAGATTGTCCTGGTCTGAGCTGGAGGAAGGTTTATTTGGACTTTGATTACATAAATATTAAACTCTGCCTTACCTTACAAAATGGTTCTATTTTGCCAGTCACATTAGTTAACATGATGGCATTCCCTTCATGTTGCACACTCTTTACCAGCATGCTGTTTTGTGGAGAAAATTGCATTCATGAAGAGCCCATTGTGAACTTTCAAAGTCAATTCAATTTTTACCCACCTAGAGAAATAACATGTTGGAAGGGTGAAGGTGGGGTTCTTTTTGCTTCTTTTATCCCCTTTTCCTCTTCAAAGGAAAATACTTGCACAAGGAAGGATTTTCAGATATTCATGCACTGAAAACTGCTGGGGTTTTTTTGTTTGTTTGTCCGGTTTTTGTTTCTGTTATAATTCAATTAAAGCTAGAGTTAGCACTCGGCTTCTTTTGGTGCAGAAAGTGAATTGGCAACACTGTGTTGGGCAAGGGCGGACACACTTGAGAAGACATGTGTGCCAGTGTGAAGTTGTTTGTCAAATGCTTTCACTTTGGTGACTGAATCTTAATGGTAACCTGAAAATGGTATTAAATATTTCTACCTTATAAACACACACACACACACACACACACACACACACACAGAGAGAGAGAGAGAGAGAGAGAGAGAGAGAGAGAGAGAGAGAGAGAGAGAGAGGCTAAAGATTCCATGGCTTTCTTAAAGTCAGTTGATGTCAGGGTCTCAATTTGAGCCCAGCTAGTTGAGCGCTGGATTCAGAACTGGTTCTTCTTATCAATCCAGATGAAGGCCAACAACAGATCAACATTCTTGTTCTATCTGCACCCTCTTGGTGGCTCTGAACCTAGGTGTGGTCCGAGGTCTGCCCATTTCCCTCTGGATGTCGTATATCTCTATACACCAGACTGAGGAGGGTGAAACAGATTCTAGGATGAATAGGTTCCACAAGACTGGTAGGGCTGGGACTGGTAGGGCTGGGAATGCCAGGAGACTAAAGCTCTTAAAAGAGGAATAGAGAGGTTTGGGCAGCCTGCTTGGGACAGGTAGCCAAGGTCTTGGGTGGCTTGACACTGGGGTGGCAGTTGCTGAGGTGTGAGCTGCCACAGCTCTAATGTGAGCCTCTGCAGGCATCACGAGGCTGGCCAGCCAGGAGGGTCCACAATTCAACAATGAGAGAGTGCTCTTGCTGAAGCTCAGTAAAGATAGCCACTTTCAGACAATCCTAGGTGGAATAACTTGTGTGCTTTATTCCATGTGGACAGGGACTATATGAACCTTGGAGAGTGGGATGGGATGGAGGTGGGGTGGGTAGATGTTGTCTATTGAGTTTGGGATGTTTGGGATGCTCTGTTTGCCATGGGGAAGGATTCCAAACACTGCATTACACGACTGACTGACTGTGTTCCTCTTAGTTGGTGATTGTAGTTATGTATTCCAGAGCAGGCACTAGAGGTAGGAAGGGGGCAGCTCCACTCCTACCGTCTCAGATCTCTGAGATTCCCGATCCACCTCACCAGTCCTTATGCTTATCTGGTAGTGCAGCCTATGTGCCTGTACCCAGGTATGCCATTCATCTCTTCATTCCACAAATATCCACCGGGAACCTATGCAGTCAGTACTCTCTACAGATGATGGGCTCAATCCATGCCACTGTGACTGTCAACACTATTTCCCCTGGTTTTAAACCAACTCTGTCTTCTCATTGCTTTGACCAACAGAGGCCTTAAGAGTGATGGATGGTTTTTCTTTCCTCTTGAAATGTTCCCTCTCCAGACCAATTTGTCTGATGAACGGAAGCATAAGCAGCTATGTGAAGGCAGCCTTGGTCCGGGAACTGGCTAGCAACCAGCACCAACTGTTATTCGTGTAGACAAGTTCATGTTGAACCTTCCAGTTACTGCATTATCCCAGCCAATTTCTCTATTAAACAGAAGGACTAGGCGGTCAACCTAGTGAATCCTGAACACTAATGCAAAGCGTGTGACTAAGTTTGGGGTGAGGAATAACAATTTACTGGGAATCAGAACTCTAGTCTTCATGCTTATACAGAAAACACTTTATCCACTGAGCCGCCTCCTCACCTTTCTAGTCAAGAAGTCCTGAATATACTCAGGAACATCTGTAAATGATGTGTTGTTATTTATTAACATTAAATTGAAGGCAAGAAGTTGAATCATTTTTCCATGTCTGTAACTTAGCTCATATTTTTCTAAAAACAGACGATTGGCTTTATATAGATGTTTGCCTTATATAGGTTTGTATTGGGGAAGATTTTGCTATTGACCTGCTTAAAACATTATAGATCAGTATTACATCATTGTTATATGACTTTTATTGGGGAGACATGAACTATGTCTATGTGAATACTGAGAGGACATCAATGAAAGGCCAAAGAAAGTACTTCATCCAAGTCCAGTTTGGTTTAAAGAAAAGTTTATTGGTCTTACTTAAAGGAGTATGGGCACAGGGGTTACTTACAAGAGTGTGGGCAACCCTCAAAGAGCTGGATCACTGTAAGTCCCACCCACAGAGGTACGTACTGTGTCATAGACGACAATGTTCAGAAGGCTGCATGAATGCATTTCCCCTCTGTTACCCTTCTGTTTTCCCATATAATCCAGCACCACCCTAGACTGCACACAACTGGATCAGAATCATATACAGTCAGTGAGGAGTGAGTATCTCAGGTGAAAGTCCAATGACCCTCTTCATCCCCTCCTATGAAAACATGTAACCAGCTCTATCTTGTAAAGATCCCCTGTGATAATCACGGTCACTCTGATTGCAATATGAACTAACCATGCCATGTCCAGAAGGTAGTGTTCTGGCACTTCCTGTATTCATTTGTTGTTGTGATGGTTGTTTGGTTTTGTTTTTCTCATTGCAGCCATCAAATTAGAAACCACTTAGGGAAGGATTTACTTTGCCAAACGACTCTAGAAGATACCACCATCATGGCGGGGAAAGCGTAGTGGCAGAAGGATGGGACATTACTTATGCAGTCAGAAAGCAGAGGAGGGGCAGGGAATAGAACTAGACTACCACCTCAAGCTGGGCACTAAATATTCAATCACTGGGGCCTGGGGGAGGCATTTCACATTCAAACTCCAACATAAGGCCTCTGACCCCTATGGGCCCATGGCCATCTCATAATGCTAAATGTATTCAGTTCAACTTCAAAAGTCTCATCATCTTTAATAGTATCAACACTGTTTAAAAGTATGAAGTTTCTCCTAAAACCTCTATAAGGTAAATATCTATACAAAGCCAATCATATATTCTTAGATATATGAGCTAAGTTACACTCATGGAGAAATGGTTCAATTTCTTGCCTTCAGTTTAATGTTAGTAAGCAACAACAACGAATAGTCTATGACTGTTCCTGGGAATATTCAGGACTTCTTGTCTAGGCAAAGGGAGAAATAAAAAGTTACAGGGACTCGAGGCTATCTTTTAATTGCAAGTCCCCCTAGTATCAAAAACCATTTATATACTTCCAATTTGCAATGGCTGCTAGCTTTTCCATTGCTTTGATGAATGCAGTGACTGACAGAAGCTCAGGGAGGACAAGGCTTATGTCATCTCACACTGCCAAGTAACAGTTGACCACCAACGGAAGTTGGGGCAGGAACTCAGATGCCGAGACAGGAGCAAAAGCCATGGAAGAATATTCCTAACTGGTTTGCTCATGGTTTCCTCGGCCTGATTTCTTATATCTGGGATCACCTGCCCACAGGTGGCTCACAAAGCTGGACCCTCTCATATTAATCAGCAGTGAAGGAAATGCCCTGCAGACTTGCCTACAGGACAATCCTATGGTGGCAGTTTCTCAGTTAAGAATTTTTTTTTTCTTCCCAGATAGCCCTTGCTTGTATCAAGTTGACATAAAACCCAGCCAGCACAATGACATAAAGTAAAAATTCCTCCTCAAAAGGAGGGGTGAGAACACAGCAAGGAAAGACAGGACTAAAACAAGGTCTGATCTCAGCGGAACAAATAACCAAATCCTGAAGTTCCATGCAAATTGAACTCTGGAGGGAACAACGGGTAGCTCAGCCCCTCTGGCTCTGCACCTGCAGAACAGAGAGCCTCTCTTTGGGGCCAGCTCCAGTCTATCCCTGCGCTGTTCCTTAGTGGATATCCTATGATCTCTGCATCCCCAACATTTTTGGGTCTCTTTTGAAATGTAGGCTTTACAGCATCAAGCAACAGCCTCTGAGAAACTTGAATACTGCCACATATTTTCTAGCCTCAGTGGCCCTCTGGAACTGTGTCACAACTCAGTGACCCTCTAACCTTTCACCTTTCATGCTTGTAAAACCTTGTGTGTAGGGAGCACTGCACAAAGGTCATTGCACCCACAGATTTCCAGGGAAACTGGTAATATTAAGCATGCAGGATTGTCCTTAAAGGAGTGGACATAAAACCTGCTCTTCCATCCAGAAAGCTGGGAATTGGAAGGGATTAACAGCCTGGTGATCTACATTATCTGTTGGGCCAAGACTATATATCAAGTTACTATAACCAGGACCAGAGGTAGCTAATAATCTAAATGATTGTTACAGCCAGAGTCTGTCTCAAGTTCCCACAACCAGGACCAGAGTTGGTTAATAGTGCAAATGACTTCTATACTATCTGTATGACTAAGTCCAGGCCTGGTCCTTCTCTATCTAGGCTCTTAAGTGAATGCAGCTACTTTTTCTTTAGTTCCCAACTTCTTGGAGAAAATGACATGTATGCTGAGTTGGGTTTTGATATAATTATATTTTTGTGTTCACCAGGGATTGTATTATACCAGGCAACTTTTTCCACATTATGTTGTGTTTAAATGTGCTGCAAATAAACCACCTGGCATTAGACTCTTTGGAGTGTTTGCTCCAGGTTGACAAGTCAATCTGAAGCTAGCTTTCATTCTCACCTCTCCATGGTTCATTTTCCTGCCTGATGCCTGCAGAGATACCATAACTTGTGGATAATGCTGCCAAGTTCTGCTGCCTGACTGGTATATGGCCTAGATCCCTTGGACTGCCTAGATGGTTGTTTTCAAACAGGGAACTCCTCCTGTGACATTCTCAGTTGGCTTCTTTCCTTTCAAATAAATCTGGGATTTCATAATATGGAGTCCTTGATGGGTGGTTCTTGCCCTCAGAGTACCTTTCCCGTTACCCAAGTGCACAAATGATTCTCTTTATTGGTGCTATGCCTTTTTATATGTATGTGTGTGTGGAGGACACAGGTAGAAGTTCTATAATCACTGTTGATCCTATCTGTGATAGAAGAGAACATTATTGTCTGTGTTTCCATGCTCTGTGTGTGTGTGTATCCATGTGGCTGCGAATATACCACACAAAACATGTGGATGACAGAGGATGGCTTTGTGAAGTTAGTTCTCTCCTCTGCCTTTACACAGATTCTGTGTATTGAACTCAGAACTGTCAGGCTTTATGCTGTTAACATCTTTATCTGCTGAGCTATGTCACTTTTTCCCCACATTTTTTTTTTGAGGAGATATTTATTTACAGACTCAGCTAGATGGCCTGGCTAGGGGCCCCCAGGGACTCCCTTGTCTCTACCCATCAGCGTTGTGTTTATAGATGACAGCCACCATGCTTGGGTTTTTTGTTTTTTGTTTTTTGGGGGTTTTTTTGGTTTGTTTGTTTGTTTGTTTTGGTGGATACTGGGAACAGAAACTCAGGTCCTCATGCCTATGTGTCTGGCTTTTTACTGAATGAGCCATTTTTTCAAGCCCCATTAATGATGTCAATCTCATTACCAATTGAAGCTCCTTTCTCAGACACCTTCTCTGCTGTTTTAAACTCCCCCCTTTCACCTAACACTTGTGGCTCATTCTCAGTATAGACATGGATAAGAGCAGGAAGCAGTCACTATAACACAACCCGAATGCTCCCCTTGTGCTTATGTTTCATTGCCCAACAAGCATCCATTACTTTTGGATCCAGCATCAAGATCACGGGGTATGGGCAGAATACAGCTAGACACTGTGCCAGGATGTGCCAAAAATGGCCTCCAGCCTTGTTTCTGAGATAGTCTTTATTCCCCTATGAACCCTCAGGGGTTGTGCTTCTACAGTTCACACTTCTCTGCATTCTGGCCTTCCACACTGTGGTAAGACTGTTCAACACTCCAAGGCTTCTATTGCACAGTCCCCAACTCTTCCATATCCCTCCTGGGGCTCTGCTATCAAATCTCAAGGCCTGTCCCCAGTGGCTAGCTTCTTCTAGCTAATCCCACATTAAGGCTGACCTAATTTAGCTGGGAGCTTATGAACCCTTGGAGGACATTTCATACTCAACCATATTAAGTGACCACGTTAATGTTATCTTTGTTAGGTTTTAAGACACAGTCATTTTGTCTAGCTCAGGCTGGCCTCAATCTGCAGTCCTCCTGCCTCTACCTGCCAAGAACCAGGATTGCAAATATTTCCTACCACACCTAACTTCTCACTGAAGGTTGTTGTTGTTGTTGCTAGGAAAACATAGTCTGTGATGGACTATAGGTTAAAGGTCTCCTCTTAAACTTATTTTTATGTGTGTCAGTGTTTTATCAGCGTATATGTCTGTCTGTGTGCATACCTAGTGCTTGTGGCCAGAAGCAGGCATTAGATCCCTTAGGTTATAAGCCACTATGTGGTTGTTAGGAATCAAACCCTGGTCCCCTCAAAGAACAGCCACTGATCTAAACTGCTGAGCCATCTCTCTAGCCTCACAAAATGTCTTTGTGAAAGCATGGGACTATATGTCTGGGAGATTCTTTTATCTTTTCTTTTCTTTCCCTTCCTTTTCTTTTCTAAGGATGCACTCCCTCTAATGGCTCTATCAGTCCCCATTCCTTGGCCTTTTCCCATCAGTTTCTTCCTCATCATTTGAGCCTATTGAACTGCAATCCCATTGTCTGATTGCCCCTCCCTATGCCCACACAATCAGCTATGTGATCTCATTCAAGTCTGAAATGTTCACAGTGAACAAGTACATGTCTTAAACCCTGAGTTGGATATTTGAAAGTTAATTTCTTCTATAAAGTTGTGGTAGTAACATTTGTCTAGTAGGATGGTAGTATTACTTCAAAGCAGATTTTACTGCAGTCTTAAAAGTAAATTCTATCTAAATGAATAAATAAATCCATGTTAAATGTATAGTTCATTGGACTTTGAAAAATATGTCTGTGTATGCAATTGCTACCACAGTCAGATATAAGGTATTTCTATCATCTCAGAAAATAACCCAGTGTCTCTTTATGAATGTCATTGATTGAATTAGAATGGTTCTGATATTAGAATAGTTGAGCCCCACCTGGTGGAACTATTTGGGAAGAATTAGAGGTGTGTCCTTATTGGAGGAGGAGTGTCACTGAAGCTGGGCTATCGGTTTTCAAAAGCTCATGCTACTCTTTCACAGCTAGTTCCAAGATACAAACTCTCAACTACTACTCTAGTGCCATGCCTGCCAGCCATCATTCTCACTACCTTGATGATAATAAATTCTAACCTTTTGAAACCCAAATTAATTGCTTTCTTTTATAAGTTGTCTTGGTCATGGTGTTTTATGGCAACAATAGAAAATGAAGACACAACACTGTGCAAACAAAACCAAACTCTTTCCCCCAGATCCTACATGCCATCCATCACAATTCTAATACCAGATGTATAGGGATGCTCCCTCCACACACACCAAAGAGTTCTCTATCATACATCAACTGTGTGTTCTATAATTTAATTTAATTGTGACAAGTCTGCCTAGAGACAGTACCAGGTCCCATGGGTTGAGGGTTCAATGCCTTGTCTTTATTCAGATCCAATTGCAAATGGTGTGTTGTTACTAATGCATCTGGCTGGCTGGCTGACTGGCTGGCTGGCTGTGATTCAGGGTCTCCATGACTCTTGCGCGCACCGGACTCGACCAGCAAGAACGATGCTGCAACAGGATCCTTCTGCACACGTTTATTGGGAGAGCTTGATTGCAGAGGCGAAAAGACTTCGAGCCCAGAACTGGTGCTGCTTTTATAGGCCTAGGAGAGGCGTGTCTCATACCCGGATTGGTTATGCACTAAGCCTCATTTGCATGTTCCTCATCTGATTGGTTACTCTCTTAGTGCCTTACAGAACCTCATTATCATATCTCATTTGCATGTCTTACATCCGATTGGTTACTCTCTTAGTACCTTACAGAACCTCATTATCATATCTCATTTGCATGTCTCACATCCGATTGGTTACTCTCTTAGTGCCTTACAGAACCTCATTATCATGCCTGGGCCAGGCAGTGTTTTTGCAAAAAACTTTACTGCATATGTACACATTGGTTGTTTGTCCAATCTTATGCGTGGTGGCCAGCAGTAGTCAGTGCCACTCAGCAACGGCACATGTGGCTTCCCACACATGACCTCCTCTTCCTGGTGGATTAATTTGCTAGAGTGGCTTGTTAACGAAAGACACAATGAGATGCAGATGAGCAGCCATTTAAATAGATCCACAGGGCAGAGTCTAAGGATTTCTGAGCACAGGAGCTTTTATCCCAACGGAATTGGCATGTGCCAGCTGCTCTCCTGGCAGGCGATACCCTTCCCAATGCAGAATCCATGGGCCAGGGATATTTTTTACATGGAGACTTCATCATATAGCATGACTGATTACTAACCCGAGTTACTGTCTTTCTCCTTTCTCTGGGAAGTGTGTGGTTGGGGAAGTGGGGGATGAACACTCCAGGCTTTTGATTGTGGCTTATGTCTGGTGAGCTGCTCCATTCACAGTCATGCCTGCAGTTACTCATTAGGGGAAACAACAACAAAGCAAAACAAAACAAAATCCCACTTGTTCCTGCAAAACAAAATTCTAAGGGAGTTGAGCACTCCATGTAAGATGTTCCCACCTCTCCAGAAATTATAAAGGTTTTAGAAGTTTTAAGAAATCAAGGTTGAAGGCCAACTATATATATGAGAGATGATCCACCTGTGTCTCCAGGAAATGGCAAGGGCTTTAGAAACACTGGCACAGGAACCAGGGCACAAAGTAACATATAAATATCTTACTATTTTCACCCTTTGTAGTCAGGCCCTTTGTATTGTAAATCCTAGACAATCACTGATCCTTTTGGTTTCATGCTAAATTAGTTTTGTCTTCTAGAATCTCAGGCAAAAGGAATCATAGGTATCTATTAGTGTTTGGATAATTTTATTATTTGTAATGTATGTGACTATTGCTATATATAACAATAGGTCAGCAGTTCTCAATATGTGGGCCACAACTTATTTGGGGATTGAACGATCCTTTCACAGGGGTCACCTAAGACCATTGGTAAAACAGAGATATATACATTATAATTTGCAACAGTAGCAAGATTACAGTTATGAGGTAGCAACGAAAATAATTTTATGGTAGGGGTCACCAAAACATGAGGAAGTGCATTAAAGGGGTGCAACATTAGGACGGCTGAGAATCACTGTCGTAGATCATGAATTTTCTTAATTGTAGAATCTCAGGTTGGTTGAATTTACCACACTTATTTATCCATCCTACTGTGGATAAGCTCTCCGTTGTTTTCCGCTTCAGCTAAGGGGGGATAGCACTGCTGTAGATGCTCATGCATATCCTGCCTTCAGGTAGCTCTCCTTTCTCTTGAGTAAGTACCTAGGACAGAACGTTCCACGTCTGCTCGTTTACAGTTTTAGAACTTGGGCAGCTGTCCTCCGGTGCTTTTTCCTCTTCCATTTCAGGGAAAAAGAATGAGCTTAACACCGGGAGACATAAATTTGCTTTTCTCTTTGGTGCTCTTATTTGAAACACATTTCGCTCTCTTTTTCCTTTCTGTGAGAGACAAATAGCTAGGAGAAACAAAAGAGTTATCTGATCCTGAAGCAAGAGGAATGGAAGACTAATGGAAGAGTATGTTAATGGCTTTCTAGGCTAATGGGTACATTTTTCCACTGAAGAATGGCCTCCTGTTTATTCCTTAACTCAGAGATTTGGCTTCATTCTAGATCAGCCTTTGTAGATGTCTGAAAGTAGGGCCAGTAATTGTTCCTGTGCCCTCCCTCACCCATCTTTCCTCTTTGGGCACGGAACAATTTATGGCCATTGATGTTTTCCTGATTAGTGGATGAGTATCTCCCTTACTACACAGGGGAGAAACCAAGACTCTTATCCCTTCTCCTCACAGTAGCACTCAAAAGCATTTGCTTGCATGGATACACAAATGAATAACTGCAGAGCAGGACCACCAAGCCAACAGTTGAGGGTCTAGGAATGAAGTAAAAGCCTGCATATGTTTGTCATTTGCCAGCTCCTCCAAAGGACCAGGGCAGGCAGACTCAATCAAACAAGGCTGAGATCACTGACTCGTTGTAAAGACAGTACCACTGTGGAAGACTCTTGGGCATGAAAGGGGTCAAGGGTAGATGTGAATAGAGATTCAGATCTGGCTTTGAGCAGCTTAAAGCAGCAAAAAGCAAAGCAAAGCAAAACAAAACAAAAAACCAAAAACAACCCCATTCAATGGCTTAGATGAGAAACACACTGAAAGAATGGGCTCAAGACCAAGTCTTACTTTGACAAGGTAGAGAACCATCCATTGATCTGAGAAAAGGAGCTAGTTCAGTATTTGTGGAAAAGAGCACCCCGCTAGATGTCCAGGGAATGCCTGAAGAAAATAGACACTTTTTTTTTTCTGAATAAGACTTTTCTGGAACAAACTGTAAAGTTATATTGATCAAAAACTTTGTTCTCCCAGATATAGCTGTCTCTTGTGAGACTATGCTGGGGCCTAGCAAACACAGAAGTGGATGCTCACAGTCAGCTATTGGATGGATCACAGGGCCCCCAATGGAGGAGCTAGAGAAAGTACCCAAGGAGCTAAAGGGGAACTGCAACCCTATAGGTGGAACAACAATATGAACTAACCAGTACCCCTGAGCTCTTGACTCTAGCTGCATATGTATCAAAAGATGGCCTAGTCGGCCATCACTGGAAAGAGAGGCCCATTGGACTTGCAAAATTTATATGCCCCAGTACAGGGGAATGCCAGGGCCAAAAAGGGGGAGTGGGTTGGTAGGGGAGGGGGGTGGGTATGGGGGACTTTTGGGATAGCATTGGAAATGTAAACGAAGAAAATACCTAATTTAAAAAAAACAAAAAACAAAAAAACAACTTTGTTCTATCGTTGTCAAGCTGAAGAAAATTCATTGACCACCAAACGGACATCCCTAAAACTACAGAACTGCTGATATTCACTGCTAAATCTGGGGAGCCTGCAGACATGATGATGCCATCAACTGCTGTACCCCATCTTCTCATAGAAGAAAATAATATCTCAGTGGTACATCCAAGAATCAAGATACAGAGTTTGTTAGATTTTCCTCTCTCTCTCTCTCTCTCTCTCTCTCTCTCTCTCTCTCTCTCTCTCTCTCTCCTCCCTCCCTCCCTCCCTCCCTCCTTCCCTCCCTCCCTCCCTCCCTCCCTCCCTCCCTCCCTCCCTCCTTTCTTTCTTTCTTTCTTTCTTTCTTTCTTTCTTTCTTTCTTTCTTTCTTTCTTTCTTTCTTTCTGAGATGGGCTCTTACTTTACACCTGGTTGGCCTGGGACTCACAATATAAGCCAGTCTGGCCTCAGATTCACAGAGATTCACCTGCCTGCGCCTCCAAAGTGTTAAGATTAAAGGTGTGCATTAGCATACCCAGCAGAATTTTTTTTGTTCATGAGAAAATTTCTCACTATGTAGCCAAAGGTCTCCTCAGATTTCCTCTCCTCCTCCCCCCCACTTCAAAGTGCTTGGCGGGTACAGGCACACAACAGGACATCTGGCAAGATGGCCAATTGTGTTTCTCCTCCTTTGACTTCATTTTCTTAAGAATCCCCTACTTTACCCCTCCACCCAGAAATCCAGTAGAAACAGAAATGGAAGGAAATACTAACAGTGAGTGTGCCTATGGGACAACAGAGGTCTCTAAGGAGTTCTCACTGTTAGCAGCAGTGGTTGAACCACAAATAAAGTTGCACCAAGGGTCAGGAGAGCTATTTTGCTGCCAGTATGAAGACAGGTGAGATCTTCCCAGGACTCTCTGGGCTTGGGGGATATCTCAGTCTAAATTAAATGGCTCTGGGGAGTTGGGAGAGAGGAAAGCAGGAAGATTTGCATAGTCAGTTAAATGCAAAGAAATAAACTTGTTTCCCCACCTACTGGATGCCCAGTCACATTTACCTGGCTGAAATATAACACAGAGCCAGTTCCCAGAGCATTCCAAAACGTCCATTGCCTGCACGTTACACACGATTGGCAGCCAAGACTCGCCACACCAGTGTTGGAGGAAGCATGCGGAGGCTTGTGCAATTCCTGACAGCACTTGTATGGTGAGCAGGGATGTAGGAAACTTTCTAACCATGGAAAATAAACATCTCACCTCCAAAAGGCTACACTCTGGCAAACACCATGGAACAAAGACTCAGTATTGTGAACAGAGCCAAGAATGTCCCAAAAGGCACGGTGGAGCTTGGCATGGATTTTCTTCTCTTCCCTTGCATAATATCGTCATATCATCTGGGGGGTAGTGTGTGTAGAAGGGAGTCTTTAGAAAGATGGTTGTGCCACAATTTATGGCTTCCCTCGACAACTAAATCTATTTCTTTCTGATGTACAGCCCAGCAACTATGTTCGCCTTCCCTATTTAAACATTTCCTTTTCTGTTCATAAAATATTTTACCATAATATTTAAATTAAATAAATCTCCCAAACACAGGAATCTTCCCTCTTTCTCTCCTCCATCCTTATTGCGCATGGCCCACTTAGCTCTCTTCAAACCTTTTATTCTGGCGTTTATACTCATTGGCTTACATTTTCTTTGGATGCATCCATTCTAAATCCTGTGTGTCAACTCCTACAGCATGTAAGGAGATGACTCTTTCGTAAGCTTCTTTCTGTTTTCCCTTCTCCCTGTTCTGATATGTACCATAGGTTGTTGCAGTTCTCCTCTGAACTGCGACACACAAGAACCACACAAGGACCCTGATTCCTTGTTCCTTGTGCATTGCCTTGTTTTGCTTTCAGTTGCAGTTTTGTATGCCTACCTTAGTGCTTTTCCCACCAGATCTACTAAAACATCTCATATATCAGGTAATTTAAGTTTCCCATTCTTCCCTTTACAGGCCTCCCTGCCAGGGCCCTCTACCTTCCTATTCGTGTGCAGTTCTGGAGAACATTGCGATGTTTTCCCTGGAGTGATTTTCTGTCATCTCCTGTGACCTTCCCTCGCCTGGAATGCTGTCTTCTACATTCTCTTCTTATCCTTTCTGGCTATAGGACTGTGAACCCTATGTTCATGAGAAAGAATACATGGGGAACACTTGCTTTTCGACTGAAGGAATAATCATATGTCCATATTTATACTTTGGCCGTGTATAGATTCCTGACTGAAATTTAGCAGCTCATCTTTCACCATATTGTGCTGGTAACTAGAGCCCAAATCAATCTCTCTCCCAAACATGTCACCTTTCTTTCTCTCCTTGTGAGTGACTTTAGAATACCTTCTCTATTACACCAAGCATCAGGATGCTGGTTACTAAGTAGACACTTTGGATATTTGGATGCTCTCCAACTACAGAAATTTTCTTTTATTGTTTCTTTGATGATTTTCCCCCTCTCTGCTGTAACCATCTGGAATAACTATTATTCGGATCTTGAATCATCTCTGTTGTTTCTCTAAGTTGTTCATGCCTCTTTTGAAATTCTATTTTATTTATTTACATTCCAGCTGTTGCCCCACTTCTAGGTCCCCCCTCCTATAGTTCCTCATTCCATTCCTCCTCCCCCTTACTTCCCAGTGGGTGCTCCCCCTCCCACCAGGCTTCCCTCTTCCCTGGGGCCTCAAGTCTCTCAAGGATTGTGATGGTTTGTATATGCTTGGCCCAGGGAGTGGCACTATTAGGAGGTGTAGCCTTGTTGGAGTAGGTGTGTTACTGTAGGCATGGGCTTAAGACCTTCATCCTAACTGCCTAAAAGTCAATATTCTAGCAGCAGCCTTCAGATGAAGATGTAGAACTCTCAGATCTGCCTACACCATGCCTGCCTAGATGCTCCTACGCTCACATCTTGATGGTAATTGACTGAACCTCTGAACCTGTAAGCCAGCCCCAATTAAATGTTGTCCTTTATAAGACTTGCCTTGGTCATGGTGTCTGGTCACAGCAGTTAGACCCTAACTAAGACAAGGATTAAGCGCATCTTCTCCCACTGAGGACAGACTAGGCAGTCCTCTGCTATACATGTGCCGGGGCTTCGGACCAGCACATCATAACATCAGTAATAGTGTCAGGTCTTGATGCCCCACCTCTCATGAGATGGATCCCAAGTTGGGCCAGTCATTGGACTGCATTTCCCTCAGTCTCTTCTCCATTTTTGTCTCTGCAGTTCTTTTACATAGGAGCAATTTGGGGTCAGAAAAATTTGACTGTGGGTTAGCAAACCCTTCTCTCCACTTGAGGCACAGTCTATCCACTGGAGGTGGACTCCACGAGTTCCCTCTCTCATTGTTTGGCATTTTGGCTAAGGTCACCCCCACTGAGTCCTGAGAGTTTCTCACCTCCCGTGTCTCTGGTACTTTCTAGAGGGTCCCTCCTACCTCTCCCCCCGCCCCCAGGCTGCACATTTTCATTCATTCTCCTGGCATATCCTCCCATCTGCCTCCATACCTAGTCCTGTTTTCCTTTTCCCCTCCCCTTCTCCTCACCCACTCAGGTCCCTCCCTCCCTCTGCCTCCTGTGATTATTTTCTTCCCCCTTCTAAGTGAGATTGAAGCACCCTCACTTGGGCCTTTCTAATGTTACACTTCTTACCATCTGTGGGTTATATCCTAAGTTTTCTGTAATTTTTGGTTAATATCCATTTATCAGTGAGCACATACAATGCATGTCCTTTTGGATCTGGGTTACCTCACTCAGGATATTTTCTATTTCCATCCGTTTGCCTGTAAAATTCATAATGTCCTCATTTTTAATAGCTGAATAGTATTCCACTGTGTAAATGAACCACATTGTTTTGTATCCATTCTTCTGTTGAGGGACATCTGGGTTGTTTCCAGCTATTACAAATAAGGCTGCTATGAACATACTGGAGCATATGCCCTTGTGGTATGGTAGGGCATCTTTTGGGTATATGCCCAAGAATGGTATAGTTGGGTTTTCAGGTAGAACTGTTTCAAATTTTCTGAGGAACCTTCAGATTGATTTCCAGAGTGATTGTACCAGCTCGCAAATCTACCAGCTTGCAAATCCACCAGCAATGCAGGAGTGTTCCTCTTTCTCCATATCCTCACAGCATGTGCTGTCGCTTGAGTTTTAAAAATCTGTTTGATTCCTTTAAAACTCTATGAGATTTCATCTATTTTATTTTCCGAAATCCCTACTGGTGCTTTCAAATGGCTCATTCTTTAATAACTGTAGGAGGAGACTGAAGAGATCACTCAGTGGTTAAGACTACTTGATGCTCTTGCAGAGGAACTGGGTTCAGTTCCAGGACCCACATAGTAGTTCATGAACATCCATAACTCCAGTTCCAGGGAACCCGGAGCTTCCTTCTGACCTCTGTGAGCACAGGCATGCATGTGGTGGCAAAAATTCATTCACATAAAAAAAAATGTATAGTGATTGAAGAGATGTTTCAGCAGTCGGGCACTTGTCTTTTCAGAGTACCTGGATTCTGTTCCGAGCACCCACATAGTAGCTACAGCCATCTGTAACTCCAAGTCCAGGTAATCTGACACCATTTTATGCCCCCTGAGGGCACTGAGTGCGTGTGGTACACACTCATATATGTAAACAAAGTGAGTAAGTCTAAAGAACAATTTTAATGATTGTAAGTTCTTACACCTAATCAAATATTTTCATAGTATTTTATTATCTACTTTTTCTTTATTTATTATTGTTTTTGATAATTTGCATGTTTGTGTTAGCAAACTATAACTAACACATTAAATCTACAGTGTCATACATAGTATTGCTGAATAATACAAACTATTCAAATGAGATGAGTCAAGTAAAAACATATTAAGGTGTGATGGTTTGAATGTAAAGGGTCTCTCACAGGTTCATGTGCTGAAGGCTTGGTCCCCAGCAAGTGGTGCTCTTTGGGGAGGATTTAAGTAGGTCACTGGTAGTGTGCCCTGAAAAGAGACACATCCTGTTTCCGTCCCCCTTTTTAAACTCCCCCACCCTGTCTCCTGTTCACAATGAGGTAGGCCATTTTCCCTCACCATGTAATCTTCACACAGTGTTCTGCCTCACTGTGCACAGGCTGAGATACAGCACAGCTGAATGAAATTATGAGGCAAAATAAATTCTTCAACCTTCAATTTTTTTTGTCAGATATTTTTGATACTACAACCAGAAAGCTAAGTAACTCAGGATAAAGAGAGAAGACATGTAGACAAAACAAACTGTTATAGAGTAGGTACTTTAACAATCCCGAGGAAACCCTGTAATAAGAAAGAAATGCCTCTTTTCCTTGTATTAAAAGATAGTGTTTTGTGTGCCATTAATAGATAAAGCAAAGCATGGTGGGAACATTTCAAATCCCTCTGAAAAATGGAAAATGATGAGAAGTGGCTAGGGACTGGATTATTGTCTTAGGGTTTCTATTGCTGTGGTGAGGCTCCATGACCAAGGCAACTCTTAGAAAGGAAAACATTTAATTGGGCCTGGCTTGCGTTAGTTCAGAGTCTATTGTCATCATGGCAGGAAACATGGTGGCTTGCAGGTAGACATTGCATTGGAGAGGTAGCTGAGAGTTCTACATTCTGATCAGCTGACATCAGGAAGAGTGAGACACTGGGCGTGGCTTGAGCATCTGAGACTTCAAAGCCCACGCTCAGTGACACTCTTCCTCCAAAAAGGCCCCACCTACTCCAACAAGGCCACAGCTCTTATAGCAGCACTCTCTGTGAGTCCATGTGGGCTGTCACGTTTTATTACAGAGAATCTGTCTCCTTGAGTTTGTGCAATGTATCAAAGGCACTGAGAAGCATCATGGTTATTTATTTATTTATTTATTTACACAAAACTAATCATGATTTGCCTTTGCATAATTTAAGTTAGCTTGAAAAGACATAGGCTCACTTCTACTACTACACAACAAGCAACTGGTATTTTCCCAACCCCATCCCAATACATATATCCATCATCTCTTGGTATGTGCTATACTGAAAGGATGTATACTTATTTGAATCAAAATCTCACATGTGTGTCAGGGTGCATGTGTGTACAATAGAGGTGAACATTTACTACGTTGGGAGCTCACTGAGGAGCTAGGCTGGCTGACCAGTGCACTCCATGGTTTTACCTGTTTCTGCCACCCTCTTCCCCACTCCTGGGTTACTGAAACATGTTGCATGTTTAATTTTTACTTGGGTGCTGGGGATCTGAACTCAGGTCCTCGTGCTTGTGTAGTAGGAATTTTATCAATGTCACTATCTCTCCAGCCTTGAAAATTCCTTTAAGTGCTTTGAAAATGCTGATTTAATGGAATCATGTGATGTGCACCCAAAGTGCTAAACACTTACTAAGAGGTGTTTTTAAGACTTCTTGCATATTTATATACTGATGATAGTGTTGTATGTGCAAGGGCTTCCTTCCGATATCAGAATTTTGGTGACAGTCTAATGAAATATTAGAGGTTCAAGTCACATGAAACAATGGTACAGACTGCTCTCTATCCTTTCTTCATTTCTGTCCTTTCCTTGCTTCCTGTCCCATGCCACTATCCATCAATAGTGTCTTGATGAAATGTCAAGGATGGTCTTTCATGACCTTTTATGAAATATTAACTGTCCTAAAATCAAAAGCAACATGTCATCTCTCCTAAAAATTTTTTTTATAATGTCATAGCCAGCTAGCCCTTGGGGTAACTTGGGGGTAAATGTTGCAACTTTAGCATTGGCAATGATATGGGCCTGGAACCAGGTATCCTGCGTGGCATCTGATAGCAGCAGCTGGGCAGTGAGACAGCTAGAGAGCAGCAGCAGCAGCAGCAGCAGCAGCAGAAGAAGAAGAAGAAGAAGAAGAAGAAGAAGAAGAAGAAGAAGAAGAAGAAGAAGAAGAAGAAAAGAAGAAGAAGAAGCAGAAGAAGAAGAAGCAGAAGCAGAAGCAAGAAGAAGAAGAAGAAGAAGAAGAAGAAGAAGAAGAAGAAGAAGAAGAAGAAGAAGAAGAAGAAGAAGAAGAAGAAGAAGAAGAAGGTGGTTGTTGATTTCTGTGCCCCTCAAAAGGCTTCGGGGACCAAACCACAGATTGTGTCTTCCAGACATCGAAGTTCCATCATCTGTTTATGGGAAACCATCCTCTCACTGCTGGCTCCTGCTTTGTGGAGTTTTCAAACAGCGTAGCCCACACAAATGACAGGCTGAAGTTAATGCTGTTTCTCTAATTGAGGACTGTCAAAAATACCAACATGCAGGAGGTGGTGGGATACGGGTGTTTTGCACATCAGGGCTGCTGGCTCTCATATGATACACTTAATCTGCTGTGGCTCCAGAGTCGTCCTAGAGAATAAGAAAGCAGGCAAGAGACACAATTCCTCCGGGCTATCCTAACTCCCATGTTAGATGCCATTAAACCGGCTAGAAAACAGGAAACAACATAGGTGCTCAGAGCCAAAAATAAAACTCTGTGCCATGTCAGGAAATTCTGAGGACACAAAGGGAGCCTTTTAATTAGGACTAAACAGCTAAAATGCACCCACAGAGCAGACCTAGAAGCTCCTGGCATGTACTCCTCCCCCACCAGGTCTCAGGAGCTAAAAATTCACATCTGAGTGGATGGGGGTGGAAGCCAAGACAAAACCTTCATCTCTAGGGGCTGCCTCTCTCTCAGTCTCTCAGTCTTGCCATCTCTCTGACTCTTCTGTCTCTCTCCCCTTCTCTCCCTCGTTTCCTCTCTTCTCCCCTTCCCTCCCCTCTTCTCTTCTCCTCTCCCCTCTCCTTCCCTCTTCTCTCCTCTTTTATACCCCCTCTTAGCAATGCAGATCTATAAATGGATTCTACCAAATTCCCCACCTCTCTCCTCCACTTCCAGTCTAGGGATGCTTCCAAATCCTGTCCAAAGTTGTTGATAGGGAGCTTCTCTATTATTTTATTCATCAATGAATGTGAACATTTGGTCACAGCAGAAGTTTTGCTATGCTTGTCATTTCAGCTTCAAATGGAAAGTAGCTTTTCCTTTATTCCTTAGGAGGCAGTCTGCACACCGCTGCTGTGTAAAATGTAGAAACATGGAAAAAAAGAAAGCATACCAGTGTGCATGCTGAAGACCGGGGGCCCTCAGTGTCGCCAGCGTCCTGACATTCTAGGCTGAATGAATCTTTTCTGGTAAAGGGTGCCTGGGCATGGTCGACTGTGCTCCCACCAGCATCTCTGGTCCCTACCCATCAAAAACCAGTCACAATCCCCTACCCGCTCACTGCTCCAGCCAGGACAACCAAAATAACCCCAGACATTGCCAGTCTTCTCCTGGATGGGGGCAAGTTCTCAGGCCAATACCAGTGTCATATTGGATTTAGAAAGGATTTATGAACTGACATTCCCACTTATGTCTTTTCCCCTCCAGGAGACTAGATAACACTTATAAGGCACGGAATAAAATGGAATTAAAGTTACTTGCTTTTTCAGTCCCCCCCCCCCCCCCCCGTGCCCATAGGTGGAGGCAACTGGAGCTCAGAGTAAGCTGGGCTGGTTTTAGTCACCCAAAGCAATCTGAGAAGCTGGACCTGGGTTATCAGGAAGGGTTACTGTATTAGAGTAAGCATGAGGGACCAGGAAGGGTGAGGTTCTGTCTTAGGTTTAAGCAGAATGACTTCTATCTATCAGTGTGCTGGTGTGACAGAGTATCAGTGTCACTGGTGGGTACCTCTTCCACAATAGCACCCAAAGAGCTGAGGAGTTGGAAGAAGCTTCTACTCCATGAGTCAAAGCACAAATGTGGGGGGCAAGCAAGGAGGGTCTTCCTCCACAGAATTCTCTTCTACTATCTCCATATTGGTATGTCATGTGCTTCCCAGGAAAGACTCCCTCATTCTGTAATTATGGCATATGGTATATATGGCATATATCCCTCATCTTTAGTATATACTACACACACTGTAACCCTCTCTTCAGTTACCATATTAGGTTTTCACATTAGGTTCTGTAAGACACAGCTTTGCCTTTTGCCATATATATATATACATATATGCATATATATAGATATCATTATACATATATATGTAATATATATGTGTTTAATGGTATACATATCTATGTATATGTATAAAAGTCACATCATATTCATTTCATTTTTTCACTTTGTAAGCATATTTGGATATCTAAATGGTTCAGACTGCAGGGTAGACCTGCTGGCAAGAGAGAAGCGAGATGATTGGCCAGGTACATGCCTACGATCCTAGCACAGGCTCAGTGGAATATGCCTGTAATCCTAGATGGTCATGGAATCACATGCATGGCATCAGCATGTGAGAAACTGAGGCAGAACTATTGAAAGCTCAAGGCCAGTCTGGTCCACATATTGAAACCCTTTTTCAAAAGAGCAAACCCTACCAAAACAGTGGAATTTTTGTGTTAAATGGTATATTTTTGTGTTAAATGGTATATGTTGAAAAGCCTTCCTGAAATCTCTCCACACTCCACACCCCCCATTAAACTATGTAGCTTAAGGAAGTTCAGTTAACCATGGCAGAAATCACAGAGGGAAGACACGACAGCAATCGTGTCCCTTTTCCTGGCTTTCCTGAAGCTCAAGTGGCTGCCGAAGTCAGGGGCTCCCAGTTTCAAAAGTTCCACTGCTCCTGTATGTTTGTGTCCCAGGCAGATGACAAGTCTGAGGTCCCTGAGAAGGCTTTGTTCTTCCATCCTCAGAGCCTTTAACCCCTGGCATGACACTCCTACCTTGCTTTCGGCATGGCACAGGGGACAGGCCTTCTATGCTCCTTGGCTGTGGTCAACATGGGAGAAGGCCATGATGCAAACAGGTCTTCCAGCTCTGGGTCTTACCCCTCAGAGCTTCCAGTCTTAAGCTGTGGAGTTAGAGGCTCACACAGTGGTTTTTCTATCTTTGCCCCAATCTAAGCACTGACATTTTTATATTCCCATTTTCTGGACGAGGATCCAGGAGTGGCTGGGATTTGAATAGAAAGTAGATTTTAAGGGCTTTAAGGACTAGTACCAATAAAAATTAAACCTCACTTTGTTTCAGGTAATGTTTTATCCTCTCTCTCTCTCTCTCTCTCTCTCTCTCTCTCTCTCTCTCTCTCTCTCTCTCTCTCTCATATCTTTCTTCCTCAACTCTAAACTTAAACACGACCCCCTCCAAAGCACTGCTTAAGTCATGAAGTGGAGACAAGCAGGTCACCAAGGCTAATATTTGTGTTTGGAGTAAGGCTTCTGTTAGACGGGCAGTAACCCTTAGCTCCGTCCAAGATCTCTGAGCCAGAGTGCTGGCCAAACGCTCCTGTAGCTCACTTGCTTTTCATGGCTTAGGATAGAGCTAAATGTTTTCATTAGACTTTACCAACATGTGAAGAAGCTATTATAATGGTGTGTGGGGGCGGTTAGTCTCCCCGGGTCCTTCTCAACCTCTTCAGCTATCCCTTCAGTTTCAGTCTGAGTTAGGCTTGAGGAAATGGTAGGGTAGTTGGGATGAGCAAGGCTCTCAAGCCCATGGTGTCCTACCTTCTCTAAACCCAGGGTCCATCATCCAGAGACACTGGTGATACTGGGATATCCAGAGTTGTATCAGTCATCTTCAGAAATGTGTGTGCCAGACCAACCTCTCTTTTGCAAGGAAGTAAAGCCAGAGCCATATAGTCATGGTATTAAATGCATACAAGGGTACTCAGAGAGGCAACCCACATTTCTTTGGCATTCTTTGGAGGTCAGGAATGCATAGACTGGGAGAAGGTGAAGAAACTGTAGTATCTGTGCTCTGACATTGCCTCCTAAGTCAGCCTGGGGGGCCTGTCCTGGCCATTGGTGGACTCCAATGCTGGTCAGCCAATATATATATATATATATGTGTGTGTGTGTGTGTGTGTATGTATATATATATATATATATATATATATATATATATATATATTCTGATTACTGCTACTTTTAAAAATCAGTGTGTATCTGGTCTTGGTTAGGGGCACTATTGCTGTAATAAAGCACCATGACTCAATCAATTTGCGGAGGGAAGAGTTTATTTGGTTTATGCTTCTACAACAGTCCATTATCCTGAAGACATGGGCTGATACAGAGACCATGGAGGAGTGCTGACACTCCATATGCTTGAAACCACCCCAATATCTGACTCCCAGAGCCTGGAGGTCAAGATCAAGGGCCCTCCTGGCCTTCTGTACGTCATACTTCTCTTCAGCCTGCAGTGACATTTATGCTGGTGTGGTGTAACCAAAAAGTCAATTGAATATCAGAGACGAGAATATTCTTCAAAACAGCAAACAAAAGCTAACAGCAATAAAAAGCAGACAAATATGGAATTCATCTAGGATGAAGCTGTCAAGAAAAACCAAGAATTGTTGATATCTACAATGATGGCACCACCAGTGACAACATTCCTTAGAGGGGTCTCTACATGGCAGTCACAGAATAAGGTATGAAGGAGGGACCAGAGGACGGTACACTAGTTAATCCTTCTTGCTAACCGGATAGTATTTTAGGCTCACCTAGGAGACATACTTCTTGGAGTGTATGTGCATACAAGTCCAGTGAGTAGGTTTAGCTAAGGAAAGAAGACTCACCCTGAATACAGATGGCATCACCCCATGGCTGGGTCCTAAGATCAATACAATGAAGAGAGAGCAAGAGAGCTGAGCACCAACATTCATCTCTTTCAGCTTCTCGACCATGGACACAATAGACATACCCATCACACTCCATTTTTCCACCATGATGGACTCTGTATCTTCTCACATTTGGAGCCAAAATAAATCTCCCCTTTGTTGATTCTGTCAAGTAGTTTCTCATAGAAACAAGAAAGTAATTAGCACATAGAGCTTGGAAAGAGTAATTAGCACATAGAGCTTGGAAAGAGGCTGCTGGTTAGGCTTGGGAATCCACCCCGATCTTGGATTCTGCAAGACTGGACTCAGTTGGTTGGTGTTGTAAAGGGTTGGACACAGTCATCTCCTGAGATGCTTTGTCAATGGGAAAGGGATATGGAGCTATAAGGAGGTGGAGGGAAATTCTCAGAGGCCTCAGGCTGAACTTCCCGTCTCAGGACCTGTGTGAGCCACCTTTAAATGAGGAGAACTTTCCTGCAGGGAAAGTGGGAGCTGCAGTGCTCAGTCCCACCCTGCTGCTCCAGACCGAAGAACTGAGCCCGCAGGATGAAGTGCAGAGTCGGAAAGGACATGCATTTCTTTTGCTTATTCTCTGGGCCAGGTATGGTTTGGGGAGTCTCCTTGGCTTTTAAATCTGGAAACTTTATAAGGAACTGAACTCAGCATTGTTTCTAGAGCCAAAAACAAGAACCTGGGGAACAAGGCCCAGTAGGACCTTTATCTAAAGCCAGACTGTGTTTCCCCCGAGGCGCTGCTGAGTCTGCTCTCGTGGAGAATGGTGATTGAGCTGGCTGTGGCTTGTTTTGGTGGAGGCTCTGGCATCTCCATGGGGGCCTCCAGGCATATCAGATACTGGCCTCTTGCCGGACTTTATTTAATACCTGTGTGTGGGTGGGGACTGTTGGATATGGCTTTGCTTATTTGCCCACTCACACAAGAATGCTTCGGAAATTCTACGACTAATGTCTGAGGCAAGGGCCAGTGAAGGAACACTTGCCACAGCTGGCCAGGACCCTTCCCTGACCCTTCGGCAGCTGAGCCATGTTACAACATCTATCTCCTCAAGGAAGGCTCTGTTCCCAGAGGATCTGCCAGCAAAGCACAGGAGGGCCGTTTTTTTGTTCTCTTTGAGACATTCTTTCTTGCATCTCTGGCAACTGTATACTGTAGTTTCTCATTGTCCTGGCCCCACATGACTTTTTGTAAAGGGCAGAAGTGACTAGAACGGAGCACTGGCCCATCCCTTTTCCCTGCCTCCAACTTACATATCCTAAGGAAGCACCCTGTTGGGACATATGGCCCCTCCTCATTCCTGTCCAGAGGGAGCAACATGGTTCTAAAAACCAGACATTCCAAGCCCTTTGACAACCTCTCATAACTGTGTCAACCTTTCAAACATGCAAGTGTGAGCCAAATATTGTCATCTGTGAGCCAGGAGTTGCACACTTTCCTCAGTCTGGGATTCTCTTCTGTTAGATGGTAAGCTGAAATTACTTTGTCAACCCCAGTCAGCTAGACAGTAGTGGCCGTCATACCTTGTACAACCTTGGCAGTGATGGGTTCCCACTTAAGAAGGAAGAGTGGCCACCAATGCCTCACATGCTCACCACAGTCTCTGCTGACTGTTCCCAGCAGGTTCCAAGGTCTCTGACAAGCCATGCTCTCTAACTGGTCTTAATTTATATGACAGTCATATAGGGCACTTCTCTTTCTGAAAGACACACCCTGGGAATACCTAATAGTCAAAACAAACAGCAAAACAAACAACCCATGCAGACCTGCAGTATATGCCTTGCTAGAAATAGAAACTCAGTCTGGGTTTGGGGCAATGAGTATATGGGAAGGCCAGCCCATATGTGTGGCTCTGGAAAACTGTCTGGATACTGCCATCTATTGCTAAAATGGCTGCACATTCTTAGTCCAGAGAGTGACTTTGCAGCTCCTCTTGTCAAGAGATAAGCCTCGTGTACTGGACCTGGGCTGTCTTGTGACTTGCTTTAGCTGCTGGAGTATGGATGAACTAAACATTTGCCAGTGTTTGAGGCAGGGCCTGACAGAGCATTTCACACTTTCTTTTACTCTCTTGTAACCACTAAGTGAGCAAGCTCAAGATGCTCAGCTGGGAGGTGACAGACATGTGGCTAATAATCCCACTGCAGAGGCTGACAGTCATCCAACCTCTAGGCAGGTGTTCATCCCAGAACAGCTGGTTACCAGGCGACCTCTCATTTCATCACAGGCATGCTAAGTTAGCTAAGCAGGTTAGATGAGAAGACCCAACTTCCCCAGCCACAGGATGCTAAAGTGGGACAGACAGTGGTTGTTTAAATTAACTAAATTTAGGGATCCAATCCCAGCTCCCATCCCAGCTCTGAGGATCATTCAAAATGATGTATCACTGTAAATCTGCAGAGAGTGCTATATGAATCCTTCCATGGAGTTAGGGGACTGGAAGAGATCTATGGAACTACGGAGATTGCTAAAAGCATGCGTGAAACCACGGGATAGGAACTCCACTTCCTAACCTCCTTACATATCTCCTTACTTATCCCATTATCTCATCTAGTACTAAAAACTTATTTTCAATAGTTTGAGAGTGCTACCAGTCTGAAACCAGGGCTGAAATCCAAGAGTTATCTGGCCATAGTTCATACTAATAATACTGTAGCGAGTTTGAACTCAGCCCATATGTTTAAAGAATATAGTTGAAGCCTGCTTACTGAGATGGATGATAATGCAATAGGAAGATGCACACATTCTGCTTGTAGAGGGCCAATAAGGGCTAATGGCTTTGTTCCCTGTTACCCGAGATAATATGGGAAATAAGTTCTATTCCCAGCAGTTACGAGCTGTGGGTCTACGAGGTTCAGGCTGGTGAGCTGCTGAGGAAATACCTTTGCTTAATAGCACAGCTGGCTTAGAGAATGGAGAGCTGTTTCTGCATTCTCCAACCTATAGGTTTACATAGGTGTTTATCCCTTGTGGGAGGAGTCCCAGCATCACTGTGGGTGAACTTGGGAAATATTTATAAGCACGATGTCTGAACTGCAACCCTAACACCTTCCTGGGCAACTCTGACCTCTTAGCACTTCCGGTTCTTTACTTTCAATATGGAGAATAGTAAGATACTGAAAATTGAATTACTACAGGAATATCAGTTATCTTTATTATTAAAAGGGCAGAATCATTATTGAAGTTGAGGAGGCTTTGTGTAAACAAAGACATGTATTTGACTTGGGTCAAGAACCAAAGCCCCTGGAACAAGGTCTACTGGTATCACAGACTTTTTTCTGCAATCAGAGCTATCAACTAACAATGTTTAACCTAACAGAAAAACAAAAACAAAAACAGAACAAAAAAATATACAGTTATCTCTGTTCAATGTAAACTGGTATTGCTTCCTCCACTTGGAAGAAAGAACGTGTTGGCATGGACCTAGCTGTGCAGTACTCCTCTTTGTCTCACCTTCTGCTTTCATCACAGTGGCTTCTGTCCTCATGGACAGTGCTTCTTGGTCTCAAGACAGCTGCAGTTCCTGTAAGGAAGGGAAGTGGTAGAACCTTGAATTTTTTTTCAGGTTTTTTTTTCCTTTATTCAATTGGCTAGAAATGCATCGCGACTGTCTAACTGATAATAGTATTGGCCTTTTTCAGACTCCTCAGCATTAAAGAGGAAAATGAAAGAAAATTAGGGAGTGTGTTGGCCTAACAGACAGAGCTCTTACAGGAGACTTTTAAATCCTTAAGTTTTTGTTTTTCTTTGGTTTTGTTTTTTGTTTGATATTTCTTGTCTTGGACATATTCTACTTCTTTATAAGAAAGTAAACACCAAAGACTATAACTTTTAAAGGAGTCAAATAAAAGACTCCAGACTGCTTTCGTATTGAATAGGGTCTGGGAACTGACTAACGGTGTGTGATGTCTGCTTATAGCTTTTCTTGCACTTGCAAAACCAAGTGGCTGCCTGATAGTCAACATACATGAAACAAAGAACAAATATCCATGGATTTTTTTTTTGTATGTGTGTCATTATTTTTCTCATTGCAGTGACATGACATTTGATAAAAGCAATTGAAGATGGGAAGAGTTTAATTTGGCTCATGGTTGGAAGTCTGTCAGAGAGAGAACTGTGGTAGCAGAAAATGTGATGTCAGTCATGTGAGGGAGGTTACATGTGTAGTTAGGAAGAGAAAGAGACATAAATACCCAGCCCACATTCTCTTTTTTATCCTGATTAGGACCTCCATGGGTGATGGTATCACCCCTATTCTGAATGGATCATCCTTCTTGGTTAAATCTCTGTTGAAACACCCTAAACATGTCTAGAACTGTGTCTCTCAGGTGATTCTACATCCTCTTAGTTACCAATCAAGATCAACTACCACAATACCCTGTGTAGATCAGCTTTTGGATTGTTGGTCTCTATTTCTGGAAGTTTTCCCCCAGTGCCTATGTGTGAGTGCCTGCTTGTCTATATGTGCGTCAGGTGTGTGCAGATGTCTGCAGAGGCCAGAAGAAGGTACTGGTTCCCATGGAATAGGCATTATAAGCCATTATGTGGGTGCTGGAAACTTAACCCATGTCTTCTACAATAGCAGCAAATGCTCTTAACCACTGAATCGTTTCTTTAGTTCAATGCTCCCCCTTCTTTAAAATCACAGATAAGTAAGAAAAAATTTGATAATGATCTAACATTAAACTTTGAGGCAAAGTTTACAATCAAATTTTTATCTTTTATCCTTTGAGTCTAAAAGAAAGGCCAACAGCTGTTATTGACAAAGTGGCTGCTAAGTAAATAAAGAAGATAAAAATGACGTACTAGGAGATGTCACAATCTGCAACATGTTAGGGATTAGCTGCTCTTGTCCTCACCAAGGAGATCAGTTTGGAGGAAAGAGTAAAAATGTGGCTTGATTTAGAGCTGATGATATCGTGTGTCTAGTCACCCGAGATCAAAAGCAAGCTGGCCTGTAAAACATGGCTAATGAAATGAGAATGGAGACCCGGCTCCTCTTTGGGTGTGTCAAAGGGAAATGTTGCTGGGTAGCAGGCCAAGGGCAAGTGAGTCATAGTATGTTCTATGGGTGTAGCTATGGCCATGTGGCCTTATATTCTACCCCACTAGCCCTGTGAATTACCAGTGTATCAATTGTGTATGACCATTCTCTTTCATACCTGTGACTTGGTGGCTGAATTGCTCAGTTTATTCCCCATGCTGTGTGACTAGAGACCTTAATACTTTGTTTTAGCCTTTCTTTTTAGAAGAAGCTTCATTTATTTGTCTTGTGAATGTATATATGTACATGTGTGTCCATATGCATGTATAGTATATGCCCTCATGGTGCCAGAGTACAGGCAGCAATTGACTTTCAGACTCTCATTTTGTACAGTTAAACTTCAAACAGCCTACCTGTAATACTTATGCTTTTTTTTTTTTTTCTGGGGCTGGAAACCAATACTTGAATAGTGAGATGAATGCTCTTTGGATAACTCTGAGGAATGCTGAGGGCATTATGAATCCAAGAAAACCACAGAAGTGAATGTCACACTCTTTGCAATGCAGAATTGGTATGAAGGAAAGAAAAAAAAAATGTCTTTAGTATGAAACCTCCCTGAAAGAAAATCCTTGCAGCCTATGGTACTTGGCGGGCTGGTAGGAACTTTGTCACGGTAGGCCTTGTTATCCTGTGTCGGGACACATTCTTTCCCAAATACAATGGAAAGCATCGGCCTTGCCACACTCCCTTCTGCGCATTCCATGTGAACTAAATTTCCGTGGAATTCCTATTTATAACACGACGGAGGTGCTGAAGACCTGTCAGAGCCATGCTCAAAGCTTAACTGAAACGCTCACGTTTCCTTCCCTCCTGGCCTTTGGTTACTGAAAACATTTGCTAAAAATTGCTGTCCCACTCAAGAACTGTCAAAGGTAATTGTGTTGCACAGAAGTTACCAAGAAGCATGCAATAATATGGTTACCACCTGGCGACCAAGTTCATAGAACCTGTCTGAAGCGCCGCCAGGCCCTGCCACATGTGAGCACACCAGTTTCTGTCTGAAAGGCAGGACAGCATAAATTGGTGAGGAAGATGTGAATCAGGGGCCTCTTAGTGGGAATTTATGATACAAATTCCCATGTAAGGGCACCTCTCAGGTCACCAAATCCAGTGAGGTCTATGGTTCTGCAAATGGCAGCCTGAGGAAGATGGAGGAAGAAAGAAAGAAAGAGAGAGAGAGAGAGAGAGAGAGAGAGAGAGAGAGAGAGAGAGAGAAGGAAAGGAAGAAAGGAAGGAAGGAAGGAAGGAAGAAAGAAAGAAAGAAAGAAAGAAAGAAAGAAAGAAAGAAAGAAAGAAAGAAAGAAAGAAAGAAAGAAAGAAAGAAAGAAAGAAAATGGCTTGGGGGATGTGGACTTGCATGAAACAAGTAGAAGCCACTTCAAAAAAATCAAGGTCTAGACTTGGCTACTTTCACAGCTGGCAGTGACCTTGGCAGTGACCTTGGTGTCTTAGAAAATAAAGTTCATGGAGCTGGTGAGATGGCTCAATGGGTAAGAGCACTCGACTGCTCTTCCGAAGGTCTGGAGTTCAAATCCCAGCAACCACATGGTGGCTCACAACCATCTGTAACAAGATCTGATGCCCTCTTCTGGAGTGTCTGAAGACAGCTACAGTGTACTTACATATAATAAATAAATCCTTTAAAAAAAAAAAAAGAAAGAAAATAAAGTTCAGACTCCTGCATCAGAAAGGGCTTCCTCTGAGTCCTCCCTGACCCCATCCTTTGGCTTCTGTCTGCTCTGTGCCCTTCCACAGAGGCTGTTTGTTGTACACATCTCCACAGAATAAAAGCATACCCCTTCCCAGAATCAGCTCTAACCTGAACTTAAATATAGGGGCCTCTATTCATCTGGCCCAAACTTCACTAAGCCTCCAAATATAACATGGCTGCTTTGAGGAAGGTATAGGTCTACATGAAATTGTCTTTTCCTGAGGTCAGAAATTGTCTAATTTGGCTAGATGTGAATCCAGTGCTCTCTCATCCAAGATCAAGATGTGGCTTAGACATGAGGCACTGGATGGATCCTGGACTTATAGTTGTGGGATCCCAGGCTCAAATCTGAGCCATCCTGATGGAATTTTGAATGGAAGGTTATGTGAGAGCTTATGTAGAGTTCTTGCATTAAAAAAAAACAAAACAAAACAAAAACCCTTTTGCTAGTCACAGTTGAATATTTGTGAACCAGAAAATAATTCTCACTTCTCTAAATTGAAATTAAGGCTTGCTATGCAGTCTACACAAATGAAAATATGGTCTCTTGTAATTATTTTCAAAAAAGCAGGTATATAAAGACAAAGATATAATAAAACTTTCTTTTGTTATACCTTGTCATTTCATAGTATTTTGTTGCTTGTTTGTGCTTCTAGGGTCAAACTCAAGGTCTCCTATATGCCAGTCAAGTGCCCTACTTTAGAGATAACACCCTTGAGGGTGAGTGTAACCCTTCCTAGGCACTTACAAGTGATAATGGTACTTTCTCAACCAAGTCATCCCACATGGTCAGTGGATCTGGGACCAGGGGAGTACTGGCTCCATCTAGACAGTTTAGAACCCACACAAAGGAACTGCCCGGTACATGTGCCACTGCTCTATTGACTTACAAAACACTGAGTCAAAGACTATGGTCAAGAATTTCAAAATGCTGATAATCATAGTGGTAAACCAAGTGTGAAGTCTTCTGATTATGAGAGTTAAAAACGAATCCTTTCTTGGCTGAAGAGATGGCTCAGCAATTAAGAGTGCTTGCTGCTCTTGCAGAGAATTCAGGTTTAGTTTCCAGTACACACATAGCAACTCACATCCAGGAAATATATACATATACATATGCATATACATACACACATATATATCATATATATTTATATAAATGGTAAACATATATATTAAACAAAATTATAAAAATATAATTCTCTCTCATCACTGTGGCTATATACAGCTTAAGAGATATCAGGAATTTTCTTGGTTGCTTTTGGATTCCTGCTCTGTCTTATATAATCTGGTTTTAATTCCTGGGTGTTTTTTAATTAATTCATTCCTTAGCACTGTTTTTTTTCTCTTTAATTTTATTCAACCATGTTAAAATTCTTTGTAGTATCTGGTACTTTCTAGGTTTGAGTGCTTTAAGATCATGGATCAGAACTTTGATAAGCTTCACCACTCAGAGAATAATATGCCAATCAATGATGCATGCAAGACCTCTCATGTCTCATTATCTCTAAGTCTTTTCTGGACCATTTTGGAAGGAAGTGCAGTCTCTTGCCAGAAAGTATATGTGAGTGCCTGTGCATGTATGTATGTAAGTTCTGGGAGGAAGTTAAAGCAGGGCTTTGAGAATGTTATGGCTTTCTAATATGGGAGCTTTCCTTTGCTTTATCTCTGCTTTTCTCTGTTCCTGTTCCATAAACATGAACTAACTCCATGATGCTCACCATTAACAGAAGAGACTTTATGGCTTTAACTACTAAGGGTGGACTCTGAACAAAACCCTTTCCACGGCGGGCCTTATCTGCTTTTCTTCTGAAATTGTCATCACTTCTACACAACTGAGCAACTCAGCTCTTCCTCTGGGAGAAGCATCTATGTTTCTACTTGTCTGAAAACACTTGGCTTTCCCTTTTCTGTGTTCTGCCAAGATAATTAGCATTCTTTCTCTCATTTCTCACTTTCCAAAAATGTGTTGAATGTATTTATGGCAAATGATAGCTCACTCTCTTAGACAGTGTTTCTTAGTTTGTTTTAAAAGACTTGCTGTCATCTTAAATGGGTTTGGGGTAGGATGAAATGATAGTCATGGACATTATATTTGCAACCTGAAGACATGTAGATGCTAATCTATGATGGAATGCAGACCTGTTCACTTTACTGTTAGATGAAGTCTTGCTTTGTAGTCAGTGAAACAGGAAAGTTCTAGAGAAATTCCATCTTTTACTCTTTCTCATTGCCAAATTGTGGTCCAAATACAGTTCTAAGAATCCTAGTTATTTAATTCCCATAGCTTAAATAGACAAAGAACAGAATTTTGGTAGACGTTTGGATGTGGCTTAACTCCAGAAACTGTCAAGAGATAAGTGGTAGACCAAATGAGAAAGCTGCTGCAAAACACATGACAGTACTGGGGTTTCTAGGAGACATAGTCTTAAAAAACATTGCTCCATGGATGTGCCACAAACCCCTCACACCCTTTGGTCAAGCTTGGTATATCTCCCCAGTGTTTGAACACTGAAGTTCTGTGTTCTCTCCCATTCCTTTGTTAGTGGGTGGGATCCTTGGTTCCAACAGAGCATCTCTGCTATTTCATACCTGTGAGTTTCTCCTTCAGATCTGTGAATTTATCATCCGAAACCATTTTCAATGCTTGAAGACCCATTTGAATTCTTACCTTGTATGTTTTCTTCTTACCTTGCATTTCCACAGAAATTTAGAGTAAACCTTACTTACATTTCAGTAGGAATTTTGCATTTACAGATTGGTAGTCGGATCCTGCACATCAAGAAGTAAGTGTCATTACACCTGGAATAGCACCTTGCTTGTAAGTGCTCCTGCATAAATACTGATCACGGAATCTGACTGAAAGTGTAACTGATAGGCAACCTGACGAGCCTTAGTCCCCAGGAAAAATTTTGTAGGAAGCTGTGCATTTGGTTCGAGGTTAAGTGATCGATGTGTTTTTAAAAGTGAAATAGAATTTTTATCATATGCAATTTACCTTAAACACACATGTTGACAGGACAATGAGGTGTTTTTTTCATGGACCACATCATTGGTATGCCACCAAGTTGTTTTAAGTTTGAGCATCATAGCTTAATCGTGAGCTATCAGCTCCATCTCTTAAAAAGAAAGGGTGGCGACAGGTTGTGGGAGGTGGAAAATGTCTCTACTGATGTGTGTCTGGGAGTCGTGTTCCTTGACATAACTGACCCACTCCCCAGATACCTGGGCTCAAATCCTATCTAGCGATGGACTCATGTTGCAAGTTTCAAGTCACTTTTTTCTTTGCTCCAGATTGCTCTTTAATCAGGTGTGACTTCTGACACATTTGCTTTAAATCTCTCTCTACTCCCCTGTCAAACAGTTAATGATCTCAAAATGTTACAGTGCATTCTTCAGATTTCCCACAGAGTCCAGTGTGGATAGAATGACACATAAATGGAGAACAGAGAATCACCTGCTTGGTTTCTGTGTGTGTGTGCGCGCACACACACACACACACACACACACACACACACACGCACACGCCGTGCTCTGGGCATGCGCACTACTCTGGTTTCATAGCACAGGGTGAGGCTCAGGAGGCCACTATGCTTCCTTGAATGCTCTTCTCCACTCTCTTGGCATTACTCATCATTTTATCTTTTAATTTCTAAGTAGCTGTGTTAAGTAGAGACTGATGGGTCAATGGAGCATGAACACAAACAGGAGATATGCATGCAGTATACGGAATTTGCTGTTCTGTGAGGCACGTTTGCAGTGTTCATACTGGCCCACATACACAAAGTTCTGGTGAATTTCCAATGCATGGGTGCTCACCAAGACTCAACTCACATTACGTCTACAGCATACAAAGCAAGCTAGAACACTAACATCTTTCAAAGCATTCCCTTCTATATCCAAACCAGATCCTTCTGTGAATGTAAGAAGAATTGATATTGAACAATTAAGAAAGCTTGTCATGTCCCACAGGAGTCAACCAGCAGACAGGCTGAACATGGCACAGAGGGGAAGACAGAGCAATCCAGAGGTCTTTTCCTTTTCAGACTTCATTACTCACCATTAAGCTATAATATAGAGTGTTGGTAGAATGTGAATGTATGAAGAAGTAAAATAGTCCAGTTTGTGTGCTATTTCCATAGTCTCAGCAAGAATGAAACAATACATCCAGATGAATAAAATACAAACTATATAATTATAGTAATGTCACAAGTTAAATACCCTTAAGGTTTCATTTAAAACTGGAATTATACAGTATAAGATCAATGATAAAATCCAAGCTAACAAGTTAAACTTGTAATTTAATTTTTCTAGACGTAAAATAATATTAATGTCGATTTAAAAATTTATCGTGACATGTATTGAATGAGAACATGAGAGAGAGAGAGAGAGAGAGAGAGAGAGAGAGAGAGGGAAAAAAGGCTTTCCCTTTCAGTAACTTCAATAGCATTTCACCCATGAGAAAAACATTACCTGTTAGTAGAGTTTAAAGTTAATAGTCTTTACTATAATGCTACACATCCATGTCAGACTTGTCTGTGAGAGAATAAATGTATTGTGATTTCTAAGGACAGGGATAGTATATACCCTAGTATGGCTGTGGACCAAGGAAAGAAGTCATGTTGATGATTATTTAAGTATCAGACCACATGTGATCGTAATAGCACCCAAACATTGAAACCTTTTCCAGTTTCATTATACTGAAGAGTTAACCAACACATGCCTGTACTAAGAGAGGTCTTTACTTCATTTAAGGGTCAGCCTAAAATTAATTAGAAAGAAAAAGGATAGTGAAACAAACTTAAACAAACAGAAGCAGGACTGGAGATATGGCTCTGCAGTTAAGAGAGTGTACTGCTGTCACAGAGGACCAGGGCTCAGTTTTTAGCACTTAGGTGGTTGGCTCACACTACCTGTAACCTAACTCTTGAGGATCCACTGCCCTCTCCTAGCCTCTACAGGCACATGTACTCATGTGCACATACCCCAACACACACACACACAGAGGCACACACACGGACACACACACAGACACATACACACACACACAGACACACACAGAGATACACACAGACACACACACAGATACACATACAGAGGTATATACACACACATACACACACACACACACACATACACACACACACACATACACACACACACCCTACACAGAGAGACATGCACATAATTTAAAACTAAGGAATCCAAATATGGTCAGAAATGAATGGTCTTGGAAAGAGGAAAACAGTGGATTAAAGCCAGACATTCAGAGTTGGTTCTTCAGAATGAGCAATACAAGTTATAAGTCTAGCAAAACTGACAGGAGGGTGGGGTTCTCGGGAGATTGTTCATCAGTTAAAGTTCTTGCCGCATCAGCAAGAGGACCTGGATTCAGACAACTAAAACTCACATAAATGTTCAAGGGTGAAACTATTATGTGACTGCAATTCTGTCCTCTAAAGATGTAGACAGCAGTTCTCTGGAGCAACATGTCTAACCAGACTAACCAGATCTGAGAGCTGTGAATTTGATTGAACGATCCTAACTCAGTAAATGGGATAGGAGGAAGATTTGAACCCCAACCTCTGCACCTACACTTACGCGCACACATGCAAGTGTGAATCTACACACAAGTGTTTTCCCATAAACATGTGCATGCATACCACACACACACACACATGCGCAAGAAAAGCAAAACAAAATAAAACAAAAAACAAAAAGCAAACAAAACAAAACAAAACAAAAAATGTTTAAAGAGCTCGAGAGATGGCTCAGAGGGTATAGTGCTTCCTCATCAAGAGAGAACCAACTCCAAGGACTTGACTTCCACCAGCACACCCACATACATAATATGATACGAATAAATGAAATTTCTTAAAAGAGACAAAACAAAATGTACCAACTTTAAGAATGAAATATACAGACTAAAGAAATTATAGATGAGCAGTTGAATGCATATGAATTCTACAGTTGAGATGGAGCAAAGCACTTTTGTGAAAAAACAAAACAAGAAAACCAACTATGAAGAGTGACTCAAGATAAAACGCATACTTGAATAATCCTGTGAAGAAAATTGAATCCATGCTTTAAAATCTTCTATAAAATGAATTCTATAGTTAGACCATTTTACAAGCATACTCCACTAGTTATTGAAAAGAGATGGAGTGCTTGGTCTATGTTCTAGTTCTGTAAATAAGAGAAGAGTCATATTCAAGTCATATTCAAGTTCTACAAATATGAGAAGAGAACACATTCAAGTTTAACTCATAAATATCTTGATGTCACAGTTAAAGACACTAGAGGATATGAGTGCTACAGAAGTTATCTAGAAACAAAATGGCGGTGGATGGAGGTCTAAGGTGGGGTGTTTACCTAGCCTGTTCAAAGCCTTAGCCCAAACATTTTTAAACCATAAGGCTGATACACTGTAATATCTTTAGAACGGCTAAACCTGATTTAAAGATGTACATTAAAGGTGCAATGATCAAGATGTAGTGCTGGGGCAGATAGACCTGCAGATTGCAAGACAGGATTAAGCGTCCAGAGATAGGTTCAAAAATCTGGCAAAGGTGCTAAGACAACCCAAGTAAGAAAAGGTCCTCGTCTCAGCGATGTTGATGACCTAACAAGGTGTCCTTCACAAAGGGGAATGTTGACCTAATCCTCTGATTACTCAAAATCGATCCAAGCTGAATTCTTCACCTCATTAGTAAAAGACAAAACCATAAAGTTTGTAAAAGAGGAGAAATTCTATATCCAGAGTGAATGAAGAACTCTCGAAATTCATCAGCGTGACAACAATTTAAAAATTGCCAAGCTAAAAATTGTGTTACTTGAGCATCCCGTCAAAGAGTATCTATGAGACCCACTGGAACATACAGACTCCCAGCACCACTAACCATCAAAGAAATCTGAACTAATGGTAGGATATGATGCCACTATATAACCATTAGGATGTAAAGCCCTCCCAAGTAGTGATATGGATGTGTCAGGAATGTTCACTTGCAGCTGGTGGGAAGTCCAAGTGATCCAGCAGGATCCTGAAGACTCCCTTGGTCATTAAAAAAAAAAAATCACAAAGTCAGAAATGTGGCTCAGTGGTAGAGCACTTGCCTAGCCTATCAAAAGCCCAGCTAGCCTACTCCTAGAGAGAGAAATAAAAGCCTATGTGCACACCAGTCTATATGTAAATATTTATAGTAAAATAATTCACAGTGATGGAAATTCTGAATTATTTTAATGCCATTTAGTGATCTAGTGGGTTAATAACCCCTTTAATATACCAATAAAATGGAATACTACAAATCAATAAAAAAGAATGACACCATGTAATTCTACTTAGATTACATTCCAAAAAGACAAAACTCTGGTGAAGAAAATAGATTGATGGTTTCCAAAAGTTTGGTAGGTAGTATCAAGTAAAAAAACCAGGGCCATATCATAGGTACTCCATTATAGGAAAATTTTTGTATAATAGTTCTGTAGCCAGAGGGAAGCCCTCCAATGTGTGTGCATGTGTGTGTATGCACTCACAGACACATGCACGTGCAAGAGCTCACGCGTGACTGCGTGACATGTGTGTGATGTATGCTATCTGCATATGTATGTTTACGAACCTTCCATTACTATGCTTCATCTTTTTATTTATTTATTTCTGATACATTTCTAGCTGAACATGGAACGTCCCATTTCAGCTAGACTGGCTGGTCAATGAGTCTATGAGCTCGGTCTGTTTGCCACTTACCTTGGGGACATTGGGGTTACAGAAGGGTGGGTACCATGTGGCCACTGAGGATCTGAACTCAGGTCTTCATGTTTGTAAAGTAACATTGTAACTACTGAGCCATCTCCCCATCCCCAGGAACTCTTCAGTTATAGCTGTTGTATTTGACCAACGTGGTTTTCTGTCAAGATGAATATTAAATACTTTCCTCGTGAGAATTTCTTCCAATAAGCCTCGCTTAAGAGTAGGTAATAGGAAGTATAAGAATAATCACATCCAAATTGTTGAACCTGGTTCATCAAATGGGAATTGTGACCTCAGAGAGTCATGTCTCATATTCTACAATATTGAGAAAAGTAAGATTGATGGGAGAGCTAGCTTTTACCTTGAATCTTGCTTTCTGCTGAAGGGCAGAGCGTGTTTCTGAAGGGCACAGTAGGATTTGTCTAAACCCATGATCAAATCTCCGAGGCCAGCTAGGTAACTTTATGGATAAAGCTGGGCGCAAAGTGGCTACCATAGTCCGTATTCTCTTTCCAGTGATGGAAATTCTGAGTGTCCCGATCACACCAAGCCATAGCTCTCTTCCCTACCTTGTTTGGGCATCACAGTGGCATGATCTTCCTCGTTATTTATGGAGACATAGAACAGCAGGCAAACAAGAGCTCTGGAGAAATAAATCTTCAGCACGAGGTCAGCACATGTTGAAACTTGTCCTGCTAGGGACAGATGTGTAACCATGCTTAGCCAAAGGGACCTGAGACCTCTAACCCCTCAACTTAAGCACCAACTCTAACAGTCTTGGTTGTCACATGTGTTTTGCATGAGAGGGGCCACTCGCCAGGGCCACCCCCATGTTTCAGCTTGTCCTCTGAGCACCCCCTGGTGGTCATTTATGTTGAATGGCTCTCTATTCCTTGTGCCCAGGAGTGCTGTGGCCTGCTGGAGTATTGTGCATAAAATAAACAGAAATGTCCTGGTACATTTCTTTGGAGCAGCTACAAAGAAATAGCTGACAACCAAGAGAAGGGGCTGGAGAAGAACAGCATTTTCTGATGGGGTGGTGTGAAAATATGATCATCTGAGGAATGACTCACAGGAATCCTCGTAATTATTTTTATTCAGCTGTATCGCAAGCCTCTGTGAATGCCTCATTGTGCTTTGATTTCCTCATCTGAAAGATGAAAGCCTTAAGCTAGGTTGCCGTAAGGTACGCTTCCGGCTTTAAACTTTTAAACGTCTAATAATATATTTAAGCAGTGTTTTTCTGTGGTGGTGATGACGATGCCATTTTTGCCCCCCTGCACCAATCTTGGAGTGTTCATAAACTTTCCGGTGCTATAACACAAGTAGCTGAAGCTAGGTAATGTAAAAATAGTGGTTTGCTAGGTTTCCCATTCTCCAAGTTCAAGAACATGGCACTGGCACCTGCTGAGCTCTGAGGATGGCCTCTTTGGCTGTGCCAGAACAGGGCAGCTGGTGTCTCGGTAACGGTGCCTGTGAGAGATAGGAACCATTGAAGTCCTGTGCTCCTGTCCCTTCTTTTCCTACCCATCACTAGTAACAGAGCACCTCCTGTTTGTTTGCGTAGCTACCATCAGTTCTTAGAAGTGGCCTCTTGCATTTGGACAGGTCCTCAGGTCCTGCATCTTCTCTGACAGGTTTCTTCAGTATGTATCTTTTGCTTCACATGAATATCCTGTGCTGACCTTGGTCACCTTAGCATCCATCCATCCTTTTTTTTTTTTTTTAATATTGTCGACTTTTTTCCCCTTTTTTCTTTTATTAGATATTTTCTTTATTTACATTTCAAATGTTATCCCCTTTACTGGTTTCCCCTCCAACCCCCCCCCCATCCCCTCCCCACTTCCCCTGACCCCCAACCCACTCACTCCCGTTTCCTGGCCCTGGCATTCCCCTATACTGGGGCATAGAATCTTCACAGGACCAAGGGCCTCTCCTCCCATTGATGACTGACTAAGCCATCCTCTGCTACATATGCAGCTAGAGCCATGAGTCCCACCATATGTTTTTTGTTTTTTGTTTTTTTTTTGGTTGATGGTTTACTCTCTGGGAGCTCTGGGTGGGTGGGGGGGATGTTACTGGTTAGTTCATATTGTTATTCCTCCTATGGGGCTGCAAACCCCTTCAGGTCCTTGGATACTTTCTCTAGCTCCTTCACTGGGGACCCTGTGCTCCATCCAATGAGTAACCAGACTTTTTAACAAGGAGTTTCTGGGGATTGTATCCCACTGAGTGCTTACCCTGGGGGTCTGCTTTTTCCTGTCAGTTGTCCTAATACAATGCCTGGAAAACTAGGGGAAATGCTTGTGACAAGTGACTGAGGAAAACACACACACACACACACACACACACACACACACACACACACACACATAGGTTCCCTTTGCTCTCCAGAGAATCTGCCTAGAGACATGCAGAGGATGCTGCCTCCCCCACAGACTTGCCCACTGACTTGCTCTGGGGTCTGGGAGCCAGGGGGAAGTGTGACATTTTCTCCCTTGTCCTGTCCAGTGTTGCAGCTTCCTACTGGAATCTCAGGGCTCTTTCATCCCAGGTTTTTATTCGAAATGGAATGTTAAGAAGGTTCAGATGCAGAGGAACAACAGGTCAAGGAGGTGGGGGGTGGGGTGGGGTATAGGGAGAGGTGTGAGTCTGTCCAGATCTGTGGCTTTGTGAGGGCTGTTTTTAAGTTGACACCGTGCTAAATAAAAAGCGTCTTGCTTTGATCTCAGGGACTTCCTGAGCAGACTGTCTGATTAGATAAAGATCATGTATCCCCTGCCCCCACCCCCTTTAGAAAGGAATCTAAGTTTTGCTGTCTTCTCTGTCCCGTGTTTCTGTCTTTTTTTTTTTTCCCGTGTGTCACTCAATGTTTTTATTCTCACTTTTGAGGCAGGGTGTCTCTACAGAGTATAGTTCGCCTATGCTCGGACTCTGGCCACCTCAGCTATCCACCCCGATATTGAGATTTTAGGTATATACTACTATAGTAGGTGTCTTGGTTGTTGTTGTTGGTTTTTTTTTAATTAGACATTTTCTTCATTTACATTTCCAATGCTATACCAAAAGTCCTCTATACCCCCCCCCCACTCTCCTACCCACCCACTCCCACTTCTTGGCCCTGGAGTTCCTTAAAGATCGATCGACACAGTCTAACTGGGTGCCTTTTGGAGATCCTGGTTTTTTTTTTTTTTTTTTTTTTTTTTTTTTTGTCCTGTTTCTGAAGGAGAGTCTGAGAAAATGGGACTTCACTTCTTCCCCCTATGAATTCATCTCCAGTTGTTTAGAGAAAGAACAAAACTGCTCTGAGACTCATCTGGACCTTGTCTGCCCCTGGGCATCAAAGGGTTGATCTCTGTTTGCAACATGGTCGGCTGTAGGGATGCTGGGAAGCAGGCAAGCTGGCAGGTGGATCATCTGGAGAGAGAACAGTGCCTGCACTCGGTCATCAGCCAAGAAAACGGGTGGGGTATCTTTTCCCATAGGCTAACCTGTACTCTTCAAGCTACATCCAGACACCCAGAGATAGATGTGTCACAAGATGTCTTCAATGGCAATGAGCTGGCTTGCTCAGGGCAGTTTTATTAATTGCTTCAATATAAAGAATTGCCCAGTTAAGAACTAGGCAAACTAGATTGCAGCTTCCTGATCAGTTCAGGAAGAACAGAGCTTGGGGTTGGTAAATAATGACATCCCAACACGGTATTGACTTCTGATATTTAATTCTGTGCTTTGTGCTGATTACTATTTGAAGTGCAGCCCATTCACAGTTTGTATGACATAAGATAACCAGATGAGCAGCGACACCCCTTACCGGCCCTCCCTCACTCTAGGGGACAAAGGCTAAGGAGTACCTTGCCCAGAGTCACACAGTATATATACATGTGGCTCACTACAGAGCCCATTTAAACGGCTAGCCCAAGAATCTCTTTCTTCTGCTACCTGGACACCCTCTGCACACACTTAGACATTGAGCAAGAAAACACTCAGAATGTAAAGGTAGGAATTCAGGATTTTCAGAAAACATTTATGAACACATGAAAATAGTCACGTAGCTATGTGGAATGTAGTGGCTTATTCATTGGTTTCACAAAGGTTTCTTTGAGAGCTGGTGGGACGTGCCAGGTCTGGGTGGGAGCTGAGCATCAAGTGGTGGGGAAAACACACCCATTGGCTGTGCCCGGGCTGGGAGGCAAAAACTATTCTTGCCCTGAACTGCAGGCCCAGGACCTGGAACTCCCTACAGCTTTTCTTTCGTTGGAACCAAGCAATAACTACCAGTTCCTGGTGGGGAGGCCCCGATGGAGGGGAGCAGCCTGGGCTCTGGTCTGGCCATACATGGGATACAATTTTGACGACACTTAATGTTTACAATGTGGAGGTGGGGAGTTGGTCCCCAATAAACAGACTGCTAAGTTTTTGCTCCAACATCATCTCATCTCTGTTTGTTTGTCAAAGAATTCTTACTGTTTTCTAACTGTGGGAACATGGCCATTGCCAAACAATGTAATTCATCCGCTGCCTCCTTGCTTCTCATTACCCATCTCTTAAAAGTTAGTTTGGCTCATGTGACAACATTCCAATAGGTGGTGATTCTGTAGTAAGGTGATCCCTTTTCAAGTTTTATGACCTATACGCGCACGCACACACACACACACACACACACACACACACACACACACACACACACACTCTTTAAGTGGCTACACCAGCTGAAATTCCCACCAGCAGTGAATAAGTTTCTCCCCCTACCCCACCCTATTTTCACCGGTATTTGTTTTTGTTTTGGGAGGGGATTGTTTTGTTTTTAATTTTAACGTATTTAATGTATTTTATACATTGTATGTACACTGTAGCTGTCTTCAGACACACCAGAAGAGGGCATCAGATCCCTTTATAGATGGTTGTGGGTGCTGGGAATTGAACTCAGGACCTCTGCAAGAGCAGTGTTTTCTTGGTTTTGGTTTTGGTTTTGTTTGTTTGTTTGTTTTCTTAACCATTCTGATCAGAGTGTGATGGCATCTCAAGGTAGTTTTAATTTCTATTTCCACAATGGCTAAAGTTGCTGAATACTTTTTCAAGTATTTATTGGTCACTTGTATTTCTCCTTTCGAGAACCATCTGCGTCTGCTCAGTTTGTTAGCTCATTTATTTATTACATTGGCTCATTGGCAATTCGTGCCTCTATAGAGAGCATTCTGTTTATTCTTACCACCTCCCTCCCCTGTTATCTCCCTTCCATCTCTGTCATCTTCCCTCCTCCCCGATGATTCCTAGTCCACATTCCTGTGTTTTCTGTTTTCTTTCCTGCTCCACTGAATTTAATCAGGGCCACCTGTGTTTGACCAGAGGAGCCTAGTTGGCTCACAATTTAGTACACAACTGAAGACAATGAATGTCCTTCCTCCAAAATCAGTTGCCAATAGTTGAACACAGATGGCTATGGTCACTTCTCCGACCTGTAGTTAGCTGATGACAGGCTCAGTCTTATGCAGGCCCAGGGCAAGCAACATCCCATTGCCCCAACACCCCCACCCCCCAGCTGCCATGAGATAATGTTGCCCATGGCCTTGTCTTGCCAGGAGAATGGTGTTTCACAGCGCTTGTATGCTTTCTGCTTTCCTCTGGTGACTACCAATGTTTTACTAAACAGCCACCAGCTTCCAGTAGCTCCTCAGCTGGGGAGGGCCCTCTTCACCCACTCCCTCATAGATTCCAGAATTACCGATTAGCTTGATCTTGTGTAGGTCTTGTGCCTGTAACCATAGCTTCTCTGAGTTTTTGAGGGCAATGGTCATGCCATATCTAGTAGGCAGCATTTCACAGAAGTCCTCTTTACTTTGAGCTCTTCCATCCTTTCCTCTTCATCTTCTGTGATGTCCCCTGAGCCTGTAGGAAGTTGGTATTAACGTCCTGTGTAGGGGTGAGCATTCAGTAGCCACTTCAGTACTTTGAGCAATTGTCTCTTCTATAACCAATGGCCAATGGTCTCTTCAGACTACCTTCATTGTGTCCCCTAGATTTTACTGTGTTGTACTTCATTTTTATTCAGTAGTGTGTTTAGTTTCAATGAGTTTGTACATTTCTTTAGTTTTTACTGCTGTTGATATCTAGCTTTAGACCATTGTGGACAGATACAATTCAGTTTTATTTTAGTTTTCCTTTATTTATTGAGATTTGATTCATGCCAGTATGTGGTTGATTTTGGAAAAAATTCTATAGGCGGTTGTTCTTTAGTGTTTAAGTGGATGTTCTATACATTGTTGTAGTGCCCATATGATTTACGAAGAGATTAAATCCCCAAATTTCCCTGTTAAATTTTTGTCGGGATAAATTTTATTGAGAGTGGGATATTGAAGTTACTGATTATCACCTAATAGTATTTCCTTTATGAAATTGGATTCTTCTCCATTTGGGATATATCTCTTTAGGATTACAACATTGTCTTTATGTATGTTTTAGTTTAATGGGTATAAGGTGTACGTAAAAATCTCTTCTAACTAGTTTTGGTTTGAAGGCTCTTTGATCAGATACTTGCTTGTTTCTTAGTTCCATTTACTTGGATATCTTTTTCCATCCCTTTACCATTAGGTGATATCTGTCATTGATAATGAAGTGTCTTCTTTGAGACAGCAAAAAGATGCTTCTAATTCAACCTGTTAGTCTGTTTCTCTTTAGGCATTGAGACCATGAGTGTTATAGTTGAACAATGTATGTTAATTCCTGTCTTTTTGTTATTTTTGTGGTATTTTCTTAGACTTCTTTTGGTTACTATTCTGATTAATTATTATTATTATTGTTACTCTTATTTTGTTTCTCATATCTTATTGTGTATATTTAATCTTCAGCTCTAAGATTTCCTTCCATTATCTTCTAGATAGTAGCTGGCTTAGTTGTCATAAATTCCATAAATCCATTCCTATCAATGGAAAGTTTTTTTTTTTTATCTTTTGATTGTGACTGATAGATTACTGGGAACAGTAACCAGGGCTGGCATTTGTGGCCTTTCATGTAGAAAATCAGTCCAAGCCTTTCTTATTCTCAAAATCTCCACTGACAAATGAATTGTTATTTCTGAGGGTCCTGCCTTTATATGCACCTTAGTATTTCTCATGTGCAGTTTTTAGTATTCGTTCTTTATTTTATATCTTTAGTGTTTTGACTATTATATGATACAAGGAGTTTCCTTCTGGTCCTAGTTGGTGTTCTGTATTCTTGTTATACCCTCTCAGGTAGTTCTTTCCTTAGATCTTGGAGTTATTTAATGTAATTTTGTTGAAAATATGTTCTGTCCCTTTGACCTGAATTTCTTCTCCTTTTTCTATACCTGTGGTTCATAGGCTCAGTCTTCTGATAGTATACCAGAGTTCATGCATGTTCCATTTGTGTTCTTGACTTTTGTTTTTAGATTTAACATTTTCTTTGACTGAGTCATCACGTATTCCTCAACCTCCTCTTCAAGTTCTGAGATTCTTTCTTTCATTTGTTCCAATCTATCTGTGAGGCTTTCCTAGGCAAATTTTTGTTTGAGTTACTGAAGTTTTCATTTCAAGTTTTCTTTCAGATTGGCTATTCTTCAGAGATTCTCTTTTTCTTAAATTTTATTTTTGTTTTTTTGAATTTTTAAAAATTAAACTATATGTGTTTTCATCCCAGCATTTAGTCATATCTCCCTTGTGTTCTTTGAACACATTTATTTTTGATATTTTTGAAATCATTGTCTTGGATATCATCTAAGTTGCTTTTATCAGAGAATGTTGCTATGGGAACACTAGTGTTTGGAGGAGACATATTGTCTTGATTACTCATGTTGTTTGTTTTTCTGATAGGATCTAGGCATCTGGAGTTAGGTCATTGTTAGTGTTTCTTGGTATGGAAATCTGTTTAACTCTTTGTTGAGTGGGTGCTTGGATTGCTGTTACTCTGTTAGCTCAACTTTTCAGGCTGTAGGACAAGTTGAATGGGGCTTAGGAGTCAATCTTAGTGCAATTTGGTATGAACGTGCAAATGGAGTATCAGATGTGGTCCCAACTTAGCAAAGGTGAAGTGAAGCTTCTTAGCCAAGAACAAGCTGTTTTTAGGGTTAGAAGGTTCTCAGAAGTGTGGAGGAGGTGCACAGGATTTGTTCTCAGGGAACGGGGCAGAGTGGATTCTCAGTGGGAAGAGTTTTGGGTTCCCTTTGGCAAAAAGGAGTGGTGATCAGGTGAGTGGGGGATGGGATCATCAGGTGGTGGGAGACCCGGTTCCTTTCTTGGAGAGGATTATAGAATTTTCCGCAAGAGTAAAATATGAAAGTAGTAAATGACAGCAATGACATGACACAAAGGGTGAACAAGTTTACATAAATGAAATGAAAAATAAAATGTTATAAAGGGGAGAGGAAAAAGTACAGATTAAAAAAAAAAGTAAACTGAAAACAACAAAGGCCCCAATAATAGGAAAGCTCAAAAATAAAACCGAGTCTTTATTAGCAGGATAACAAAAAATAAATCGGCTAGAGATTTTTTTCTACCTACAAAAGTAACATGAAACTACTAAAGCTATAGTAGAAAATGAAATAGAGGGAAAACACAGGGGATGAAGTTGGGTGGAAGAAAGTAGAAAAAAAGATGCCCAATGAAAGAAATGCACAAACAGTCTAGCTAAGGAAATGGAGGGATTGAGAAGAAAAAATAGCTGCCTGCTGCCACAGCTCATGGCATGGATGAGTAGAAGACACCCAAGAGGCCAGCCCACCACCATTCAGCTGGGCTGGTAGAGGTCACCCAGAGGCCTATGAGCTCCGTGGAGACACTGTGATGTACATGCACATGGTGGAGAGATTGGAGAGAAAGAGAAGTGGAACAGATTATTATTTGAAGAGAGGCAGGACAAGAGACGTGAGGGTTGGAGAGGAACAGCCAGATGAGAGAAGCCTTCCTGCCATGTGATGAAATGCCAGCCTATTCTGCCACCGAGGAACATGTCTGGGTCCATGGCCATGCAACAGCAGGGGTCTGTGTCAATGTCCATAGCACATATCTCGGCTAAAGACCATGCAGGTGTCTCTGATCTGGGCTGCCACTTGATGTTCAAGGGCTGTGCAGAGCTGGCTCCACCCCTCACCTACTGTAGTACTTAGGAGAACAGTCCTGCATCCAATTGAACAGCACAGTAGAGCTGGCTCTGGTGGCTTGGGGGAGGGTAAGCTGGGACCCAAGGACATGAAAACAGGAGAGCTGATGCTGCACCTTGGCAGCTGCCCTATTGAGTGATTTAGCCAGGGCTGTGCTGGAGACCTTGCCCAGGTGGTGAGGGTGCAGAAAAGCTGTTGGTCTGACCAACTCAACTACAACCCAGGGCCAGATCCAGGGCTTTGAGTTGGCCCATCCCCAAATCTACCTCATATACGAACTGCTAAAGAGTGTGAAAAGGCTGGTCCTTGCAGATACAAAGCTGCAGGATCGTTATGACACAGGGTAACCACAGGGAAAAGGACAGGAGGCCAGTAAGGATTGATGGTGTAGCAGAAGCAAGAGCATGACATTCCCAAGCCTGTCACACACCTTTTATCAGATGCTTTAGAATGCCCTTGGGCACTTGGTCTGGACTTAAAGGACTCCTCTCTTCCAAATCGCAAACTTCTGTGGTTTATAGTTGGTTGGCAGTTACTTTATCCGCAATGAAATGAGAAAATCCGGCTATGCTAATAGCAGCTACCAATCAGACTATAGAAAGCTTACAATTACTCGGGACACCTTTGCCTTAAAGGTAGAGCTTGTAGCTATAGTTATGGAAAAGGACAAAAGACTCTATATGTACAGACTCTTAATAACCCTTCCATATTCTCTATTCATATGCAGTAATTTGGAGAGGAGATACCTGACAACCAGAGGCTTAATCACTAAACATGCTTCTCTTATTCTACACCTTACAGAAACTCCCTAACTCCTGACCCAAGTTTTAGTCACCCACTGCACAGGCCATCAGAGGACTCAGAACTTGGAGGCACGTGGAAATTAGAGTAGATAAAGAAACTGTAAAGGCTGCCTTCTTGGCCTTCTTAGACACTGAGGCATCAACCATTCTCTTTCCCATAGGTATAGATAAGGGACACGAGAAGACTGGATTAATAAAGGCGCATGTGAGCCTTGGTTTTCTGTACAAGGAAGGGTTGTCTTTTTGGATAATCAGGGAAATGAGATCCACAGTAGATGTATAATTCCCTACACATAAGGTTGAGTTTAAGGACACAGGCTCCTTACTCTGCTTATCTCTAATACTAATGTGGAAATTGACAAATGTGGTTTTTTTTTTTTCTGGATTCTGAAAGATTTTGTAGAAAGATGAGGATTTCTTTGAGTGTTTGACACTCATCAGTGTCCCTGTGTGAGACTCATGTGTTCTGCTCTGAATAGTTATTATTGTTTCATTTTTAGATAGAAACATGTTCAGCTCTATGTCCTCATTGTGAGCTGTGTCATATCTTTTCTAAAATAACTCATCGGTTTCATCTATGTGGTAGTTTGAATAAGATGTCCTCCATAAGTCTGGGGTACTTGAATATTTGATCCCTAGTTGGTAACTGTTTGGGGAAGATTAAGAGGTATGGTCTTAGTGAAAGAAAAATGTTATTGGGACCAGATTTGAGATTTCAAAACACTTGTGTCATTTCAAGTTATCTCTCCACTTCCTGTTTATGGATAGAGATGTGAACTCCCAGTTGCTTCTCCAGTGTCTTGCCTGCATTTTTGCTTTGATTCTCCCTGCCATGATGGTGGTTGACACTTCTCTATTTGGAACCACGAGCCTAAAATAAACACTTTCTTGCTTAAGTTGCTTTAGTTATGGTGTTTTATCTCAGTAATAGAAAAGTGAATGGCTTAGTGACCAAGACAACTTATAAAAGAAAGCACTGAATCGGGCTTATGGTTTTAAAGAGAAGTCTACAATGGTGGAGCAAAACCATGGTGGCAAGACCAGCAGAGAGCTCACACATCTGAAACCACAACTAAGAGGCTGAGAGAGACACACTAGGAATGGTGCAGGTCCATCCCCGGTGACTCACCTCCAACAAGGCCTCACCTCCTAATCCTTCCCAAACAGTTCCACCAGTTGGAGATCAAGTATTCAAAATATGAGCCTATCGGGGCCTTTCTCATTCAAACCACCACAGTCTGTGACCTCTTATCACTCAGAATACATGTGTCTTAGTCAGGGTTTCTATTCCTGCACAAACATCATGACCAAGAAGCAAGTTCAGAAGGAATGGGTTTGTTCAGCTTACACATCCATGTTGCCATTCATCACCAAAGGAAGTCAGGACTGGAACACAAGCAGGTCAGGAAGCAGGAGATGATGCAGAGGCCATGGAGGGATGTTACTTACTGGCTTGCTTCCCTGGCTTGCTCAGCTTGCTCTCTTATAGAACCCAAGACTACAGCCCAGGGATGGCACTACCCACAATGGGACCACCCCCTTGATCACTAATTGAGAAAATGCCTTACAGCTGAATCTCATGGCTGCATTTCCTCACCTGAAGCTCCTTTCTCTGTGATAACTCCAGCTTGTGTCAAGTTGACAACACAAACCAGCCAATACAGGAAGCTTGTATTATAAAGGAGAACCCAAAGGCAGACAGTAGAGTGCTTACAGTAGAACTATTTGAAAAGGCACTATGTTAATTTTCTCATCATTGTGACTAAATTCCTTATCAAATAAATATCTTCATGTTAACATGTAATACTACATGTTAATAGTACTGGAAAGTGCTATGCAGGTTGCTGTGGGATGGGGAGCTATCATCAATCTAACCCATCTGTGAACCTATGAATATGAATAATGATCACTGGGGAAAGATATGTTCATGGGTACCATAGTTGCAGGAATGTGATGGGGTAACTAAACTAATTGCCTCCTGGTTGGATTTAAGGCTTTTTTCACAAAAGGGAAACACATACTTGGTACAATAAATCTTGCCAAAAAAGGGTTGGGGGACTCACAGGCCCCAAAGCTGAACCTTCTACTTTTATTCAGCAAACTGGGCATAATATCAAATTGCCCTCTCTACCCATAGATTACTGTAGTAGCTTTGAAACCTTATCAGACAGGTTTCATTGTGCTATGGACAGTGATTAATGGAGAATAAATGCAGATAGTGTTCAGCCATAAAGGACACATTTATACCCACTTATTCCTCAAAACTCAGGAACCATTGTGGAAGAAATGTATATGTGGGAACAGACTGTAAGATCCAGAAGTCATGGAGGACCAGTGAAAAGTGTCTTTTCAGATTATAGGACTGCTGCATTCACAAATGCATAGCAGCTGTGGTTGCCTGTATGAAACCTGAACAAGATCAAACCATTCCATATTCTAGTATGGGAGAGAAAAGGGACTCACAAGCTCTGATGTCCAACTAAGGAGCTATGGACAACTGCTATCCTCTGGTTGGAAGAAGCCAATTTTCTTTGAGAGTGTGTTCCAGTATGAGGATCCACATTGACTGTTCATAAAAAAAATTAAAAAAAAAAAAAGAAGACACAAAATTTGTGAGGGGTAGGGAGGTGGGGTAGGATGTTTGAGGAATGGAGGTTTAAAAATAATGAAGATAAATTGTATGAAGTTCTCCAAGAATTAATTAAAATGTTACAAATAGATAAAAAAAAGTTAAGGATTAAAAGAGAAATTTAAAAGTAAAACAAACCAACAAAAATCTTAAACCCTGGAAAAGTGAGGTATAGGAGGCTCTAGAGGAGAAGAGGCCTACACAGTATGAAGGTGCCCGTCTGGCAGTATCAAAACCTAAATTGGTGCCTGCTAGGAGCTGCTGATTCCCTCTTGCTAAGGAATGAAAGGCACACTTCATCTAGACGGTTCTCGTCCATGGCAAATAAACTCAGGATTTAGCCATGACCTTTGTGAAAAATAAACTCACTGCATAGGAAAAAATGCCCTTAAAAAGTTAGGCTTGAAATTTTTATATCCTTTGAGTCATATTCTTGAAGCAATTGGCTGATTAATTCAAGAAATGTTACTTTCCCAATTCAAACATGACATTTTGAAAATCATCCATGAATTACATGCCTCAAGAATGAAAGGCTTTTCTGTGCCATTTAAAAGGTTTTTAAATTTTTTTATTTTTGAGGGAAATCATGAATATCTATGAGGGTACATTTATTACTCCCAGAACAGATAGAAAATTAACAAAGTCATAAAATTCATACCCAGCTTTGCTATTGCAGCTGTGTCTCAATCCACCCTCTCGTCAGTTCCCTGCCACTAAAATGGTTAAGGATGATGCTATTTTTGCCATTACATGCAGGGGCATGGGTCTCTGTATTTTGACTTTCCAGATTTCTACACGGAGATCTAACAAAATTATCTGTGTCTAAGCTTTGTTTTTTCTGGTGGGGTTTAATAAAAGAGTTTCAAGTCCTATGAATTTGTTCCAGAAAAATCTTACCTTCTGATCCCAGAAAATGTGCCTTCTCCCTTTTTCTAATCCAATACAGTAAACCAATTCTACATCTCAGAGAAGTATCTGACTTTCAACTTTCTGTCTCAGTTTATACTACTGTATGCAAGGCCTGTACACATGGGTATATGTTTGTGTATATACCCACCCAATAATTACTGAGGCAGGCCTTTAATTTATCTGAAATTGTGCAGGCATCATGGTGACAACCCACACAGTTTTCCATTGGAAATTGTAAATGGCTGACAAAGAGGGAGTTCTACCCGTCCCCTCCACAGCCTACTTCCTGAGAAGTTCTGTAAGTCAGTACAGAATTGATGTTCTCTCTCTCTCTCTCTCTCTCTCTCTCTCTCTCTCTCTCTCTCTCAGCTCTGCCCAAGTGTGATCTTTGGGATTGTTCTAGTCTATTCCTAGTCAGTAAGCAAATTATTCTGGAGAGTAAGGGACAAGGTTTAAAGATCTGTAGAGGTATTTGGCAGAGTAATGTTCTAGCTGTTTAATCTAATAACAAACATTGCAGCGGGGCAAGGTGAGATTGATTTGATTTTTTGGTAGATCTGTCACCAAAGGAAAAAAGTCTCATGTTTTGCAGCGCACTATGAAAATAATAATACATTTACATTAAGTAGCCTCAATAATGGTAAAGTATAAAAGGAGGACTTGGCTTAGGATCCCACAAAACTTTAATGAGGGAGGGAATCTGAGAAAATAGCAACTTTGAGAGGTTATCCAGCAAGTACCAGTAGGATAATGGGGAGGAGAAGTCCAACCTGCAAAAGGCCATACATATGTTCTCTCTGCTTGCCATGCTTGTGATAATTAATGTTGTTGTTCTGACAAGATATAGAATCACCTGAGAGGCCGGGCGTGGTGGCCCACGCCTTTAATCCCAGCACTTGAGAGACAGAGGCAGGCGGATTTCTGAGTTCAAGGCCAGCCTGGTCTACAAAGTGAGTTCCAGAACAGCCAGGGCTACACAGAGAAACCCTGTCTCGAAAAACCAAAAAAAAAAAAAAAAAAATAATAATAATAATAAAAATAAAAATCGCCTGGGAGATGGGCCTCTGGATATGCCTGTGGGGGATTGTCTGGGGGATTGTTTTGATTGTCTTAGTAGAGGTGGCATCGCTCCCAGCGTGGAATCCAGAAATGTCTAAGTAGAGAGAAGCAGCTAAGCATGAGTGTGCCTTCCTCCCTCTCAGCTCTGGGATTGTGAAAGGGATGTGACCAGTTGCTTCAATTACTGCTGCCACAGCTTCCTGCCATCATGGGCCTGCACCCCCAGGCTGTGAGCCAAAACAAACCCTTCTTTATGTTGCTTCTGTCAGAGCACTTTATCTCAGTAACAGGGACAGAAACTAAGACTGAATTGGTACCGAGAAATGGGGCCATTGCTGTTCTTATCCTGGGAGCGGGCTCTTGTCTTGAAATGTGGAGCTCTGCTGCTTAGCACGAGCAAAGGCTCAGCTTCAGAATTCGAAGACCTGTGGGAACTGAACATGAAACATGAATGAGGCCAGTTCCTTGGGGGAACTACTTGAACAAAGGCACATTAAAGCACAGGGAAGATTTTAGCAAGAGTTAGAGGTAGAGCAGGAAAGGAATAGTTGAAGGATTTGGGCTCAGTGAAATCAGAACTGCCTAACTGTTTTCCAAGCAGTGAGACCTTAGCACAGCTGCTAACCACATGGAACTTAGTTCCCTCTCTGAAAACTCCAGGTAATATTGCCCAAAAAGCTACTAGCAAATTGGTGTAGTCTCTAGTCTTTGATCACTGGTCTCAGGACTGGGAACCCCCACCTTTTAGCTACAGAAATATAAAGCTAGAGACACTTTTGAGAATGTAATTGTGGTAGATGCTAGAACCTGGAGCAGAAGAGAAAGCAGCGAGCTGCACCTCACTGCACCTTTTCCAGATGCAGCCACAAGAAAGCACTGGGGATATCTGCATCTGCTGGCACCATCCATCGTGACCCTCAAGAGGCCTGGTGGATGACCACAAAGAAGGCTCTTTCCACGGAGAAGCAGAAGAGCCAAGCATTTAGAGAGATGCTGCCCATGGGTGAAGTTTACAGATTGCAGATGAGGCCATGCCATCTTCTTCTGTTGCCCAGGAAAATAATTGCCTGCGGTTATCCCTGGGCTGCCTAGGGCCTTGAGCTGAACTGTGTGAGGGTCATTGTGTCTGTCAAATGATCTGAGGGGTTTCTCATTGGTCTTCTAGGTTTTGGGCACAAAGATTAGCTCAGTTTGACACTGAACAACAGATTATTGTTTAATAGATAGTTCATCAAATTTCCACAGGTGTGGGATAACCCCAGTGATATATTGAGGATAACAGTTTCAGTATGCTACGAGCCTACACAACCTTTTCTATCCATAATTCATGAAATCAGTAAGATATTATATTAAAAGACAAATAGCTCATGGGAAAAAGTTGCTTCTCAGTTATTTTCACTGAACTGTGAAAGAATTCTCTTTTCAATTCCATGGTAAATCCTTAACAAAAACACTTTGGCTATGACTCCAGAACACACCACCACCACCACCACCACCACCACCACCACCATCATCATCATCATCATCATCATCTCTCTCTCTCTCTCTCTCTCTCTCTCTCTCTCTCTCTCTCTCTCTGATCATTACATGCCTGGAATTTTAGAAAACACTAATTTCTTTCCCAGCTTATTTTCTTACTAAGAACACATCCCATGACCCTCCCCCAGTTTTTCTTTTGTTAATAAAAGTCACACTCCTTTACCTTCTTTTTCTTGCCTTATTCTTCCAGTTAGTGCTTCCAGTACAATATTAAAAGGGAGTGGGGTAGTGGGCAGCCTTGTCTTGCTCCTGACTTTAGTGGGATTGCTGCACGTTTTCCTGTTGGCTATGGCTCATGTATAACTTTCTTATACTGAGGTATGTTCCCTCAACCCTACAGTTTCTAGAACTTTTATCATGAAGGCATGCTGGATTTTGTGAAAAGCTTTTGTTGTGTCTACTGAGATAATCATGTGATTTTTGTCTTTAAATCCATTTATGTGTTGTATTACACTTATTGTTTTTTATATGTTGGACCATACCTGTATTTCAGGGATAAAGCCAACTTGGTTATGGTGGATAATCTTTGTAAAGTGTGCCTGAATTTTGTTTACAAGTATTTTATTAATCATGCTCAAATCAGTGTTCATCAATGATATTGCCCTATTGATTTCTTTTTTTTTTGGTGTGTGTGTGTATGTGTGTGTGTGTGTGTGTGTGTGTATGTGTTTTTACCTGGCTTTGGTATTAGAATGATTGATACTGGCTTCATTGAAATAATGTGGGAGTCTTTTTTCTGTTTCTATTATTTTGAATAGTTAAAGAAGAATTGGCTGAAGATATTCTTTGAAAGTTAAGTAGAATTTTGCTGAGACTCTATTTGGCCCTGGATATTTTTTAGTTGGAAAGGTTTTTATTACTGTTTCAATCTCGTTTGTTACAGGTCTGTTTGGTTTAATTTTGGTGGTTTGGCAGAATTTAGAAATTCATCCATTTCTTTTAGGTTTTCCAACCTAAAGAAGTACAGGTTTTAAAAATATTCCATTATAACATTTTAAATCCCTTTGTTGTGTGTTGTAATGTTTCCATGTTCATTTCTGATTCTGTTAAGTTGGGTTCTTTTTCCTCCTTTGGTTATTTGGGCCAAAGTTCTGTCAATTTTGTTTATTTTCTCAAAGAACCAGCTCTTACATTAGTTGATTATTTGTATTGTTTTATTTGTTTATATTCCATTGATTTCTGTATAACTTTTATTTATTTATCTTTTTGCTGTGGACTAGACTTGGTTTATTCTTGTTTTTCCAAATTTTCAAGTTGCATCATTACGTCATTTGTCCTCTTTATGATTTTTTTAAAAGACAGGCAGTTAGAGGTATACACTTTCCTTATGGGGCAGCTCTAATTGTGTCTTGGAGGTTTTAATTTATTTTCATTTAGTTCCAGGAACATTTTTACTTCTTTCCTGATTCCATCTTTGACTTATTCACCATTCAGTAATAAGTCATTTATTCTCCAGGAGTTTCTGTATTTACTAGAGACTCAGTCATTTAATAGTTGACAAAGGTGCCAAAACCATACACTGGAGAAAAGAAAGCATCCTCAATAAAAAGTACTGGGAAAACTGGATGTCCACATGCTGAAAAACAAAATCAAACCCATACTTATCATGCACAAGAACTAGCTTGAAGTAAGCTAAAGGCCTAAATGTGAAACTCGAGACAGTTGGAAGGAAACCTAGTCAGGACCATATAGGATACAGGCGCAGGAAAGGACTTTCCAAGTAGGACTCCATGACCCATTCAAAAAATGGTCCTGGGACTCGATTCGAGAGCTCTCCAAAGAAGAAAACCTTGTCTAAGAAATATCTCCAAAATATTCTTCATTCCTAGCAATTAAGAAAATTCAGTTTTATGAGGTCCCATTTATCAATTGTTGATCTTAAAGCCTGAGCCATTGGAGTTCTGTTTGGGAACTTGTCCGCTGTATCGATGAGTTCAAGAGTATTTCCCACTTTCTCTTCTATGTGATTTAGTGCATCTGATTTTATGTTGAGGTCCTTGATTCACTTGGACTTGAGTTTTGTATAGCGTGATAAGTATGGATCTATTTTCACTCTTCTACATATAGACTGGTAAGTCCAGTAACATTTTTTGAAGATGATATCATTTTTACATTGTATGGTTTTGGCTTATTTATCAAAAATCAAGTGTCCATAGATGTGTGGATTTATTTCTGGATTTTCCATTGATCAGTGTGTCTGTTTCTGTACTAATACCATGAAGTTTTTATCACTATTGCTCTGTAGTACAGCTTGAGGTCTGGGATGGTGATTTCTCCTGAAGTTCTTTTATTGTTCAGGATTGTTTTGGCTATCCTGGCATGTTTGTTTGTTTGTTTTTCTATATGAAGTTGAGAATTGCTCAGGAAGACCAAAAGAATCAACTAACCGGGACCCTCAGGGCCCTCAGTGTCTGAACTATGAACCAAAGAACATACACAGGCTGAACCTGGGCTTCCTGCTCATATGTCCAGGTGTGCAGCTTGATTTTCATATGGGTCTTGATAGCAGGGGCTATCTCAAAAGCTGTTGCCTGTACATGGATATGTTCTTCTAACTGGGCAGCCTTGTCTGGCTTCAGTGGGAGAGGAAGTGCCTGGCCTCACAGAGATTTGAAGTGCCAGGGTGGGGGGATACCCAGGGTGGCCCCCACCCGCTCAGAGAAGAAAGGGAGTGGGGATAGGGAAAAGATTGTGGGAGGGGTGACCAGGATGGGGGACAGTGAGCAGGATGTAAAATGAATAAGTAAACATAACTTAAATTAAAAAAAATTCAAATCAAAACATCTTTGGGAGTTTATCTTACCCCAGCCAAAATGGCAAGAATCAACAAAACAACCTACAGCAAATGGTGTAGTGTATGTGGGGCAAGAGGAGCCCTCATTTACTATTGGTGGGATATCAAACTGGTCCATCTACAAAACACTTCTGCATCTTTGAGCATTGTGGAACAGGGAGAGGAAAGACTGTAAGAACCTGAAGATCAAGGAGTTTGTTATGAGACTGTGTCTCCTAACAATGCCAAGAGCTATACCGATAAAATCTCCCTAATATAACTGCCTAATCATGAATTGAACAAGGACAACAACAGACATGTTAAAGTGGACAGAAAAAGCCCAAGAAGACTTCACCTTACACAAAAGAACTACAGACAACTAAGGGATGCTGAAAGTTGGAGAGATGATGTTTCCAGGGAAGATCACAGCAATCGCTTATACCAAATGGTCAGCCCTGAAAAGAGTGAGCAAGTTGTATGCATGTATTTAGGAACACACCCACACACACACACACACACACACACACACACACACACACACACACAATCACATACACAGCCCCCCCCCCCACACTCACAGAACCAGTTAATAATCAGTGACCAAGAGAACCAAGAGGGATATGGAGGGAGGAAAGGGAAGGGCGAAATGATGGAATCATAATCTCAACAAAATAAAGGTAACAATTTAAAAAATCAATTCAAATTACCCGAAAAAAATCCCACTCCTCTACTGGAAACTTGAATGCATTCCTGATCTCTTGAAAGATTTCCCTACAATTTTGAGCTTCCTCTAGCACACCCATCAGGTCTTGCTCTAGAACAGTCTAATCTTTCCTTGCTACCCAGCCGAACTTCCCATGCACCTCATCTCCTCCCTCTTCTTATGTGTGTATCCTCTCAAGAAACGGATCAGCTCAAAGACAATACATTCCATTTCCAGCCAATTCTCTTTTTGAAGAGTGTTTCTTACTAGTATTACAAACGAAACCCTCTCCTCTGATACATGGGCTATTTATTTTTATCTACTGGTTCTTTTAGCATTTCTTCAATGTGAACAAGACATTTAAAACAGTTATTTAATTTTATGTGTATGTGTATGTATATGTATATGTATATGTGTGAGTGTCTTCATGGATGTATGTGTACCATGCATACCTGGTATCCACAGAGGCCAAAAGAGGGTGCCTGATCTTCTGGAAATATTACAAATAAGTATGAACCAACATGTGGGTGCTAGGAAATGAACCCAGGACTTTACAAGAATGGTAAGTGCTCATAACCACTACTGGACCATCTCTCTAACCCAACACAAGACTTACTGTTTGGTCATTAGATGCAGAACCTGAATGCAAATAATTTCGTGGGTAATATCTCAGTAAACCCTTTTACATTATAAAGGTCTGGCAAAAGCTTTTCTGTAAGAACACACGTTTTACCAGGAGAACTTGAGTGTATGGTCAAAAATATAAAAATCAACAGGGATACAAAGGCACCAAACCAGCATTTCACACATGGTTTATACTTTCTGACCTTTGGTTTCTCTCATCTGGAAAAATAATAACTTGCATTGTAATTAGTTCTACTTATTATTTGAATTCCTTTGTTTTGTTTGGAAGTAGGCTTACCCATCTTAAGTCTTGGCTCTAGCTTGATTTTCTTAGTTCTGGGTAAGAAAAAAAAAATCATGTGTGCCAATTAGCTGGAGCAAATTGGGGGCCAAAGAGATGGCCTTAATACTAAAGATGCTATTACTTACCCATAAGTCAATTTGTGAGTCTTTTATTCCCACCTAAGTTGAAGGCGTCTCCTCATGGAAGCCTTGCTTCACTTGGAGTAGTTACACTATTTGGATTATAAATCAAGGATGCGGGCAACACATTTTATCATGATTTTATTGTCTATCTCTTTCCCTGGAGTTTTGCAAGTAAAAGGTTGCATAAGAATCAGCTCTTCATCTGTCCTCAAGTTCTACCCCACAGAACGGATCATCTCATAACGGCACGATGCACAATATCCAACGACTCAATAAATACTTTACAAAAATAATGCAGTTTTTTTTCTTAAAACATAAAAATATTAGGATTTCCCAGGCTTCAGCTCCCATCACCCCCTTCTATATTTATTTACTGGGAATATATTGGTGAAGAAAAGTCACTCTATTAAGATAAAATAGACAAAACGGGGCCCCTATTATTTTTCGACTTGTGTTTTTTCTTTGGAAAGTGCCACTCCTGGCTTTACACCTGAACTTCCTTCAGTCTTCTGAGCCCGTTAAGATAGAGCAGAGCTCCTGCTGGGCTCTTCAGTACAATTATGTTGGTCATTTACTTTAAAGCCATTGAAAACGATGTCTTAGATTTGACTCTGCACATTCACTTACTACCCACCCCTTGCCTAATCTAAGACCAAGAAGTCTTGGAAACTGTGACGCTAGCAGCACTCCACGCCTGAAGAACACCTGATGCAAGGTGGGTGTTTCATTGCTCTGGTGCATTTCCAATGCAAAATTCCTTTTCTCGAAATCCCCCTATGTCCTTTCCCTTTTTAACTCTCTCAGAAGCAATTAAATAATTTTTTTAATAAGGACAACTCCAGAGAAAAGGTTAAGCTTAAGTCACATTTGTATTAAATAAGTTATATATATTTATATATATATAAACTGCTTATAATGTTTACAACCTCAGTCTCTATGCTCCTCTGCACTGGATGGAGGTGGGAACAGAGTCATACCCACTATGGCTCCCAGGTGCCTCTTCCATCCCACACAGCCATTAGGAGGACTTCCAACATGGTTTGTCAGTACTGGACATAGCGGTCCTCCAGGCCTGGTGCATACCCCTATTATACTTACAAAAATATTCATGTGGAATATACAGATATACAAATATTGTGGATAAAAAGAACCAGGTGACAGTTGGCAGATCAGTGCAGTGCATTTGTGTCTCCAAACCAGTGGTGCTTTAGTACTCTCTGGCTTCTTGGAACTGTTTGATGTAGTCCTCATCAGAAGGGCTCTCTGTGCACTTCTGTCCGTTATTGGGAGGCCGGGCCTCATTATATCTGCTCCAGTCACCCTTGCAGATAATCCAGGGCAGAACATCCACTTTGTAGTGGAGTTCAGCAGAGAACTCGGTGCTGATGAGATTGGGAGTGCCTGCCCCTTTGCCCCTGGTGATGAGCTGCATGTTGTCACCATAGCAACAGTGCTGGGCAGCCAGTGTGGTACTCTCCAGGGACAGCATAGAGCGGATGCAGTACCGAGCAGTAGGCTTGTAGATCTCTAGTTTCTCTTTGGGCCCACTAGCATCCTTCCATCGGAAGTCCTTGCGCTTGATGCGGTCAAAGATGTCAGCTGTGCTGTAGGCCACCTCAGTAGGGTAGGAGCAGGGGCAGCTGGGCAGGTCGTTGATCACCTTGTGCATGTATTTCTTTAAGAACTCACTTTTGCAGCTCATCCATCGCTCACAGCTGTCCATGTCTGAAAAAGATGGGAGGGGGGTAAAACAAAAAACAAAACAAAACAAAACCTCTTAGTACATACTAAACTTTCTGGAAGGATGTCCACAGTGTCCTACATTAGCATTAGAGACTCCACAGGTACCCATGACTGCCAGACATGGTAGCTATTCTCATCTCCCCAGGACTTGGCAACATTGTTTATAATACATTTTCCTAACACTTCACTTCATAGTATGAGACATTTTCAAACACAGAACAGCAAAGAGAATTCACCGATCGAATGACTACCAGCATTTCATCATTTATATTTAACTGTTGGTGCATTTGATACACCTTTTAAATTTTTAATGTAGAAACATGTTATTATCTCTAAATTTAAAGCATCTTCAAAAAATGTTCAAACTAAACCAGATCTCAACAACCCCCCACATTAAAACCCTCAAGCATAAAACAAAACAAAACAAAAAAGAATATCATAACAGATAACCATAGCCTAATTATACATCCTAACAAAATCAGAGAGCTGTATTGAATTTCCCATCTAAGTGGTAATATGGTGGAAAGGCCTCAAAGGACCATTTGTAGAGTTGAGTTTATTTTGTTTTTGCCACTCACTGAGTTGTTTAAAACCTAATACATTCCCAACTGCTGGACCTTAATTACTGCTATATGCCAATTCATATGCCTCAAAGGGGCTGAGTGTGTGACTCGGAACCCAGAAGTGACATGTTTGGTTTTTAAAGCATTAAGAAAAACTTGATTAGTTGCAAACCTTTAAGAATTTATGGATTTAAATTGTATGTTGGTCAAATACTCCTTTTATTTGGTTATAGCTTGGTGGTTTTATTTTTTTTCTCTTTTGGGTGTGGTTTTAACTGGTTTCCATGGTTTTGTAGGCTTTGTTGTCGTACTGGGTTTTTGTTTTTTGAGACAGAACTTAAAGTTGGGTGGGTAAGAAAGTGAAGATGATCTGGAAGGCACTTGAAGGAAGGGAAGAATGTGATCAAAATATATTTAAATTTAAAATTTTTTAAAGAATAAAATAATCTATGGATTTTAATATATGTATGTATGTATGTATGTATGTATGTATGTATTTATTTTGAGACAGGGTTTCTCTGTGTAGCTCTGTAACTTACTTCGTAAACCAGGCTATCCTTTAATTTAGAGATCTGCCTGCCTCTGCCTTCTGAGTGCTGGGATTGAAGGCATGTGCCACAGCACCTCACTATGAACTTCAATTTGTGCCTTTCTTTAAGAAACTAAAATTTCAACACTGCCATTTTCTCATTGCCCCTTACAAACAACTGGCCAGGGTATAGGTAGACAGTGACACTGGACTTGGACAGGACAAGAGGTTCCCAAGTTAGCCTAGCCCTTGCCTCACCATTCATAGTCTTTCTCATGGTCCTTCAGTTGCTTGGGCCACGTTGAATGAATGTTTTAGTTTGGTCTCTCTCAGAAGCTGAGGATAATATGCTGGTAGAAATGAACTCTGGGGAAATGATAGCCATATGGGAGGGAACTTGATACAAGGTAGGGATCAAGCAGATGTGAGGAACAAATAGAGGGTCTCATGGTAACCTAGGAACCCAGAAAACCTTTCTTATGATTCCCATTCAATGAGACCTTTATATTAAAATAAAAAGTAAAAGAGGGTGGAGCAATGCCTGAGCTTCAAAGAACTATGTCCTGGAAAATGGCAATGTTAAGAATGTCTGTCCCCTTCCCATCTTTAACTTCCTGAACCCCCTTTTTACATTGGATTCAGATGAGACTCGTGGATGTTCTGTCTCCATTTATGAATGTTAAGCTCAGACATAAACCTTCTTTGTTTTGCTCATGATCAGCTGAACTGCTTGCCCACACTGACTGACTGGAACACAATACATGTTCACCAAGCTTTATTAAACTCCTCTCCTTTCTTCAAGCTCTGCCCAACCCCCTCCCCCTAGGGTTGGGTCTCACTCTGCTGAGTTAGCACACAGCTTTCTCTCTTCTCTTCTCTTCTCTTCTCTTCTCTTCTCTTCTCTTCTCTTCTCTTCTCTTCTCTTCTCTTCTCTTCTCTCCTCTTCTTTTCAGCTTTTATTTATTTATTTACTTATTTATTTTTAGATATTTTCTTCATTTACATTTCAAATGCTATCCTGAAAATCCCCTATACCTTCCCCCCGCCCTGCTCCCCTACCCACCTACTCCTGCTTACTGGCCCTGGCCTTCCCCTGTACTGGGGCATATAAAGTTTGCAATACCAAGGGGCCTCTCTTCCCAGTGATGGCCAACTAGGCCATCTTCTGCTACATATACAACTAGAGACATAGCTCTGGGGGGTACTGGTTAGTTCATATTGTTGTTCCTCCTATAGGGTTGCAGACCCCTTTAGCTCCTTGGGTACTTTCTCTAGCTCCTTCACTGGGGGCCCTGTGTTCCATCTTATAGATGACTGTGAACATCCACTTCTGTGTTTGCTAGGCACTGGCATAGCCTCATACGAGATAGCTATATCAGGGTCCTGTCAGCAAAGTCTTGCTGGCACATGCAATAGTGTCCGGGTTTGGTGATTGTTTATGGGATGGATCCCTGGGTGGGACAGTCTCATCAGGGTGCTTTCTGAAACTTGGTTGGCTGTCCAAAGGATAAAACACCTCTGAATCTGCTGTTCCACATTGCCACACTTCTGTCTCATTTGCCCTGTTATAGTTTGCCCATTAATAGCCCATATATTGATGGCTTGGTCCCCGGCCTATGGTACTATTAGGAGGCAACGGGGCTTAGAGAAGATAACAGTGTGTGCAGCTGATAGGTATCCTATAGTTCTGTTCATTCTCTCTTTTCCTTCCTGGTGGCCACGAGGTGAACAGCACCCTCATTACCTGCTCACTGTGATGCTGTGCTTTGCCGCGGGCCCAAAGGCAACAGGCCACATACCATGCTCTGACGCTAGAGACCAAAATAAACCTGTCTTTCTTTTAAGTTGTCTTCTCTTTCAAGTGTTTTTTTCCCCACAGTGACAGAAAGCAATGCATGCGCCACCGGGCTTTATTTACTTCTCCATAAAAGAAAACCCTGCTTGCCTAAACCTAGACATTCTTCTCTTGTTTTTGAGACAGTCTCACAGTGTGTCCCAGGCTAGGCTGGAAGTCACTTCGGCCTCTGAAAGCGAGGACCACATACTACTTGGCTCTCTTGTCTTAAAAGAAAAAAAAATAAACAAAACAAACTGAAAACAAAACACTTCAAAACTGAAACAACATGTTATTTCTAGAAGGTAAGTCAAGAAGAGTTTTGGATACAAGTCACATCATGCTGGTCGTGAGCCAGGGTAGGGCTGGTACTGGCCCAGTTTTGTCTATAGAGCTCCTGGAAGAGTCTCTCTGTGTACTTTGCTGACCACCTCCCATTATCCGGGTCAGACTTGCTCTGCAGGCCAATGAACAGGCATGGAGGACACACTGCTGTTTGGCTCTCCTGCTGGAACCCCTCAGCTGAGCAGTCCCTGTTGGACAAGACTCAGACTTGTTTGATTTTTTTGTCCCTCCCAGTTCTCCTTTTCCCCTTCCTCAAGGTCACCTTGCATATCCATTCCAGTCTGGTATGTGTAGAACCCAAACAGATACAAGCTTCAGTTACCAGTAGTGAGAGGATGCAGGGGAAGGCCTGTAGCTAAGCATTCATTGTAAAAACCAAACTTGAGCAGTATCAAAAAAAAAAAAAATCTGATGGGGCACTGAAGAGATGGCTTAGTGTACAAAGTACTTGCGACTAAGCATGAGTTCAGGTCTCCAGTACTGATGAAAAAGTTGGGTGCAGTGAGCATATGTTTGTAACCCCAGCACTGCATGGGTAGTAGAGACATGGAGATCATGAGAGATCTCAAGCCTAATACACACACACACACACACACACACACACACACACACACACACACACAGAGAGAGAGAGAGAGAGAGAGAGAGAGAGAGAGAGAGAGAGAGAGAGAGAGACATACACACACACAGAGAGAGAGACAGACAGACAGACAGACAGACAGACACACAGAATTCAAGAGTGAGGATGATTGGGCTGGGCTGGGGCTGAGGATGCTTTCCTTTCCTCTGGAGCAGAACACACAAGAGAGCAAGGTTGTTGGGTATCATGCAATGGAGATCTTGTTCAGTTTAGGCTTGTTCAGAGGTTCCTAGGGAGCCATGGTACTCAGGGAAATATGTATCAATTGAGCTAGGCAGCAAGAAAATTGACCCAGAGCTGAATTCAGTATGCTATATTAATGGTAAGAGCTCAGGAAAAAATATGCTTGGTAGTAACAGCTAAGTTGGATCAAAAGGAGTCAGAGCCGTTGGATTCCAGTGGCTGTGAAGTCTGTGGATAATGAGAGTAAGGCAGGAGAAAGAACTCCCATCATCTTTGGGCCAAATGCCTGGGAGGTTGGTATGGTTATATATGGGATCACATGGTCAGGATATAGGGTCAGCTGGGATGGGGCACATGTCCCATCAGTTAGATGGGGAAGTGGGGCGAGATGGTACATTTCTCACGAGTCTATACAAAGCTCTGGTATGAGATTAAATTCTCACCTTAACCTGGCTGGGATAAAAGCCCAACTTCTTAGCAGCTTTATGACCAGGCATTTCAACTTGCTGGGCCTCTGATGACCAAATGTAAAGTTGGCATGAAAGTAGGACTTCTCCAATGAACTTGGGATGGAGTGCGTGTGGCAGGGGATGTGAAGTGACCAGTGCACTGTCCTGGATAGGGCCCATTGGCATGTGCACTGGCTCCTCTTTTTCTCTGAGTTGTTAGGATTTCTCAGCTGTCTCTTCTTGTCTGTCGCTCAGAGTCAGACAGTTCCTTTCTGGATAGTACGTGGGAAGTCACAGGCTCAATCTTGGAAGGTCAGGACCTTTAGAAACAAACTTTAGGAAACCTGGGGAAATGGCATTATATTTTCCAAGATGGGAGACTACTGCAATTCATGTGCTTATAGAACATTTGTTGACCTATTTTCATTAAAAAAAAAAGTACTTATACAGGATATTCAGTGTGACAGGCATGCTTGAATTTGGCAGATAATTAATTCACTGGATTCTGCAGTCATTCTGTAAGATGCACTCCTGCCTCATGTCATTTTACAGATGAGAAAACTCAAGGCAGTGCTAGCTTAAGTAATCTGACCATGCAGCAATCTAATGTTTCCAGTCTGCTTTTCTCATTTTCTGTTTGCCCTTCTGTGTCTTCATCCTATGATGACCTTGTCCTGATATAGTGTGGACTATATCAGTAGGCTTTTCCCTCCTGCTTTCTGATTGGATTGTCTAATGGGAGGAGCCATCACTAGAGCACACAGATGGAAGATGGAGAGGCTAGAATATTTCTCTGGTTTCTCACTCACTGGATCCTTTGGGGAGCTGGGACTAGAGAGGTGGCTCTCGCTCTGAGCTGCGCTTGCTGCCCCTATCCAGGTTCCATCAGATAAGAATAGTAAGGCTTCTCCAGAGTTGCCAGTCCTGGGTTTCCTTTTTTTTTTTTTTTGGTTTAAATCAACTGCTCATAGTTTTGGAAATGGTCCCTTACCAAATCATTGCCAATTGCCTATGTATTCAATTGATTTTTTTTTTTTTTTTTTTTTTTTTTTTTGGCCTGGACTCTGGTTGCAATAGGTCTACTCAGTTCTGGTATCCTTAGCTATACATTGAATGTGGTCTTATGCCTTGCCCTGTAGGAAAAAGTAAAAGACACTTGCCTGTGAAATGTGATAGGAGGAGACAGGAGAAGTTCTCTGTTCCCCAAAGAATGCAGACCTTTAAAGTCAGCTTAAAAAAATGAATCCAGGGAACGGTGCTTGCAGAAGACTGTTGCTAAATAAATGCAATTTTATTGTGTATGTGAGGTGAGGAGTGAGTGAAGGTCCGAATAACACAGAATTTCTAAACTGTCCTGAGTTTGGCTTACAGATATGTTTAAATAAATTTTGTTTTAAAAACAAATTATTGACAAGCATTGTAAAAATCAAAGCATATTCTAGCGAAACCAAGATCTGGGATCTATCTTGAAAAATCAGCCCAACTAGTTGGTGTTCACCTTAAGGTGGTTAAGATGTGGCTGCCCCCATCCTTCAGAAAAAAAAATGTTATTAGTTGTTTGAGGATTTTGTATGATATGTTTTGATCACATTCACCTCTCCATTCTTCCCAGAGCTGCCCTCCTTCCTAACCATTCAACTCCCCCACTTCTCCCACCAAGACCAATCTGTGTCACCCAAATGTTCTTGGCTATGTGGTCTTCAACTGGAGCATGCTCAACTCACCGGGGGCTACTCTCTTAGAAAAAATTACTGTCTTTTGTCCCAGCAGCTTTCCACTATGAATACCCCCTCAGCTGGGGCTGGAGGGAGGAGGCAGGAGGACTGCCCCACCCACCAACATCTGCTGATGCTGATGCTGAGGCTGAGGCTGAGGCTGATGCTGAGGCTGAGGCTGAGGCTGACGCTGATGCTGAGGCTGTTTACTGTTCCTTTTCATTGGAGTGCTGGTTCCATTTTTCCATTCTATTTTTTTCTAGACTATTCTACCTAGACCCTTGACTGACTCCTGAAGCTCTCTGAGAAAGAGAAGATTACATCTCAAAATAGTTGGGATAGGAAACTAAAAGAGACTTAGAACTGCTCCATTTTGTCTGAGGAGGCACAGCAGACATGAGATAACAAAAGAATTTTCAGGGATAAAAGAAGTAGGATGGAAGGAATCTTACTCTTTTACAACACAGACTGGGATCCAGAAGTAATTGAGGCTGTGCTGACAAGCGAGCTTGCACCTAAGGGGATGCTTTCTGCTGTGATCGTTCAGGTTGTTGCTTCTGAGCCAGTACTTTCTAGTAGAGAAATGAGAAACCACACACCACACACACATATGCACACGCACACCATACCACACACCACACACACACCCCAACATGCGTGCCTGTACTGAATTTTTCTTTTAATGGAAAATTCTTGCAAAGGAAGGAAGTATAAACTACTGAGAAAACTTCCTTCCCCCTTCGCTCCTCTGCTGGAGACTTCGTTTTACTGGATGCTCGGTGAGGACAGCTGAGTAGTGGGTTTGTTTTTTGCTATGGGGAGGGTGGACTCCAGCTTGTCTTTCACTTTGGAGGCTCTGCAAGTTTCCCACAGACGTGTCCTATGTCTCAGTCTAGTCTGGTGTTGGAGGAATGAGGTTGCTGTCTTGCTTGCTTGGAGTCTATTCAGTGAGCAAGAAATATGTTGGAAGTAATGAACCTCAAAGGCAATAATTAAACATTTTCTTGGGTTCAAGGATGGCACTGCAAAAGCAAAATGAATCTCCAAAGCACTAAACCAATATTTGGATTTAAAAAAGAAGAAGAAGAAGAAAAAAAGCTCTTACCAACTTCAAACAACTTGGTGGCATTAAACTCCTCACTTCCCGCAAGCAGACTCACTTCAGTGGCCGCTGTCCTGAAAGTATCTTCAATTCCTAAACACAGAACAAGAGCTCATTTTCCCCCAGTTATATGAAAAAAATTCACCCCCCCCAAATACAAAACAAAACACCTGAACAAAGCCTTCTTGTCTTCATTACTCCTCTCGGGTAGAAACTTGCCAACAGAGGAAACAGTAAAAAGCAGGTAGCGGTGCATAAAACATATTAAAACCCCAGATACTATTCACAGCTCGAAATCAGATCCAAATGTGCCTGCATGAGTTCCATGGGCTCAGCCATTTGCCTTGGTGATGAGGGGTAAGGATTGGTGGGGCGCTTGTAGCTGTCTGGTGAGTGACAAACTAAGCCCGAGACGGCAGAATGCTCAATACCTTCTCGTAGATGGCCAGCTGCCTGGGTTTAAATCATGACTTGCTATGTGGACTGGGCAGGACATTTCATCTTTGTGTTACTCAGTATTCGTTTCAATAAGTTCAGATCTGACGCCTCTCCCTCACAGAGTCAATTAAGTTAAGTGCGTGGAGTGTGGAGCACGCATCTCTCAGAAGGAGAAGGAGAAGCGTGTGTTTCCTGCTTCATTCATTGTTTAGTTCTAATCCCACTGATGCTTCAGAAAGGATGCACACAGGACGCCCCCACCCCCATGACTTACTCTCAGGCACTGAACCTAGTTTGCTGCAAACCTCTCAGATCCCTTAAACCTCCTGTTAGAATTACCACACCTAAGTAATTTCCTTACGAACAGGAATTCCTGTGCCAGCTAAATCACGAGAGAAAGGCCAGAGCAAAGGCTGGTAGCACTATTGCTGGGGAACTCTAGCTTCACTGCTGGGCATGGCTGGGTGTGTTTTAGGAGATCACTCTGATTTTACACGAGGTCCTCCTTCACTGTCCTAGGGACATTGTTATAAGAAATATTGATTTTTATTTCTCTCTCTCTCTCTCTCTCTCTCTCTCTCTCTCTCTCTCTCTCTCTGTGTGTGTGTGTGTGTGTGTGCGCTATGTGCATTCCAGCGCATGAGAAGGGCAGAAGGGGGGGGGATCAGATCCTCTGGAGCTGGAGTTTCAGGTGGTTGTGAATCTCCTGACATTGGTATTGGGTGCTTTTAGCCACCGAGCCATCTCTCCAGGGGACATGGTTTTACAGAAGATCATTACCAAGCCTACACAAACTTGTCTATTCTGTAGTTACTTCCAGTAAATCAGAGAGTCAACAAACCAAATAAGAAAGGAGACCCTGCTAAAAATCATCATTCCTTCCCAAAGGGATCCTTGAACCTGGCACCCCCTGCAGCAGAAAGGGAGAAAGGCTGAAGTGGGCAAGGACAGATGAGAAGAAATGCATGCATGAGGAATGATGTTGGCTGCGTTGTTCTTAGTGGTCCTGGTACCCAAGAAGGAAACAAGCAAAATGGCAGCAGAGAAGAGCCTTTCCCTGACAAGAAATCCACATCTTGGCTCTGTATCCTAGCTCTGATCGAAATACAGGCATGCCCCTATAACTCAAAGTAAAATTCTGCCTGTATGTGGCTAAGCTGGAGACCTTTCTTCATGGAGAAGGAGAGCGTGTACCAGTTAAGGACATGGAGTCCTTAATCAGGCATCATGGATTCAAACTACACAAATATCATTTGTTGCTGGTTTCGGGTCTTGATTTCCACAAATGCTAAACACATGTACCAATAAATTTCTGTTGCATGGGGACAGTTTTAAGAATTAAATGAAATAATATACCCAAAATCTATGGAAGTTTGATTGGTACTTAATTACCCAGAGCACTCCTTTTCTTTCTTTATGACCATCTCTTTCCTGTTTTTCTTCAACTCCTTAATCTTTACCTTCCTCCCACCAGTCTCTTCTCTCTTTCCCTCCTCTCTTCTCCCCTCGCCTTCCTTCATCTCTCTCTTCTCATCTCTCTTCTTCTCATCTCCTCTCTTCTTCCCTCCCCTTCCTTCATCTCTCTCTTCTCATCTTTCTTCTCATCTCTCCTCTTCTCCCTCCCCTCCCTTCCCATCCTCTCTCCTATCCTTTTGCTTTCTTTTCTCTCCCCCCTTCCTCTTCCTTTTTGCTTGGCACTAGCACTCTAATCTGGGGCCTCGCACACAGGTAGACAGCACTTCATGCCTCAACCACATCCCTAGACAACCTTCTTTCTCTACATCTTGATATCCTTTTGATCCTTTCCTTCACATTATCCTTCTCTTCTTCACATCCTTCCTGGTGTCTCTTCCTCCTACCCATTATCATTTACAACTTTGATCCTACTGAGCCAAGACCCACTTGTCAGACTTCCGCCTCAGCTCACTGCAATGAGCACAGGAAAAATGGGGAGAGGTAAGACTTCTGCAGCGCTGACATGGAGCCAGAGCTACCACTTCTTATGTTTCAACTCCATTTTCTTCGAATGCCCTTTGCCAGTACAGACCTTATTCCAGCCAACCCCCCTCCCCTCTTTAGAAATCCCTTTGTGCTTCCACTCTTGTTTTGGTCCAAATGTCTCTGGATTGAGAATAGAATGTCTGGGGTAGAAAAAGGAGGTCTGGTATATGAGGATCAGATTTTCTGTCTCTGAATTTTCTTTTAGATGAAGCCACTTGGAATGTGTGGTTTCTTGAAAGGGACCAAGGTATTATTGTAGGCTGGGGTTCTGCCTGGCAATTAAGAACACAGTAAAACTATAGGCCAGGGGAAGATAAGCTTTGTGTAAAGGATAGGGAGGCACATAGTTTCGGCTCTGTGGGCCACTCATGGTCCTGGTTGCCTCTTCTTCTCTTCTGCCTCCTCCTATTTGATTTCTCTAACAATGGAGGCATCTATACTAATAGGCCATAAACTACATTTTGACAAAGGACTTTAACTTTGACAACCAAAGTCATAATTATTGTTTAGCCCCAACATGATTCCTCACCAAGTTATCAATTTACTTTAATTTTCAAGGCACTGATACTACAGTGTAAGGTCACAATTAAATGCTAAATTGCCCTGGTTTGTTCTCTTGGAAGCCTTGGGCAACTCTCAGGTCTTATTGACAGGGCTAACTTTATGGTTTTCCCGAGAATGAGAATCCACTCATGCTGGCTTCCTTATCAGGCATAAGTATCTGTTTTCCAATGAGTTTTTCAAGTCACGACAATGCCACATCAAAGGTCCAAACTGACCAGAGTCCCTCCTTCAAGTTAAATGAGTACAAGATGGCATAGCATTAGTCACGGGCACTGCACTTATACTTAGGCTCAGCAAATCCATCTCATCCACCAAGTCTATCAGCTATCTCTAGTTGTCCCACTCCAGTCAAAAGATTTACGAGGAAATGGTTATCTTGTAAGCAATTTCTCCAAGTTTTAAAATATAAACGAAAAACAAAAACAAACAAACAAACAAACAACCCCTTTCCTTTGAACTTGGAGCCACAGCCCCACAATTACCTGGGCAGTTTGGACGGTCACAGGTCCTGGATTCTGTGGCAATGCATGCATAGCCACAAGAACGGGTCCGTTTCTGGTTGCCATTTCCACAGGTGACGCTGCAGACAGACCAGAGACTCCAATCACCCTCCCCGTCTGTGGAATCTGGAAGGGAGCCAAGGAGAGGGTCATCACCCCCGCCTGAAGAGTTCCCGTGTCTCCTGCTCCCACTGCCTGCTGGCTGGGCCTTCTTCCACTTCCCGTGTTCCCGTGTTCCCGTGTTCTCGCTCTCGAGGGGACTGAGTACAGCCCGCGCTCAAAGGTTCACAGCTGCAGGATCACTTTAGAGCTCGGCTTTGGGAAGACCAAGAGGTTTGCAGCACTGTATGCAACTGGAACATAACCCTTGGGACATACCTTCTCTTCCTGTGGGGTGAAGGGGTAGGGGAGAGGGGAGACGAGGGAGGGAGAGGGAGGGGGACAGGGGGAGGGGGAGGGGGAGAGAGAGAGAGGAAAAAGAGAGGGAAAGGAAGAGGAATGGGAGGGGAGGGAAGAGAAGAGGAGGAGAGAGGAGAGAGGAGGAAGAAGAGGAGAGGAGAAGAGGGGAAGGGAGGGGTGGAGAGGGGAGGGTTCTAAACAATATGGACTTACTTTGACCTTATAGTCCACATTGGCTTACAGTCTAGTTTGATGGTTGGTAAATCCAACCATCATGAAAGGAGTTCAGGCTAAACACATTTAAGAATGATGAGACATTACCAAGAATGGAGCCACAAGAAGGACTACAAAGACATTTGACAGTGTAAGGGAGGTTTCCAATCCTTTCCTATAGAGACTGAATGTAACTGAAGCCATCCAATGTCGAACTTCCCACTGGTCTATACTTTCTAGGTGACTAAATCATAAAAAATGACTGCTTTTTTTTTCAGATGCCAAGAATAGGATTTGTTACACAGCAGTAAATAACCAATATATTAACAGTAAATGTAGAAATAGCCTTTGAAGTCGTTATTCAACATATGGCCAGTGAATATTAGTTAAACTCTCACTATATGTCAAGTATAATTCTAGGTATGTGGGGTATATTGTTAAGAATAGGTTCTACCATGGCAGAATGAACAATGAATATAAAATAGTAAATTATATAGTATATTAGAAATTATGAATGACATGGGAAAAGGAAAGTAGACCACACTACGGGGGGTTGGGAGGTAGGCACACTGTCAAGATTGAACTTCTCTTATCAGAAGTAAATGTTAACAAAAGCCCTAGAGTGTGGGGACTTGCCCAGGGTGACTTGATAAAGTTAAGAGAAAGGAAAGCTTAGGCTATAGCATCATGCGCTTGCTCTCTAAAACACAACTCTTCTCCAGTAACACCACTCCATAACAATTTCTCCATAATAATTTATACACAGCTTCCAACAGCCTTAGGGCCTCTGTGAATGCCAAGCATGGATCAACAGTCATGTACCTTGAAGGGATGGGATACCCTTCATTCATAATAGGTTGTGGTGGTTGCTATTACATAGACTCAACAAGAATGTTCTCCACACGTTTCCACCTGAATCTTGGGTCCCGTGCCAGTTGCTAAGGCTGTTGACACAGTGCTCACTCTGAAGGCACCTTGGGATATCACAGGGCTTTTGAGTCTTCTCTGCCTACTATTCAGAATTGATGTGTGTGTGTGTGTGTGTGTGTGTGTGTGTGTATGACATTGTGATGGCTTTTTCTCTAACTGAATGGAAAACTTTCTCATGCTGTATTTGTCCTCAGAAGCATCGTCCACTTCTATCTCCTTCCATCACACTGATTTTTTTTCCAAACTTTGATTTCTTCTAAGACACAGTTTTCCAACCACACAGCCAAACAGATGTCTGAAGCTTATGTTTTACATTAGGGATCTAGGCATCATTTTTCCAGTGTGAACCTCTCTATTGTCTCCTCCGAGGCATCTACCCAGCATGGCTGGATAGTCAAGTTGCATCCAGAGGGAGAAAAGTCTGAGATAGACAAGTCACTGCTCCCTTCTAGATCTTTTCAGACATGCTCGGAATGATTGTATGATTGCATGCTTGTCAGTGAGGCCATCTATGTATGTACATACACTTCATTTTATCCTGCACATAGAAACAGGGATAGATTTTGTTAAAGGAAGCAAGAAGAGGCACAAGTAAAGAGTTTCATATTTGAACAACATAAAGAAAGAGAGGGTAAGCTTGAACAACAAACATTAAGTCATACAAATAGAAGCCATGTCACTTGTGGAGGGAATGGCAGAATAAGATAAAATCCAGTGAGTCCAAGCATTGCACTACTTGACTTTATAAGAGCAAAAAAGAACCTTTGCTATCCAGAAATCTCTTATAGCTTTTCCTTTTCACTTCAGTAAGGGCAACAACTCATGTGAGGAAACATCACTCAACTTGAAATCTTAGCTCATTATGAGACCCATGTTTTTTCACATAAGCTAGACTTCTTTTGGTTTTCTGGATCTACATGACTGTATTGGTTTCATTTTATTACTCTGGTAAAACATTGACCAAAATCAACTTAAGGGAGAAAATGATTTATTTCATCTTATGACTCATAGAGGTTATAATCCATCACCAAGGGAAATTAGGACAGGAGCTCAAGGCAGGAACTTGGAGGCAGGAACTGAAGTCAAGAGCAGGAGGAACACTGCTTTCTACATGTCTCACTCAGCCTGCTTTCTTAATCAGTCCAGGACCACCTGTGCACAATCAACTCCCCTGCATAGATCATAAATCAGGAAATGCTCTTACACATATGCCCACAGGGTAGTCTGATGGAGGCAATTCCTCAGCTGAGGTTCTCTTTTTCCAAGTCAACTCTAGCTTGGCTCAATTTGGCAAAAACATACACTGTACAATGACTAAGTGCTAACGCTGCACCAGAGTGTGTGAGAAACGATGCCCATAAGTCCTTTCTCCATGTCCAGTTCCTTGGTTACACCTTTTAAATGTTGATTCTGGACCTTGTGATTTTCTTCAATTGATGGGATGATGGCAAATAGGATCCAAGCAAAGGCCTGCAAAATGATCAAGCATGTAGACTTGTCTTTTTTATTCTGCTACCATGTAAAGAGCCGAAGAGAACTAAGGTCCAGGAAGAGAGAGGCTCTGGCAATCTCAGCACTCCTAATTGTCTAGCTGAGCTCCATCATTGCTATTGAGGGCACTGGGTCAGCTCCAACCAAGTCATCCCATCTCAGTCCCGATGAAGATTTCAGTCAATCTGCCTGAGGGAGAGCCCTTCTTCTGTTGTTTAAGCTGCGAAGTTGGGGTGGTAGTAGTTTCTTTGTTGTTTGTTTGTTGAGACATTAGCTAACTACATAGCCTATGCTGGCCTCAAACTCATGATCCTCCTGCCTCAGCTTCCAGAATGTTAGGATTTCACAAAGTGCTTTCTTCTAAAATCTGTTAGAAATACATCAGAAAAATCTATCCTAAAATGCTATCGACAAGCAGCCATCAAGGGCTTCATCTATTCTACCAGTAGGTGGCTTCCTTTCACATCCTTAACTGCTCACATATTAGCCACATGATAAATCATTTCTATCAGGGAGTAATCTCCTAGGAAAACCTTTATTGTCCTAAGCTTCTGTCACACACTGGTCCAGATCAGCATCCAGCAAAAGACCATTCAGGGGATTCCTATTACATGAGGTCAAAGGGCAGAATAAGGATTTCTAGATGGAACACATTTTCTGGGGAGAAAGCCTCTCTGTTTTAATGCCAGATGGAAGAAGTTGTAATATATGTAACAGAAGGTAAACCTATTTATGATGTTGGAAACACAAGTGAGGACACTGTAAGTCAGCGTGATTGGGAGAGAGCATGGTTCAGAGCAGAAAAACGAGCCTCAGCCGCAGTGATTACAAAGACAACAAGAACAGACTGTCTCTGAGAATATTTCTGTGGCATTTTGACAGGCCCAGTGACATCAAATAGCTCAAGAAAGGAAGACAATGCTCTGCATTGCAATGAGGTGAGAGCTGCTGTTCAAAGATGTCATTTGGAATGGCAAAATCTTCCTTTTATAGTATCAGGACAATAGAGTATTTCGGACCAGTTCTAGTGTAGGGGGCACTGGATCAACTGGAACTTGTCTGGAACTGGTCACTGGGAAACAAGAACCACAAGTCCTAGATGGTCATTTAGCTCCCAGGATAAGTCTATGGCAGGAAGAATTAAACTCCCTGTACGGGTAAAGAAACTGAGGCTTATCCTAAAAGATACGTTCACTCAGTTCAGACTCGGCACATCTGGAATTGTATCTGAAGTCTATCTACTCCCAGTATATCCTGTTAGCTGTTCTGTTATTCCAGCAACATTGCTTCTGGCCAAAATTAGCCTTACTTTTTAAAGGTGCAACTAATATAACATTACAAATAAAACTCCATGAAAAAAACCCACTGCAAAATATTCTGCTAAAATTGGATCATTATAAGTTAGACAATTTCAAAGAATTGAAACCTAATGAAGGTAACAGTAATCAGTACCTATTCAACCTCACTGTGGTCAGTTTAGGGCATGAGGAAGTACTGTGGATAGAAAAGTCCTTGCTTGGATCTCTGTTTGAAATGTTCTGCAGCATCCTTGTATCTGGACTCTTCTATTGCTGTGATAAGACACCATGACCCAGGCAACTTAAAGAAAGAAGTTATTTGGAACTTACAGTCCCAGAAGTTTAGAGTCAATGTTGGAGAGTGGCAGGTGGCAGATGACCAGAGCAGCAGCTGAGAGCTCACACACTGAAGCCTGAAAGAACACACTGGGGGATGGTGGCTCTAGTAACCGCAAGTCCATCCCCAGTGACATACCTCCTTCAACCAGGTCATACCTCCTAATTCTCTTCCAAACAGTTACCAACTAGGGACCAAGTTTTCAGGTACCTGAGACTTATAGGGGGGCTTCTCATCCAAGCCACTACACGCCTCATTATGTACTGCTCTTTCCTTGGTCTGCTGATAGGGAAGCCATAAGGACTTAACAACAGGGCATTTGTAGCACATCAGACATCCATTTTGATGTTAAGAAGGAGAGGGACTATTGTGGCAGCCAGTGGATCTGAGTCACCTCTTCTCTCATCTCAATTACAGTAAGAAAAGAACTTTTATTATTTTAACTCATTGAATTGCATGTTTCCTGTTATCTCTGTTGTTCCCCAAATGCCAACCTCATAGTCTCACCTTGGGGTTGTAACATTTACTGGAGAGAGGGAAGCTTTCTTTGACAACCTGTGACACAACTTGTACATGAGGATTCTGAAGGGTCACTCTACTAAGACATGACGTAGCTGCCTGGTCACGGGAAACAACTGCACACAACTCTTTTATTAAATTGGTTTTCAGGGTAGATTTTTTTTTTTTTACAGTTAAAAAAATACAGGGAAGGTGATTTAATAACTTATTCATCTTTAGAAATAAGATAAAATTTTGGAAAAGACAGACAGGAAAGAACCCCCAAAGACCCTAAAAATATCTCTTAAGTATAATTTAAAAATTATACTGTTTCCAAAAAAAAAAAAAATGTGTCTGCGGGCAGCTTCATGGGACTTCTGTGAAGACAGCCTTTATGAGGTACGCCTCAGAGAAGATTGAAAACCACATACTGTAAACTGAGTTTTGCTTGGCCTCATGTCTGTGAGGCCTTATCATCCCCCTTTACTCTCCCCACCAATTTTATATTACTAGGTAGTAAACTCACCATACTCTGGCTGCTCTTTGGTTTCAAAAGTCCGGTGTCCTGGGGCTGGACGGTCCCATCCTCTAGGAACACTGAGGAAGTTGCTGTCATCTGAGGTACTGTCATACTTGTCATCCTGGTCCCCACTATTTGTCCTGGCCAAGGACAAGGACCTCTGCCACCAGGCCCGCCAGTCGGGAGCTGGGAGCGACCAGCTGGGTTTATTCTCTGGATGCTGATCTTTTTCTGCTTCGGAGTCAGGGCCATCAACCACCTCTATGGTGACCTGAGAAATTCAGAACAGGACACATCAGTGAGGAATTGGCAGTCTCAAGCTAGGAAGAAGGTCTGAGAGAGATGAAGGCAAAGGTGACTGCATCCCCTGTGAAGGAAAGCTTCAATTACATGGTGCTAGAGTCCTCCAGGAATGGCTCACATGAAGTCCATTCACTGCCCCTCCTCATCCACCCTCTGACTGCTCCACACCCCACACCTCATCCCCACTCCACCCCATCTCCATATGGGTGCCCCCACCCCCCATCCCACCTGACCTCTAAACTCCCTGGGGCCTCCAGTCTCTTGAGGGTTAGGTGCTTCATTTCTGAATGAACACAGACCTGGAAGTCCTCTACTATATGTGTGTTAGGGGCTTCATATCAGCTGGTGTATGCTGTCTGTTTGTTGGTCCAGTGTTTGAAAGATCTCAGGGGTCCAGATTAACTAAGACCGCTGGTCCTCCTACAGGATCACCCTTCTCCTCGGCTTCTTTCAGCCTTCTCCAACTCAACAACAGGGGTCAGCTGCTTCTGTCCATTGGTTGGGTGCAAATATCTGCGTCTGACTCTTTCAGCTGTTTGTTGGGTCCCTTGAAGGGCAGGGTAGATGCTATAGGACTTACATAGATGTGAGTGCAAGGCCCTCAGGACAAGGCTTTTCCAGCTATGATATTTCACTCCTCCCATTGTTCAGCCCCAACAGCAGGGTCAAAGCACATAGTCCCTGGGCTATGGTTAGAACTTGTTCTTTGGAATAATGAAGCCTACTTTTGAAATCTGTCACAGGTCTGGACGAACAT